>NC_042631.1:54091845-54834813 GCF_901001135.1 Rhinatrema bivittatum
CATCCGCGTCATCGACAAAATCAGTATCTGATATTCGTCCAAAACATAAACACCGACGGCACCGTTCAATTCCTCCATTACCACCGCCGGAGGAACCGGTACCTAAAAGACAAAAGATATCATCGACCTCCGTAACATCCGGACAGGAATCGATGCCATCAACATCGGTGACAGACTTAACCGCATTGATTAAGCAGATAGTCACCGATGCCCTGAAGGAGAAGATACCGGCGTCATCGCCGATGCCGACCCCTGTGTCGATGCCGACCACCGGGTCGATGCCGACTTTTCTGTCGATGCCGACCACCGAGTCGATGCCGATACTGGCTACAGCACCTGTGGTAACAGCCCTGTCGATGCCGGAAAACTTGCCGAGGTGTTCATTAGCGATGCCGGCTACTCAACCGATACCAGCAGCCTCATCGTCACAGAGATATCCAGTGACTTCCTCGATGCCTTACTCTACCTCTGTGATGCCAGTACCATTCCAAATGCCGGAGCCATCGATGGCATCGATTATTTCACAAACCTCGATGTCCACAATGGCTTCTAGGCCCATTTCATCAATGGTTCCCATTTCCATGTTTTCATTCCTGACTTCGTCGATGCCAACTACTTCCCAATTGATACCTCATTACACCCTAGCTCCAACTAGAGCTCCTGTACAGGGGAAAATTTCTTCATCAAAGAAGGCATCAGGAAAATATAAACACACTTCCATGCCTGCTCCAGAAGCCTCTTCTGAGAAAAGATTACATGCCATACTCACAAAAAGTATCAAGACCTTTTAGCATCTTTACCTACAGAGCCTGAAGAAGAAAGGGAAGATGAAGGCAGTGATGGTTCACCAGATATTCAGGATCCCTTGCAAGGACCATCTGGAGTTTCTCCATCTGGAGGGATAGAAACTCATCAGTACCAACCCACATCAGACACATGGTCTGACACACAGTCTGAGCATTCTTCAGAAGATTTTTTATCTGAGAATACTCCGCCTCAGGCTAAGAAGCAGTCCCCTCCAGAAGACCTGTCATTTTCCTCTTTTATTCAGGAGATGTCAGAATCCATCCCCTTTCAGCTCCAAGCTGAAAAAGATGAACGACAACAGACACTGGAGATACTACAATTTGTGGATCCTCCAAAACATAATTTGGCTATCCCAGTGCATGAAGTACTGTTGCAACTTCAGCAAAGAATTTGGGAACACCCTTGCACAACCCCTGGAGTAAACAGGAGAGTGGACTCCACGTATTTAGTTCAAGCAGCCCCAGGTTTTGAAAAACCTCAACTCCCACACAACTCCTTAGTTGTAGAATCTGCTCAAAAGAAATCACGCAGATCCAGAACACATGCCTCTATCCCTCCTGGGAAGGATAACAGATTCTTAGACCTTATGGGAAGAAAGATTTACCAGGGAGCTATGCTGAATTCAAAGATTGCTGCATATCAGCTTTATATGACGCAGCACCAGAGAAATCTCTGGAAACAGAAGAATTTCTCCCATCCCTGCCTCAGCAACAGCAAGAGGCAGCACAGCAAATTGTTCAAAAGGGTCTAGATGCTGGAAAGCACGAGGTACGAGCAGCGTATGATGCTTTCGAAACCTCTTCAAGAACTGCGGCATCTGGCATCAGTGCATGAAGATGGGCCTGGCTGAAGGCTTTGGACTTACTTCCTGAAGTCCAGGACAAATTAGTGGACTTACCGTGCCAAGGTGATAATTTGTTTGGCACAAAGGTGCAAGATGCTGTGGCACAGCTTCGAGAACACTCTGAAACCTTGAAGCAGCTCTCCACTTTGTCACATGACACTGCATCTCATCCAACCCGCAGGCCGCCACGTAGGGACACAAAGCGTCCTTTCTACAGACCAAGGAGATATTATCCTCAGGCCTCTAGATCGCGGCCTCCAAGGACTCAACAACGTCCTCAGCAAAGACAGCAATGAGCTGCAAGGCCACAGCCTCTGCCTCAAACAGCTTCCACCTCTGGTTTTTGAAAGTCATCCCAGAGTGCAGAGCCAACTACCCAATCCTTATCCCGAATTACCAGTTGGAGGGAGAATTTCCCAATTTTACACAGAATGGGCAAACATTACAACAGATCACTGGGTCTTGTCCATAGTTCACCAAGATTACCGCCTAGACTTCACATCTCTCCCTCAGGAGTTTCCACCACAAAACTCCTATCTCGAACACATTCCTCAATTACAAACAGAATTATCTGCTCTTCTGAAAGCAAAAGCTGTGGAACACGTACCACAAACTCAGAAGGGAAGAGGATTCTATTCCCGGTATTTCCTCATTCCAAAGAAAACCGGAGGCCTACGTCCCATTCTAGATCTCAGAAACCTCAACAAATTTCTAAGAAAAGAAAAATTCAGAATGGTGTCCTTAGGCACCATGCTTCCACTCATAGAAAAAGGGGATTCGCTTTGTTCTCTGGATCTCCAAGATGCATACACTCACATACCAATATTCCCACCTCATCGCAAGTACCTCAGATTCAAGGTGGGACATCAGCATTTCCAATACAGAGTCTTACCATTCGGCCTAGCCTCAGCTCCAAGAGTATTCACCAAATGTCTAGCAGTAATAGCAGGACATTTGCACAAACAAGGAGTTCATGTCTTCCCTTATCTCGACGATTGGCTAATAAAAAGTCAGTCACAACAAGGAGCACTAACTTCTCTACATTACACAATACAGTTACTTCACAAACTGGGATTTCTCATCAATTATCAAAAATCCCACCTACACCCGTCTCATCTACTCCAATACATAGGAGCAGAATTAAACACAAACTTGCACAGGCTTTTCTTCCAGAAGACCGTGCACAAACACTTTCTCAGTTGGCGTACTCCATGTCCATACGACCACAAGTGACGACTCATCAGTGTCTAATCTTACTAGGCCACATGGCTTCAACGGTTCATGTCACCCCTATGGCAAGACTTGCCATGCGACTAACCCAATGGACTCTTCGATCACAATGGATCCAAGCCATTCAACCACTGCATTATCAAATCCAAGTAACCCACCAGCTACGCTCATCACTACAATGGTGGACAAACAAGGACAATTTGCGCAAGGGCCTACCCTTCCAGAAACCGGTCCCTCAGATGACATTAACTACAGATGCATCCACCTTGGGATGGGGAGCCCATGTAAACTCTCTTCAAACTCAGGGAACTTGGACAAAACTCGAAGCCACATATCAAATCAATTTTCTGGAACTTCGAGCTATACGTTATGCGCTGCATGCGTTCAAAGACTGCCTTTCACACAAGACTGTGCTAATCCAGACAGACAATACAGTAGCCATGTGGTACATCAACAAACAGGGAGGTACGGGCTCGTATCTCCTCTGTCAAGAAGCGGCACACATTTGGGACTGGTCTTTGAACCACTCAATGTTCCTACAGGCCACTTATCTACCAGGGATTCAAAATGTACTAGCAGACCGACTCAGTCGCCAGTTCCAACCACATGAATGGTCTCTGAATCCCTCCATTGCGACCAAAATATTCCAACGTTGGGGACAACCAACAACAGACCTCTTTGCGTCGCATCTGAATCACAAAGTGGACAACTTCTGTTCTCTACACAAACAGAAGAACCAGCCAGCCAAGGACGCTTTTGCTCACCCTTGGAACTCAGGCCTACTTTATGCATATCCTCCAATACTGCTTATCACCAAGACACTGGTGAAGCTACAACAGGACAAAGGGTCCATGATACTCATAGCCCCATATTGGCCTCAACAAGTATGGTTTCCCACACTGCTAGACCTTTCAGTCAGGGATCCAATACGTCTGGGAGTAGCTCCCAATCTCATAACTCAGGATCAGGGTCGGTTGCGCCATCCCAATCTTCAATCCCTATCCCTGACAGCATGGATGTTGAAAGCTTAATCCTACAACCACTCAATCTTTCAACTAATGTTTCTCAACATTGAAAGACTCAATCTTTCAATGTTTCTCAACATTGAAAGTAACTTGAGAAACTAATGTTTCTCAAGTTACTTTCAATGTTCCTTGTAATAATGTTCAACGGTTGATTGTTATTGTTATTGTTCAATGTTCTATGTAAAAAAAAACCCCGGTCTAACCTCCCAGACCAGGGCAACCTTTTCGTTACTTGTAAACCGGATTGATTTGTATTGCATACAGGAATTCCGGTATATAAAAATTAAAAATAAATAAATAAATAAATAAAACAAATAAATAAGTGCTTAAAACTTCACGCAAACCTTCCACAAGAAAGAATTATTCTTTCAAATGGAAACGGTTCACTTTCTGGTGCAAGCAAAACAATACTGATCCTTTCACTTGCCCCACAACTACTCTTCTAGATTATTTGTACCATCTTTTGAACTCTGGTCTTCAGACATCGTCAATCAGAGTGCATTTGAGTGCAATCTCCGCTTATCATAACAAGATAGGAGATGCACCTATATCCACACAACCTCTCGTCAGTAGATTCATGAGAGGTCTAACACACCTTAAACCACCAATTCGGCCTCCAGCTACACAATGGGACCTGAATCTGGTTTTAACAGGATTAATGCGTTCTCCTTTCGAACCCATAGATTCCTGTGAACTTAAATTTCTCACATGGAAAACTATTTTCCTCATAGCCATCACATCAGCTAGAAGGGTTAGTGAGTTACAAGCACTGGTCACATATGAACCTTATACAAAGTTTCTCCATGACAGAGTGGTTCTCCGAACACATCCAAAATTCCTTCCTAAGGTAGTTACGGAATTCCACTTAAATCAAACAATAGTTCTACCCACATTCTTTCCAAGGCCTCACTCTCACCAAGGCGAAAGAGCTCTACACACTTTGGACTGTAAACGTGCATTGTCTTTTTATTTAAATCACACTACGTCCCTCAGGAAATCCAATCAGCTTTTTGTCTCTTATGACCCAAATAAGCCAGGTAAAGCAGTGGGAAAGCATACTCTATCCAATTGGTTAGCAGATTGCATACAATTTTGCTATGGAAAAGCAGGCCTTCCTCTCCAAGGGCGAGTAAAGGCACATTCAGTACGAGCAATGTCAACCTCAGTAGCACACTTTCGTTCAGTACCAATCATTGACATTTGTAAAGCAGCAACATGGAGTTCTCTTCACACCTTTGCAGCTCATTACTGTTTGGACAAGGAAGGACGACAGGATTCAGCCTGTCTTAAAGAACTTGTTTCCAGTTTAATCCCAACTCCTTCTACATCCACTCTGCTGTGATCTTCGGCTGACTCATTTCTTCAACAAGGCATTCCAGTTACCTGCATGGACAATGACTCAGCCTCTAGCTTGCTAATCACCCATATGTGAGGACTAGCATCCAGCTTGTCCTGGGATAAAGCAAAATTGCTTACCTTGTAATAGGTGTTATCCCAGGAAAGCAGGATGTAGTCCTCACGGAACCCACCCGCCACCCCGCGGAGTTGGGCCTCAGACTTTATTATTTTATTTTTGCTAACGCTTATTGCTACATACAAGACTGGAGTGAGACCCCTGTGGCAGGGAATATCATGGCATGCCGGGCATGCTCAGTAGCCTCAGGCAGCCAGTTAAAAGCTTCTAGAAACTTGCCAGAAGTTTTTCCCGCTTAAGGGCTCCGTGGATGACGTCACCCATATGTGAGGACTACATCCTGCTGTCCTGGGATAACACCTATTACAAGGTAAGCAATTTTGCTTTATCTTTGGATCATTAAAACCTTTCAAGATCTGAAAGCCTGCATCATATCACCTCTGCTCCTCCTTTCCTCCAGGGTGTACATATTTAGATTCTTTAATCTCTCCTCATAAGTCATTCGATGAAGACCATCCACCTTTTTGGTCACCCTTCTCTGGACCGCCTCCATCCTGCCTCTGTCTCTTCGGAGATGCGGTCTCCAGAACTGAGTGCAGTACTCCAGGTGAGGTCTAACCAAGGACCTGTACAAGGGGATCATCACTTCCCTTTTCTTACTCGATATTCCTCTCTCTATGCAGCCCAGCATTCTTCTGGCTTTAGCTATCGCCTTGTCACATTGTTTCGCCGACTTCAGATCGTTACACACTATCACCCCAAGGTCTCTCTCCTGGTCCGTGCACATCATAAGAACATAAGAAATTGCCATGCTGGGACAGACCAAGGGTCCATCAAGCCCAGCATCCTGTTTCCAACAGAGGCCAAAAACCAGGCCACAAGAACCTGGCAATTACCCAAACACTAAGAAGAACCCATGCTACTGATGCAATTAATAGCAGTGGCTATTCCCTAAGTATAATTGATTAATACCCATTAATGGACTTCTCCTCCAAGAACTTATCCAAACCTTTTTTGAACCCAGCTACACTAACTGTACTAACTACCTTCTCTGGCAACAAATTCCAGAGCTTTATTGTGCGTTGAGAGAAAAAGAATTTTCTCCGATTAGTCTTAAATGTGTTACTTGCTAACTTCATGGAATGCCCCCTAGTCCTTCTATTATTCGAAAGTGTAAATAACCGAGTCACATCTACTCGTTCAAGACCTCTCATGATCTTAAAGACCTCTATCATATCCCCCCTCAGCCGTCTCTTCTCCAAGCTGAACAGCCCTAACCTCTTCAGCCTTTCCTCATAGGGGAGCTGTTCCATCCCCTTTATCATTTTGGTCTCCCTTCTCTGTACCTTCTCCATCGCAACTATATCTTTTTTGAGATACGGCGACCAGAATTGTACACAGTATTCAAGGTGCGGTCTCACCATGGAGCGATACAGAGGCATTATGACATTTTCCGTTCTATTAACCATTCCCTTCCTAATAATTCCTAACATTCTATTTGCTTTTTTGACTGCTGCAGCACACTGAGCCGACGATTTTAAAGTATTATCCACTATGATGCCTAGATCTTTTTCCTGGGTGGTAGCTCCTAATATGGAACCTAACATCGTGTAACTACAGCAAGGGTTATTTTTCCCTATGTGCAACACCTTGCACTTGTCCACATTAAATTTCATCTGCCATTTGGATGCCCAATCTTCCAGTCTTGTAAGGTCCTCCTGTAATGTATCACAGTCTGCCTGTGATTTAACTACTCTGAATAATTTTGTATCATCCGCAAATTTGATAACCTCACTCGTCGTATTCCTTTCCAGATCATTTATATATATATTGAAAAGCACCGGTCCCAATACAGATCCCTGAGGTACTCCACTGTTTACCCTTTGCCACTGAGAATATTGACCATTTAATCCTACTCTCTTGTTTCCTGTCTTTTAACCAGTTTGTAATCCACGAAAGGACATCGCCTCCTATCTCACCCCCCATCGAATACAATTCTTCCGGATTTCCACACCCCATATGCATGACTCTGCACTTCTTGGCATTGAATCTCAGCTGCCATATCTTCGACCACTCTTCCAGCTTCCTTAAATCCCGTCTCATTCTCTCCACTCCTTCCGGCGTGTCCACTCTGTTGCAGATCTTAGTGTCATCCGCAAACAAACAAACCTTACCTTCTATCCCATCCGCTATGTCGCTCACATACATATTGAACAGGACCGGTCCCAACACTGATCCTTGCGGCACTCCCATGACTTTTTAGTTTTCGTAGAAGCCTCTCATGAGGGACTTTGTCAAACGCCTTCTGAAAATCCAAATACACTAAATCTACCGGTTCACCTTTATCCACATTTTTATTAACCCCTTCAAAAAAATGAAGCAGATTTGTTAGGCAAGACTTCCCTTGGGTAAATCCATGCTGACTCTGTTCCATTAAACCATGTCTTTCTATATGCTCTAGATTTTGATCTTGAGAATAGTATCCACTATTTTTCCCGGCACTGAAGTGAGGCTCACTGGTCTATAGTTATTCGGATCACCCCTGGAGCCTTTTTTAAATATTGCAGTTACTACAAGATGCCGCCGCAAGATCCATCTCAAACAGCAATAGATCCGACCACATCTCACCCATCCTTAAGGACCTTCACTGGCTACCCATTTGTTATAGGTTAGGACTGCGGAGTTAGCAAACTTATCTTTTCTGCTAGGAGTTGGCAGTCTGTTAGGGTTTGTTCCTCCCAAGGGGAGAAGTTAGCAATCCTGTTGAGCTTTGCTCCCCCAGAGGGGAGGAGCTAGCAATCTGTTAGCGACTCTGCTAGGGTTAGCAATCTGTTGGCAAACTGTTATGGAGTTGCTCCCCAGAGGAGAGAGGTCAGCAACCATATAAGATCTGTTCTTCCAGAGAGGAGGAGTTAGTATCTGTTATGGATCTCTGCACAGAGTGGCAACCTGATATACGAGAGTTCCCCAAAGGGAGGTGTTGGCCATCTGTATGGTTCCAGCTAAGAAGTAGCAATTGGTTATGATACAGTTCCTGAGGAAGGAGATGTTAGCAACAGTTGAGGGTAGACTGCAAGGTAGCAGTTTGTTGTACTCAGCTCTTGAAGTGTAAGAAATGAGCACTCTAATATATAATGGTGAATCCTTGGGCCAATGGCAGATGACAGCGCCCTCAGGAGGATATCATGAGAGGGACCACCGACTAGGCTGGAGTATGGAGACAGACACAGATAGTTCTTTATTAGACAGGTAGTAGAACCACCAGAGGTGGCAGTAGTGAGCTGATGTGCCCAGCAGGGCTAAAGTCCCTCAGATCCTGGAACTGCTATCTCCGGGTTTGCTGAGCTGTAGAGAGAGACTCATAGATAGTTAGAGACAGGGTATGCTGGATACATAACCAGAAGTAGATGATACACTCACATAGATTAATAAGAAGGCTCAGTAGCTGGAGAGAGTTAGGCCCTCGGGGAGCAAGTACCTGCTTCCAGGGACAGCTCTGACAGAGCGATGGTAACTCGCAGCTATCTATCTCTGTAATGGTTTCTAAGCAATAGAGAATAGTTAGTATATTCAGGAACAGGAGCCTGTAGGCGAGTACTGGTTCCTATATACTATATAAGAACTCACAATATCTGTATATGAAATAACTTCTGAAATGGAAGAGAATCTTCAGAGTTCTAGGAACATGGGCCTTCGAGGAGCAAGTACCGGTTCCTATATGCAATCTGTAATAGAAACTCACAATGTTCACGTCTGTGATCGCTTCCAGGCAATAGGGAGTCTTCTGAGCTTTAAGGGACGTAGGCCCTCGAGGAGTGAATACCGGATCCCGTCTTAGTAATCTGAAAACAAGAGGAGAGAGCGGGGTCCCCGAGGAGCAGGTACCTCTGGTAAGTTCGAAGAGGCAGAGCAGCGAAGAATGAAGCGGGTCGAGATGATCCCCGCAATCAATTCCTTACAAGCTCGATCCGTAAGCATAAGCAAAGACCTTTTATGTTAGAAACGGATGATGTCAGTACGGGGGGACGCCCCCGAGGTTCGCGCCCTTGCAGGTACAAACTTCGGAGCGCATGCACCCTACATCATCAGGAACATGGCGGATCCGCAGCATCAGGCCAGCCCGGGGACTCCGGGAAGAAACTGCGAGGAGAAGCCGCGGCAGCAACTGTCCAGCAGACCCGAAGGGAGTCGCCTCAGAGATAGGGTGGAGCGAGGGCAAGAACAGACGTGGCCGGGGGCGTGACGACGGTCCGGGGGCGGTCCAGTGGCTGGGCCGAGTTCTCCGACATGGCGCACCAGCAACTGGCTGGCGCACGCAAGTTACGCCTGCCTCGGGCAGGCTAAACGTTTGGAACACAGGTAAGGGGTTTTTTTTGGTAGGGCTCAGGGGTGGGGGGAGGCAAAAGGAAAGTTCCCTCCGAGGCCACTCCAATTTCGGAGCGGCCTCGGAGGGAATGGAGGAAGGCTGTGTGGCTCGACGCGCGCAAGTTGCACAATTGTGCACCCCCTTGCACGTGCCGACCCTGGATTTTATAACATGCGCGTGGCTGCACGCGCAAGTTATAAAATCGGGCATAGATTTGTTTGCGCCGGGTTGCGTGAACAAATCTACGCCTGCGCGCAGGTTTTAAGATCTGCCCCTTAGTGTTTCCAGACCGGAGAAGAAATCCTATTCTATAGGGGTTTGCACTTGCAGCTCTCCAGCTTCCTGTCTCTTGGTGGAGTGTTTCTGGATTTCTTCCCTGAGGATTCACTCTCATTTTCAGCTGTTCCAAGCAGGATGAGAGCTCTATCTCAGGGGATAACTCCCTATTGGAATCAGCAGTGAGTTATTCACTTGGGGTTCAGATATAAAACCTAGCAACTTGTTCTTACTCCTGCAGTGCAGCGATCTGCTTCTTGTGTTCTTCATTTCTTCTGACTTGCAGTTGGAATGTCGAGAAGAAAAGAAGAAAAGCTAGGGCATTCATGATATATTTTGTGTATACCTCCCTATTTTTTCGACAAGTTCTGACCAGTACTGCTTTTAGCTTTTCTCACTTCACTGGGTTGTCCAGATTACCTTCCTGTTCACCTTTACTATCCTGTAGACAGGATGGATAGCCCTGCCCTTGACAGGGTGCAGAGTGATTAGCTTCAGGCTTAACTTATCTTCCTTCTCGGGAGTTTGGGCTAGTGATCCCATTCAAGGATTGCCTTTCATCCCCTGAAACTCTTGATGTTATCCTACGTGGTCAGCTATGTCTGGTACTTTGGCATATAGGGTCTGTTACATACACTGCCATTGCTGCTGATTATTCTTCCAAGCATTGCTTGGGTTTTTCTGTGTATTGTACCTATCAGCCAGAAATATGACATGCTTCTGCAGATGCAGTCTGTCCTTCAGATGCCAGTGGACAGTAGTTTCTTTCTGGGGAGCTCTTGAGCCCATTTGGTTTTTCGGTTGTCTTGTAACACTGAAGGAAACTGTGTGGTCTTTGTCCAAGAGTTCTTTTCTTTTTTGCATCTCTAGACTTTTTCCTGTATCCAGGAGATTCTAGACCTGCTGTCATCAGGATTTACTGACGGCAGTAATGTTTTCCATGACATGGAATATTTATTTATTTATTAGCTTTTATATATCGACATTCGTGGGTACATCATGCCGCTTTACAATATAACTGAAGGAGGAAATTACAAAAAACCAGGGTGGGGGGAGAGGGAGCAGACAGGAAGAGAGAAGGGGCAAGAGAAGAGAGGGAAAAACAGGAAGAGGAGAAAAGGAACAGTACCTGATGGAAAACAGAAGAACATAATAAGTAACATTGCAAATTATACACTCAATAAGGGACTGTAGATAACCTTATACACTGTAGATAACCTTATATAAATTATACACTCCAAAAAGTATTATATACAATTATAACAAAAATTATTATATACAATAATATACATTATCTTTAACTAGTACATACAGGAGACACTATATATGACATTACAAATTATACGTTCAGAAAGGCAACACTCTACCTGCGAACCTCCGCCTCGAGCCCTGCACCGTCAAATTCAAGAAAAAATTAAAGCCCTGGCATACCCAGATTAGGACTCTATTCCTTAAACTCACCCCCTCAGTTTTTGCCTCTAAACTACTAACACTCATCTCATGTTATGATGTTACCATGTTAAGATGTTATCATGTTATGTTCTCTGCAGCTTTTTCTCTCACCTTCCTTTTAGTTACTTCTCTAGTTTTTTAGTCACTTTTATCCCAACCCCCTTCCCTGTTTAATGTAATTCCTACCTGCAGTTTGGATTTAAACAGATATGATGTACCCACTAATATCGGTATAGAAAAGCTTCTAAATAAATAAATAAATAAATGAATAGAGAGAGAGAGACTAGCAGGGTTGCTATAGGAAAAAGTAAGGTTTAAAGTATAGCGGAGGGGGTAAATAAAAGGGGTATAAAAGGGTTGCTGTAGGGAAAAGGTAGGGTTTAAGGACAGGGGAAGGGGATATAAGGGGTATAAAAGGGGGTGCAGAGAAATGGGAGACAAAACAGAGTATAATTAAAGGATTAAAGGAGAAGGCTATGAGTACATTAATGACAAGGGCTCTTTCTCTGAAGGAGTAGAGGGAGCAGGGGGACTATGAAGAATCTGAATCAGGGTAGGCCATTTTAAAGAGCCATGTTTTAACCCCTGTTTTGAATTTCCGAATGCATGGTTCTAGTCGGAGCTCAAGTGGCATAGTGTTCTAGAGGGAAGGGCCTACAATGGATAGGGCTCCTTCTCTGGTGGAAGTGTGGTGAGCACATTTAAGGGAAGGGGTGTAGAGGGTTCCTGAAAGTGCGGTTCTAATAGGACGATTAGAGGAGCGGAATCGAAGAGCATCCTCAAGCCAGGAATGATTGTGGTTGTGCAGGGAGTTGTGAATAATGGTGAGGGTTTTGTATCTGATGCAGGAGGAGATGGGAAGCCAATGGAGTTCCTTAAGAATAGGGGTGATGTGGTCGGCTTTGCGTGTATTTGTAAGGATTCTTGCCATAGCATTCTGTAACATTTGCAGGGGTCTAATAGTAGAGTAGGGAAGGCCTAGAAGTAAGGAATTGCAGTAACCCATTTTTTATAGCATTGGCGCTTGTGGAAGTCTTGCGAATGGAGTAGGGGTTTAAGTTTTTTGAGGATATGGAGCTTGAAAAATCCTCCCTTTATGATTGTGTTAATGTGGTTTTTGAAGTTTAGTTGGTGGTCTAGGGAGACACCGAGATCTCGCATGAAGTAGGGAAAAGCATTTGAGGGGAGGGTGAGGTCAGGAGCAGATGGTGGCGTTGATCAGGGTGATTTGAAATGATGAGGAGTTCAATTTTGGAGGAGTTTAAAGCAAGGTGGAGGTTAGAGAGTAGGGAGTTAATGGAGACGAGGCATGTTTCCCAAAACTTAAGAGATTTGGTGAGGTATTCTTGGATAGGGATGAGGATTTGGACATAGAAACATAGAAATGACGGCAGAAGAAGACCAAATGGCCCATCTAGTCTGCCCAGCAAGCTTCACACATATTTTCTCTCATACTTATCTGTTTCTCTTAGCTCTTGGTTCTATTTCCCTTCCATCCCCACCTTTAATGTAGAGAGCCGTGATGGAGCTGCATCCAAGTGAAATATCTAGCTTGATTAGTTTGGGGTAGTAGCCGCCGCAATAAGCAAGCTGCACCCATGCTTATTTGTTTTACCCAGACTATGTTATTAGCCCTTATTGGTTGTTTTTCTTCTCCCCTGCCGTTGAAGCAGGGAGCTATGCTGGATATGCGTGACGTATAAGTCTTCTCCCATGCCGTTGAAGCAGAGAGCCATGCTGGATGTGCATCGAAAGTGAAGTATCAGGCCCATTTGGTTTGGGGTAGTAACCGCCGTAACAAGCCAGCTACTCCCCTCTTTGTGAGTGCGAACCCTCTTTTCTTCTCCCCTGCCGTTGAATCAGAGAACTATGCTGTATATGCATTGAAAGTGAAGTATCAGGCTTATTTGATTTGGGGTAGTAACCACCGTAACAAGCCAGCTACTCCCCTCTTTGTGAGTGTGAATCCTTTTTTCCACATTTCCTCTTGCTGTTGAAGCTTAGAGCGATGTTGGAGTCAAGCCTGTGTATGTTTATTTAATAAGGGTATTGACTCCAGGCAGTAGCCATTATTCTGGCGAGTCACCCACTCTTCATTGGCAGCCTCTTGACTTTATGGATCCACAGTGTTTATCCCACGCCCCTTTGAAGTCCTTCACAGTTCTGGTCTTCACCACATCCTCCGGAAGGGCATTCCAGGCATCCACCACCCTCTCCGTGAAGAAATACTTCCTGACATTGGTTCTGAATCTTCCTCCCTGGAGCTTCAAATCGTGACCCCTGGTTCTGCTGATTTTTTTCCTTAGGAAAAGGTTTGTCGTTGTCTTTTGATCATTAACACCTTTCAAGTATCTGAAAGTCTGTATCATATCACCTCTGCTCCTCCTTTCCTCCAGGGTGTACATATTTAGATTCTTCAATCTCTCCTCGTACGCCATCCGATGAAGATCCTCCACCTTCCTGGTCGCCCTTCTCTGTACCGCCTCCATCTTGTCTTTGTCTTTTTGAAGGTACGGTCTCCAGAACTGAACACAGTACTCCAGGTGAGGCCTCACCAAGGACCTGTACAAGGGAATAATCACTTCCCTTTTCTTACTCAATATTCCTCTCTCTATGCAGCCCAGCATTCTTCTGGCTTTAGCTATCGCCTTGTCGCATTGTTTCGCCGACTTCAGATCATTAGACACCATCACCCCAAGGTCCCTCTCCTGCTCCGTGCACATCAGCCTTTCCCCCCCCATTGAATACAGTTCATTTGGATTTCCACTCCCCATATGCATGACTTTGCACTTCTTGGCATTGAATCTCAGCTGCCATATCTTCGACCACTCTTCCAGTTTCCTTAGATCCCGTCTCATTCTCTCCACTCCTTCCGGCGTGTCCACTCTGTTGCAGATCTTAGTGTCATCCGCAAAAAGACAAACCTTACCTTCTATCCCGTCCGCAATGTCGCTCACAAAGATATTGAACAGGACCGGTCCCAACACCGATCCTTGCGGTACACCACTTAAAACCGCTCTCTCTTCAGAGAAGGTTCCATTTACCATCACACATTGTCTTCTGTCCGTCAACCAATTTGCAATCCAGGTCACCACCTCGGCACTCACTCCCAAGCTTCTTGTTTTATTCACCAGTCTCCTGTGCGGAACCGTATCAAAAGCTTTGCTGAAATCCAAGTATTTGATATCGAGCGCTCTTCCTCTATCCAATTCCTTGGTTACCCAGTCAAAAAAGTCAATCAGATTTGTCTGACAGGATCTTCCTCTGGTGAATCCATGCTGCCTCTGGTCCATCAATTCTCCGGACTGTAGATAGTTCACTATTCTCTCTTTCAACAGTGACTCCATTACTTTTCCCACCACTGAAGTGAGGCTAACCGGTCTGTAGTTACCAGCCTCCTCTCTGTTCCCACTCTTGTGAAGCGGGACCACCACCGCTCTTCTCCAATCACTCGGCACCACTCCCGTTTCTAGGGATCTATTGAACAGGTCGCACAGCGGTCCCGCCAGCACATCTCTGAGCTCCCTCAATATCCTTGGATGAATCCCATCAGGCCCCATGGCTTTGTGCACTTTCAGATTCTTTAGCTCTTCCCATACATTATCTACTGTAAATGGATTTTCCTCTGTTCCGCTTCCCTCCAGTTTCTTGTTGTGTAGAGATGGTCCTTCTCCAGGGTCTTCTTTAGTGAACACAGAGCTGAAGTATTCGTTTAATATTTCTGCCATTTCTTCGTCTCCCTCCACACATTGATCATTTCCACCTTTCAATTTCACTATACCACTTTGGACCTTTCTCTTTTCGCTGATGTATCTGAAAAATGTTTTGTCACCATATTTTATCTCCTTGGCAATCCTCTCTTCTGCTTGACTTTTTGCCAACTTGATTAATTTCTTTGTCTCCCTCAGTTGATACAAATATTCTTCTTTGTGCTCCTTCCTTTGGGATCTTTTGTATTTCTTGTATGCAGTTCTTTTAGCTTTAATTTTGTCAGCCACCTCCTTTGAGAACCAGATAGGTTTCATTTTTCTTTTGCTTTTCTTTACATTTCTAACATATAGAGCAGTTGCCTTGGCGATTGCTCCTTTTAGATTGGTCCACTGTTGATCCACATCTCTCTCATTTTCCCATCCATTTAGTTCTTCCTCTAGGTACTTCCCCATTTCCTCAAAGTCTGTGTTTTTGAACTGTAAAACTCTGGTCTTTGTGCTCCTTTTCCATATTCTTTAGTGATATTAAACCATACCGTTTGATGATCACTGGTGCTGAGGTGGGCGCCCACCTTGACATCAGAGACGATTTCTCCATTATTGAGCACTAAGTCGAGAATAGTTCCTTCTCTCGTGGGTTCCAATACCATTTGTTTGAACAAAGATACTTGCATGGCATCCAGTATTGCTCTACTGTTTTTAGATTCTGCAGATGGGATTTTCCAGTCTACATCTGGCATATTAAAGTCACCAATGATCACCACTTCCCCTTTCTTACCTATCTTATGGATGTCTTCAACCAGATCTCTGTCCAGCTCTTCCTTTTGGTTTGGAGGCCTGTAAACCACTCCAATATAAATGGATGCTCCATCATCTGTTTTTAGGTCTACCCATAGTGCTTCTTCCTTGCCCCAACTTCCTTGTAGCTCAGATGCTTGGATATTATTTCTGACATAAAGAGCCACACCTCCCCCTTTTCTATCCACTCTGTCCTTCCTTAACAAATTATAGCCTGGTATTGCCGTATCCCAATCATGAGATTCTGTGAACCATGTCTCTGTGATAGCAACGATGTCCAGTTCTGCCTCTGTCATTAGGGCCTGCAGATCTGGGATTTTATTTCCCATACTATGAGCATTTGTAGTCATAGCTTTCCAGGTACTCTCTTTACGGTTATTGCTTTTCCTGTACTCCTTATGAGACTTTAGTTGAGATTTGTTATTCACTTTACTTGTTCCTTTTGCAGTTGTGCCATTGATGACAGAGTTATCCATCTCAATGTTTTTCTCTAGAATTTCTTCAGTTAATATAGGGAGGGCTTTATGTTCTTGTTGCATTTGATACTGTGTGTGTCTCCTTGTTACAGGTCTAATTCTACCAGAGCCCACTGTGATCCTGTTTTTTAATGATTTACTTGATGAACTGATTGAGTGGGGGGGTATACTTGTTGGCTTCCCATCTGTTAAGAATGGGTGACTGTGGGACACCTGTGTTATCCTACCTGAGTCTACTGTATTTCTTTTTCTTGACTCCTGGTTATTCTTTGGTGTTGGGGAATTATTTTTTGAGTAATGCAATATGGGTGTAATTCTTTTAATTGAAGCTAATTGAGCTTTAACCTCAGTCAGCTCCGTTTTCAAAGAAGAGAGCTGTGCACAGATCGGGCAAGCTCCAAGTCTCCAGATGCTTTCCCTCAGAATAAAGGCTCTACAACAGTTGCATTGGATAGTTCTCATATTGGTTAAGTTTTGGATTGGTATGTCCTTAGCTGTTAACTTACTAATTGATCTTGTTGCTAATGCTAATTTAGACAGTCTATATTAGTAATCTAATCCCAGGGGTGGGAGGGAAACAGTTGAACCTGGGACAAGCAGGACACTTTCTGGAACTTTATTAGTCCTGTAGCTATTAAAGGACCCCCTCAGCACTTCTGTGCCAATATTAACCAGATTATTAAAGAACAGCTATACAATAATAGAAAAGCAGGTATACTGGATCTTAAAAATAACAGTTTGCAAGCAACAGTTACAATTATTGTATAATAACAGACCTAGAGAAAGGTATAAAACACAGAAGTTCTACTGCTCAGAGAGCCCAGATTTTAGTGCAGCACAAAGCAATTAGAAGAATAGTGAAAGAAAACAAGCAGGGTTTTTTTTTGGTTTTTTTCTTTTTTCCCTCAGAAGAGCACCCCAGAAATTTAAGAGTCTTTTATCCCCCAGAAGAAATTTAAGAGTCTTATCTGCACAGGAACAGAAGAAGGAACCTCTCTGGGACTGCCTCAAGTAGTCTGCAATGCCCAGCCAGGTCACTATTTACCTTCTCTGCCACACCCAAACTGGCCTTAACTGGACACCTTAGGAAACTTCTAGTTCTTACCTATTAAAGGACCCCCTCAGCACTTCTGTGCCAATAGTAAACCAGATTATTAAAGAACAGCTATACAATAATAGAAAAGCAGGTATACTGGATCTTAAAAATAACAGTTTGCAAGCAACAGTTACAATTATTGTATAATAACAGACCTAGAGAAAGGTATAAAACACAGAAGTTCTACTGCTCAGAGAGCCCAGATTTTAGTGCAGCACAAAGCAATTAGAAGAATAGTGAAAGAAAACAAGCAGGGTTTTTTTTGGTTTTTTTCTTTTTTCCCTCAGAAGAGCACCCCAGAAATTTAAGAGTCTTTTATCCCCCAGAAGAAATTTAAGAGTCTTATCTGCACAGGAACAGAAGAAGGAACCTCTCTGGGACTGCCTCAAGTAGTCTGCAATGCCCAGCCAGGTCACTATTTACCTTCTCTGCCACACCCAAACTGGTCTTAACTGGACACCTTAGGAAACTTCTAGTTCTTACCTATTAAAGGACCCCCTCAGCACTTCTGTGCCAATATTAACCAGATTATTAAAGAACAGCTATACAATAATAGAAAAGCAGGTATACTGGATCTTAAAAATAACAGTTTGCAAGCAACAGTTACAATTATTGTATAATAACAGACCTAGAGAAAGGTATAAAACACAGAAGTTCTACTGCTCAGAGAGCCCAGATTTTAGTGCAGCACAAAGCAATTAGAAGAATAGTGAAAGAAAACAAGCAGGGTTTTTTTTTGGTTTTTTTCTTTTTTCCCTCAGACATCGTCTGCATATAAGAAAAACTGAAGACCAAGGTCGGAGAGTAGGTGGCAGAGCGATGCTTTAGTGGGGATAGTGTCTGAGGTGTGGGTAGCAGGTTTGATTTTTTTTTAAATGGATTTGATTTCTTTGGCAGAGGTTAAATGGAGAAACTCGAATTTGAGGTTGGGAATTTTGGGGAGCGGATTGGCTGGAGAGGGGTTGGAAGGGAAGCGTAGGAGGAGGTTTGATATTTTATTTTTGAAATAGAGTTCTTCGCATTTGCTATTGTCTAGTTCATCTGTGGCAGGGGGGGGTAGATTTAGTGAGTTCTGCCACATACAAGAATAAAGCATTTGCGTTGAATTGATAATTATGGATTTTTGCAGAGTAATAATCGTGCTTAGTTTGGAGGGTAGAGAGTCTGTAGGCGTGTAGTGTAGATTTGTAAATGGCTGCTTGCTTATGGGTAGGGTTTTTGTGCCAGGTTCTTTCTTTACTTCTAAGGTCATTTTTTAGATTTTTTAAATCAGTGGTGTACCAGGGTTTTTTTGCTGACTGAGAGTGGTGTATTTCTTTATTGATGATAGGGCACATTTCATTGGCTATGGTAGTGGTGAGCTTGTTCCAGGAGGAAAGGGCCGCATCGGTTGTCGTTAAAATTGTTGAAAGCAGAGATGAGGTCTTCAGTGGCGCAAGGAGTACATTGATAAGAGAGTGGTCTGACCATGGGACAGGGATATTGTCAGGTGAGTGGGGAGAGTGTATACAGGAGTTGACGAAGATAAGGTCAAGGGTATGACCTGCTTTACGTGTGGGGGAGGTGATGAGTTGTCTGAAACCAAGGACAAGTAGGGAGTTAAGGAAGATCTCACAAGACGAGGTGGTGGGGATGGCATCCACATGGAGGTTGAAGTCTCCTACTATTACAGCAAGGGGTGTCAATATAGAGATTGTCAGAAATAAATTCAATAGATGGGGATGGGTCGTGTTCCAGTAGGCTGGGGGGGGGGGGGGGCATATATGAGGCAGATTTGTAGTTCTTTGGATTTAAGAAGGCCGATTTCAAATTTGTGGGGGGGCATTGATGTTTAGTAGTTTGAGTTTGAGGTGTTTTTTAGTGGCAAGGAGGAGGCCACCACCTCTTTTTTTAGGTCTTGGGATGGATAAAATGTCGTAGGCATGCGTGGGCAGCTGGTTTATGAAAACATGGTCAGGGCTTTTAATGCCAAGACTCTGTGATGGCGCAGATATCAAGGCTGGAATCAGTAAGTAGATCATGGAGTATTGGAGCTTTTTTTTTTTTTTTTAGGAGAGATTAGGCATTGAAAAGAGATATAGCTAGTGTGGTGAGGCCCAGAAACTGTGTAAGTGGTGAAATCATTATTGGTAGCAGTGATTTGCGCTGAGCAAGGGGGCGGAGGGAAAAGGGTATGGGGTGTCTGTGGGTGGGGCGATATATGCGGGGGATGGTGTGCATGTTCAAAAGGGGCTGCTACAAAGGGAAGAAAGATGAAATGAAGTAGTGGGAACACTAATGGGTGACACTTAGTGGCGCAACAAGGGGCAAACTCCTTAGGCACGCGACGCCTGTGTGAGAGTGAGAGATTTAAATGCAGAGATCCTGTTGCTTGTCGGACGTGTTCCAGCGGGGGAGGAGTTAGCAGCCTCGTGTTGGAGGGGAGGAGTGGGCCCGATCGGAGGGCTGAGCGCAGGGGAGCTCAATCCAGGCCCTGAACCCCGGCTAGGAGAGCAGTGGAAGCAGTCAAAAAGAGAAGGTACCTGTGTGAGAGGAATATGTTTCTTGTTGGCATTCACATCACTCCCCTGCCTTAAGCACCTCTGTTACTCATTGGGGTTTTGTGTCTCAGTCTTTTCTATGGTTTTCCTTTTGTAGAACCCAAGACTTTTCCCACCTAGACCCCTTTGTGGGTCGGCTGCCTCACAGACAAAAGGGAGAGAGGTGGTGCTTTCAGCACTGTGAGGTTTCCCACTTTATTCTGCTCAGAGAACCAATAGCTTTGTCCTGCTCAGACAACCTATAGTTTGAGAATCACTCATGTGTGAGGACTACAATCCTGCTTGTCCTCGAAGAAAGTAGAGTTGCTTACCTGTAATAGGTGTTCTCCGAAGACAGCAGGATGTTAATCCTCACGATACCCACCCACCTCCTCTGGGAGTTGGTTTCTCCATGTATGAGCTATTTCATAGACTGAGGGACTCTGTTAGGAGGCAGGGTGAAAACTACAATTGCACATGCTCAGTAAGGCATGTTTGAAAATTCTTGAATCTTTGAGATTAAAGTTCCAGACCATGCTTTATCCGATGATGTCACCCATGTGTGAGAACTATCCTGCTCTTCTCAGAGAACACCTGTTTGTTACAGGTAAGCAATTCTGCTTATTATAGCCGGATAATTTATTATCTGGCTAAAATATAGCTGGATAAGTCTTCTAATATCATGGCTAAGCCATTTAGATGGATAGCTTTTCAGTTATCCGTCTAAATGGCTTTTGAATATCGAGATAAGAAGTCCCTAGAGGGAGTAGGTGCTCTGCTTCAGCCCAGCCTAATAAGTGAGCTGCTTTGTTTTTCCTCCATGGTCTCTTGTGGGAAGAATAATCCAAAGGATCATGGATCATCTAAGTCTAGTCATTCTGGTGCTGCTGGATCAGCCAAAGCAGCCTTGGTATGTGGATCTGATGTAAATAAGAGCAGGAATCTTGATACTGCTACCGCAAGGCAGAGGATTACTGCATCAGGGGCCACTCATCTAGGATCCTTCTCAGTTCTCATTTATGGCGTGATCTGTTGCAGTTGGACACTGCTAGCGAGTAGTGGACCCTTGGGCCGGCCTACCTAGAGTGACAGGGTAGGCCAGGAGGCGGAGCCACCAGCAGGAGGTGTTCACCCGGGAACCAGGGACCCCCCGGGAGGAGCCCGTAGGGCACTGGGTCCTCGGGACTTGGAATAGAGGCAGAAAGTCCAGGGCTGAGATAGGCTAGACCGGGACCAGAGCAAACAGGAAGGATAGGAAGTCCAAGGTACCCGGGAAGCAGGGAACCGGCTGTACAGGGCCGAGGGCCAGCTGAAGGCAGGGCAGCGGGCGGCAGCAGAGTCTGTAGCAAACCGGAGGCTGAAGCAGGCTGTAGGCTGAAGCGGAGTTGGTAGCAAACCGGAGGCTGAAGCAGGCTGAAGCGGAAGCAGGCCGGGATCAGAGGCTGGCTGCAGGCTGAAGCGGAGTCAGAGGCAAACCGGAGTCGGAGGCAGGCAGCAGGCAGAAGCGGAGTCAGAAGCAAACCGGAGTCAGAGGCAGGCAGCAGGCTGAAGCGGAAGTCAGAAGCAAACCGGATTCAGAGGCAGGCAGCAGGCTGAAGCGGAAGCAGGCCGGGATCAGAGGCTGGCTGCAGGCTGAAGCGGAGTCAGAGGCAAACCGGAGTCGGAGGCAGGCAGCAGGCAGAAGCCGAGTCAGAGGCAAACCGGAGTCAGAGGCAGGCAGCAGGCTGAAGCGGAAGTCAGAAGCAAACCGGATTCAGAGGCAGGCAGCAGGCTGAAGCGGAGTCGGAAGCAAACCGGAGTCAGAAGCAGGAAACGTAGAGATCACCAGGAACGCAACTAAGAACTATGGAGTTGTGAACCTCGTTGCAAGGCAATGAGAGAGAGTTTGAGCGCCGGTTATATCGGGACCTGGGCGTGACGTCAGCAGCACAGGCGGGGCCAGGCTTCCGGGAGTTGAGCACTCAAGACGGGCGTCCTCGCGCGCGAGACTGACGAGAAGCAGGCACGTAATGGCAGCCGCCACATGGAGTGAGAGAAGCCCCCGGGGTCCAGAGCAGGCGGAATGCGGTGATTCCTGAAGCGAAGGTAGGCGGGTTTGAGCCCTAAGCGGAGGGAAGCGGTAGAGACCGCAACAGTGATCATTGAGAAGACAAGATAGAAAAAGATGGTGGTATTTTTGCTTGGTGTTAATAACTTTAATAACTTTTATGAAATCCATAATTTCCTAGCGTGTAGCAGATGGACTCAAAACAAATGGGTATAGTGTAGAGATGTGAATCGTGTCCTCGATCGTCTTAACGATCGATTTCGGCTGGGAGGGGGAGGGAATCGTATTGTTATCGTTTGATGTGTTTAAAGTATCGTGAAAATCGTGAAAATCGTGAGCCGGCACACTAAAACCCCCTAAAACCCACCCCGACCCTTTAAATTAAATCCCCCAACCTCCCGAACCCCCCCCCCAAATGCCTTAAATTACCTGGGGGTCCAGCGGCGGTCCGGAACGGCAGCGGTCCGGAACGGCCTCCTGCAATTGAATCGTGTTGTCTTCAGCCGGCGCCATTTTTCAAAATGGCGGCGGCCATAGACCAACACGATTCGACTGCAGGAGGTCGTTCCGGACCCCCGCTGGACTTTTGGCAAGTCTTGTGGGGGTCAGGAGGCCCCCCCAAGCTGGCCAAAAGTCCCTGGGGGTCCAGCGGGGGTCCGGAAAACGATCTCCTGCCGCGAATCGTTTTCCTTACAGAAAATGGCGCCGGCAGATCGACTGCAGGAGGTCGTTCAGCGGGGGTTCCGGTCCCCCGCTGAACGACCTCCTGCAGTCGATCTCCTGCCGGCGCCATTTTCTGTACGGAAAACGATTCGCGGCAGGAGATCATTTTCCGGACCCCCGCTGGATCCCCAGGGACTTTTGGCCAGCTTGGGGGGGCCTCCTGACCCCCACAAGACTTGCCAAAAGTCCAGCGGGGGTCCGGAACGACCTCCTGCAGTCGAATCGTGTTGGTCTATGGCCGCCGCCATTTTGCGCCGCCATTTTGAAAAATGGCGCCGGCTGAAGACAACACGATTCAATTGCAGGAGGCCGTTCCGGACCGCTGCCGTTCCGGACCGCCGCTGGACCCCCAGGTAATTTAAGGCATTTGGGGGGGGGGGGTTCGGGAGAGTGGGGGATTTAATTTAAAGGGTCGGGGGTGGGTTTTAGGGGGTTTTAGTGTGCCGGTTTTCCTGCCCTCCCCCTTCCCCCGATTTACGATTTTTTGACGATAAATCGGGGGAATTGGTATTGTATCGTGGCCCTAATGATTTTTGACGATTTAAAATATATCGGACGATATTTTAAATCGTCAAAAAACGATTCACATCCCTACTATATAGTGTTTCATAGAAATCCGTGAAGCATTGTCGTATTTCTACTGGATCTAGGGTAATTTTATCTTTAGAGTCTTTTATTTTGGGAATTATACTCTGGAAGGTTTGCTCTTGTAGCTGCCGTGCTAGCAATTTTCCAACTTTGTCATTACCCTCAAAGTATCTCTGTTTAGATCTCTCCAAGTTATACACAACCTGGTTATCATCCAACATACTCAGTTGTGACCTGGCCTCCCTTAAATGCTGATAGACCTTGGTCGACTGGATTTGATAGTGGCTTTTAGCCAGTTGTTCTATCTTAGTTAATAAAGTCTCCCTCTTAAGCTCTCTCTGCTTTTTAACAGCCGCAGCTCAGGCTATGCATAAGCCTCTAATTACTGCTTTTGAGCATTCCCATAAGCAGCTAATGGTAGTGTCCGGGGTGCGATTATTTTGACAATATTCATTCATTTGTTGAGATAAGTTTTGAACAAAACTTGCATTTTGCAAAAGGGAGACATTAAGCCGCCAAAACACTTGTCCCCCCTGGCCTGAAGTGTTTTTAAATTCTATCCAGACCAAACCATGGTCCGACCATATTATAGGTTCTATTTCGCTATTTCTAGTTTTTAATAGTAAGTATGCATCCACTAAAATAAAATCAATACGAGAGTACGTATTATGCGGTTTTGAATAAAAGGAGTAAGAGCGCGTATCCGGATTATGTTGGCGCCATACATCTGTGAAGTAACATTTCTGTATAATTGTATGCAAGGTTTTCCTGGCCTTAAGACCTTGCGGGTTTTGGGTCCGAGTGCTTTTATAGGAGTTGTTTTGTGTTACATTAAGAGTAAGATTAAAATCACCACCCCAAATGATAAAGCCTTCACCATGTGTGCTCAAGAGATGCCGCATTTTAGCATAAAATGAGGTTTGTTCTGTAACAGGGGCATACATGGACAAAAGAGAATATATATCTCCCCCTATTTTAATTTTTAGAAAGACATACCTTCCATTGGAGTCAATCAATTGCTCAACCAAATCAAAGATAATGGTAGCATATATGATAATTCCAGTACCTGCATATCTACAGTCTTTCCCCGCTGCGGCATGAAACGTATGTGGATACCCCCTGAATCGCACAAAGTGTTCATGTCTTTTCCTTACATGTGTCTCCTGCAAAAATGCAATGGATATGTGTAGTCTGTCTAAATCCTTTTGCAACTGGTAACGCTTCCCATAACTGCCTAAGCCTTTTACATTCAAAGAGGCTACTCTGATTGACATTTGTTACCAATAAACTGAAATGCTAATTTCAGCAACTGATTGCCTCTACCCCCATACTGAGTGAATCCAGCAGGCCTTATGAATACAACTGGGGCTCCCTCAATTTCCCCCATAACATCAGATATGGTGTGGAAAGCCTGGTACTGTACCCTCATGACAAAAATACTGGACAAATGAACCCCCCATTTCTCGTGTGATCCGCTTCCCTCCTGCTACGGATCTCTATTTGAGGAGCTTGCATACTACACAAGAGACCCTCCCTCTCCCGCCCCCCCCCCCCCCCCCCGAACATTATTTAACAGTAAGAAACCTTAAGATAAACACTCATAACTTCCATAAACTGCCATACACACATTAATAAAGGAAAGGAAACAGGAGAAACCCCTGTCCGTCGACCTGGTGCAAGAGTCTTCCAGCGAGTTAAACAAAGTCAAAAGTCAGTAACAGCCCATGCTCAGGCGCCCATCTGCGTACCAGCATTCTCCTGCCAAGGTAGGTGTAGGCCATCACCCTTGATCCGATAGCGGCTCCTGGTAAGCTCTGGATCGAGTATTCCAACGACGCTTGCTTCTTACCACTTTCTGCCACTTAAGGGCTCGATCGGGCTTATTTTTGGCCAAAGGTACAGAATCACTGGGGATGTTAATCTTTATGCCCGCTTCTTGAAAGATGGCCGCCGCATCCGCCATGTTCTTCACTCGGTAAGTTTTGCCGCCATGCTGGAAAGACAGCGCAAAAGGAAAATTCCATCTGTAGCGGATGTCAGCTTGGCGAAGCGCTCCGTGGCAGGTCTTAAATCATATCTCTTTTTGAGGGTGCTTGCCACCAAATCTTGAAAAACGGCAACTTCCTGCTCTTCCCATGTCCACAGCCGTTGTTTGCGAGCTGTAGCCAATATCCGCTCCTTTTGGGTAAAGCTATTAAAATTAAGAATAATGTCTCTTGCTTTGTCTCCCCGACGGGAGCCCAGCGCTCTGTGGGCCCTCTCTATAGTTAGAGAATCGGGAGTCTCAGCCACAGAACCCTCCGATTCAGTGCTCGATTGTGAGAGCAGAAACGAGCAGAACTTTCTGGCAGTGTCCATGCAGTCCTCAAAAGCCACCGATTCTGGTATTCCTCTGAGACAGATGTTATAGCGCCTGGACCTGTTCTCCAGGTCCTCGAGTTTATCCGCTAGCGTGTTCAGCTTGGCCCTGGTTTCCATGTCATGAAGAGAGAGCTCTTTTAAAGTAGTGTCTTGTTCGTCAATACGCAAATCTAGTTCGTCGACGCGGTGCCCTAATGCCATGAGGTCGTCTCGTAGCTCTGAAAAGGACGCAAGTAACTCCTCTTTGTGAGCCTTGTTTTTGGAGTGCAGCTCTATGAACCATTCTCGCATGGTGGATTTGGTAGGGAGGTCGGCCAGAGTAGACGTCAGCTCTATATTCGCCTGCGGTGAAAGTATCGGGGCTTCCACCTCCATGTCTGCCTCCACCACCTCCAGACACCCCATGGGATCAGGGCCCGCTGTTTTCAGATCCTGCGTCGACCGGGTAAAGGAGAATTTTTGTAGATCGCTTTTTTTCTTAGAAGTCATCAGTCCTGAGTCCCGATCAATGTTAGCAACTTTGCCTCTCGTTGGGACAACCGAAATCCGAAGTTTTGAGTGTTTTATTCCTGGGGGAGGTAGGAGCTAGAGAATCAAGCGGCCATCTTGTCTCGTGGCGAACAGCGCCCCCCATATATTTATTTATTTAAAAGTTTTTATATACCTTCATTAAGTTATTTACCATCATAATGGTTTACAATAGGGCACATATATCAAAGAGAAAATAGTTCATACTTTACATAGAGGGTGCCAGTATTATCCGATAACAAATACACATTAAGTACATTAATGAAATTCACATGGGAGAGTAAGTTTTTTTGGTATAGAACCTGTCTGTTTATTCACTATGATTATCTGAGGGATAAAAAAATGTCCAGGTAGTGTCTGGAGATTGTATGCTGGGTACTCTATATCCGCTTATCCTTATTTATTGGCTTGTGTCGTTCTCTTTATCGAAGGCTTGTTTGAAAACCCAGGTTTTGAGGTTTATTTATTTATTTATTTTATTTAAAATCTTTTATATACCGTCGTTTAGTAATACACTATCACAACGGTTTACATATAGGCACATATATTTGGTTTGGTTATAGATGAATTTACAAAAGTGCCATTACAATGTCGGTACATGCTCATATAAAATAATATATAAGAAAAGTGGCATGGTTCTAGTCCATGGATATGATTAATATGCTTAAGCTGGAGTTATGCTTAAGCTGGAGTTTTTCTAACAATTATTGAGTATAAAGTAAAGTTGTGGGCCCATTTATCTAGGTAACCTTGTTCTAAGCTTTTTTCATTCTTTGTTCTCATTGTGAAATGCTTTTTTGAATAGACAGGTTTTTAAACTTTTTTTGAAGATTTTTGGATCACTCTGTAATCTTGTCTCTAGTGGCAATGTGTTCCATAACGTTGGACCGGCCAGGGATAGCACTCTCTCTCAAACTTGTGTTAGTTTCGCTGTTTTTACCAATGGGATTGTTAGTACTGCTTTATTGGCTGACCTTAGATTTCTTTGGGGTACGTGTAATCGTAGTGCTGTGTTTAACCAGTCAGCTTTATCTTCATTGATTAGTTTGTGAATTATGCAAAGTGTTTTAAATTGCACTCTCTGTTCTATTGGTAACCAGTGTAGTTCGGCCAGTGTTTGGGTAATGTGGTCTCTTTTGCTTTTGCCGGTGAGTATTCTGGCGGCAGAGTTTTGAAGGACTTGTAGAGGTCTTATTGTGGAGTACGGTAATCCCCGAAATAGTGTGTTACAATAATCAGTACTTGTGAAGATAAGTGCTTGGAGGACTGTCCTGAAATGTTTCTGGTTTAGTATCGGTTTCAGCCTCCTTAGGATCATGAGTTTGGCGTAGCCTTCTCTGACTTTCAGTGATATGTGGTGTTTAAGGCTAAGTTCTGTGTCAATTATTACTCCTAGGTTTCGAGCTTTCTCAGCTAAATTCACTTCCTGACCATTTTTAAGTTTGATAGGATTCTGTATTAGTTCCATGTTTTTTCATTCTAGGTGTATAAATTCCGTTTTTTCAATGTTTATCACTAGCTCCATTTTGCTTAGTAATTGCCTAATTATGTCTAGGTACATCATTGCTAAGTTTAGTGTTTTTTTCAATTGTTTCGTCTATGGGCAAAATTAGTTGAATGTCATCTGCGTAGATGTAGTGTGTTTTTTATGAAAAGTTTATGATTTCTCTGAAGTCATAGCTCAAGAGCCATGGTGTTCCATAATATGGGACCGGCCAGAGACAATGCATGTTCCCTAACCTGGGTTAGTCTTGCTGTTTTCACAGATTGAATGGTTAAGAGAGCTTTGTTTGCTGATCTTAAATTCCTATGTGGGACGTGTACTCCGCGGTCGAAAGGTAAGGCTTTACCCTCACTTGCGGTTGATTCCTGTCGAATTTTCCCATCGACCTCACCGCGGCTAAATTTTTTGTCGAAGCAATGGCATCAGGTTTTCGTCGGTGCCCCGATTGTCCTTGGACAATGTCCATCACAGACCCTCATAGAGTTTGTGTTTTGTGCTTGGGGTCCGACCATGATACCCTAACCTGCTCCAAATGTGCCCAAATGACGCCAAAGGGCCGCAAAGTCTGTTTGGAGAAGATGGAGGTTCTTTTTTATTCAAAACTCCCGACTCCATCGACCGCTTCAACTTCGTCTGAGCCGGTGCCATCGACCTCTCGTCAGCAACGGGACACCGGTGCTGTCCGACCGGCATAGACTACTCCGAAGGTGTCGACTTCTTCCTCTTTGCCTCAGGAAACAGACAGAGGAGAACATCGTGAAAAGCGTAGACACCGGCATTGGAAGGCTCAGTCCGCTGATGCCAAGGACTTGCCTGGTTCGGCGTCGACAGAGCCACCGACAAAAAAAATCCCATCCAGAGAAGGCCCCATTCTCCTCTGCGACCGTGTCACCGAGGCGTTCCCCACCTTCATCGGTGCTGGGAGCCGCGACTCCACTTTCACCGGTGGAGCTCCGGCTACGCCAGTGCTGCCTCCTATTCCGGTGCCGGGGTTCCATGCCCCAGGCTTCCACGAGGAATTGGATTGGATGATCCAAGAGGCCATTGGTAAAGCACTGCATGGCTTCCAGCCTCCATCGATGCTGATACTGGTGCCCGAGTCAGTCAACAATCCGATTCCCATGGCGCTCGCACCGCTACTGGGTAGATTAGATGCGTGGCTCGGTGCCCTTCCACCGCTGGAACTGACCGGCATTGACTACTCCGAAGGTGTCAACTTCTTCCTCTTTGCCTCAGGAAACGGACAGAGGAGAACATCGTGAAAAGCATAGACACCGGCATCGGAAGGCTCAGTCTGCCTAACCTGGGTCCTCTTCCTTCAATGTAATACCTGTGTCATCAGAAGACAAAGAAACACCGATACCCATACTGCTGTCTGGAATTCTGCCACCGACTCATCAATCGATGTCGCCGGTTCCATCCGTGCCTCCATCGATGCCTTTGGTGCAACCTCCGATACCATCGGTGCCTAGCCTGGTCCTTCGGGATTAACTCCTTTTATCCTTAGACAAGCAGGATGATAGTCCTCACATATTGGTGACATCACTGGACGGAGCCCTATCACGGAAAACTTTCTGTCAAAGTTTCTAGAAACGTTTGACTGGCATACTGAGCCAACTGAGCATGCCCAGCATGCCATGATCCCTCGAGCCACAGGGGTCTCCCTTCAGTCTTTGTTTTTCCACGCTGCAGTTAGCATCGTGGTGAAGGAGCTCTGTGTGAAATCTTCACACATCTACCTTGAGAGAAAAAAGTTAAAAAAATATCTCACATTTCATCTTCTACATAGGGGTCTCATTACTTCACCGGCCAGTGAGTATAATTTTTCCCGTTTCTACCCGGGTTAAAGTAATTTTTTGGTCAGAAGGCCGTCGACGCCTGTCTGGGCTTCAAAAAAATCCCTGAAGTGCTCTCGCACAATGTTGATTACCGACCTGCACGTTGAGTGTGTTCTGTGCCTGGGAGAATCGCACAATGTTTCTTCCTGCCCTCAATGTGCAGAAATGCCCGCCAAGGGCAGGAGGGCCGGCAAGAAAAGATGGAACATCTCTTCCATATCCAGCTTATACCATTGACATCAACTCAATTGTCTCTGGCTGAAGCGTCTAAAAGATTAGTCGTTCGTAAACATCGCACTGATGGCGCGGGAGTCCGGCTTTTACAGACTGCATCCGCAGCATCGGTAAAATCTACATCCGGGCTTGAAAAGGCCATGGAACATAAGTAAAAACATCGTCATAGGCATCGATGGACGTTGACGCCAGAGGCCTTACTGTCACCGAGACAGCCATCTCCGAAGAGATCTCATCTACAAGAACTATCGAGACCTACTACTCTGAAGTGTTCCCCACCTGCAAAGGTGTTGGACATTGAGACACCAGAGGGGCCTGTGGAAGTGCCGATGAAGTGCCACCACCTATAGCTGCTCTGACCTCATCAGCTATAAGGGAGGAACTGGACGGATTTATCCACAAGGCAGTGAGAGAAGCTCTCTAGGATCTTCGGCCATCGACACCACTGGAGCTGATGCCCGTGCCATCACCGAAGCCGGTGCCTTCACCAATGCCTGCACCGATGCATGCTCTGACACCAATGCCGTTACCGGTATCGGACCTTTCAATATTCCAACCACTGATGTCGAAGCTCGATGCTCTGATCAGTGCTCTTCCAGTACAGCCTATTACTCAGATTCCAGTTGGTGAAGATAATGCCTCGGGGGCTTCTCTGCCTTCTGAACCCATGCCAGGGCCCTCCGGACTTTCTCGGCCGAGAATCCTGCTCTCCCCGTCGGTACCATTCTTTTCCCCATCGCTGCCTCCACAAAAGCTACCGATGCCATCGATGCCTCCTCATGTTTCTCCTCCAAGGCACCCTCCATAGGACTCTTGGGAAGACAGAGACACCAACACATCTTCAGAGGACATCCTGTCTGAGCCGTCCCCACATGAAGACAGGAAAAAGTCACCCCCAGAGGACTTATTTTTTACAAATTTTGTAAAGAAGATGGCTGACACTATTCCCTTTCAACTAGTGTGAGAAGAAGATACCAGACAAAAGACCTTGGAGGTTCTACAGTTTGTGGACCCTCCAAGGTACTAGCAATCCCGGTACATGAAGTCTTGGTAGACTTGCAACACAGATTATGGGTACACCCATGTTCAGTACCACCAGTAAACAAAAAAATGGACACCACCTATCTGGTACAACCCATCCCTGGTTATCAGAGGGCCCAACTCCCACATCGATCTGTGGTGGTTGAATCCACCCAGAAAAAGTCTAAGCAGATACGGCCCCACTCATCGACTCCTCCAGGCAAAGAACAAAAGTTCTTAGATACTCTAGGAAGGAAAGTTTTCCAAGGTTCAATGCTGAACTCCAGGATAGCATCATATCAACTGTATATGACTCAGTATCAATTTAACCTATGGAAACAAATGCAACAGCTTGCTGATTCTTTGCCTCAACAATATCAGGATGCAGCAAATGACATCATTCACAAGGGTCTTGAGGCAGGAAAGCACGAGGTATGTGCTGCCTATGACAGTTTTGAAACCTCCTCAAGAGTAGCTACATAAGGAATCAGTGCACATCGCTGAGCCTGGCTCAAAGCTTCAGACCTCAGGCCTGAAGTTCAAGAAAAACTTGCGGATATACCCTGTGCTGGTGATAACCTTTTTGGAACAAGGGTTCAAGATGCAGTAGGTTCTACCCACTGGCACCTCGTGGTAGAGCATCCAGATCGGTGCAGAGATCTCAGCCTAGACAACAGAGAGCTTCCAGGCCTCAGCCCCCTCCTCAGACAGGCCCAGCATCAGGATTTTGAAAACCTGCCAGAGGACAGCAGCCGCTCCACCAACCCAATCCCAGAGTTACCAGTGGGAGGTCGGGTCTCTTTCTTCCACCCCTATTGGTCAAACATCACAACAGATCAATGGGTACTATCAATCATAACACAAGGTTACCATCTGGATTTTCTCACAGTACCAAAAGACTCTCCACCAAAGTCTCTTTGGATACACAAAGATCATATCACCCTTCTACAATCAGAATTATCCACCCTTCTGAGAACCAGGGCTGTGGAACCAGTTCCCCGACCTCAGCAGGGCTTGCTTCAGCACTCTGAGTTTTCACAAAATGCCTGGCAGTAGCAGGAGCGCATTTACACAAGGAAAGAATTAATGTCTTCCCTTATCTAGACGACTGGCTCATAAAAGACCAGTCAGAACTAGGAGCTCTCAACTCTCTCAAGATCACAATCAACCTATTCCACTCATTGGGATTTCTAATCAATTACCAAAAATCCCACCTCACGCCAACTCGCCTATTGCAGTTCATTGGAGCAGGGTTGAACACAACAATATCAACAGCTTTCCTCTCAAAGGACCGCGCAGAGACACTCTCCACATTAGCGCAATCTCTGCGCACAAAAGACACTGCATCAGCCCATTAGTTTCTAACCCTGCTGGGTCACTTCGACAGTTCATATCACTCCCATGGCCAGGTTAGCCATGAGAGTAACACAATGGACATTAAGATCTCAATGGATCCAAACCATTCAACCTCTTTAGTCTCTAATACAAATAACCCACCAGTTATGTTCAGCTCTTCTCTGGTGGGCGAACATGAGCAACTTGCACAAAGGTCTACCCTTCCAACAACCAGTTCTGCAAGTAACTTTAACTCAGATGCATCCACTTTGGTTGGGGAGCACACATACACAATCTCCAAACCCAAGGTACTTGGACAAAACTCAAAGCAACATTTCAAATAAATTTCCTGGAGCTTCAAGCTAAACATTATGCTCTCTTCTTATACAGACGGACAACACATTAGCCATGTGGTACCTGAACAAGCAGGGAGGTATGAGCTCGTATCTCCTTTGTCAAGAATCCACACAGATTTGGGACTGGGCCCTGACACATTCCATGTTTCTCCAGGCCACTTATTGAGCGGGCATCCAAATGTAGTTTGCAGACCGCCTTAGTCGTTAGTTCCACCCTCACGAGTGGTCCCTGGATCCCTTGGTAACCACCAGGATTTTCAGCAATGGGGTCAATCAACAGTGGACCTCTTTGCATCCGAACTGAATCACAAAGTGGACAGATTCTGCTCCCTGTTCAGACAGAGAAACCAGTTAACCAAGGATGCCTTTGCTCGCCCTTGGAATTCAGACCTGCTATATGCATATCCCCCGATACTGCTAATAACCAAGACTCTAGTGAAGCTACAACAAGACAAAGGGTCAATGATACTCATAGCCCCATATTGGCCTCGACAAGTATGGTTTCCCATACTTCTCGACCTCTCAATCAGAGACCTGATTCGACTGAGCACATCACCCACTCTCATAAGTCAGGATCAGGGCAGGTTGCGCCATCCCAACCTTCAATCACTCTACCAGCCTGGATGTTGAAAGCTTGATCCTAAAACCATTCAATCTTTCAACTAATGTCTCTCAAGTGCTTGTAGCTTCATATAAACCTTCCACCAGGAAAACCTATTGGTCTAAGTGGAAAAGATTCACCATGTGGTGTGCTCAAAAATGTATTGACCCCTTTTCCTGCCCCACATCATCTTTATTAGACTACCTCTGGCATCTTTCAGACTCTGGTCTTCAGACTTCATCAGTAAGAGTACACCTGAGTGCTATCTCAGCTTACCATCATACAATAGGGGATGCACAGATACCAGCGCAACCCCTTGTCAGTAGGTTTATGAGAGGTTTAATTCACCTTAAACCCCTGTTTCGGCCACCAGTCACAGAATGGGACCTTAATGTGGTACTAACAAGACTCATGTGTTCTCCCTTTGAACCCATGGATTCCTGTGATATTAAATTTCTGAAATGGAAAGCTGTCTTCTTAATAGCTATTACATCGGCTAGAAGGGTTAGTGAGTTACAAGCAGTTGTCACATACTCACCCTATACAAAATTCTTACATGACCGAGTGGTACTCCGTATTCTCACAGGACAAGCAGGGTGGTAGTCCTCACTTATGGGTGACATCACAGGATGGAGCCCAATCATGGAAAACTTCTGTCAGTTTCCAGAACTTTGTCTGGCCCCTACTGGGCATGCCCAGCATGGCACTAATCCTGCAGCCAGCAGGTGTCCCCCTTCAGTCTTCTTTTTTCCACGCAGCACTAGCCTCGTGGTTAAGGAGCTCTGCAGAGATTCCTGACAGGAATTTTACTCACGGAATTACTAAAAGTTAATTTGTCTCACAGGGGTCCCTCCTCTAACTTTTTAAAGCTGTGGTACTCCGGTAAGTTTTTACCCATTTTTCTGTCAATTACCGTCGAGTTTGGCCCTCGCAGCCTACTGGCCGTCGACCATACCATGGCTCAATTTTTTCCATGGCCATGGCATCAGGGTTCCGTCGGTGCCCGGACTGTAATCGCACCATGTCCGTCACAGACCCCCATAAAGTCTGTGTAATGTGTCTTGGATGAGAGCACGATGTCTTGACCTGCACCAAATGTGCCCTAATGACACCAAAAGGTCACAAGGCCAGAATGAAGAAGATGGAACTTCTCTTCCGTGCTCAAACCACGACTCCGTCCATTGCATCGAAGTCATCGGAACCAGCACAGTCAACTTCATGCCAGCATCATCCACTGACCAGTGACCGTCCGGCATCGATGACATCTTGGCCTTCGACACCATCTCCTCCCGTTCAGGACCGAGGGGATCGTAGAGACAAACATCGCCACTGGCATAGAAAGTCTCGGACCATCGAGGGTGTGAAATCATCGACCTCGCCATCATCCGAGCCGCCGAAGAAACCCCGTCCAGAAAAGGCACTGACCTTTTCAGTGACCAGGTCACTGAGGCAACCCTCCCCTGATGGGGCATCGGGAGCCGCAACTCCGCCTTTAACGGTGGTCCCTCCGGCTATGCCTCTGCCTCCTTCTGTTCTTGAGCCAGGGCTGCTTGCTCCAGGTCTCCGAGAAGAACTAGACCGGATGGTTCAGGAGGCCATTGACAAGGCAATGCAACGACTTCAGGTTCCTCCGACACAGGAACCGATTGCGGAACCAATCACCAACCCGATTCCGGCAGCATTGGCACCGCTGCTCTCCAGGATGGATGCGCTAATTGCCACTTTTCCACTGATGGACCCTGGGTCACCGATGGCACCAGTGCTCTCCCCGCTCACACTGTCATCGGGAGGAGAAACACCGTTTCGCATCCCTCCTTCGGGAATTCTGCCTCTGCCATCGATGCCGATACGTCCATCACCACCGATCCAACCATCGGTGCCGTTATGCCCGTCGGCGCCACCGAGCCATCCATCGATGCCCTCGATGCCTCCGATTATTCCTTCGATTCCTTCAGAGCCTAGACCTTCAGGTATCCCACCATCCCGTCCCCCTCTACATCCTAGATGGGCAGGTGCTGATCCTTATGATACCTGGACTGATGATTCCTCACCAGACACCGATGATTTGCCTTCACCACCTTCACCCACTGAAAGTAGAAAGCGTTCTCCTCCAGAGGACCTTTCCTTTATAAATTTTGTGAAGGAAATGTCTGAATTGGTTCCCTTCCAATTACAGACTGAACAGGATGATAGGCATCAGATGATGGAGTTGCTCCAATTCTTGGATGCTCCCAAGGTAATAACCTCCATCCCTATCCACCAGGTTCTTCTGGATCTCCTGAAGAAGAACTGGGAACATCTTGGCTCCATTGCTCCAGTCCACAGGAAAGCTGACATTATCTATTTGGTGCAGTCAGCTCCAGGCTTTCAGAAGCCACAATTGGATCACCAATCTGTAGTGGTGGAATCTGCTCAGAAGAGAGCAAAGAGATCAAAGCCTCATACTTCTTTTCCCCCTGGCAAGGAACAGAAGTTTCTAGATGCCATTGGTCGATGAGTCTTCCAAGGATCAATGCTCATCTCCCGAATTGCCGCTTATCAGCTCTATATGACCCAATATAACAGGGTCATTTTTAAGCATATACAAGACTTGACGGACTCCCTGCCTCCGCAATTTCAAGAAAAGCTCCAAACCTTAGTAAACAAAGGTTTTGAGGCAAGCAAGCATGAGATCAGATTATCTTATGATATCTCTGATACTGCTACTAGGGTATCTGCAGCTGCTATTTCCGCGAGAAGGTGGGCCTGGCTCAAGTCTTCTGACCTTTGCCCTGAGGTACAAGACAGGTTATCCGACTTGCCTTGTGTGGGAGATAATCTGTTTGGAGAACAGATTCAATGGATGGTGGCGGAATTTAAGGACCATCATGAGAGCTTAAGACAGCTCTCTCTGATGCCTTCTGACTATGCTTCTAAACAGCCCTTCAGAAAGGACTCTAAAAAGTCGTTCTTCCGCCCGAAGAAGTCTTACCCACCACCAACCAGATCCCATACCATGAGACCTTTTCAAAAAGCACAGTCTCGTCAAACACGTAAACAAATCCACAAGCAGCTCCTCAACCCGGGCCTGCTTCAGGTTTTTGAATTCCACTTAGAGAGCAGCAGCCATATTCCACTGCCTCACATACCAATGGGAGGTCGATTGTGCCACTTCCACAACATATGGCACTCAATCACCTCAGACCAATGGGTACTGGCGATAATTGCTCAGGGTTACCATCTGAACTTTCTCTCCGTGCCACCGGACTCCCCACCTCTACCAATGTGGAGAATATCCGATCACTCCATCCTTCTGGATCAAGAGGTCTCGCTCCTTCTCCAGTCCAAGGCAATAGAACCTGTACCATACTCTCAGCACGGCCTAGGGTTCTATTCCCGGTACTTTCTAATCCCCAAAAAATCGGGAAGCGTTCGTCCTATTCTAGACCTATGGGCCATCAACAAGTACCTCCAGCGAGAGAAGTTCAAGATGGTAACCTTAGGCTCGTTTCTTCCTCTTCTACAAAGAGGAGACTGGCTCTGCTCTCTGGACCTTCAGGACTCATACACTCATATTGCGGTAACTCCATCTCATTGCAAATACCTGAGGTTTCTAGTAGGCCCCAAGCACTATCAATACCGAGTGCTTCCATTCGGCCTAGCATCTGCGCCACGAGTCTTCACAAAATGCCTCGTAGTAGTTGCAGCCTTCCTCAGGACCCAAGGTGTTCACGTCTACCCCTATCTAGATGACTGGTTAATCAGGGCTTCCACTCAGCAAGCTGCTCTGTCGTCCCTCAATCTAACCTTACATTTCATTAGGATTTCTCATCAACTTCGACAAACCCTACTTAGTCCCATCTCAAACCTTGTCGTTCATTGGGCAGACTTGGACATCTTGCAGGCAAAGGCTTTCCTGCCTTGACAGCAAGCTCTCACTCTCGTGTCTCTTGCACATCAGCTGCAGTCTCAGCACTCCGCGACTGCACGCCACTTTCTCATCCTCCTGGGATATATGGCATCCTCAGTTCAGGTCACACCAATGGCCCGTTTAGCCATGAGAGTCATGCAGTGGACTCTATGGTCTCAATGGACTAAAAGCATTCAGCCCTTGTCGACCATTGTCCACGTAACCGACTCACTCCGTCAGTCACTAGCCTGGTGGAAAAATCAGATCAATCTCCTCCATGGCTTGCCCTTTCAGGCTCCAAACCCTCAGTTAATTATCACCACCAATGCTTCCAACCTCGGATGGGGAACCATGATCCTGATACAGCGGCGGATTCCCGAGGACGACCGGCCTGGGTATTCGCCACCCAGGCCGGTCCAGGACACATCACGTGGTCTGCCGAGCGCAGCTCTGTCATGGCTGTGCACGGCAGAACACGTAACTGGAGCGACCAGCCAACCGGGGGATGCCCGATCCCCTGATAGGCCAATCCGCCCTGTCCTGATAGCACCTCATTGGCATTGAGGTGCTATCAGTATTGGAAAGTGTGGTTTCCAATACTGCAGGATCTCTCCATTCGCAGGCATATTCCCTTGGGAAAGGACCCGCTTCTGATCACTCAAAATGATGGATGCCTCCGCCATCCCAATCTCCATGCCTTGCCCCTGACGGCATGGATGGTGAAAGGTTAATCCTTCAACCACTTAACCTTTCTGAACCAGTTTCCCGTGTCTTGATTGCTTCACGGAAGCCTTTCACGAGAAAAGCCTACTCATGGAACAGGTTCATGTCATGGTGCTCTTCTCAGACCCTTGACCCCCCTTCTCCTGTCCAATCACGAAGTTTTTGGACTATCTCTGGCATTTATCAGAGTCAGGTCTAAAGACTTCTTCCATCAGAATGCATGTCAGTGTGGGAGCTGCCTTCCATAAAGATATCGGGGATTTCCTATATCAGTACAACCCCTTGTAACACATTTTCTGAAAGGCTTGCTTCACCTCAAGCCTCCACTGCATCCTCTGGCCCCTTCTTGGAAACTCAACCTGGTTTTGGGTTGGCTCATGAAATTACCATTCGAGCCTCTGCACTCCTTTGATCTCTGCTATCTCACATGGAAAGTGATTTTCCTTCTGGCAATCACTTCAGCTCGCAGAGTTTGTGAACTACAGGCCCTAGTTACCTCTAGAAACATAGAAACATAGAAACATAGAAATGACGGCAGAAGACGACCAAACGGCCCATCCAGTCTGCCCAGCAAGCTTCACACATTTTTTTCTCTCATACTTATCATTTTCTCTTAACTCTTGGTTCTATTTCCCTTCCACCCCCACCATTAATGTAGAGAGCAGTGATGGAGCTGCATCCAAGTGAAATACCTAGCTTGATTAGTTAGGGGTAGTAGGGGTAGTAACTGCTGCAATAAGCAAGCTACACCCATGTTTATTCCCTTTACCCAGACTATGTCATACAGCCCCTATTGGTTGTTTTTCTTCTCTCCTGCCGTTGAAGCGGAGAGCCATGCTGGTTATGCATTGAAAGTGAAGTATCAGGCCCTTTTGGTTTAGGGTAGTAACCGCCGTAACAAGCCAGCTACGCCCTGCTTTGTGAGTGCGAATCCTTTTTTTTTTTTTTTTTTCTTCTCCCCTGCAGTTGAAGCTATTCTGGATATGCGTGAAGCCTCAGCTTTTTTTATTCCCCTGCTGTTGAAGCAGAGAGCTATGCTGGAAATGCTTGATGTATCAGCCTCTCCCATGCCATGAAGCAGAGAGCCATGCTGGATATGCATCGAAAGCGAAGTATCAGGCACATTTGGTTTGGGGTAGTAACCGCCGTAATAAGCCAGCTACTCCCCGCTTTGTGAGTGCGAACCCTCTTTTCTTCTCCCCTGCCTTTGAAGCAGAGAACTATGCTGTATATGCTTGGAAAGTGAAGTATTAGGCTTATTTGGTTTGGGGTAGTAACCGCCGTAACAAGCCAGCTACTCCCCTCTTTGTGATAGCAAATCCTTTTTTCCACATTTCCTCTTGCCGTTGAAGCTTAGAGCGATGTTGGAGTCACAGTAAGCATCTGTATGTTTATTTAATAAGGGTATTGTCTCCGGGCAGTAGCCATCTTTCTGGTGAGCCACCCACTCTACATTGGCGGTCTCTTGACTTTATGGATCCACAGTGTTTATCCCACGCCCCTTTGAAGTCCCTCACAGTTCTGGTCTTCACCACTTCCTCCGGAAGGGCATTCCAGGCATCCACCACCCTCTCCGTGAAGAAATACTTCCTGACATTGGTTCTGAATCTTCCTCCCTGGAGCTTCAAATCGTGACCCCTGGTTCTGCTGATTTTCTTCCTACGGAAAAGGTTTGTCGTTGTCTTTGGATCATTAAAACCTTTCAAGTATCTGAAAGTCTGTATCATATCACCTCTGCTCCTCCTCTCCTCCAGGGTGTACATATTTAGATTCTTCAATCTCTCCTCGTACGTCATCTGATGAAGATCCTCCACCTTCCTGGTCGCCCTTCTCTGTACCGCTTCCATCTTGTCTTTGTCTTTTTGAAGATACGGTCTCCAGAACTGAACACAGTACTCCAGGTGAGGCCTCACCAAGGACCTGTACAGGGGAATAATCACTTCCCTTTTCTTACTCGATATTCCTCTCTCTATGCAGCCCAGCATTCTTCTGGCTTTTGCTATCGCCTTGTCGCATTGTTTCGCAGACTTCATATCATTAGATACTATCACCCCAAGGTCCCTCTCCTGCTCCGTGCACATCAGCCTTCCCCCCCCCATCGAATACATTTCATTCGGATTTCCACTCCCCATATGCATGACTTTGCATTTCTTTGCATTGAATCTCAGCTGCCATGTCTTCGACCACTCTTCCAGTTTCCTTAGATCCCGTCTCATTCTCTCCACTCCTTCCGGCGTGTCCACTCTATTGCAGATCTTAGTGTCATCCGCAAAAAGACAAACCTTACCTTCAATCCCGTCCGCAATGTCGCTCACAAAGATATTGAACAGGACCGGTCCCAACACCGATCCTTGCGGTACACCACTTATAACCGCTCTCTCCTCAGAGAAGGTTCCATTTACCATCACACATTGTCTTCTGTCCGTCAACCAATTTGCAATCCAGGTCACCACATTGGCACTCACTCCCAATCTTCTCGTTTTATTCACCAGTCTCCTATGCGGAACCGTATCAAAAGCTTTGCTGAAATCCAAGTATATGATATCGAGTGCTCTTCCTTGATCCAATTCCTTGGTTACCCAGTCAAAAAAGTCAATCAGATTTGTCTGACAGGATCTTCCCCTGGTGAATCCATGTTGCCTCTGGTCCATCGATTCTCCGGACTGTAGATTGTTCACTATTCTCTCTTTCAGCAGTGACTCCATTACTTTTCCCACCACCGAAGTGAGGCTAACCGGTCTGTAGTTTCCAGCCTCCTCCCTGTTGCCACTCTTGTGAAGCGGGACCACCACCGCTCTTCTCCAATCACTCGGCACCACTCCCGTTTCTAGGGATCTATTGAACAGGTCACACAGTGGAGCCGCCAGAACATCTCTGAGCTCCCTCAATATCCTTGGATGGATACCATCAGGCCCCATGGCTTTGTCCACTTTCAGGTTCTTTAGCTCTTCCCACACATTTTCTACTGTGAAAGGATTTTCATCTATTCCACTTCCCTCCAGTTTCTTGTTGTGTAGAGATGGTCCTTCTCCAGGGTCTTCTTTAGTGAACACAGAGCTGAAGTATTCGTTTAATATTTCTGCCATTTCTTCGTCACTCTCCACACATTGATCATTACCACCTTTCAATTTTGCTATACCACTTTGGACCTTTCTCTTTTCGCTGATGTATCTGAAAAATGTTTTGTCACCATTTTTTATCTCCTTGGCAATCCTCTCTTCCGCTTGACTTTTTGCCAACTTGATTAATTTCTTTGTCTCCCTCAGTTGATTCAAATATGCTTCTTTGTGCTCCTCCCTTTGGGATCTTTTATATATCTTGAATGCTGTTCTTTTAGCTTTAATTTTGTCAGCCACCTCCTTTGAGAACCAGATAGGTTTCAGTTTCCTTTTGCTTTTCTTTACATTTCTAACATATAGAGCAGTTGCCCTGGTGATTGCTCCTTTTAGATTGGTCCACTGCTGATCCACATCTCTCTCGTTCTCCCATCCTTTTAGTTCTTCCTCCACGTACTTACCCATTTCCTCAAAGTCTGTGTTTTTGAACTGTAAAACTCGGGTCTTTGTGGTTCTTTTCCCTATTCTTTTATTGATATTAAACCATACCGTTTGATGGTCACTGCTGCTGAGGTGGGCTCCCACCTGGACATCTGAGACATTATCTGCATTAGTGAGCACTAAGTCGAGTATAGCTCCTTCTCTCGTGGGTTCCAACACCATTTGTTTGAACAAAGATACTTGCATGGCATCCACTATCGCTCTACTATTTTTAGTTTCTGCAGATGGGATTTTCCAGTCTACATCTGGCATATTAAAGTCACCTACGATCACCACTTCTCCCTTCTTACCTATCTTATGGATGTCTTCAACCAGCTCTCTGTCCAGCTCTTCCTTTTGGTTTGGAGGCCTGTAAACCACTCCAATATAAATGGATGCTCCGTCATCTTTTTTTAGGTCGAGCCATAGAGCTTCTTCCTTACCCCAACTTCCTTGTAGCTCAGTTGCTTGGATGTTTTGTCTGACATAAAGAGCCACACCTCCCCCTTTTCTATCCTTTCTGTCCTTCCTTAACAAGTTGTAGCCTGGTATTGTTGTATCCCATTCATGAGATTCTGTGAACCATGTTTCTGTTATAGCAACAATGTCTAATTCTGCCTCAGCCATTAGGGCCTGCAGATCTGGGATTTTATTTCCCAAACTATGAGCATTTGTGGTCATTACCTTCCAGGTACTCTCTTTAAGGTTATTGCATTTCCTGGACTCCTTATAAGATATTAGTTGAGATTTGTTATTCACTTCACTCTTTCTTTTTGTAGTTGTGCCACTGTTGACAGAGTTATTCCTCTCAATTAGATTTTTCTTTTGGTTATGGATCCTGAAATACTGCATGCATCGTGTTTTTTCCCTCTTTTCTGGTAACACTTCAATGTTTTTCTCATGAACTTCTTCAGTTTTTAATATAGAAAAGGCTTGTTCTTTTTGCATTTGGTACATGGTGTGTCTCCTCATCACAGGTCTAATTCTACCAGAGCCCACTGTATTCCTGGATTTTAAAGAGTTTCTTAATGTCCTGTTTGAGTGGGGGGGTATACCTGTTGACTGCTCTTCTGTCAAGAATGGGTGACTGTGGGTCCTTCCTGAGCCTAATGAATTTCCTTTTCTTGACTCCTGGTTTTTCTGTGATATTGGGGAATTATATTCTGAGTAATGCAATGTGGGTGTATTATTTTTAATTGAAGCTAATTGTTTTTTAATGTCAGTCAACACCTTTTTCAGGGAAGAGAGTTGTGCACAAATTGGGCAAGCTCTAAGTTTCCAGATGCTTTCCCTCAAAATAAAGGCTCCACAGCAGTTACATTGGATAGTCCTCATCCTGGTAATTTATGATTTGTATGTCCTTGACTGTTACCTATGTACTAATTTATGTCGCTGCCAATGGCAAGTTAGGCAGACTTTATTAGAAAACAAGCCCCGGGGTGGGTGGGTAGAGGGGTAGGGTGGGTGGGAGTTAAACAGTTAAGCCTGGGACCAGCTGGGTAAAGCAGGGCACTTCTGGACGGTTATCTTTGCTTTTTGGTCAATTGTTTTAAAAAACAGTCTTTATGCCCCAATATATTAGTTTGAATAGATTATTTCTGCCAGCTAACCCCAAAATAGAGAGATTATAACAGTTTACAAGCTGGAGAGAGTTTTTGTTGGGGGGGGGGGGTTCTAACTTTGTGCAACAAACAGTAATTTAACTTACTAGAAAATTATTATCTTACTATAAAGAAAATTAAAACAGGCAGGAATTAGGCACAGAGGCTTTCTGCACAAATACAAAGCAGTAAGCCCTGTGCAAGCAAACAGCAAATGAACTTACTGGAATAATTTCTTACTATAAAGAAATGAAACACACTATAAATAGGCACAGAAGCTTTCTACACAACTTCAAGAATAATCAGAATACTTAGCCACGATGCAGGTTCAAAGCAATAAGCAGAATTACTTAAGCCACAATGCAGGTTGCACAATGAATATACACGTCCTCCAAGGGAAATCACTCCAGCATGTGCACAGGACAATGGCTTCTCCTACTCTGATTACCTTCCTCAAGGCCTGAGACACACCCAATTCACTTAGATTACGTCACTTCTGGACGGTTATCTTTGCTTTTTTAGACTAAATTTAGACTAAATTTAGACTAAATTTAGACTAAATTTAGACTAAATTTAGACTAAATTTAGACTAAATTTAGACTAAATTTAGACTAATTTTTAGACTAAATTTAGACGGTTATCTTTGCTTTTTTAGACTAAATTTCTGCAGGACCGGGCAGTACTCCGCACTCACCCTAAGTTCTTGCCTAAGGTAGTTTCGGAGTTTCACATTAATCAATCCATCATACTACCTCATTTTTTCCCAGGCCCCATACCAACCCAGGAGAACAGGCGCTGCATACCCTTGACTGTAAACGGGCTCTAGCATTCTACCTAGACCGTACAGCTGCCCACAGGGAAAGCACTCAACTGTTTGTCTCCTTCCACCCTAACAAGTTAGGGAAGCCTGTGGGCAAGCAGACTCTCTCCTCCTGATTGGCGGACTGCATATCCTTTTGCTATCAGCAAACGGGCATTCCATTTCAAGACCGTGTTAAAGCACACTCTGTGAGGGCCATGGCAACTTCAGTAGCACACCTACGATCGGTGCTGCTTCCTGACTCAGCCTGTAGCTTGCTAATTGTTATGAACCGCTCTGCCCGCGGGTCCTCCCGCGAGCAGGCTTTGACTCACCACCATGTTGATCTTCAGCCAACGGGGCAGGACGCCGTCGTCGGCCCTCCCACGCGGCTGGAGCCGCGGCCTAAAGTTCTTCATGCAGCCTGGAGGCCGCCTGCATCCCTCCTCTTCACCGCGGCTGGGACTGCCCCCGACGCTTCCTCCATCTTTGCGGTGCTAGGCCACAAGCCCCGGTGCCCTCCGGCGGCTGGAGCCGCCCCCGGGGCTCCCCGCAGCGGCTGGAGCCGCCGCCGACGTCAGGGCCTGCTCCTCAGGCCCTGCTCTGCGTCTGATGCACAGACGCTGTGCAGGCCGCTGTCTGCGGTCCTGCACAGTTCCTGCACTCCCTCTAGGCACGCGGCCGCGTCTTCCTTCAGCATTTAAAGGGCCAGACACAGGAAGTGTCTGGGCCCCACCTTGATGACTGTTTCCTGCCTGAGCCCTATAAAGGGCTGCTCCGTCAGTTCTTCAGGGCCTTGCATTGTCGTGAGTCTTCGCTCTGGAGGCTCCTGCCTGCCAGAGCCTGTTGTAAGGTCTTCTCATCTTGTGGAGCTCCTCACCGTGATGTCGTCTCGTCTCGTCATGCTATGCCATGCCATGTCATGTCTTCGTGCCTGAGGTCCATGTCCAGGTGTCTTCGTGATCTCCTTCGTCCTGGTGTTCCTGCCCTCCTTGATGTTCTTTCCTACGCCACGCCTCGTCTCGTCTTCGCTCTCGAGCCTTCTGGTACCGGTAGGCCGGGGTCCCTCAGATGCAGTACTCCTGAGTGGACTAGCCTGCTGGTGGACGGTTGTTCTGTGCTCCTGAGCCGTCATGTCCCGGATGTGTGTCCCTGTGCTGTCCCACTCCCGTCGTGGTCCGTGACCAGCCTCTTGGGGCTGTGTAGGGCGCGTAATGGGACAGAGTGGTCCGCGACTCAGTCCCGCGGGTGGCCTGAGTAGGGCGCCCTGAGAGATAGTGCCAATGTCCATGCCTCGTGTTGCCTTTGTGGATGTCAAGAGTCTCGTCCTTGGATGCCGTTGCATCAGCCATGTGTTCTCGTCCCTGGATGCCGTTGCATCAGCCATGTGTTCTCGTCCCTGGATGCCGTTGCATCAGCCATGTGTCTTCGTCCCTGGATGCCGTTGCATCAGCCATGCGTCTTCGTCTGGATGTCGTCGCATCACTCCATAGTCATGACTTCATGTCAAGGCCCGTCTGCCCTCAACCTCAGGCCAGGCCTGCTGCTCCATGCTGCTCGCAGCAGGTCCGAAAGGGCCCGGAATGGTCGGAGGATCATTCATCTTCCAACATCCTCGGATGTTGGCCATGGGAGCTTGCCGGCCTGGCAGAGGGTAGACCGTCAGCCATGTGGGGCCACCGTCAACCCTTGGCTCGGCCCAGAAGGTCTGGGTCAGGCTGAGGCCCATGGGCACACTAAACCTCCAGAACACAACACTAATCACCCATATGTGAGGACTATCATTCTGCTTGTCCTGGGATAAAGCAAAATTGCTTACCTTGTAATAAGTGTTATCCCAGGACAGCAGGATGTAGTCCTCATGAAACCCACCCGCCACCCCGCGGAGTTGGGTCCGATACGTTTTATTATTTTATTTGGCTAACACTTATTGCTACACACGAGACTGAAGGGAGACCCCTGTGGCTCGAGGGATCATGGCATGCTGGGTATGCTCAGTGGGCTCAGTATGCCAGTCAAAAGTTTCTAGAAACCTTGACAGAAAGTTTTCCATGATAGGGCTCCCATCCAGGGACGTCACCCATATTGAAGACTACATTCTGCTGTCCTGGGATAACACCTATTACAAGGTAAGCAATTTTGCTTTCTCCATTCTGAAGATCCGCAGGGAACTGGTGATCAACCTTATGATCCTTGGATTGATGATTCTTCCCAGGATACCGATGATCTGCCTTCAGAACGCTTCCCTCCTGAAGAGAGAAGGCATTTTCCTCCAGAGGATCTGTCCTTTATTAACTTCATTAAAGAAATGTCTGAAAAAATTCCATTTCAGCTTCAGACAGAAGAAGATTCAAGGCACAAGAAGCTGGAAGTACTCCAGTTTCTTGATGCTGCGAAGGAAATCATGTCAATTCCCATTCATGAAATCCTAATTGACCTGCAAGAGAGGAATTGGGAGCATCCAGGTTCAGTTCCACCTCTCAACCATAAGACAGATGCCACCTATCTTGTGCAGTCAGCTCCTGGGTTTCAAAGATCACAACTGGTTCATCACTCTGTGGTTGTGGAATCAGCCCAGAAAAAGGCACGACGTCCCAAATCTCATTCCTCCATACCTCCAAGAAAGGAAAAGAAAACCCTAGATGCTTTTGGCAGATGGGTTTTTCATGGCTCAATGCTTATATCTCCCATTGCTTCTTACCAGTTGTACATGACTCAGTATAACAGAAACCTTTTTAAGAAGATATAGGATTTCTCTGAATCTTTACCTGACAAATTCCAGGATGACCTTAATGCTCTAGCTCAGAAAGGCCTGGATGCTGGTAAGTATGAGGTCCACGCTGCGTACGACATTTGACACTGCCTCTAGGGGTATCCACAGCGGGATTAGTGCAAGAAGGTTGGCCTAGTTGAAATCCTCCAACCTCAGACCAGAGGTACAGGACAGGTTGGCTGACCTGCTATGTGATGGGGATAATCTCTTCGGAGACAAAATTCAGGAGACTGTGGCACAGCTCAAGGACACCGTGAAATGCCACGTCAACTTTCTTCAGTGCTTGCTGAGTTCTCGTCCACCTCCAAGAGGACATTCAGATGAGACGCTAAACGACTGGCTTACAAACCAAGAAGGAATTATCCTCCGGCTTTCCCGAAGTCGCCCTTCCAAGCCTTATCAAAAAGGTCAGTCCAGGCAGTCCCGACCTCAGAAGACCCAACCTGCTCCTCAGCCAGGACAAAGCGTCTGGGTTTTGACTCCTTCCTGGAGAGCATAGGCCAACCTCCTCTTCCATCAGTACTGGTCGGCGTTCGGTTGTGCCACTTCACCAACACTTGGCACACAATCACCACCTATCAGTGGGTACTTGCAGTAATCACTCAGGGTTACCACCTCAACTTCCTCACTGTACCGGCGGACTCCCCACCTCGGCTGACATGGGGATCATCCGACCACTCTCTCCTTCTGGAACAGGTGGTATCAACCCTCCTCCAGTCTTTGGCAATAGAACCAGCACCTCTTTCCCAATGGGGACAGAGGTTCTATCCCCGGTATTTCCTCATCCCAAAAAAGTCAGGTGGCGTTCGTCCAATTCTGGACCTTCGCGCACTAAACAAGTATCTGCAAAGAGAGAAGTTCAAGATGGTAACCTTGGGATCCCTACTTCCTCTTCTTCAAAAAGGAGATTGGCTATGCTCTCTAGATCTCCAGGATGCATACACACACATCTCAGTTATTCCGTCTCATCGCAAATTCCTGCGATTCCTGGTCAGCCCTCGTCACTTCCAGTATCGTGAACTGCCATTCGGCCTAGCGTCTGCTCCACGAGTATTCACCAAGTACCTCGTAGTAGTTGCATCCTTCCTCAGGAGTCAGGGTGTCCATGTCTTTCCTTATCTGGACGATTGGTTGATAAGGGCCCCGACTCGGCAAGCCGCATTGGCGTCTTTATGTCTTACTCTCTATACCCTGATCTCCCTAGGGTTTCTAATCAACTATCCCAAATCCAAGATAGTTCCATCCCAAACCCTATCTTTTATAGAGGCCGACCTATACAGGCAAAATCTTTCCTCCCTCAGGATCGGGCTTTCACCCTGGCCTCTCTGGTACATCTTTTACAGACTCGAGTATCCTCAACTGCTCGTCACTTCCTCATACTGCTAGATCACATGGCATCCTCGGTGCATGTCACTCCGATGGCCCGCCTAGCTATGAGAGTCATGCAGTGGACTCTAAAATCCCAGTGTGTTCAAGCTTGTCAGCCAATGTCCATCATTGTACACGTTACCACACAGCTCCGACTATCACTGGCCTGGTGGATGCAACACTCCAATCTAACTCAAGGCCTTCCATTTCAGGCTATAGAACCTCAAATTACCTTGAAAACAGATGCCTCCAACCTAGGGTGGGGTGCTCATATAGGCGACCTGCAGACTCAGGGAACCTGGTCCCCAGAGGAAGCCAAACACCAGATATATTCCTCAGGGTCCTTCAGGATTGCCTCTCAAACAAGACCATCCTGATTCAAACTGACAACCAGGTGGCGATGTGGTACATCACAAACAAGGGGGATCGGGCTCCTACCTCCTGTGTCAGGAAGCTGCACAGATATGGGCATGGGCCCTTTTCCACTCGATGTACCTCATAGCCACCTACTTGCTGGACGTGGACAATGTTTTGGCGGACAAGTTGTTTCTTCCGCATGAGTGGTCTCTCAACCCCACAGTAGCGGACACAATATTCCAATGCTGGGGTTACCCTCACATAGACCTCTTTGCATCAGTTCACAACCGCAAAGTAGAAAACTTCTGCCCCTCACTCGCAGCCCCCACTCGCAACTGAGAGACGCTTTTGCCCTCTCATGGGCCAGCGGTCTTCTCTATGCATACCCTCCACTTCCACTCATATTGAAGACTCTTGTGAAGTTACGGAATGACAAGGGCGTAATGATTCTGATAGCCCCTCACTGGCCACGCCAGGTGTGGTTTCCAATCCACCAGGATTTATCAGTATGCCGCCATATTCCTCTGGGGAAGGATCCACTTCTGATAACTCAGAACAACGGATGCCTGCGCCACCCCAACCTCCAGGCCCTATCTCAGAGTCGGTGTCTCGAGTCCTGGTAGTTTCACGAAAGCCTTCCACGAGAAGGTCTTATCATTTCAAATGGAGGATATTTACAGTATGGTTGACATCTATGGCCTTAGACCCCTTCAATTGTTCCATGGTGAAGTTTCCAGACTATCTCTGGCACTTGTCAGAGGCAGGCCTGAAAACTTTCTCCATCAGGGTGGATATCAGCGCGCTAGCAGTTTCATAAAGGTGTAGGGGATGTTCTCACAGGACAAGCAGGATGGTAGTCCTCACATATGGGTGACATCACAGGATGGAGCCCTGGACGGAAAACTTTTCTGTCAAAGTTTCTACAAAGCTTTGACTGACACTGGCACACTGAGTGCACTGAGCATGCTCAGCCTGCAATTATCCCTGTGAGCTTCTTTTTTCCGCTCTGCAGTAAGCAAGCACAGCGGTTAGGAGCTCTGTGAGAAATTTTTCGGTTAGTTCCTGTCACCTTTCTGGGCTGCCAACTCACTGTGGCCTTCCCTCTCCCTATTTTTTCAGTTAGCTACACACAGCCTGCGAGTGTCCCTCTGTGACACTCTGCTTGGTTATTAGTGCTAGTGGGACAGGGACTTCCACGGTTTCTGTTGCCGCCAGGGCCCCTGTAGATTCAGGTCCTTCAATTTCCTCTGTACCCTGGTGCAGTAGATGCCCCATCGCTACCGTCGGTACCCCCTTCAGACCGTTCTGGATTCTTAGACTCTATCGGTACCCCTCCCCCTGTGGTACTCTGATGCCATCGTCCCTGCATCATTTCTATCAGTGCCATTCATGTTTTTTCATCCATGGCACTGATTCTTCATTGGGTTCCATCGGTGCCATCATTGCCCGGATGGATGCCATCAATGCACACCTTGTCTTGTCGGTGCCATCCATGCCCGGGGCACTTCCATCGATGCCATCCTTTATTTTATGGATGCCCAGGGCCTTTCCATCGATGGCCATCGGTGCCCAGGTCCATGGCATAGGTGCCCACGTCTGTGGCCATTGGTGCCCATGTGAAATCCATCAGTGCCCACGGCCTTGGCATCGGTGCCCACGCCCGTGGTATTGGTGCCCATGTCTGTGGCCATCGGTGCCCATGTCGAATCCATCGGTGTCCGTGTCCGTGGCATCAGTGCCCTCGCCCGTGGCATCGATGCCATTTTTGCCCGAGTCAATCCAATCGATACGTCGACATCTGTGGCCATGCCGTTGATGCCCATGGCCATGCCACTGATGCCCTCAGCGCCCGCCTCCATTCATCGATGCCCTCGACGCCCACGTCGTTTTCATCAGTGTCTTCGATGTTCCTATCGATGCAGTCATCGACTCAGTCGATGCCGGTATCTTTTTTCCCGATACCAACAATGTTTTTTCGACTATTCGATGCCACATCGTTCCCATAGATACCTACGCCGATGCTGTCAGTGCTCCATCACTGTCATCATTGCTCTGGCCGAGTCATCGACGTTTTTTCATATACATTTTTGACGATACCCTTGAGGCCGCTTTGGCTGCCATCGACACAGTCAATACCGACATAGCACCGCCACATAATGCCCTCGCCTGAACACAGTGCTCCATGCTTTGGGTTCTTATTAAAGACCCGTATTAGCCTATGACACTACATAGTGCCAGGAGCAGAGCAGGCATGCTGACAGTCAGTCTTCAATCGCCATCCAAGACAGCGAGATCTTCCATCTCGGCGCTGGGGAAAGACCGGGCCGAGCACCGTGGCACGCATCGTCACCAAAACGGTGACTGTCCGCCACCAATGCCATCCAGCACATCGGTGGTATCCTTCTCGATGCTGGACAATGCTCAGGCCGAGCAACATCACCACTGCCATCGGCACTGTTCCGCACAGTTTTGGCAGTACTTGGTACTCCAGAAACACCGGATCGAGGTCCGAAGAAGTCTGCACTGGCGTCATGAGATATCGAGCTCGTTAATCGGCTCCCCTTTTCCCAGGTGTGCCCCACCATCATCGGTGTGGGATTGTGGCCCTCCGCTAATTATGGTGTAAGCGCCAGCCACGCCCAGCCTGTCTCCTCTATACCTGCGCCACCATACCAGGCATCAGAGTTGAGACGGACGTCTACGTCCACAGGCTACCCCTCGAGGACTCCAGAAATCCACGGAGCCAGCAATCTTCACCGGCTCGTCCTTTGGCGATCCACGTCAGATGGTAAGTACCCGCTTCTGCGGCATTCCCATTGAGATGTGTTCTCTACTTCGGGCCACATGGTTTGAAAAGTTCTAGGTCATGTACCGTCCAGGAACCGTATTAGTGTCACATAGCGCTATGCTAGCTATGTCAGCCACAATACGAAGAGAACCTCTCTGTCATTTCTTTGGGATTGCATCAGGACTTCCTCCCTTTTTCAGCAACGAGGCTCTGTACTGATTAATGCTCTGGCTTCTGGTTCCTGCTTCAGAACCAAAGTTCCAGGTGCATTCGCTGATCTGCTAAACACGAGATCCAGCAAATTCTGCCTCAAGTGCAAGTCCACTTCGAAACCTTACGACAGGTCTCGATGTCTCCTTGTACAGCACACAGAAATGCGGGTAAGACTTTGCCGCTCACACTCCCTTGGGAGGTTACATGATATCCAGATTACATCAGCCCCTCCAATTGGACACCTCCTGGTCTCCCAACTGGCCGGATATCAGAGCGGCCACCCCACCTTGTACCAAAGTTCCCGGTACACTCCCCCAGATGCTACAAAGCACAGAGGGGGGAAAGGGGGGGGGGGGTTAATTACACTATTCTTTCTTTCAACAGAAAGTAGTTACTCTCCGCCCATACTGGACCTCAGAAATACCAACTTTCTTCAGAAGGCTCAGGTAAAATGGTATCTCTCAGCGCAATCGGCGCTGAAGCCCGTCGGGGTAAGGCCCTCTAAATTCCTCTCCTACCCCAACCGGGCTCCCGCTCCGATCGCACGGCTGCTCCACCTTACCTGCTCGTTGCTGGGCCCTCCTTCCAAGGCGGCCAATCGATCCCCGGACGCACCGCTGACATCATTCCTCTGCGACGCCCCTGCAAATAAATTCTGGCCTTCGTCTCGGCGTCTCTCTTTCGGCACGAAGCCCCTGCCACAGCTCCAGACGCGATCATACAGCGAAACAGAGGATCGGGCCTGCGCAATCGGCGCTGAAGCCCGTCGGGGTAAGGCCCTCTAAATTCCTCTCCTACCGCAACCGGGCTCCCGCTCCGATCGCACGGCTGCTCCACCTTACCTGCTCGTTGCTGGGCCCTCCTTCCAAGGCGGCCAATCGATCCCCGGACGCACCGCTGACATCATTCCTCTGCGACGCCCCTGCAAATAAATTCTGGCCTTCGTCTCGGCGTCTCTCTTTCGGCACGAAGCCCCTGCCACAGCTCCAGACGCGATCGTACAGCGAAACGGAGGATCGGGCCTGCGCAATCGGCGCTGAAGCCCGTCTGGGTAAGGCCCTCTAAATTCCTCTCCTACCCCAACCGGGCTCCCGCTCCGATCGCACGGCTGCTCCACCTTACCTGCTCGTTGCTGGGCCCTCCTTCCAAGGCGGCCAATCAATCCCCGGACGCACCGCTGACATCATTCCTCTGCGACGCCCCTGCAAATAAATTCTGGACTTCGTCTCGGCGTCGCGCGCCGAGCGTCACGCGCCGAAGGAGCGCGACAAAGGGGCCCGCCCCTTTGTGCGCCCCTTCGTGCAGGCCCGCAGTGCACAATTCAGGACTTTTTCTAAATTATACATAATTGCTCATAACTGTCCCTTACCCTGCCTCACCCTTACATTCTACTTCCTACATTTGCAATCGGCTCAAACCTGCCTCTGAGCACATGCCCTTTTTTCGAAACCATGGCCCCTTGCTCCTGCAAACCCAAGCCCAGACTCCCTTGAACACCCCATGCAACCTTTTTTAAGCCCAAACCATCCACACTCCAACGCTCACTACAGTGCTACACCTACACATATCAACCTGCCTAAACTGACCAAAAGCCCAGTGCTCTGTCGGTAGTATCCGGTCCCGCCATTTTCCCTACAATGGCTACCTTTCCCATTACCAAACTCCGCTACAACTTCCTCAGACCCCCACCCCACGTCCATTCTCAAGCCCACCGACAACACAACTCTCTCCTCCCTATCACGCTCACCCCTCTCACACAACTCCTAGGCATCTCAACAATAACTATGCTCTTGATCAATTCACAATCGCTAACCAAAAAAACCCTTATACTAAATGATCTGCTCCTTGACGAAAAACCTGATTTTTGTGCCATCACAGAGACATGGCTGAAAGACACTGACTCTGTTCTTGTCAATCAACTACCCAACACAGAATACGACATACACTCCATTCCTAGACCCAAAAAAAGAGGGGGCGGAATACTCCTTGCTGCTAAGAAATACCTCAAGCTAAAACAAACTCCAATTCACCTCCCTGCCAAATACGAAATAGGCCTATTCAAATCCGCCAAACTACAAATCTGCCTTGTATACACCCCCCCTGGAGTCCTAGACGCCGACATCTCCCCCATCATTGAATGCATTGCAGCAAACATCAACAGAGACATACCCGCCATAGTTCTTGGAGATTTTAATCTCCACATGGATGTACTCCCACTTTCTCACAACTGTCAAACCCTCCTCTCTGCCCTTAATGCAATGGACCTCCATCAAATCATTTCTAGCCCCACCCACAAAGCGGGTCACTCCCTTGACCTTATTTTCATGAATTCTCACCTCCATCCACACTCCACCACGTACACTCCTGTTCCCTGGTCAGACCATTTTCTCATTAAAACCTCATGCACAATCAAAGAATTCATCAAACATTCTAACACAAAAACTACAATCCAATACAGGAAAACTTGTGCTAGAGACGACCTTATTGATACCCTCTCCAGTAACCTCAAAAACCTAGACCTTTCTGACGCCCAAACAGCCATAACCACATGGAACCACATCACCAAAGAAACAGCAAACAAACTTTGCCCACTAATAACCAAAGAGATCCACCCCTCCACCAAAGCAAAACAACCCTGGTACACCCCTGACCTAAAACTTCAAAAACACAATCTTAGAACCCAAGAAAAAACATGGCGCAAAGACCCATCTGCCAAACAACTCGCCAAATACAGAACCTTACTACACAACTACAGAGCTAACACCCTCAACGCCAAACGCAACCATTACGCATCCAAAATTCATGACCTTCAATTCAACCCGAGAGCCCTGTTCTCTCTCATCTCCAACCTCACCAAATCACACACAACTTCTTCACCATGCGAGGAATCTAACACCAAATGCAACCAACTCGCCCAATATTTCCACAACAAGGTTGCCATCATTGCCTCCCGCTTTTCCCAGTTTCCCCCCCAGACCAATGCTACCCCAAAAACCTCCAACTTCAAAATGGACACCTTCGAACACACGTCCCCTACAGAAATCTCCACCATCCTTAAGAAAATGCGCCCCTCTACACACCCTTATGACTTGATTCCCTCAAAAATTCTCCTGACCATCCCAGACAGCATCTCCTTTCCTCTTGCTGATATCATCAACATATCCATCGCCACTGGGGATGTTCCCTCACAACTCAAACTAGCCGTTGTCAAACCTATTCTTAAGAAACCTAAACTTGACCCCACGGACCCATCCAACTACCGCCCTATCTCCAACCTGCCTTTCATTGCCAAAATCCTCGAAAAAATAGTTAATAACCAACTCTCAAACTACCTAGACCAACACAAAATTCTATACCCAGCACAACACGGCTTCAGAAAACGTTTCAGCACTGAAACACTCCTTCTCTCCCTCTCTGATTACATCATCAGAGGATTTGACCAAGGTCAAACCTACATCCTAGCCCTATTAGACATCTCAGCAGCCTTCAATACCATCAACCATACCATTCTACTCGAGAGGCTAACCGACATTGGCATATCTGGGACTCCTCTAAGCTGGTTCAAATCATACATAAGAAACAGACAATACAAAGTCAAAATTGAAAACCACGAATCTGAACCAATCGACATCACAAGGGGCGTCCCTCAAGGCTCCTCCTTATCCTCCACACTATTTAATATATACCTCCTCCCCCTTTGCCAGTTGCTTTCAAATCTCAGTCTACCACACTTCGTCTACGCAGACGACGTACAGATCCTGATACCTATCTCCGATTCCATCAACAATGCCCTACAAAGATGGGACAGCGCCCTTACATCCATTAACTCTCTCCTCACTCAGCTCAACCTAGCCCTAAACCCCACCAAAACAGAACTTATGATCATCTCCCCACAGTCCATCAACTCATTACCTACACCTGCAACCAATGCTCCCCCCACCCTTCACACTTTCTCCCAAACTGTTAAGAACCTAGGTGTCACACTCGACCCCCAATTCAGCATGCAAAAAAACATTGCATCCACCATCAAAGACTGTTATTACAAACTCCACACCCTTAAAAAACTCAAACCCCTCTTGCACTTTAATGACTTCAGAACTGCCCTACAAGCCCTTATTTTATCCAAAATAGACTACTCAAATTCGTTGCTCCTAGGTCTCCCGAAAAACAGCCTTGCCCCCCTCCAACTACTGCAAAACGCAGCTGCGCGTATTTTAACCGGCTCCCGAAGAAAAGAACACATTACACCCGTCCTCAAACAACTTCATTGGCTTCCTATCACTGCCAGAATCCAGTTCAAAACCCTCACCCTCATACACAAAGCCATTCACAACCCTGACATGCTATGGTTCTCTGACAGTCTACACATCCGTCTTCCCGCCAGACCCACCAGAACACACTACACAGCAAAGATCCACACCCCCTCCCCCAAACTCTACCACCTAACAACCACCAAACAACGTGCGCTCTCCCTAGCTGTACCCTCCTTATGGAACTCTATCCCCACATCTCTCCGCCACGAAACCTCCCCAAAAAAATTCAGACAAGACATCAAGACATGGCTTTTCACACGAGCCTACACCTGAACCCCCTGCCCTTAACACCTACACTTCCTCCCCCCCCAAACCCCTCCCCTGCCGCCCCTGACCCTCTCCCCTTACCCCTTACCCAATTTTTCCTCATGGTGAAAAAACTTACTTGTATATAATATTTGTATATAATTTTACTGCCTATATATAAACATGCTTTCCCTCATGTTTCCCCCCTCTTACCACTCCCCAGTTCTATAATCAGTTTCAATGTAAAGCCCTGTTGGCCAGTTTTATGTTACATGGAAACCGATGTGATGTTTGCATAACGAACGTCGGTATACAAAAATTTAAAATAAATAAATAAATAAATCTCTCATAACCATGCTTCCATATCGCAGTAAGTACATTACCTCTAATCTTTCTATATGCTTCATGGTGAGTCAACATTATAATCCCAAGCTCTGCCGGTTGCACCAGCTTCAGCAATTGGGGTATTCATTGAATCACTATCAGTGAATGCTGTTTCTCTGCGGAGTGCAACATCATTCACAATTTTCCTTGCATGGACGGCTGCATAACCACAGTCACTCCACGCAAGGAGCTCTCACTTCTTCATGACTCACTATATATTTACTAACTGGGATTACTGTCACTGCCATAAATTAGGGTTGAGATTCGTTTTTTGACGATTTAAAAAATCGTCCGATATTTATTTTTTTAAATTGTCAAAAATCGTTAGAGTGCGTGATGCAATATAAATTTTTGCGATTTATCGTGAAAAATCGTTACTCCCGTTAGTGCCCACTAACGGGAGTTATTTGGGGGGAGGGCAGGAAAACCGGCACACCAAAACAACCCCTAAACCCACCCCGACCCTATAAAACTAATCCCTTACCTTCCCCCACCCTCCCGAACCCCCCCAAAACTTTTTACGAGTACCTGGTGGTCCAGTGGGGGCGCGGGGACCGATCCCCCGCTCTCGGGCCATCGGCGCCATTTTGGCTGCCACTCAAAAATGGCGCCGATTGCCCGATAAAAAAAACCCCATCTGACCCTTTAAAAATGACCCCTTAGCTTCCCCCACCCTTCCGATCCCCCCAAAACATTTTCAAATTACCTGCTGGTCCAGTGGTGGTCCTGGGAGTGATCTCCCGTTCTCGGGCCGTCGGCTGCCACTCACAAAGATGGCGCTGATGGCCCTTTGCCCTTACCATGTGACAGGGTATCCGTGCCATTGGTCGGCCCCTGTCACATGGTAGGAACACTGGATGGCCAAATGGGAGATCGCTCCCGGGACCACCACTGGACCACTAGGTAATTTTAAAATGTTTTGGGGGGATCGGGAGGGTGGGGGAAGCTAAGGGGTCATTTTTAAAGGGTCGGGTGGGTTTTTTTTTTTTTATCGGGCCATCGGCGCCATTTTTGAGTGGCAGCCAAAATGGCGCCGATGGCCCGAGAGCAGGAGATCAGTCCCCGCGCCCCCACTGGACCACCAGGTACTCGTAAAAGGTTTTGGGGGGGGGTCAGTCATACTGACCTTCCTGTCCAGCATACACGCAGACATTCTAATAAATTCTTACATTTATTTTATTTATTTATTTATTTATAGACTTTTCTTTGCCGACATTCGTGAGGCACATCATACCAGCTTACATTGAACTGAAAGGAGGAAAATACAATGAACAGAATAACATGTCATAGTTAAACGCAAATGGTGTAAGATATAAACATCGTAAAAACATTCTGAGATTATATATAATAACATAAAAGAACTAAATAGCTATGGAGGAAAAAGGTTGAAAGAAAGAAAGAGAAACTTTGTACAAACTAAGAAAACTTTATCTTTAACAATGAGAAGTGGTACAGGGGTTATGAAGTGCAGCAAAGTTCCAGGGGGGGAGGGTAGGGGAACAGATGGAAAAGGAGAAGAGCAAGGGGGGGGGGAGGGCAGGTAGTGGAGATTCTTAGAAAGGTCCATTTAGGAGAAGTCTACATATTGGTTGAGTCGGGGTATGCCTGCGCGCATTTTCCATAACCTCAGCCCCTCAATTCTTCATTGTCGGGCCGGGTTTTTTCACTATGCACTTTCCTCATAGATCCAAAACTGCTATGGGTTAGATTCAGTGAAATTCCAATGTCAGTGGGTCTAAGCTAGGGATGTGCAGAGCAAAATTTTATGTTCATATTTTTTATGTCCGAAAGGGGGTCCCACTTGCGGCCAATATGGACATTAAAAAAATCCAATGAGTTGGGTATATGTACATATGTGCAAAAAAAAAAATTTAAACCCCCTCACCCTCCTTAATCCCCCCCCCAGACTTACCACAACTCCCTGGTGATCGAGCGAGGAGTGAGGACGTCATTTCTGCAATCCTTGGCGAGAAGCATGTGACGTCGGTGGCACGTCGAGTGACGCGGCGTCACGTGATTCCCGGCTCGTTCGCGCCGGACGGCTCGTTCGGCCCAAAAAGAACTTTTGGCCAGCTTGGGGGGGTCAGGAGGCCCCCCCAAGCTGGCCAAAAGTTCTTTTTGGGCCGAACGAGCCGTCCGGCGCGAACGAGCCGGGAATCACGTGACGTCGGCGTCACTCGACGTGCCGCCGACGTCACATGCTTCTCGCCAAGGATTGCAGAAATGGCGTCCTCACTCCTCGCTCCATCACCAGGGAGTTGTGGTAAGTCGGGGGGGGGATTAAGGAGGGTGAGGGGGTTTATATTTTTATTTTGGCTCAACAATCGCGATTTCCCACATATCGAACATATCTATGTTCGATATGTGGGAAATCCGATCGTTTATGTCGAATCAATTTTTTAAGTAAAAAAAAAATATGAGTTGCGTTTTACTAATGCGGTCAATCCGAATGCACACCCCTAGTCTAAGCTGTTCATCCGCTTTCGTCCCTCATCCATATTGCAGATCTAGAACCAAAACCTAGTCTGATTCTGCTCATGCTCGCATTTACTCAGGGTTGTAAAGTTTGACCTAAAAGCTTCTCAACCCAATATGCGTCTTTTCCACTCCAGGCACAGTTTCACATGAACTTCCTGGAGCTTGTAGCCATGAGTTATACCCTTATGCCTTTCAATACTGCTTCTGCAACAAATCTTTGTGCATACAGACAGACAGCATAGGGACAATGTGCTTTCCAACACACATGCACGCACAACCTCTTCGCTGCTCTGCAAGGAAGCTGTGCAGCTCTAACCTTGGCCCTGGCTCACTTCATGCATCCTCGGGCCACTTATCTAATAGATTTACTGAAATCAGCAGACCTTCTCCATGTTGGTTTCTATCCTCTCGAATGGTCTCGGACCACATGTATAGCGGGAAAAATCTTCTAACGCTGAGGTAAACCGAACTTGCCCTCTGCGTCCGAATCTAATCATATGGTGCACAGATTCTACTCCTTACACATGTTTCCAATGTGTTCCCATAGATGCCTTTCTTCCATCAAGGGCCTCTTAAATGTGTCTCTTCTGCTGCCTCTCATAGCCAGCATTCTTCTAATGTTGAAGCGGGACGGGGTTCACTGTTCCTCAGACACATGTCCTGGCTGAGGCCAGTATGCTTCCCATACTTCTCAATCTATCACACCAGTTTGCCCTCTCACAAGTCAGTCTCAAATCGTAGACACACTGATGTTCTCAGGTACTGGTAGCGTCACAAAACCTTCCACACATAAATCCTACCACTCAGAATGGTATGATTTACCACATGACGCATACAAAAGGGTATTACCCTTTTTTCTTTTTCTACACCACTCTTTTCTCTTGCTCCCTCAGATTCTGCTCCCCAGACATCCTCCACATAGGGACACCTCTGTTCCAATTGGTGTATCGTTTGGGAGTGGGGATACCCGATTTTTGGTAAACCCCTTCTGAGTCAGCTTACCATGGATTATCCACTGATCAAGCCGCCTCTATTTTCACTAGTCACGGAATGGAACCTATATCTTATCCTTACAAGTCTCATACGTTCTCCGTTCGAGCCTTTCCATTCCTGTCATTTCACAGTTTGACGTGGGAAATACTGTCCCTCATAAATGTTATTCTCACAGGACAAGCAGGATGGTAGTCCTCACATATGGGTGACATCATATGTCAACGTTTGACATCATATGTCAACTTTTCCAGAACTTTGACTGGCCCCTACTGGGCATGCCCAGCATGGCACTAAACCTGCAGCCAGCAGGGGTCCCCCTTCAGTCTTTTTTTTTCCACACAGCAGTTGCCTCGCTGTTTAGGAGCTCTGAAGAGATTCCTGACAGGAATTTTCCTCACGGAGTTAATTAAACTTAAATTGCCCCACAGAGGTCCCTCCTCTAACTTTTCTCAGGCCGCGGTACTCCGGTAAGTTTTTGACCGTCTTTCATCGATTACCGTCAAGTTTGGCCCTCGCAGCTTACTGGCCGTCAACCGTACCGCGGCTCGATTTTTTTCAATGGCCATGGCGTCGGGGTTTCGTCGGTGCCCAGACTGTACTCGTACCATGTCTATCACAGACCCTCATGGGGTCTGTGTAATGTGTTTAGGCCATGAGCATGATGTCCTGACTTGCACCAAATGTGCCCTCATGACAACAAAAGGTCGCAAAGCTAGAATGGAGAAGATGGGAGTCCTCTTCCGTGCTCACACCCCGACGCCGTCCATCGCATCGACGTCATCGGAACCGGTACCGTCGAAGTTGCACCAGCATCGACCACCATCCGGTGACCATCCACCATCGACGTCTTCATGGCCATTGACTCCCGTTTCTCCCCCTCAAGATCAAGGGGATTGAGGGAGAAACATCGCCATCGACATCGTAAGTCTCGGACTGTCGAGGGAGCGAAATCATCGACCTCGCCACCGTCCGAGCCACCATCGAAGAAGCCCCATCCAGGAATGGCACCGACCATTCCTGCGACCGGGACATCGAGGCCACCCTCACCCGATCGGGGTTTGGGAGTTGCGATTCCGCCTGTAAAGGTGGTCCCTCCGTCTGTGCCTCCGCCTCCCTCTTCCGTCACGGAGCCGGGGCTGCTTGCTCCAGGTCTCCGGGAAGAACTGGACTGGCTGGTCCAGGAGGCCATCAACAAGGCGATGCAATGACTCCAGGTTCCTCCGGCACCGACACCGGCACCGAGAGTGGAACCGACCCGATGACAGCAGCGCTGGCACCACTGCTATCCAGGATGGAGGCGCTCATGACTGCCCTTCCACTGGTGATTCCCGGGTCTCTGATGGCTCCGGTGTGCTCCCCGTTGACAGCTTTATCGGGAGGAGAAACACCATTACGCATTCCTCCTTCGGGAGTACTGCTTCAGCCATCAATGCCAATTCGTCCCTCGCCACAGATTCATTCATCGGGGGCGATACGCACATCGGCGCCATCGATGCCTTCCATACCGGCACCGATGCCTTCCAGGCCGTCCACGGTGCTCCCGGCGATTTCTTCGATTTTCTCGGAGCCTCAGCCGGAGCCTTCGGGTATCCAACCCCTTCTCATCCTACAGGTCAGTCTGCTGATCCTTATGACACCTGAGGTGATGATACTTCCACAGACACCGATGACCTCCCTTCACCTCCCTCTCCTGCTGAAAGTAGAAAGCGTTCTCCTCCAGAGGACCTTTCTTTCATTAATTTTGTAAAGGAAATGTCGGAGTTGGTCCCTTTTCAGCTTCAGACGGAGCAGAATGATAGGCACCAGATGATGGAGCTCCTCCAGTTCCTGGATGCCCCTAAAGTGATCACTTCTATTCCCATTCATCAAGTTCTTCTTGACCTCCTCAAAAAGAACTGGGAAAACCCTGGATCCGTTGCCCCAGTCCATAGAAAAGCTGACACTACCTATTTAGTACAATCAGCCCTCAGCTTTCAAAAATCTCAGCTCGACCACCACTCGGTGGTGGTGGAATCGGCTCAAAAGAAAGCAAAAAGGACGAAGCCTCACTCATCTACCCCTCCTGTCAAGGAACACAAGTTGCTAACAATATTGGTCGACGAGTGTTCCAAGGGGCCATGCTCATCTCCAGAATTGCTGCTTACCAGCTGTATATGACCCAATACAATAGGGTCATTTTCAAGTAGATACAGGACTTCTCTGAAACCCTGCCTGACCAATTCCAACAACAGCTTCAAATCCTTGTCAACAAGGGGTTTGAGGCAGGAAAGCATGAGATAAGAGCAGCTTACGATATCTTCGACACCTGTACTAGAGTGTCTGCAGCAGCCATTTCAGCAAGACGATGGGCCTGGCTAAAATCTTTTGACCTTCGCCCAGAAGTACAAGACAGGCTGTCTGACCTGCCATGTGTAGGAGACAATCTGTTCGGTGAACAGATCCAGCAAATAGTGGCTGAATTAAAGGACCATCATGAGACCCTTAAACAGCTCTCATCGATACCTTCCGACTTCCCCTCAAGACAGACCTTTAGGAAGGACTCTAAGAAGTCATTCTTCGTCCAAGGAAGTACTATCCTCCACTAGCAAGGTCCCGAACTACGAGGCCTTCTCAAAAACCTCAGCCTCGCCTGTTATGCTCAGAGGTGTGGACCCTTGGTCCGGCGATGTCCTCTTAGGCCAACGTCGGTAGGCGAGGCCGATCCTCGGGATTGCAGGTAGGAAGGAAGAGGATCTGGATGCAGGCGCCTCCTGCTGGTCGTATAATCCAGATGCTGACGCCTTCAGCGGGTCGAGGAGCCACCCCAAGGATCTCTTAATACGCTCAGTCCAGAAGTCGAGAGCCAGGAATGTCCATAGCCAGTCCAGGGGTCGAAAGCCAGAGATGTCCGCAGCCAGTCCAGGGGTCGAGAGGCAGAGATGTCCGCAGCCAGTCCAGGGGTCGAGAGCCAGAGATGTCCGTAGCCAGTCCAGGAATCAAAAACCAGGAGAAACGTCAGCCGGTGCAGGAACAACACAGGAAGTCAAACAGGAGCTAGGAACAGAACAAACCCAGGAGCCAAGAAGTCAAGGCAAGGTCTGAGGGCATAGACCTTGCTTAAATAGTCCCAGCCAATTAGGATGCAGCAGGAAGGAGCTAGCTCACATCCTGTGAGTGTCTCTTTAATTCCAAGCCAGAGCCACCTGCGCGGCCCTAGCAGCTGTCAGGGGGCGGAGCTAAGCCACGCGGGGAAAAACGCCACAGCCATTTTGTAGCAGTTGATGCTGCTGAAGAACCCCGCGAAGTCTGCTAGTGCTGACGCTCCGTTCGGCCCCTGGGGACAGCGGTAGGTCCCGGTCGCGGCTTTCCGCGGCCGGTATTCATAACATCGCCAGGCCCGAAAGCAAAATCCGCAAGCAGCTCCCCAGCCGGGGCCTGCTTCAGGTTTTTGACTTTCAATTGGAGAGCAGCAGCCTGATTCCTCTGCCAAGCATACCAGTGGGAGGTCGATTGTGCCACTTTCACGGCATGTGGCAATCAATCACAACCAATCATTGCTCAGGGTTACCACCTAAACTTTCTTGCTCTTCCACCGGACTCACCACCTCTGCAAGCATGGAGAGTATCCGACTGTTCTGTCCTTCTGGAGCAGGAGGTTTCCCTTCTTCTCCAGTTAAGAGCAATAGAACCCGTCCCTCTCTTGCAGCAAGGCCTAGGGTTCTATTCCCGATACTTTTTGATCCCCAAAAAATCCGGGGAGTGCTCTCAACAAGTGCCTACAGCGAGAAAAGTTCAAGATGGTAACCTTGGGCTCGCTTCTACCTCTTCTGCAAAGAGGAGACTGGCTCTGCTCTCTGGACCTTCAGGAAGCATACACACACATTGCGATAACTCCAGCTCATCGCAAGTACCTCAGGTTTTTAGTAGGCCCAAAGCACTATCAATACCGCGTGCTTCCGTTTGGCCTAGCATCGGCACCGCGAGTCTTTACCAAATGTCTCGTGGTTGTCGCAGCTTTTCTCAGGAAATAAAGTGTTCACGTCTACCCCTATCTCGATGACTGATTAATCAGGGCTCCAACCCAGCAAGCCGCTCTGTCATCCCTCAATTTGACCCTACACACTCTAATTTCTCTAGGATTTCTTGTCAATTACGAGAAATCCTATTTAGTCCCATCTCAAACCTTGTCGTTCATTGTGGAAGACTTGGACACCTTACAGGCAAAAGCCTTTCTATCTCAACAATGAGCGCTAACTCTCGTGTCTCTCACTCACCAGTTGCAATCTCAGCATACAGCAACAGCTCGCCAATTCCTCGTCCTTTTAGGACACATGGTGTCCTCAGTCCATGTCACACAAATGGCCCGCCTGGCCATGAGGCTCATGCATTGGACTCTGAGGTCACAATGGATTCAAGCTGTTCAGCCTCTGTCGACCATTGTCCACATCACCGACTCACTCCGTCTGTCTCTCGCCTGGTGGAAAAATCACAACAATCTCCTCCAGGGACTACCCTTTCAAGTGCTAGATCCTCAACTCATCCTCACCACCGACGCTTCCAACCTCGGGTGGGGAGCCCACGTGGACAATCTACAGACACAAGGGTCTTGGTCTCCAGAGGAAGCCAAACATCAAATAAACTTCCTAGAACTTCGAGCAATGCGATATGCTCTCAGGGCTTTTCAGGAACGCCTATCAAATCACGTCATCCTGATTCAACGGACAACCAGGTGGCCATGTGGTACATCAACAAGCAGGGAGGCACAGGCTCCTTCCTTCTGAGTCAGGAAGCTGCGCAGATTTGGGCGGAAGCCCTCTCCCCACTCGATGTACCTCAGGGCCACCTACTTGCCGGGAGTGGACAACATCTTGGCAGACAAACTGAGTCGTGTCTTCCAACCGCACGAGTGGTCTCTCAGCCCCTTGGTAGCAGACTTCATCTTCCAACAATGGGGTTATCCCCAGACAGACCTCTTTGCGTCCCCTCAGAACCACAAAGTCGACAATTTCTGCTTCCTCATTTGGAGCGAGCGCTCTCAGCCCAGAGATGCATTCTCCCTCTTGTGGGCAACCGGTCTGCTCTATGCATTCCCTCCACTTCCTCTTCTTTCGAAGACTCTTGTGAAGCTACGTCAGGACAAGGGAACCATGATTCTGATAGCACCTCACTGGCCACGCCAAGTGTGGTTTCCCATACTCCAGGATCTCTCCATCCGCAGGCACATTCCCTTGGGAACGGATCCGCATCTGATCACTTAACACGACGGATGCCTAATCCATCCCAATCTTCAGGCCTTGTCCCTGACGGCATGGATGTTGAAAGGTTAATCCTTCAACCACTTAACCTTTCAGATTTGATTTCTCGTGTCCTGATTGCTTCCCGAAAGCTTTCCCCAAGAAAATCTTATTCCTATAAATGGAAAAGGTACACATCATGGTGCACTTCGCAGTCCCTTGATCCCTTTTCCTGTCCAATCCCAAGGTTTTTGGACTATCTCTGGCATCTGTCAGTCAGGTCTAAAAACCTCTTCCATTAGAATGCATGTCAGTGCGGTAGCCGCCTTCCATAAAGGTGTCGGGGATGTCCCTATATCAGTATAACCCCTCGTAACACGATTTTTAAAGGGCTTGCTCCATATCAAGCCACCTTTACTTCCTCCGGCCCCTTCTTGGGACCTTAACCTGGTTCTTGGTCGGCTCATGAAACCACCATTCGAGCCTCTTCACTCCTGTGACCTAAAATATCTCACATGGAAAGTGATTTTCCTATTAACTATCACTTCAGCTCGCAGGGTTAGTGAGTTACAGGCCCTAGTTACCTATCTGCCTTACACTAAACTCCTGCAGGACTGGGTGGTACTCCGCACTCACCCTAAGTTTTTACCCAAGGTAGTTTCAGAGTTTCACATTAATCAATCCATCATACTACCTACCTTTTTTTCCAGCCCCATTCCAATCCAGGGGAACAGGCTCTGCATACCCTTGACTGTAAAAGGCTCTAGCTTTCTCTCTAGACCATACAGTTGCCCACAGGAAGAGCACTCAGTGTTTCATCTCTTTCCATCCCAACAAATTAGGGCAACCTGTGGGTAAGCAGACTGTCTCCTCCTGGTTGGCTGACTGCATATCTGTTTGCTACCTGCAAGCAGGCATTCCTTTTCAAGACCGTGTTAAAGCACACTCTATGAGGGCCATGGCGACTTCAGTAGCACACCTACGATCGGTGCCGCTTCCTGACATTTGCAGGGCTGCCAACTGGAGTTCTCTCCACACCTTTGCAGCCCACTATTGCTTGGACAAAGCCGGAAGACAAGATTCCATCTTCGGCCAGTCTGTCCTCTGTAACTTATTTCCAACGTGACGTACCTACACCCTTCCGCCTGCCCGGTGGGGTTCAGGATGCCCTCTACAAAATTCTACCCCAGTTGTTGTGCCTGTTGCATGCTGTTGGGTACATTTAGTGCATGTTCGGACATACTCAGCTTGCTACTCACCCATATGTGAGGACTACCATCCTGTTTGACCTGTGAGAAAGCAAATGTTGCTTACCTGTAACAGGTGTTCTCACAGGAAAGCAGGATGTTAGTCCTCACGAAACCCGCCCGCCACCCCTCGGTGTTGGGTTCGTAACGTTTTCTGTTATTTTATTTTCAGCACTGCCTGTAGGTTTCAAATAAGACTGAAGGGGGTCCCCTGCTGGCTGCAGGGTTAGTGCCCTGCTAGGCATGCCCAGTAGGGGCCAGTCAAAGTTCTGGAAACTTTGACAGAAGTTTTCCGTGATTGGGCTCCATCCTGATGATGTCACCCATATGTGAGGACTAACATCCTGCTGTCCTGTGAGAACACCTGTTACAGGTAAGCAATATTTGCTTTTCTGCCAACAGGGTCAGTGAGTTACACAGTTTGTTACATACTCATCTGACCCTGCGTTCCTCTGTCACCGAGTGATTTTTACGCATCCAACTTCCTATCTTTCTTAAGGTAGACGTTGCATCTCACCTTACTCAGGATGTACTCTGCCCAATTTTCCCAACAACTCTCTCTCACCAGAGCAAGAGAGTTTTTTTCCACTTCTTAGACAGTAATAGTGCACTTGCATTCTATCTAGATCGCACTACATTCCATAGGAATTCCACCTAACTCTTTCCTTCTGTGGCAAGAGTCAAGATGCGAGTTCCAGTGGGCAAACAGACCTATTCCTCCTAATTGACGGTCTGTATCTCTTTTCTATCAACAAGCAGGCATTTCACTACAACACTGTGTGTAACCAAACTCTGTTGCGTCCGTCCCAGCCTTAATAGCTTCCCCTCGGCCGCTGCTGCTTGTACATATTTGTCAGGCTGCAACCTGGAGTTCTCTCCATACCTTCGCAGCCCATTATTGCTTAGATACGACTAGCCGGCATGTTCCAGGTTTGGCTAGTCCGTCTACTCATTCTTTTCAGTTTAACTATCAAACATTCTTCCACCAACCCGTTAAGGGTTTCAGGATGCCCTCCATTCCAAATTCCACCACCGTCATTGCGCCTTTCGCGCGTCTTGGGTGCATTTGGTGCACTCTCGGGCATCCTCAGCTCGGTACTCACCCATAGGTGAGGACTACCATCCTGCTTGTCCTGTGAGAAAGCAAGTGTTCCCTGTACGTACCAGGATCAGTCCAGACTGCTGGGTTATGCCTCCCCTCCAGCAGATGGAGTCAGAGAGAAAACTGAAAGCACCCCCCATATATACTGGTGTGCCACCTACGATCCCTCAGTATTTTCTCTGACTCCAGCAGATTGAGAGGCATAACCTGCGGTCCTGTCTGTGCTGTCTAGCTTTCAGTTTATCCTACAGGTGTACTTTAATGATTTATTATCTTGTTACTGACTAGATCAACTGGTTTCTTTCTTTCTTGGTTTACAAAAAAAACCCAAAAAAACCCAGACACTAAGGGGCGGATTTTAAGAGCCCTGCTCGCCTAAATCCGCCCAAATCCGGGCGGATTTAGGCGAGCAGGGCCCTGCGCGCCGGTGAGCCTATTTTACATAGGCTCACCGGCACGCGCAGACCCCGGGACTCGCGTAAGTCCCAGGGTTCTCCGAGGGGGGCGTGTCGGGGGCGTGTCGGGGGCGGGCCCGGTCGTCGCGGCGTTTAGGGGGCGTGCCGGGAGCGTTTTGGGGGCGGGCCCGGGGGCGTGGCCGCGCCCTCCGGACCCGCCCCCAGGTCGCGTCCCGGCGCGCTAGCGGCGCGCTAGCGGCCCGCGGGGATTTACGCCTCCCAGAGGGAGGCGTAAATCCCCCGACAAAGGTAAGGGGGGGGCTTAGACAGGGCCGGGTGGGTGGGTTAGGTAGGGGAAGGGAGGGGAAGGTGAGGGGAGGGCAAAAGGAAGTTCCCTCCGAGGCCGCTCCGATTTCGGAGCAGCCTCGGAGGGAACGGGGGTAAGCTGCGCGGCTCGGCGCGCGCCGGCTATACGTAATCGATAGCCTTGCGCGTGCCGATCCAGGATTTTAGCGGATACGCGCAGCTCCGCGCGTATCTACTAAAATCCAGCGTACTTTTGCTTGCGCCTGATGCGCCAGCAAAAGTACGCCTATTCGCGTTGTTTGAAAATCTACCCCTAACAGTATATTTTTAGTTTGGTTGTAGTTCTTTCTGTTCCATTGGCGCAGCGTGAAGGCAGGCAGTGAGAGCGCTGCTCTCACTAAGGTTTCCCGGATTCCTGTGTCCCTTTTTGGTCCCGGGGGAGAGATTACCGGTGGGCCGGTCACCCTCCCCCCCCCCATTCCAGTTTTGCCGGAGTCCTACTCTGAAGGGGGCTTTCTTACTGTTTAAAAAAAAAAAGGCAGAAAACAATTTCAAAATATTTGGTAAGGGGGACACTTAAGTCCTGTTGGTGACAGGCAGTGCCCTGATTGACAGCCCCAGCCTGCCGCGCTTTATTGCCTGACCAGGGATTCCGCAGGGGGTGGCGATTCCACCCAGCGTTTTTTGCTTTGCATTGGAGTACTTACTTTTGGCGCGCTTTTTCCTCACGACCTCCGGATGCCACGTTCTTTGGCCTGCACGGCCTGCGGGAGAGCGGGGGTGTGACTCTCCCGCGAGGGTCTCTGCTCCCGTTGCATTCCCGGGGGCGAGGGACCCTCTCGGGGGCTGAGCGCTGCCCGCAGCGGGCCGACCGTGTCCGCTCCAGCGTGGCTGGGGAGAGTGTCCGGTGCTCGATCTTCGGCCCCGCCTCCGATCGAAAGTGAGGCGGCGGCCATGTTGGACACGCGGCAGTTGCCCGATTCATCGTCAGAGGAGGAGGAATCCCCTCCTCTCTCTCCGCCTCCTTTAAGCCCGCGCTCTGGCTCTGATATGGAAGCTCCTCGGGCCCCCCTCCCCGACCAAATCCGCGGCGGCCACGCGGAAACGGCCAGTGTCTTTTTCGTCAAAATTTTTGCTTTTGATGCACAAAGCTTTTTTAGAAGCTGAGGCAGGTTGGGAGCCAGAGGACCCCCCTGCAAAGATTCCTAAGGGGATGCAGGTTCAAGAAAAGGCAGGGGCTCAGGAAAAAGCCGGAGCGCACACGCTAGGGGGCACAGGTGTTCCGGGGGTCCCGGATTTCACCCACGACTCACCTGATGGCGCAGGGACAGAAGTCTCTGACGCTCAGGGGTCTCTAGATGGGGACGACCCCATGATTTTATGCCTGTTTGGCAAAGATGAGCTCAATTTTTTGATCCTTCATGTTTTGAAGGAGTTAGAAATCCCAGCACCGCAGCAGGAGATGGATACTTCCACAGGGGATGTAGCGATGGCGGGTCTGAGGGCCCCTCCACAAACTTTTCCTTTTCATCCCAAAGTGTTACAGATTATTTCCAAACGATGGGACGTCCCGGAAGCATACTTGTGCATTGGCAGGGCAATGAATAAATTATATCCCCTGTCATTGGAGTCCTTGGAGGTCCTCAAGGTCCCTTCGGTGGACTCCGCAGTCACCGCCGTGGTTAAGCATACTACCATCCCCGTCACTGGAGGGGTAGCCTTGAAGGATACCCAGGACCGGAAGTTGGAAATCTTGTTGAAGCACATCTTTGAGATGGCAGCATTGGGGGTCCGAGCAGCGGCTTGTAGTAGTTTGGTCCAGAGGGCCACTCTACGCTGGATTCAACATTTACTTACAACACAGGAGCTTCCGCCGGACGAAGCAGAACAAGCCAACTGTGTGGAAGCCGCGGTCGCTTACACTGCGGACGCATTGTATGATTTGCTAAGGACCTCAGCCCGCACTATGTCATCGGCAGTTGCAGCTAGGCGTCTGCTTTGGCTCCGTCATTGGTCGGCGGATGCCTCTTCCAAGTCACGTCTTGGATCCTTTCCCTTTAAGGGGAAGTTGTTGTTTGGTGAGGAGTTGGACCAACTCATCAAGGACTTGGGAGATAATAAGGTATATAAGTTGTCGGAGGACAAGCCACGTCAGTTTCGTTCCTACGGAAATACACGGACTCGCTTTCGGGGGCAGCGCCGATTTCGTATGGGAAGGGGAGGCCCCTTTCCTCAAAAGCAGCAGGGACCTAGGTCTCAGCCTTGGACTCCTTCCTTTTGGAGCAGGCGGCCTCAGCGATTGGGATCCTCTCAAAATTTTACCGCCGGTAAACCCGCACAATGAAGCTGCGCAGGCCCTTTCCTCCCTTCCATTCATCGGGGGTCGTTTGTCCCTGTTTTGGGAGGAATGGGTCACAGTCACTTCAGACCAATGGGTCCTCGACGTTGTGCGCTATGGTTACGAGTTGGAGTTTGCTCGGCCCCTCCGGGATCATTTTATGATATCGCCTTGCGGTCCTCCGGAAAAACAACTTGTTATCGCCCAAACTGTGAACCGGTTGCGGACCCTGGGGGCGGTGATTCCCGTTCCACCGGCCGAGACCAGGACGGGCCGGTATTCCATTTACTTCGTGGTCCCAAAGAAGGAAGGAACGTTTCGGCCAATTTTAGATTTGAAAACAAGTAAACAAGGTCTTGCGCGTTCCTCGGTTTCGGATGGAGACACTACGGTCTGTTATTGCGGCTGTCCACAAGGGAGAATTTTTGGCTTCTTTGGATCTAGCCGAGGCGTATCTCCACATCGGAATCAGGGAACGTCATCAGAGGTACCTGACATTCATGGTGTTGGGGGAACACTTCCAGTTTTGCGCCCTTCCGTTCGGGTTAGCCACGGCTCCGAGAGTGTTTACCAAGGTTCTCGTAGTAGTCGCGGCCTTTCTGCGACGGCAAGGAATACTGGTGCATCCCTACCTCGACGATTGGCTCATCCGAGCGAAGTCGGAGGATTTGTGCAAGCGGGCGGTCCAGTTGGTAGTGAAGCAGCTTCAGTCGTTAGGTTGGGTAGTCAACTTTGCAAAGAGCCAGCTGGTTCCGAGTCAGCAATTGGAGTTTTGGGGGGCTCGATTCGATACCCTGGTGGGCAAGGTATTCCTGACTCAGCAGAGAATGGTAAATCTGATGGTTTCAGGTGCAGAACCTACTTGGATCTCCCATTACCTACAGCCTGGGATTATTTACAGGTCATTGGACATATGGTTTCTACTCTGGAGATGGTGCCTTGGGCTTTTGCGCATATGCGTCCTTTGCAATGGGCTCTGCTTTCGCTGGGACCAGAGGTCCGAGGATTACGGCGTGCAGTTGCCACTGTTGGAGCCGGCCCAGGTCTAGCCTGGCCTGGGGTTGGTCCCGGAACATCTCTTGCCAGAGAGTGGACCTAGATCCTCCTCCGTGGATTGTCGTGACAATGGATGCCAGTCTATCAGGCTGGGGAGCGGTCTTCTGTCATCCAGAGCGGTGCAGGGGATGGGTCTCCTCGCTAAACCGCTTGGTCCATCAACCGTCCTGGAGACCAGAGCGGTACGTCTAGCCTTACACCACCTTCTCCCGATGGTACAGGGTCGGGCGGTACGAGTTCATATCGGACAACGCGACCACGGTAGCATATATAAATCGCCAGGGAGGCACAAAAAGTCGGCCGGTAGCGGCCGAAGCATCATTGTTAATGGCTTGGGCGGAGAGTCATCTGTCCCGCATCACGGCCACACACATTGCAGGCGTAGACAACATTCAAGCAGATTTTTTCAGTCAACAAAATTGGATCCAGGAGAATGGGAGCTGTCGGCCGAAGCAATGGATCTCATCACCCTGCGTTGGGGGATTCCGCGTCTCGACCTGATGGCGACTCGGCACAATGCAAAGGCGGCACGTTTCTTCAGCAGAAGACGGGAGCACGGGTCGGAAGGAGTGGATGCACTCGTGCTTCCATGGCCTCGTCACATCCTCCTCTATGTGTTTCCTCCGTGGCCCCTCGTCGGCAAGGTGTTAAGGCACATCAAATCCCATCGCGGTCGGGTGATTCTGGTGGCTCCAGAGTGGCCGAGGCGCCCTTGGTTCATGGACCTCGTCAATCTCGCAGTGGACGGCCCTTTGCGTCTGGGCCATCTTCCGCACCTCCTTCGACAGGGGCCGGTATTTTTCGATCTGGCGGATCGCTTTTGTCTGGCAGTTTGGCTCATGAGAGGAGGCAGCTGAGGAAGAAAGGTTACCCAGAAGCTGTCATTTCCACGCTTCTTCGTGCGTGTAGGCCTTCAACTACACTTACTTATGCTAGAGTGTGGAAAGTGTTTGACTCCTGGTGCAGTGTCTCCAAAGTATCGCCACGTTGGGCTTTGGTAGCCCATATCCTTACCTTTCTGCAGGAAGGTTTGAAGAAGGGTTTGGCCTACAGTTCTCTTAGAGTGCAGGTGGTGGCTTTGGGTTGTTTGAGGGGTAAGGTTGAAGGCTCCTCTCTCGCATGTCACCCAGATGTGGCCCGATTTCTACGAGGCGTTCGGAACTTGCGTCCTCCTCTGAGGGTCCCTTGTCCTTCCTGGAATTTGAACTTATTCCTCAAGGGCCTCAACGCGGCCCCCTTTGAACCTCTACGGCGAGCTTCCTTAAAGGATTTAACACTAAAGACGGTGTTTCTGGTAGCCATCGCGTCGGCACGTCACGTATTGGAGCTACAAGCTCTTTCATGCAGAGAACCGTTCTTGCGTATTTCGGATTCCGGCGTGTCCTTGCAAACGGTCCCTTCCTTCTTACCTAAGGTGGTATCGGCCTTTCATGTTAATCAGACGGTGGAATTGCCTTCCTTCTCGGCAACAGACCTGCAGTCTCTTCAAGGTCCAGATTTGAGGCGTTTAGATGTCCGTCGAGTACTCCTGCGTTATTTGGAGGTCACCAATGACTTTCGGCGGTCGGATCATTTGTTTGTTCTCTGGCAGGGCCCCAAGAAGGGCCTACAGGCGTCCAAAGCAACTATTGCCCAGTGGTTGAAGAACGCTATCGCGTCCACATACATTGGTTGCGGTAAGTCTGTTCCTGAGGGACTCAAGGCCCATTCCCTGCGTTCTCAGGCAACTTCGTGGGCTGAAAGTCACCTTGTTTCTAGCCAAGAGATTTGCAGGGCGGCCACGTGGAAGTCGTTACATACCTTCGCTCGGCATTATCGGCTCGATGTTCGAGGGCCGTCTGCTGACTCCTTTGGAAGCAGTGTAATTCGAGCGGGACTCTCTGGGTCCCACCCCTGTTAAGTCGGCTCGGGTACATCCCAGCAGTCTGGACTGATCCTGGTACGTACAGGGAAAGGAAAATTAGTTTCTTACCTGATAATTTTCGTTCCTGTAGTATCAAGGATCAGTCCAGAAGCCCGCCCGAGACTGTGTTCCTGAGAGTCCGCTCGAACTTCTTCCTGTCATGTTGATCCGGTAAGTGCTTACCCATTTTGTTTACGGTTGAGTTTGGTTCAGTATTTGCAGAATGTTAGTACTTGGTTTTAAAGAATTTTACTACTTGATCTAGTCATTTTTTTTTCTAGTCAGGGGCCTTATTTAAAGCTTGGCTCCTTTGGAGGAGGGGTGGTCTTCCATTTCCTTCTGCTTTGATATCAATTATACTGAGGGATCGTAGGTGGCACACCAGTATATATGGGGGGTGCTTTCAGTTTTCTCTCTGACTCCATCTGCTGGAGGGGAGGTATAACCCAGCAGTCTGGACTGATCCTTGGTACTACAGGAACGAAAATTATCAGGTAAGAAACAAATTTTCCTTTGCTTACCTGTAACAGGTGTTCTCACAGGACAGCAGGATGTTAGTCCTCACGAAACCCACCCACCACCCCGCGGAGTTGGGTCTCTATATGTTTTTACGCTTATTTTAGTTTCGCTTGCGCTTTTAGCTATAAGACGAGACTGAGGGAGACACCTGTGGCTCACAGGGATAATTGCAGGCTGAGCATGCTCAGTGCACTCAGTGTGCCAGTGTCAGTCAAAGCTTTGTAGAAACTTTGACAGTAAAGTTTTCCATACAGGGCTCCATCCTGTGATGTCAGCCATATGTGAGGACTAACATCCTGCTGTCCTGTGAGAAAACATGTTACAGGTAAGCAACACTTTCCTATTTCGACACAACCCTTAGTAACGTGCTTTATGAGAGGCTTGCTCCACTTAAAATCTCCACTGCGTGCTCCGGCCTCTGCTTGGGACCTTAACGTAGTTTTGGGACGGCTCATGAAACCTCCTTTTGAGCCTCTGCACTCCTGTGATCTCCGTTATCTCATGCGGAAAGTAGTTTTCCTTCTCGTTATCACGTCCTCTTGCAGAGTTAGTGAATTGCAGGCATTAGTTACCTACTCGCCTTACACTAAAATTCTGCATGATAGGGTAGTGCTCTGCACTCACCCTAAATTTTTACCGAAGGTAGTGTCGGAATTTCAAATTAACCCATCTATTATCCTACCTACCTTTTTTCCCAGGCCCCATGCAAACCCAGGAGAACAGGCTCTGCATTCCTTGGACTGCAGATGTGCTCTAGCCTTCTATCTGGACTGCACGTCGGCCCACAGGAAATCCACTCAATTGTTTGTTTCTTTTGATGCCATCAAATTGGGAAATCCTGTGGGAAAGCAGACCCTCTCCTCCTGGTTAGCGGACTGCATTTCTTTTTGCTAATAGCAAGCAGGCATTCCGCTGCAAGACCGTGTAAAAGCACACTCTGTCAGGGCCATGGCGACATCAGTAGCGCATCTCTGTTCAGTGCCACTTGCTGATATTTGTAAAGCTGCTACCTGGAGTTATCTCCATACCTTCGCAGCCCATTATTGCTTAGATAAGGCTGGCAAGCAAGATTCATCTTTGGCCAGTCTGTTCTACGAAACTTGTTTTCAGTTTAACTTCTCAACATCCAACACCGACCAGTTCAGAGTTCAGGATGCCCTCCTAACCAAATTTCCACCCCTGTTGTTGTGCCTGTTGCATGTCTTTGGGTGCATTTGGTGCTTTGCTCGGGCATCCTCAGCTCGGTACTCACCTATGTGTGAGGACTACCTTGCTTGTCCTGTGAGAAAGCAGAGTTGCTTACCTGTAACAGGTGTTCTCACAGGACAGCAGGATGTTAGTCCTCACGAAACCCGCCCGATTCCCCACGGAGTTGGGTTAGTTTTCTTATTTTATTTTTCGCATGTACCTTTTACTATAAGACGAGACTGAACGGGGACCCCTGCTGGATGCAGGGTCAGTGCATTGCTGGGCATGCCCAGTAGGTGCCAGTCAAAGTTCTAGAAACTTCCGTGTTCCGTGATTGGGCTCCATCCTGATGATGTCACCCATATGTGAGGACTAACATCTTGCTGTCCTATGAGAACACCTGTTACAGGTAAGCAACTCTGCTATTTATCTCAGTCAGAAGGAAATATTAGATATTTTATGGTATATTCTTGTGCTGCCTTGTTGTGTTACATATTTGTGATTGTGAACATTGGCAATGTTGGGGTAGCATGCTGTGAAATATTCATTTAAAGTATAGAAGTTATGGTACACTTCATAGGGAACAAATATTTTGCACCTGCTGGTTAGAAATGTTTAGACATAGATTGGTAAATATTATGGACTGTGAGTCAATGGAAGTTTTGAAATAAGTACTTTGCTTAGTATAAACCAGTAAGAATACATGATGTTTATAATAATGCAGTGTTTATCTTTCTTTGTAGCTGAATGGGCTAGAATGTCTGGAATTCTTTCTGTCACTACTTTGGGACTACTTATAGATACTATAACATATAGCCCAGGAGTGGAGACTTTCCTTATTAGGTAAGTATCTGCAGTGCAAAGTGCTTTTACTTTAACATACTTAAACATGCAATAATTGAAAATACATAACGTGAGTGCTTCTAGCAGAGTGAGGCTACTAGGAGGAGTGGTGAAGCTGCTTACATTTTCCTTTTTAATGTATTTCATCATTTGGCCATTCTATATATTTTAAAGGAAAATACAGGGATTTCTTACCTGAATTTAAAGGTAGGATTAAAATAAAGGGGCAGATGCAATAAAAGTGCGCCGAAAGCAGGAGCTCAGCATTCAGAGCCCGCTTTTATAATGTGCACCCAGGCACCTCTCCTGGGGGTGCCATGCAATATTTAAATTAGGTGTTGTGCTGCCAAGGAGGCAATAAGGTCAATTGCACACCCCTAGCAACTCTTTGGTAGAGGGTGCCCAGGAGAGGTCAGCTGTCAGCGGGTTGAGAAAGTGGACGCTGAATTTATCGATGTCCATTTTCCTAATGGGCGCACAGCCATGGGCTCAGAAAACGGACACTCATTAACTGAGCATCCATTTCCCTAACCTGACGGCTGGCACTGTTATTTTAAAATCTATTTTTTTTTAAATCTTTTAAACTTTTCATTCCTCTGACTTAATATCATCTTTCTGAGCATAAAATGTGCAGGTCCAGCACACATTTTTTTGCATCTGGGGAGCATAGTTAATAGCGTCATCAACATGCATTTGCATGTGATGAGCGCTATTAATTTCACTGCACATTGGACATATGCTGTGGATGCACTAACACCTGTATAGTACAAGAGGCTGTGGATGGGCGTCCAAAACGTGTGTTATGACTGGCAGTGGGCAAGCAAGAGGTGGACCCTTGGGCCGACCTGCAGGTACACACAGAGCAGGTCGGGAGGCGGAGTCAGAGCTTGGCAGGAACACCCGGAGCCTGGAATCCCCCCGGGAGGGGCCCGTAGGGACCCAGGCCCTGGGGACTAGCACAGTTCAAGATAGTCCAGAGGTTTCAGAGAGTTCAGGAAATGCTGCCAGAGAAGAGATAGAGGGCTGTGTAGCCGGCGGGTCACTAAAGAAGGCGGGGTCTGAACCGGCCGTGGGTAGGAGGCCAGGCCGCGAGCCTACCCGGGAGCAGGAGAGATGTGTGACTAGCGCAGGAGTCCAAGGCGGACCGGGACCAAGGCAGTCAGCTGGCTAGCGAGAAGTCCGAGAGGCTACTGGGATAAAGGCAGGCAGCAGGCTAGCGAGAAGTCCGTGAGGCAAACCGGGATCAAGGCAGGCAGCAGGCTGGCGAGAAGTCCGTGAGGTAAACCGGGATCTAGGCAGGCAGCAGGCTGGCGAGAAGTCCGTGAGGCAAACCGGGGTCAAGGCAGGCTGGCGAGAAGTCTGTGAGGCAAACCGGGGTCCGAAACTAGGAGACAACGAGAGCAGCGAGTAAGAACAGGAACAGGAAGCAACTAGTCAGCAGGAAACCTCGTTGCAAGGCGTCTAGTGAGGGACTGGACACCGGTTTAAATCTGGAGCAGAGCGTGACGTCAGTAGGCGCAGCGGTGCCGGGCCTCCGGGTGCTGTGCGCTTAAGAGGACTCTTCTCGCGCGCGCGGGGCCAAGCAAGAATAGGCCTGTAATGGCGTCTTCCTCGTGGGGGCTCCACGGGCGGCGGCCCTATCGAGCCTGGATTCAAGCGGTTTCCTGAGAGAGCTGAAGGACGGTAAGCGGGCCTGAGCCCGAACATGAGAGGGGCGGTCGGAACCGCAACAACGTGCTTCCAACTTTAGGTAAACCAGTGCGCTTGGTTGAGCACACTGTATTGCATCAGAAGAGCTTAGGGCACTGTTAGCTTGAATTAAGGCTTTCTTGGACTTGACTGGGTTTGCTGTTTTTGCCAGAGTTCAAATAATATACCTCAACTTGGAATGGGGTAGGACTGATTAGTTATTTAATATACCTCACTCTAGGTCAAAAGCTTCAAAGGGGTTGCTTAATTCCATTAAGGAATAGGATATAAATGGGTCTGAGACCTAGCTGGTAGCATAAATTGAAACCTTCTTGTAAGAATTTTATACTTTCTCACAGGACAAACAGGATGGTAGTCCTCACATATGGGTGACATCATCAGGATGGAGCCCAATCACGGAACACTTTTGTCAAAGTTTCTAGAACTTTGACTGGTACCTACTGGACATGCCCAGCAATGCACTGACCCTGTATCCAGCAGGGGTCCCCCTTCAGTCTCTTTTTTTCCACGCAGCAGTAGCCACGCAGGTTAAGGAGCTCTCTTGAGATTCCTGACAGGAATTTTCCTCACGGAACTTCTTTAAAAATTTTCAAAAAAATTCTACCCTATAGGGGTCCCCCTATCGATATCCGTATTCCGCAGTCGAAAGGTAAGGCTTTACCCTTGTTGCGGTCGATTCCCGTCTAGTTTTCCCTTCGGGGCCTACCGGCCATTGACCACACCACGGCTAAATTTTTGTCGAAGCCATGGCGTTGGGTTTTCGTCGGTGCCCCGATTGTCCTCGGACAGTGTCCATCACAGACCCGCATAGAGTTTGTGTATTGTGCTTGGGGGTCTGACCATGATACCCTAACTTGCACCAAATGTGTCCAAATGACGCCAAAGGGCCGCAAAGCCTGTTTGGAGAAGATGGAGTTTCTTTTTCATTCAAAACTCCCGACTCCATCGACCGCTTCAACTTTGTCTGAGCCGGTGCCATCGACCTTTCATCAGCAACAGGACACTGGTGCTGTCCAACCAGCATAGACTACTCCGAAGGTGTCAACTTCTTCCTCTTCGCCTCAGGAAACGGACCGAGGAGAACATCGTGAAAATCATCGACACCGGCATCGGAAGGCTCAGTCTGCCGAACCAGGCAAGTCCTTGGCATTGGCATCGACAGAGCCACCGACAATGAAATTCCGTCCAGAGAAGGCCCCATCCTCCTCTGCGACTGTGCCACAGAGGCATTCCCCACCTTAATCAGTGCCGGGAGCCACGACTCCACTTTCACCGGTGGACCCTCCGGCTACGCCACTCCTGCCTCCTACCCCAGTGCCGGGGTTCCATGCCCCAGGCTTCCGCGAAGAACTGGATCGGATGATCAAAGAGGCCATCGGTAAAGTAATGCACGGCTTCCAGCCTCCATCGATGCCGATACCGGTGCCTGAGCCAGTCACCAATCCGATTCCCATGGCACTCGCACCGTTACTGGGTAGATTGGATGCTTTGCTCGGTGCCCTTCCACTGCTGGAACCTAAAACAGGGTATGTCCTCTTCCTTCGATGCAAATACCTTTATCCCAGGACAAACAGGATGCTAGTCCTCATATATGGGTGATGTCACTGACGGAGCCCTATTGCGAGAAAACTTTCTGTCAAAGTTTCTAGAAACTTTTGACTGGCCCTGTGAGGCCACTGAGCATGCCCAGCATGTCATGATATTCTCTGCCACAGGGGTCTCTCTTCAGTCTTCGTTTTTCTGTGCTGCTGTAAGCATCGCGGAGCAAGGAGCCCTGTGAGTTTCTCACAGGCTTTACTGATTAGAAAGTCATTGATTTTTCAAGATATTTTTCTCCCATAAGGGATCTCCCTCACATTTCCACCAGTCGGGGAGAAATCATAGTCTCATTTTTACTTTCAAGTAAAAACTCTTTCAGAATTTTTCCCCTCTGTTCATCAACGGCTGTCTGTGAAAAAATGGCTTTAGGATTTAAAAAATTTCTGGTATGTAATCGGACAATGTCTATAACAGATCCACACCTTGAGTGTGTTCTTTGTTTGGGAGATAAACACGATGTCTCATCCTGCCCTCAATGTGCAGAGATGACTCCCAAAGGAAGAAAACTTCGACAGGAGAAGATGGAACATCTCTTTCACCTTCAGCTTCTTCCTTCTCCTTCAACATCAACGAAATCGTCCCCAGCAGGAGTTTCAAAGAAAGTTTTACTGAAAAAACGTTGTTTGGAGGGATCGGGAGATCAAGCATCGCCATCGACTTCGGCATCGATAAGGTCGGTAGTCTAGCATAGGCCTAAACATCGGCACCGACATCGACCCACACCGACTCTAGTTACAACCCTCTCTCTGGAGGAACTGACCGCTAAGCGGCAGAAACCTCAGGAAACTCCGACACCAGCACCAGGGCCTACACCTTCATCGATAGAACCTCCACCGTAATATCAACACCGGCACCGCATGCAGCTGCTCTGTCCACACTAGCTGTATCACAGGAATTGTCAATTTTTATAAGACAAGTGGTAATCCAGGCCCTGAAAGAACAGACACCTATTCCGGCGACTTTGCCGATGCTGGTGACATCACCGATGCCGGTGTCAACACCGATGCCAGTATCCTTACCAATGTCGGTGCTCCCACCAACACCGGTCACCATACCAATGCCGACGACTGTCGATGCCGGTACGATGCCAATGTCACTTAATTACATCGATGCCGGTACCTAAAACGATGACAACTACGGTGACATCGACGTGACCATCGAAGATGACAACACCATCTTTGGTTCTGACACTGTCAACCGTCGATGCCAACCTTGCATGGGGATCCAGACGTCCAGATTTGGCATTATATCAGCTTTTAATGAAAAAATATCATAAACTGCTCGATTCTCTTCCCTCAAATCCCCAGGAAGAACACCCTGAAGAATCACCTATCGATGATCCATTACCAGGACCTTCAGGGATTCCTCGACCACCTACAACTTCCAAAACTTTTCCTCAAATCCAAGATCCATATGATACTGGAGTGATACACAATCCAGACAACTCATCTGAAGCTTTTTTGTCGGATCCATCCCCACCAGATCCAAGGAAAAAATCTCCTCCAGAAGATTTCTCATTCACAACTTTTGTACAGGAAATGGCTGACACCATACTATTCACTTTGGTCACAGAGCAAGATACCAGACAGTAAACATTGGAGGTGCTTCAATTTGTAGACCCTCCAAAACAAGTGGTAGCTATACCAGTCCATGATGTTCTGCTGGATTTTCAACATCGCATTTGGGAACATCCATGCTCAGTGCCAGCTGTTAACAAATGAATGGACAGTACATATTTGGTGCAGTCTGCTCCTGGCTACCAAAAATCGCAGCTCCCTCACCAGTCAGTAGTGGTAGAGTCTGCACAGAAAAAGTCCAAAAGGCTTAGACCACATTCATCAAATCCCCCAGATAAAGATCATAGATTTTTAGATTCCTTGGGGCAGAAGGTCTACCAAGGGGCCATGTTAAATTCTAGGATATCTTCATATCAACTTTACATGACCCAATATCAAATTTGTGGAAGCAAATGCAGGACTTTATTCCATCTCTTCCATCACAATATCAAGAAGCAGCCCAAACCATCATCCAAAAAGGACTGGAGGCAGGCAAACATGAAGTACGTGCAGCCTATGATGGGTTCGAGACAGCTTCCAGAGTGGCTGCATCGGGGATCAGTGCCAGGCGTTGGGCATGGCTTAAAGCCTCGGATTTCAGGCCTGAAGTCCAAGATAAATTAGTAGATCTTCCATGCCTAGGAAATAACCTCTTCGGATCCAAAGTACAGGATGCAGTTACGCAGTTAAAAGAGCATACGGAAACCCTGAGACAGCTTTCCTCAATCCCACAGGATCCACCCACGCACTCAGTTCATAGGCCTCAAAGAAAGGACACTAGAAGACCATTCTATAGACAAAGACGGTACTACCCTCCTACATCTAGAACCAGGTCTTCTAGACCACAACAAAGACCTCAGCCCAGACAACCTAGGGCGACTAGGCCTCAACCTACACCACAGACAGGACCTGCTGCTGGCTTTTGAGGCCACTCCCAGAGAACAAAGCTACCTCTCCAATCCTCAGCCACAAAATCTGGTAGGAGGTCGAGTATCCTCTTTTTATAACAATTGGGTTCAAATAACATCAGACCAATGGGTGCTTGCAATAATATCTCGAGGTTACCAACTCAATTTCCTCTCAATTCCAATGGATTCTCCTCAGAGACCTCTCTCGCTCAACGAACATCACATATTCCAATTGCAAGCAGAATTATCCACCCTTCTGAAAGCCAGGGCTGTAGAGCCGGTGCCCCGGACTCAGCAGGACAGAGGATTCTATTCCCGGTATTTCCTCTTTCCAAAGAAAACCGGAGGCCTACGTCCCATCCTAGACCTCATAAATCTCAAAAAATTTCTAAAGAAAGAAAAGTTCAGGATGGTTTCTCTAGGCACAATGCTTCCACTTCTTCAAACAGGAGATTGGCTTTGTTCTCTGGATCTTCAATATTCCCTCCTTATCGCAAGTATCTGCGCTTCATGGTTGGTCATCAACATTTCCAGTACAGAGTACTACCATTCGGACTTCCCTCTGCTCCCAGAGTATTCACCAATGTCTGGCAGTAACAGTAGCACACTTGCACAAGGAAAGTGTCCATGTATTTCCTTATTTAGACGACTGGCTCATCAGAAGTTAATCTCAACAAGGAGCTCTGGCTTCTCTGAACCGCACAATTACTCTAAATCACTCCATGGGTTTTCTCATCAATTATCAGAAGTCCCATCTCACTCCATCTCACCTGCTTCAATTCATAGGAGCAGAATGAACACCATCCTCCCAAAGGCCCTTTCTACCCGAGGATCGGGCAGACACTTTCCCTTTTGGCAAACTCCATTTACTCAACGAAACAAGCAACAGCTCATCAGTTTCTAACCTTACTAGGCCACATGGCCTCCACAGTTCATGTCACTCCTAGGCAAGATTAGCCATGAGAATAACCCAATGGACTTTAAGATCACAATGGATCCAAGCCATTCAACCACTGTACTCTCCAATTCAAGTAACCCACCAGCTACTTTCCTCTCTTCTTTGGTGGGTGAACAAGGACAATTTGCGCAAGGGCCTACCCTTCCAACAACTGGTCCCACAGATAACTTTAACTACAGATGCATCCACCTTAGATTGGGGAGCTCACATAGACAATCTTCAAACCCAGGGTACTTGGACAAAACTCGAAGCAACATTTCAAATCAATTTTCTGGAACTTCGAACTATACGTTATGCTCTGTATGCATTCAAGGACTGCCTTTCTCACAGGACAAGCAGGATGGTTGTCCTCACAAATGGGTGACATCGAGAATGGAGCCCAACCACGGAAAACTTCTGTCAAAGTTTCAGGAACTTTGACTGGCCCTACTGGGCATGCCCAGCATGGCACTAACCCTGCAGCCAGCAGGGGTCTCCCTTCAGTCTTCTTTTTTCCGCGCAGCAGTAGCCACGCGGTAGAAGAGCTCTTAACCACGTTCCTGACAGGAAATTCGAAATAACTAATACTGAGAAAAATTTGCCCCTCAGGGGTCTCCCTTCGACGAATTTTCGGTCCGCGGTGTGGTAAATTTTGAATGGAAGTATTGAGGCTTCTACCCTTAGCAGAATTTAAAACCAGGGAATCCTGCCTTGATAAAATATCCCACTTCCACTTCTATTTCCCTACCCTTTCTGCCTTGAGACAAAAAGTTTACTTTCAGAGGTGTGTTCGAATCTACCACAGAAATTTATTAACCATTAATTTATACATCACATCATGCATAAATAAACCAGTCAGTTTATTGTAAAAATATTTTCTTTATTTCACAGATACAGAAAGGCATGAATAAATATCTCTAAATAACTAAGAAACACTTTTATGTTCAAATCTTAACTTACCAGAGTATATCCTACAATCAATGCAAGAACCATTAAAAAAGTAATTGAAATTATTAATATCAGATAAATGTCTATTAATGTCATCTTTTTAGAAATTAATACATTTCTAATACATCTGCCAATGTAGAAACAATAGCAATTTAAAGGTTCTCATATACTTGAATAAAAGATTATATTTACCAATTATCTGAAGCACCCCGCTTGTGTCTCTCTCAATCACGTGCGAAGAAAGTCTAAGTAGCACCTCCCCCTCTCCCTCAAACTGCCACTGTTTTATACACTTAAGACCCTTTGATCCAGGGTCGCTGTTACACTTCCATCAACACATATATATTTTAGCCTTTGAAGAAGACCTTGACTATGGTTCAATCAATTTTTCATATCAGAACAGTAAAATATAGGATTTATTCTTATTCTGTTTATAGCTTTGCCCATTTTTGATTTTTAATTGGATTTCTTTTGTAGTTCTAAGAGAAAATCTTTTTCACTCCCTTCTGTCACAAGAGTCACGCTTAATTTATTGGCCATCTGTTTTTAGGCTGGTCAATCATAACACCTGCTTCTAGGATGCTCAATGTCATAAAATGCAGGTGTTTTCTTACTTGAGATAAGAGAAAGTGGTAAACAACTGTACTCTCAAAGTCTGAAAGTGGGACAAAGGTGAAATCTTGAGGTTTTAAGTAGGGTAAAGGTGAAAGCTATGTGCTGGAGCTTTTTCAGCACAGCCATGACCGATGTCATGGCTTTTAAAAGTAAAGGCTTATGGGTATTAAATGCTAACATGTTTCTTTATGGCTAATTGATTACTGACTTCACTAAATATAAGTAATTATCAATAAAGCACAAAATATTAAGATATTTTCTGACACCCCCCCATGGAGTCAGTAAAACAAATACTAGACATAGCTAGATACATATAAATCAGTAAGGCACTAATAAGCCTGGGGGAAAATAATCACACAAAAAACTACATATAATGAGTTGTGTCAGTGCTCAACATTGCATAGATACAAGTGAAAATCAAATGTAATAATACAAGTGTAATAAAATTTGGTTACATTACCAAATTGATTATAAAGAGATATGAGTTGACAAATCTGAGTTTGTTTCTAATAATAACCAGATATAAAGAGTTTCTCAATATTTCCTTATGGGAAATAGAGAACATTCATTCCCAGGGAATGTAAATTTTAAATTTGAAGCTACTCATCCAGTCAAATAAGATGAGGGTTCATAATTAAAATAATCTTTATGGGTCAGAAATCTGTGATGTGTCATCACTGATTCCATCATGTGTAGGGATCTGTGGGCATTAAATGCCTATTATACTTACCAATTGATGAGCAACGATCCTGAAATGGCAAGGTGCATTTTGAATAAGACACATACCAGTCCAGTCAATAATAGGCAGTTATTCACAGTTCTCAGTAGATCCAGCCGGATCAGACATTTCAGATATCTGTGAAGTCAGTCTGACTAATTATAGATATTGGAATCTGTTTGCTCGCCTTCCACTGCTGGTCTAGTCGGAGCAGAATCTTGAGTAGGATTTGGTTGCTGATGTTGGAGAATGACTGATTGATCATCCTCAGAGGAGAGAGCTGCATTCAGCCAAAGCACAAAGTCTTGTCCTTCATCTGTTAGAGAATTAGCCGGAGCAAGGTGCATTGGATCCAATTCTTCATCCGTCACAAAAGACTGTGGACTAGGTACTGGAAACCAATTCGAGCTTAACCCCGGGCTGGAGGCTCTTGAATTTCCATCTGAAGCAACAGGATTGGCATTTGATAGGCCATGTCCATATCCTAATTGATATTCTGCCAAAGAGTAGATATTGAAGTAGCAGGGCACAAGTTCCCAGAGAGCACACTGACAAATGTGAGCACTCAAGGTTCTTCGTAGTGCTTCACGAACAGATGCCAGTCTTCTTGGCCAAGTCCAGCAATAGGAATATTGTGGGAACTTAAATAAAATATCACAGTTTTTATGCAGATAATAAGGTGCACATGTATCAGGATTGTTTTCTGAATACATCCAGCTTCCATAATCAGCATACTCATTTATGAGATCAGGTCCCAGGCAGACAATCATCGCATTCTTCCTAGGATTAGCTGGAATATGTATCTTTGAGTTTACACCTGCCATTTCTGGTTCGCTGCTCTTCGTTCTAATTTCTCTTAAGACAGAAGAAAAGAACACCAATTATTACTATGATTCCCAGGATTAATGGGAATAAATTGATCCCTAAGTCATGAAGGAGTCCACCTGCCCCTTCCATTATGGTTTTAACTACACCAACAGCTGTTTTAGCTATTCCACCCACTAATCCAGAAAAAGCACGACCCAGGGCATTTGAAAATACCTCTGGCTTCAGTAGCTCGTCTAGGATCAGCTCCCATTCACTAGCTGTTAGTTCTATCATTCTCAGATGCTGTAAAAACTCATCCTCTGACATTAACCAAAGTGAAGACAAATTTCTTAATAATACATTTACATTTAAAACATGAGTCAATAACATTTTTAACTCAGTGAATTGTACTGGTTTAAATTTCATGTACTTTATTGTTTCAGTTAACCGGGCACTAAGTGTAGGATAAAATTCCCACGGTCCACACTTAATGACAGATAGTGCAGTAACTAAATACAATATTCCTGGTTGAAACCCACACTGTGCTTTGTTTGACCGAAGGATATAAGATCCATTGGGTAATTTCAAAAAAACTTCTACTAGAGGACCGGGATTCGGTTCTAGAGGACAATCAGCTTCTCCCTCTAGTGTGAGGCAAGTATTAGAGACCTGCACCAGGGAATTACACACAGTTACAGGAACTTTGTGACAACCTTGTGCTATGATCCAGTGATAACCAGCATTATTAATACACAAGTGGGTTGGTTCAAAGATTTTAATTGTTTTAATCCAGGTGTTGCTTCCATTTGAGCTTTCCAAGAACTGACCAAAGTTCTGGATTTCCCAGCAACGTTTATAGACCTGAGTAGTGATTGGGAGAAAGATACGTCTGACCCCTTGTACTAGGGTTGAACCTAAGGTTGCCCATGGTTCTTTTCCCATTTCATGTTTGCTGACCTGCAAAATAACTTGTGAAGCCTCAACATGGGCATACTGAATTTGCTCAGCTGTGAGGTTTATTTCCTCTAATATTTTTCCCAATTGAAGGTCTCCCCATTTGGGTTTTGGGGAAGTAAGACCATCAATAAAGTGAGTAAGCTGTTCTATTCTTGCTAGAACCTGTATTTTCTCATCAGTTGTGGATATGGCATCAATCCCTAACTGTAAGGTTTGAGCTAAGTAATCCCTTAATTGAAAAATACCTGCTCTTAGCTGATATTCATTGGATTGAATACCTTTTATAGCAGTTTTAATTCTATCATTAAGATTAAGGAATGTATTTTGAACCTCCTGTTTCAAAGCATTCCTGCGCTTTCTGTTGGCTGTTCTCATCACCCAAGCGGGCAAGGGAAATGAGTCATTCAGCCATTTTGTCTGTACAATTAAATCTAACACAGAAGTAACCTGAGTGTCATTTAACCCCTCAGCTAAACCCCTGATACAGGCAGCGGTCAAAGACCGGCCTAGCACAGGTGCATTTTGAAAAAAATTAGCCTCCTGAGTAAAGAAGGGTCCCCATACCCTATTAGAAAACCTTTTATTACAAAGATTAACCTGATATTGCCAACTAGGGCAACAAAAGCAATTCTTCTGGGTGGACGAGGAACGGGTACAAAAGAATGGATTATTCCCACACGCATTATTCCACAAAGATAAATTATAAAAAGAAATTCCACGCCAATGTGTAAAAGAGACAGGCAATTCATCACAAAAGACATGATAATGTGTACTATTTAAAAACAGAATTTCATAAGGTAGTCTACAAACATAAGACAGAGAGTCCTTAATCATTGGAAGGGGGAATCCTGTATCCTCTCCCCCCCATGTGGAATAATTAGTGTAAGAAAGAGTTACCTCAGGAAAGATGTCCATCCAGGAGAAAATGAGACCTTTAATCAAACCTGAAAATTCATAATTAGAGCCAGACAAGGAGTCCTCCAGAGGCACCTTCGAAAGGGGATTGATGCAGGCACAAGATCCATTATGAAAACAAGGACGAAGGGCAAACAGCCGCTGGAACTGTTCAGAAGCACCAATATGTGGTTGAGAGCAGTGCTGCAGTTTCCAGGATGGAGTTTCAAGGATCCCAGTAAGATTGACACTCACTGCTCTGAAACCCAGGAACAAGTTCTGATATCTAATCGAACAGAACTCTGCACGGAAGCCATCAAGAGGAGATTCCGAAGTGATGGAAGAAAGCTGCAGGGAGGAACGCTCCAGCTGCAGAAACAGAGCAACAAGTCTGGACTCTAGACCCGCAGGCAGGGACTCCGGAGAGATGCCTTGCCAAACCTGGTGAGTGTAAAACCTGAAAGGAACATCAATATGCAATAAAACAGGATCTTGCACCAGCCAGCCATGGTATGGAACAAGAATAACACCAGAAGGCAAAGGCACTGCCAGAAGAGACAAAGGCTCAGAAGGTGAGCGCTTACTGACATGTGAGTGTGAATAACGGAGCTCCTGTGAAGCTGCGGGAGAAAAGGTGGAATGCAGCTGGGTATTAGATAAGAGATAAAATAGTGAGATAGGAGATGCAATAATTAAAAGCACCCAGCAAGCAATAACATACTTACAATAAGGTCTGTAAAAAAGAAACACAGCATGCAAAAAGGTATTGATTGGGGAACAAACCATACAGCATGCAAGCAAAAGCTTCTGCTGAAAGCGAGTTAAACATGGAGGACGCTCAGATGCGGGACTAGCTACACTGAGAACGACCTGGTCTTCCTGCTCCGGGGTAGGCACAGCCATGTCACTGCTGAGAATGACATCAATTGCTGGAGCAGTGGGAGCGCTGGGCAGCGGTAGATCCTCCTGACCCATTGGCATCAGCGGAAACTGCGGATGCAGCAGAGGCTGGGGGTTGAACCGAGGCTCTGGTACCGGAAAACCCCAATGTCTCGGATACCAACTTGACATCTCTAATGGACACAACTTTCCTATTCTTTGGATCCTCAGAATCAGAAAGCAACAGTCCCGAGTCACCTAGAAGTTCTGTAACAATAAAGGGATTAGACCAGTATGGTTCTAAAGAGCCACGAACATGCGTTTTGCTCAAAACTACGGAACCAATCTGAAAAGGATTTGGACTCCGAGAGGCCTTGTCAGAAGTAACCATAGCTTCTGAGGAGGCCATATTTTCAAGCATAGAGAACCCAAAGAGAGACATAGCGGGAGCTTCATGATTGGCAGTGATGGTACTATTAATCCGGATTTGGATCTCCGGAAGATGAAGGTACCAATTACTGGGGTTAGATTGCAATGCAAAAATTTGCAGACTACGCTTAACCTCACCATTAATCCTTTCAACCATTCCATTAGATTCTGGACGATGTGGGTAGGAGAATCGATGAGTAACGCTATGATCAGCACAAAAGGTCTCAACCTCAGCATTTTTAAAGGCTGGACCGCCGTCTGTGCAAAGAAACTGAAAAGGCAAAATACCAAATACAATAGCCAGACGGTTAACAGTTACAATAGCAGTAATGCGTTTCTGTGCAAATAGAAACACAAAGCCAGTAAAGGAATCAAGCACAACCAAAATATGTCTGTAACCACGGGAAGAAGTAAGGGGACCAACATGATCCATATAGACCACCTGCCCTGGTCTAATGCCCCGTGGAAGTATCCCCTCAACATAAGGGTGTCCAGTCCGTTTGGGATTTGTGCGCTGACAATCCAAACAGTCACTGACCATTTTCTTTGCCTGACTTCTAGTCAAAACCCCATCTGAATGCTGGCACAAAGTAGCCGCATTCAAATGTAAGGAGCCATGCCTAGCAAGATGAGCCCTTACAGTTATCTCGTGCTGAGAGGCAGCCAATTTAGCTGCTTCATCTGCCAAAGAATTGTAACGAGAGTACCAGCCCACGGTCTGGTGAGCAGGCACATGCAAGACAAGCACCTGCACAGTAAGTTTCTGTGAAATAGAAAATATTAATCTCCAGTGAGCTCTGTGTGCAATAGGCTTGCCTGTAACATCTAAAAAGTCACTGTTTTCCCACACTTTCATATGTGAATTAAACCCAGACACCACATATGTAGAATCAGAACAAACCATAACGGATCTTTCAGGATCCAAATTGGGCGTTTGCTCAATATGTGTCAAAGCCTTTTGAAAGGCAATCAGCTCCGCCTGCTGTGAACTCATATCACCTAATTGCCAAGTATGTGTGGCAAAGACTTTCCACTGACCCCTTTTATTAGGAGTTAAAATAACATTAGCTGCACCAGCAAAAAATGCAGTAAGATAGTCACCCGAGGGTGTGGCAGAACCATCAGTAAAAATTACCAATTGAACCTTCTGATAAATAGGAGGAAGGAGCCTATCCTGCTCAGTAGATAAGCAAAGATCCTCACAAGTTAAAATAATGTCAGAATCAGCCAAACCATTCTGATAATGGAATTGCACATCGTCTCTATATTGATCAGCACGCCATTGCACCCAGCGTGTGGAGAGAGCCCTACTCTCTGGGAGGGAATGGCGAGTGACAGCCTGTAACTGGGGAATCCCAGTATAACAATGAATAATCTTACCCTGAGCAAGAGCAGAGACTTTAGACAGGCAATATCTGACAGCCGTCAGTGTACGCTCCACAATATTAAATTTCCTCTCAGGCTGAGAGAAAGTATGTGTAATATAACATATGGGCTGAGATTCAGCATGGTTACTGATTGTAGCCAAGAAATGAGAGTCAGAAACCTGCAACGTGACATCTAAATCTTTAGATGATTTACGATGCGCCAAAGGGGCTGAAACCTTGACAGCCTCTTGCAGCGCTCTCAAACATTCAGAATGAACAGTAGACCAATCACGTGCCACAACGGCATCTCCTTTAAGCAAATCATACAAGGGGGCTGCTAATGAGGCAAAACTAGGCACAGTTTTACGTGCAAAATTAAGTGTCCCCATGATTACTTGCAATTGGCGAGATGTCTTAGGCACCGGGAAGGATATAATCTTTTCTTGGAGGGTGGGGGCAAGGCTAGCACCTGCCACCCCGATTAAAAATCCCAGAAACTTAACTTCCTCAAAACCAATTCTGGCTTTGGCAAAATTAACTACAAAGCCTTCCTCACCCAGTACCTGTATTAGTTTAACAACAGAATCCCAAAGCACATCCAGCTTATCAGAAGCCAGATATATATCATCAACATAAGGAACAGCATTATCAATGTTATGTCGTTGAAGGTATTCCTCAACGGCAGCAGAAAATAAAACAGGGGAATTTTTAAAACCCTGAGGGAGCCTGGTATACTGATACTGCTTACCCCTGAAAGTGAATGCAGTGACAGGGGAAGTGCTAATCGGAATACTCCAGAAACCATTAGCTAAATCCAAGGTGGCTTTCCACCTAGGTCGTGGCAAATTATCAATTGTAGATGCAGGATTCAAAGTCTGAGCCGCAACTGTCTCAGAAGAGGCGTTAAGTACCCTATAGTCAATGACCATACGAGTACTCCCATTTGGTTTGGGCACAGGAAGGAGGGGTGAATTAAATTCAGAATATTCCTCAATTAAAACACCCTGAGTAAGTTTCTGAGAAATAATAATATTTAAATCATTATAGAATTTCTTATGAACAGGATACTGTTTTTGAGGACTGAAAGGCTTATTTAAAACTATCTCTATTGGCTTAGGGGTCTGTACTAAACCAGTGTGGGTATGATAGAGCTGAACGAGCCCTAACTTAAGCCATTCAGTAAACAAATTCTGCAGCTCAGCCTCTCCAATAATGGATTTGAGCTGAGGAGAAATTGAAGCTTTTACAGCCTCAAAGCCATAAAGGGGGTCCTCCAACATCATAGAAGGCAAAACAGGCACAGCAGCCTGTGTGAAATAAATTGCAAAAGGATCCTCCTCATCAAATAAACATGCCACTTTTATGGTTCGGGACCCTTTGAAGTAAGGGGAAAAGATTTCTACAGTCGCCAAGGGAGCTTGAGAATGCTTCCCTGCAAACATAGTAATTGCGACATTTTCATTTAAATACTGAATAGTATCCCATTCTCTAGTCAGGATATTAATTGTAGTACCTGAGTCCATCATGCCCACAAATAGATCACCCTGCTCCTTATTCTGGATCCACAGGGGGTTTAGACGTGGAGCCAGCATTGCCATGGAAAGTGGCTCGCTTCACAGGCTTTTTGTGAGAAGAAGGGGGAGGGCGGTCTGCCTTAGTTACAGCTCTGGACACCGCTGGAGGTTTCTCAGGAGCTGGAAAGCGGGCAGGAGGGGTCCCACGATTATCCCTCACAGGATAGCGGGGAACCCACCCAGTATTAGAGGGATTTCGTGGAGGGGGGGGGGTGTATAATCCTGTCTAGAATTCCCAAACCCCCTATTGTCCCTCTGATTTCTATCCTGGGAAGAAGGATTCCTGAAATTAAAACTCACCCGTCTGGAAGTTTTCTCAGGCTGAGTGCGCTGGATCTCTCTGCCCCTTTCCCTGGGTCTGTCAGACCCTGGCTGAGCCTGTTTAAGTGGCTCAGAAGGGATTAATGGACGACCAGCCGCCTCGAAGACTTGCTGGATAATGAATGGGAACTGCTCATGTCGATCTGCCGGGGCCAATGCACTTAAACGATTACTAAGATCAATACGAATAGAGGTATCAGGCATGACGTCTTTTAAAATCTCCCATACTTGATCAAAATTACTCATAGTAACCAGCATGCCAAGAGAATATGCAGCTGAAATACCAAACTTTTGCAAAATATAACATCAGCTGGAAGCGTCCCCAAAGCCCGCCTTACTCTATCTGCTTTTCGATCAATCTCACTACGGGCCCCGAATTCTCCAGGCGTCCCCAAAGAAAACGAGGTTTGTCCGTAATGATCTCTGAGCGTTTGAAAGCAGTGCAATAGGGCATTGTAAAACGCATTCTTTTTCCCCGCCGGAATTTGATCCACAGGCGGGGCATCAAAGGACAAAATAGCATCAAGAGGCGGACGCAGTTCAGTGAACGCCAAGCCCCCTCTTTTTTCAGAAACCGGAATTACCGGATTCTCTACAAATAAGCATTTACCAAGTGAAAAAGACATCTGACAATCAGGGAGAGCAAAAGGAACAAAATCCTCTTCTGCTCTTCTATTTAGCCCCTGGTGTCTGCCCTGTGCAGTAAGAGCTTTTAAACGACAAATGTCAACATGAAAGCACGGTGACGAGTCACTGGCCACTTGTAAATGCAGGACAAAGGACTGATCTTCCCTGATATGATTGGCTTCAACCCACTTACGGAACGTTGCTTCTTGAGAAGCTCTAATTCTATAAGGGTCAGCCATTGCAACCAATTATAAAAACTGCTGCAAAAGGCAAAATTACATGACTGGAAAATAATATTTAATTCTACAGGAGATTTAAACCACGTTGGGCGCCATGTGGTAAATTTTGAATGGAAGTATTGAGGCTTCTACCCTTAGCAGAATTTAAAACCAGGAAATCCTGCCTTGATAAAATATCCCACTTCCACTTCTATTTCCCTACCCTTTCTGCCTTGAGACAAAAAGTTTACTTTCAGAGGTGTGTTCGAATCTACCACAGAAATTTATTAACCATTAATTTATACATCACATCATGCATAAATAAACCAGTCAGTTTATTGTAAAAATATTTTCTTTATTTCACAGATACAGAAAGGCATGAATAAATATCTCTAAATAACTAAGAAACACTTTTATGTTCAAATCTTAACTTTACCAGAGTATATCCTACAATCAATGCAAGAACCATTAAAAAAGTAATTGAAATTATTAATATCAGATAAATGTCTATTAATGTCATCTTTTTAGAAATTAATACATTTCTAATACATCTGCCAATGTAGAAACAATAGCAATTTAAAGGTTCTCATATACTTGAATAAAAGATTATATTTACCAATTATCTGAAGCACCCCGCTTGTGTCTCTCTCAATCACGTGCGAAGAAAGTCTAAGTAGCACCTCCCCCTCTCCCTCAAACTGCCACTGTTTTATACACTTAAGACCCTTTGATCCAGGGTCGCTGTTACACTTCCATCAACACATATATATTTTAGCCTTTGAAGAAGACCTTGACTATGGTTCAATCAATTTTTCATATCAGAACAGTAAAATATAGGATTTATTCTTATTCTGTTTATAGCTTTGCCCATTTTTGATTTTTAATTGGATTTCTTTTGTAGTTCTAAGAGAAAATCTTTTTCACTCCCTTCTGTCACAAGAGTCACGCTTAATTTATTGGCCATCTGTTTTTAGGCTGGTCAATCATAACACCTGCTTCTAGGATGCTCAATGTCATAAAATGCAGGTGTTTTCTTACTTGAGATAAGAGAAAGTGGTAAACAACTGTACTCTCAAAGTCTGAAAGTGGGACAAAGGTGAAATCTTGAGGTTTTAAGTAGGGTAAATGTGAAAGCTATGTGCTGGAGCTTTTTCAGCACAGCCATGACCAATGTCATGGCTTTTAAAAGTAAAGGCTTATGGGTATTAAATGCTAACATGTTTCTTTATGGCTAATTGATTACTGACTTCACTAAATATAAGTAATTATCAATAAAGCACAAAATATTAAGATATTTTCTGACAGCGGAAATTCGGTAAGTTTTTGCCGTCGTTTGGTCGACTTCCGTCGAGTTTGGCCCTTGAGGCCCGTTGGCACTCGACAGTCCCACGGCTAAATTTTTGGCCTTTTGCCATGGCGTCGGGGTTCCGTCGATGTCCGGACTGTACCCGAACTATGTCAATCACAGACCCTCATAGAGTCTGTGTTTTGTGTTTAGGGAGCGAGCATGATGTTCTGACTTGCACCAAATGTGCCCTAATGACACCAAAGGGTCGCAAAGCCAGAATGGAGAAGATGGGGCTCCTCTTCCAAGCTCGTAACCCAACGCCATCGATTGCATCAACGTCATCGGAACCGGCACCGTCGAGGTCTCATCATCATCGACAACCCTTCGGTGATCGTCCGCCATCGATGACTTCGCGGCCATCGACTCCCGTTCCTTCCCCTGATGATCGAGGGGATCGGAAAGAAAAACATCGCCATCGACGTCATAAGTCTCGGCCTGTCGAGGAATGGACGTCATTGACCTCAGCACCGACTGAGCCACCGCCAAAAAAGTCTCGATCAGAAGTGGCACCATCCACTACTGTTTCGCAGGCACCGAGGCAACCCTCACCCCCTCGGGGTTTGGGAGCCGCGATCCCACCGGTGACGGTGGTTCCTCCGGCTCAGCCTCAGCCTCCCTTTCCCGTCGAGCCGGGTCTTGTTACCCCTGGTCTCCAGGCAGAACTGGACCGGCTGGTCCAGGAGGCCATCGACAAGGCGATGCTACGGTTCCAGACTCCTCCGGCACCGACTCCGGCACCGAGAGTGGAACGGGTCACCGAGCCGATTGCAGCAGCACTGGCACCGCTGCTACACCGGATGGAGGCGCTCATGACAGCCCTTCCACCGGTGATACCTGAGTCACCGACACCGGTAAGACCGCTGTCACCGACAGGTTTATCATCAAGTGGAGAAACACCGTATCAAATTCCCCCTTCGGGAATTGTTCAATCGATGCCAGGTCATCCCTCGCCACCGATTTCTTCTTCGGGGGCGATACGCACCTCTGCTCCACCGAGGTTTCCAATGCCGACACCGATTCCATCGAGACCGACACCGGTTCCCTCGATGCCTACACCGGCACCGATACCGGCACCAATTCCATCGAGGATTTTCTCGATGCCCCCGGTGATTCCACTCGATATTTCGGAACTTCAACCTGGGCCTTCAGGGGTTCAGCCCCCTCGAGGTCCTACAGGTCATCATCCAGATCCCTATGATACTTGGGGTGATGATACCTCTACTGACACCGATGATTTGCCTTCACCGCCCTCTCCTGCGGAGAGTAGAAAGCGTTCTCCCCCTGAGGACCTCTCTTTCATAAATTTTGTGAAGGAAATGTCAGAGTTGGTCCCATTCCAACTTCAATCTGAACAAGATGACAGGCACCAGATGATGGAATTACTCCAATTTTTGGATGCCCCAAAAGTCATCACTTCTATTCCCATTCACCAGGTTTTTCTAGACCTTCTTAAAAAGAATTGGGAATCTCCCGGATCTGTTTCCCTGGTCAACAAAAAAGCTGACTCTACATATCTTGTACAGTCAGCACCTGGTTTTCAAAAACCTCAGTTAGACCATCATTCTGTAGTCGTAGAATCAGCTCAAAAGAAAGCTAAGCGACTAAAGCCACACTCTTCCATACCTCCTACTAAGGAAAACAAATTCCTAGATAGTATAGGTAGGAAGGTATATCATGGAGCTATGCTGATTTCCAGAATAGCTTCTTATCAACTTTATATGACTCAATATCATAGGGTCATTCTGAAACAGATGCAGGAATATACTGATGCCTTGCCTGAGCAGTTCCAGCCACAACTTCAATCCCTTCTAAATAAAGGGTTTGAAGCTGGGAAGCATGAAATACGAACAGCCTATGACATCTTTGATGCTTCCACTAGAATTTCTGCTACGGCCATCTCTGCCAGACGTTGGGCTTGGCTTAAATCATCTGACCTTCGTCCAGAAGTTCAGGACAGGCTCTCTGATTTACCCTGCCTAGGGGATAATTTGTTTGGTGAGCAAATTCAACAAATTGTTGCTGAATTGAAGGATCATCATGAGACACTAAAACAGCTCTCATCCATTCCTCCTGACTTGCCTTCCAAACAGCCGTTTAGGAAAGACTCCAAAAAGTCCTTCTTTAGGCCACGAAAGTATTATCCCCCATCAACAAAACCTAGGCCTGCACGGTCTTACCATAAGACTCAGCCTCGCCAGGCCCATAAACAAAAACCTGCAGCAGCTCCACAACCGGGCCCTGCGGCGGGTTTTTGACTTTCACTTAGAGAGCAGTTGCCAAACCCCTCTTCCAGCCATACCGGTAGGAGGGCGGCTGTGCCACTTCCTAGAAAAGTGGCATCAAATCACCACAGATCAATGGGTGATAGCAATCATTGCACAGGGTTACCATCTCAACTTCCTATCCCTTCCTGCCGACTCCCCACCTTTGCAGGCGTGGAGACTTACCGATCACTCTGTTCTTTTAGAGCAGGAAGTTTCTCTTCTCCTACAGTCAAACGCTATAGAACCCGTTCCTCCCTTACAGCAAGGTCTCGGGTTCTACTCCAGGTACTTCCTGATACCAAAAAAGTCAGGGGGACTTCGTCCAATCCTGGACCTACGGGCCCTGAACAAGTACCTTTCCAAGGAAAAGTTCAAGATGGTAACCCTGGGCTCATTGCTCCCTCTGCTGCAAAGAGGGGATTGGCTATGCTCTCTAGACCTAAAAGACACATATACCCACATTGCGATCACAGAATCTCATCGCAAATACCTGCGTTTTCTAGTAGGCCGAAACCACTACCAATACTGTGTACTACCTTTCGGCCTGGCGTCCGCACCACGAGTCTTTACCAAATGCCTTGTGGTGGTAGCAGCATTCCTCAGGAAGGAAGGTGTCCACGTCTAACCCTACCTGGACGATTGGTTAATCAGGGCCCCAACCCAGCAAATAGCTCGGTCTTCCCTGACTCTAACAATTCAAACTCTGCTTTCTCTAGGGTTTCTTGTCAATTACGAGAAATCCTACTTAGTCCCATCTCAGACCTTATCCTTCATTGGGGCAGACTTGGACACCTTACAGGCAAAAGCCTTCCTTCCTCATCAACGGGCAAAGACTCTAGTGTCCCTAGCTCGCCAACTGCAGTCTCAACAAACGTCAACAGCTCGCCAATTCCTAGTTCTACTGGGACACATGGCCTCCTCGGTTCATGTGACTCCCATGGCCCGCCTGGCCATGAGAGTCATGCAATGGACTCTGAGATCCCAATGGACCCAAGCTGTTCAGCCTCTGTCCTCCATTGTTCGCATCACCGATGCACCCCGTCTGTCTCTTCCCTGGTGGACCAATCAAGTCAACCTCCTACAGGGTTTGCCTTTTCTTCCACCAGATCCTCAGCTAATCCTCACCACCGACGCTTCCAACATCGGTTGGGGAGCCCATGTAAACAATCTACAAACTCAAGGATTCTGGTCACCAGAGGAAACCAAACACCAGATAAATTTCCTGGAGCTGCGAGCGATCCGCTACGCTCTCAGGACTTTTCAAGATTGCCTCTCGAATCACACAGTCTTAATTCAGACAGACAACCAGGTGGCCATGTGGTACATAAACAAGCAGGGAGGCACAGGCTCCTTCCTTCTATGTCAGGAAGCTGCGCAGATTTGGGCGGAAGCACTCTCCCGCTCCATGTACCTCAGGGCCATCTACCTGCCGGGAGTAGACAATGTATTGGCAGACCGGCTGAGCCGTGTCTTCCAACCACACGAGTGGTCTCTCAATCCTTTGGTAGCGACCTCTCTATTTCACAAGTGGGGTTATCCCCACATATACCTCTTTGCGTCCCCTCAGAACCACAAAGTGGACAATTACTGCTCTCTCATTCGGAGCCAGCACTCTCGGCCCAGGGATGCATTCTCCCTCACGTGGTCAACCGGTCTGCTCTATGCATTCCCTCCACTTCCTCTTCTGTCGAAGACTCTCGTGAAGCTGCGTCAGGACAGGGGAACCATGATCCTCATAGCGCCGCACTGGCCACGCCAAGTGTGGTTTCCCATACTCTGGGATCTCTCCATCCGCAGGCACATTCCCCTGGGAAAGGACCCGCATCTGCTCACTCAAAACGACGGATGCCTCCTCCATCCCAACCTCCAAGCCTTGTCCTGACGGCATGGATGTTGAAAGGTTAGTCCTTCAGCCATTCAACCTTTCAGATTCAGTTTCTCGTGTCCTGATAGCTTCACGGAAGCCTTCCACAAGGAAATCCTACTCATACAAATGGAAACGGTACACATCATGGTGCACTTCTCAGTCCCTTGATCCCCTTTCCTGTCCAATCTCTAAATTCTTGGACTATTTATGGCATCTATCAGAATCAGGTTTAAAGACCTCTTCCATTAGAATGCATGTCCGTGCGGTAGCCGCCTTCCATAAAGGTATCGGGGGTGTCCCTATTTGCTCCATTTGAAGCCACCTTTACGTCCTCCGGCCCCATCTTGGGACCTTAATCTGGTTCTTGGTCGCCTTATGAAACCACCTTTCAAACCTCTACACTCCTGTGACCTAAAATATCTCACATGGAAAGTGTGATTTCTTTTGGCTATCACTTCAGCTCGCAGGGTTAGTGAATTACAGGCCCTAGTTACCTATCCGCCGTACACTAAACTCCTGCAGGACCGGGCGGTGCTCCGCACTCACCCTTAATTTTTACCTAAGGTAGTTTCGGACTTTCATATCAATCAATCCATCATACTACCTATCTTCTTTCCCAGGCCCCACTCCAACTCAGGGGAACAGACTCTGCATACCCTAGACTGTAAACGAGCTCTGGCCTTTTATCTAGACCGTACAGTTTCTCACAGAAAGAGCACTCAATTATTCGTCTCTTTCCATCCTAACAAGTTAGGACAACCTGTGGGTAAACAGGCTCTTTCCTCCTGGTTGGCGGACTGCATTTCCTTTTGCTACGAGCAAGCTGGCATTCCTTTCCAAGACCGTGTTAAAGCACACTCTGTGAGGGCCATAACGACTTCAGTAGCACACCTTCGATCAGTGCCGCTTCCTGACATCTGCAAAGCTGCAACCTGGAGTTCCCTCCATACCTTTGCAGCCCACTATTGTTTGGATAAAGCTGGAAGACAAGATTCTATCTTCGGCCAATCTGTCTTGCGTAACCTTTTTCCAACTTGATGTACCAACACCCTTCCACCTCCCGGTTGGGTGCAGATGCCCTTCACCAAATTCCACCCCAGTTGTTGTGCCTGTTGCACACCGTTGGGTACATTTGGTGCAAGTCAGGACATCCTCAGCTCGGTACTCACCCATTTGTGAGGACAACCATCCTGCTTGTCCTGTGAGAAAGCAAATGTTGCTTACCTGATGTAACAGGTGTTCACACAGGACAGCAGGATGTTAGTCCTCACGAAACCCGCCCGCCACACCGCGGTGTTGGGTTCGTTTATTTTATTTTTCGGCACTGCCTGTAGCTTTGAAAACAAGACTGAAGGGAGACCCCTGCTGGCTGCAGGGTTAGTGCCGTGCTGGGCATGCCCAGTAGGGGCCAGTCAAAGTTCCTGAAACTTTGACAGAAGTTTTCCGTGGTTGGGCTCCATCCTCGATGTCACCCATTTGTGAGGACTAACATCCTGCTGTCCTGTGAGAACACCTGTTACATCAGGTAAGCAACATTTGCTTTCACACAAGACTGTTCTCATCCAAATGGACAACACAGTTGCCATGTGGTACATCAACAAACAAGGAGGTACGGGCTCGTATCTCCTTTGTCAAGAAGCTGCACAGATTTGGGGCTGGGCCTTGAACCACTCAATGTTCATCTGGGCCACTTATCTGGCAGGCACTCAAAATGTAGTGGTGGATCGCCTCAGTCGTCAGTTCCAACCACACAAGTGGTCCCTGGATCCCTCAGTAGCGACCAGGATATTTCAGCGTTGGGGTCAACCAACAATAGACCTCTTTGTGTCGCATCTGAACCACAAAGTGGACAAATTCTGTTCTCTACACAAACAGAAAAACCAGCCAGCCAAGGACGCCTTTGCTCGCCCTTGGAACTCAGGCCTTCTATACGCGTATCCTCCAATACTGCTCATAACCAAAACTCTAGTGAAGCTTCAACAGGACAAGGGGTCCATGATACTCATAGCCCCCTCATTGGCCTCGACAAGTATTGTTTCCCATACTTCTAGACCTCTCGATCAGGGATCCCATTCGCCTGGGTGTAGCTCCCACTCTCATAACTCAGGATCAGGGTCGGTTGCGCCATCCAAACCTTCAATCCCTATCACTGACAGCATGGACGATGAAAGCTTGATTTTACAACCACTTAATCTTTCAACCAAAGTACCTCAAGTGCTTATAGCTTCACGTAAACCTTCCACACGAAAGAACTGTTCTTCAAAATGGAAAAGATTTACTATGTGGTACAACCAAAAGAGTATTGATCCTTTCTCTTGCCCCACAACATCTCTACTAGACTATTTATGCCGTCTTTCAGACTCTGGTCTGCAGACTTCATCTGTAAGAGCCATTTAAGTGCAATCTCAGCTTACCATAACAAGATGGGAGATGCACCAATATCCATACAACCTCTTGTCAGCAGATTTATGAGAGGTTTAACTCAACTTAAACCACCAATTCGGCCACCAGTCACAGAATGGGACCTGAATCTGGTCTTAACAAGACTCATGCGTTCTCCTTTCGAACCCATGAATTCCTGTGATGTTAAATTTCTCACATGGAAGACTATCTTCCTCATAGCCATTACATCGGCTAGAAGGGTTAGTGAGTTGCAAGCACTTGTCACGTACTCACCCTATACAAAATTCCTACATGATAGAGTGGTTCTCCGAACACATCCAAAATTCCTTCCCAAAGTAGTTACGGAATTCCACTTGAACCAATCCATAGTTTTACCCACATTCTTTCCAAGGCCTCATTCTCACCAAGGAGAACAGGCTTTACATACCTTGGACTGTAAACGTGCGCTAGCATTTTACTTAGACCGCACTGCAGTCCATAGAAAATCCACTCGGCTCTTTGTATCTTATGATCCAAACAAACCGGGTAAAGCAGTGGGTAAACATTAGGGATGTGCAGAGCAAACGTTTATGTTCGTAAGTCCATAAGTCGAAAGGGGGTCCCATTTGTGGTCAATATGGACATATGGAGAATTCCATAAGTTGAGTCTATGTCCATATGTGCAAATAAAAATTTAAACCCCTCAACCTCCTTAATCCCCCCCCCCCCCAAGACTTACCAAAACTCCCTGGTGGTCCAGCGGGGTCAGGACGCCATTTCTGAACTCCTTTGTAAGGAGCACGTGACGTCGGCGTCACGTCGGAGTGACGCGGCGTCACGTGATTCCCCGCGGTTTTGCTCCGGGACCCTCGTTCGACCCAAAAGGAACTTTTGGCCAGCTTGGGGGTGTCAGGAGGCCCCCCCAAGCTGGCCAAAAGTTCCTTTTGGGTCGAACGAGGATCCCGGAGCGAACCCGCGGGGAATCACGTGACGCCGCGTCACTCCGACGTGGCGCCGATGTCACGTGCTCCTTGCAAAGGAGTTCAGAAATGGCGTCCTGACCCCGCTGGACCACCAGGGAGTTTTGGTAAGTCTTGGGGGGGGGGGATTAAGGAGGTTGAGGGGTTTAAATTTTTATTTTAGATCAACAATCGCGATTTCCAACGTATTCAACATAGCTATGTTGAATAAGTTGGAAATCCGATCATTTTCGCCTCATCACTTTTTTAAGTTAAAAAAAAAAAAAAAGTAGCGTTTTACATTTAAGTTCAAAACGAATGCACACCCCTAGTAAACATACTCTCTCCAACTGGTTAGCAGATTGCATACAGTTTTGCTATGAAAAAGCAGGCCTTCCTCTCCAAGAGCGAGTAAAGGCACATTCAGTAAGAGCAATGTCAACCTCAATAGCACACTATCGTTCAGTGCCAATCCTTGACATATGTAAAGCAGCAACATGGAGTTCTCTTCACACCTTTGCAGCTCATTACTATTTGGACAAAGAAGGACGACAAGATTCAGCCTACGGACAATCTGTCTTAACGAACTTGTTTCCGGTTTAATCCCAACTCCTTCTACATCCAACCTGCTGTGATCTTTGGCTGCCTCATTTTCACCAACAATACTTCAATGTTGCTTCACTACAAAATGACTCAGCCTCTAGCTTGCTAATCACCCATATGTGAGGACTAGCATCCTGGTTGTCCTGGGATAAAGCAAAATTGCTTATCTTGTAATAGGTGTTATCCCAGGACAGCAGGATGTAGTCCTCACGAAACCCACCCGCCACCCCGCGGAGTTGTTTCTCATTCCTTTTATTATTTTATTTTTGCTAAAGCTTATTGCTACATATGAGACTGAAGAGAGACCCCTCTGGCAGAGAATATCATGGCATGCTGGGCATGCTCAGTGGCCTCACAGTGCCAGTCAAATGTTTCTGGAAACTTTGACAGAAAGTTTTCCCGCAATAGGGCTCAGTCAGTGACGTCAGTCATATGTGAGGACTACATCCTGCTGTCCTGGGATAACACCTATTACAAGGTAAGCAATTTTGCTGTATCATCAAAAGACGAAGAAACACAGATACCCATACCGCCGTCTGGAATTCTGCCACCGACTCATCCATCTATGTCACCGGTTCCATTGGTGCCTCTATCGATGTCTTCGGTGCCTCCATTGATGCCATTGGTGCCACCTCCGATGCCATCGATGCCTAGGACTGGTCCTTCAGGTTTAACGCCTTTTCTCCCTTCTGAAGATCCTCAGGGAGCTGGTGATCAACCTTATAATCCTTGGACTGATGATTATTCCCAGGATACCGATGATCTGCCTTCAGAGCCCTCCCCTCCTGAAGAGAGAATGCATTCTCCTCCAGAGGATCTGTCCTTTAACTTCATTAAAAAAACATCTGAAACAATTAGATTTCAGCTTCAGACGGAAGAAGATTCAAGGCATAAGATGCTGGAAGTACTCCAGGTTCTTGATGCTTCTAAGGAAATCATGTCAATTCCCATTCATGAAATCCTAATTGACCTGCTAAAGAGGAATTGGGAGCATCCAGGTTCAGTTCCACCTGTCAACCGTAAGACATGGCACCTATCTTGTGCAGTCAGCTCCTGGGTTTCAAAGATCACAACTGGATCATCTCTCTGTGGTTGTGTAATCAGCCCAGAAAAAGGCACGAGGTTTCAAACCTCATTCCTCCATACCTCCAGGAAAGGATCAGAAATCCCTAGATGTTTTTCGCAGATGGGTTTTTCATGGCTCAATGCTTATATCTTGCATTGCTTCCTACCAGTTGTGCATGACCCAGTATAACAGAAACCTTTTAAAGTAGATACAGGATTTCTCACAGGACAAGCAGGATGGTAGTCCTCACATATGGATGACATCACAGAATGGAGCCCAATCACGCAACACTTTTGTCAAAGTTTCCAGAACTTTGACTGACCCCTACTGGGCATGCCCAGCATGGCACTAACCCTGCAGTCAGCAGGGGTCCCCCATCAGCCTTCTTTTTTCCATGCAGCAGTAGCCTTGCGGTTAAGGAGCTCTGCAGAGATTCCTGACAGGAATTTTCCTCACAGAATTACTAAAAGTTAATTTACCCAAGGGGTCTCTCCTTTAACTTTTTCAAGCCGCGGTACTCCGGTAAGTTTTTACCTGTTTTTCGTCGATTACCATTGAGTTTGGCCCTCGCAGCCTACTGGCCATGGCGTCGGGGTTCCGTCAGTGCCCGGACTGTAATCGCACCATGTCCATCACAGACCCCCATAACATCTGTGTGATGTGTCTTGGACGAGAGAACGATGTCTTGACCTGCACCAAATGTGCCCTAATGACACCAAAAGGTCGCAAGGCCAGAATGGAGAAGATGGAACTTCTCTTCCATGCTCAAACACAGACTCTGTCCATTGCGTCGACGTCATCAGAACCGGCTCCATCAACTTCGCACCAGCATTGACTACCGCCCGGTGACTGTCTGGCGTCGATGACAACTCTGCCTTCGACAACATGTCGGCCTTCAACACCCTCTTCTCCCCCTCAGGACCGAGGGGATTGTAGAGACAAACATCACCATCGAAAGTCTCGGACCATCAAGGGAGCGAAATCATCGACCTCGCCATCATCCGAGCCGCTGTTGTAGAAACCCCGTCCAGAAAAGGCACCGACCTTTTCGGCGACTGGGTCACCGAGGCAACCCTCACCCGACAGGGTATTGGGAGCTGCGCCTTTAACGGTGGTCCCTCTGGCTATGCTTCTGCCTCCTTCTTCTGTTCCGGAGCCGGGGCTGCTTGCTCCAGGTCTCGGAGATGAACTGGACCAAATGGTTCAGGAGGCCATCGACAAGGTGATGCAACGACCCCAGGTTCATCCAGCACCGACACCGGCACTGATTGTGGAACTGACCACCGACCCGATTCCGGGAGCGTTGGTACCACTGCTCTCCAGGATGGAAGCGCTCATTGCCGCTTTTCCACCAATGGACCCTGGGTCACCGATGGCTCCGGTGCCCTCCTCGCTTACTTTGTCATTGGGAGGAGAAACACCGTTCCGCATCCCTCCATCGGGAGTTCTGCCTCAGCCATCGATGCCGATACGTCCCTCACCACCGATCCAACCATCGGTGCAGATACGCCTGTCAGCGCCACCGAGCCATCCATCGATGCCCTCGATGCCTGCACCGGTGCCTTCAATGCCTTCAATTATTCCTTTGATTCCTTTGGAGCCTAGACCAGGACCCTTGGGTATCCCACCACCCCGTCCCCCTCTAGCTCCTAGAGGGACAGGTGCTGATCCCTATGATACCTAGACTGATGATTCTTCCACAGACACTGATAATTTGCTTTTACCACCTTCAACCACTGAAAGTAGAAAGCGTTCTCCTCCAGAGGACCATTCCTTCATAAATTTTGTGAAGGAAATGTTTGAAATGGTTCCCTTCCAATTACAGACTGAACAGGAAGATAAACATCAGATGATGGAGTTGATTCAATTCCTGGATGCTCCCAAGGAAATAACCTCCATCCCTATCCACCAGGTTCTTCTGGATCTCCTCAAGAAGAACTGGGAACATCCTGGCTCTATTGCTCCAGTCCACAGAAAAGCTGACACTACCTATTTGTTGCAATCAGATCCAGGTTTCAAAAACCTCAATTGGATCACCAATCTGTAGTGGTAGAATCCGCAAAGAAAAGAGCAAAAAGATCAAAACCTCACACTTCTTTTCCTACTGGCAAGGAAAGAAGTTTCTAGATGCCATTGGTCACCTTGTCTTCCAAGAATCAATGCTCATCTCCAGAATTGCCGCTTATCAGCTCTATATGACCCAATATAATATGGTCATTTTCAAGCAGATACAAGATTTAACAGACTCACTGCCTCAGTAATTTCAATAGCAACTCCAAACCCTAGTAAACCAAGGGTTTGAGGCAGGCAAGAATGAGATCAGATCATCCTATGATATCTTTGATACTGCTACTAGAGTATCTGCAGCAGCTGTTTCGGCAAGGAGATGGGCCTGGCTCAAGTCTTCCGACCTTCGCCCTGAGGTACAAGACAGGTTATCTGACCTACCCTGTGTAGGAGATAATCTGTTTGGAGAACAGATTCAATGCACGGTGGCGGAACTTAAGGACCATCATGAGACTCTGACAGCTCTCCCTGATACCTTCTGACTACTCTTCAAAACAGCCCTTCCGAAAGGACTCTAAAAAGTCATTCTTCTGCCCGAAGAAGTCCTACCCGCCACCATCCAGATCCTGTTCTACGAGACATTTTCAAAAAGCCCAGTCTTGTTAGACACAGAAACAAAAACCGCAAGCAGCTCCTCAACCAGGTCCTGCTTCAGGTTTTTGACTTCTACCTAGAGAGCAACAGCCAGCTTCCATTGCCTCACATACCAGTGGGAGGTCGGTTGTGCCACTTCAACAACATATGGCACTCAATCACCTCAGACCAATGGGAACTGGCAATAATTGCTCAAGGTTACCATCTAAACTTTCTCTCCGTGCCACCAGACTCCCCACCTCTACCGATGTGGAGAACATCCAATCACTCCATCCTTCTGGATCAGGAGTTCTCCCACCTTCTCCAGTCCAAGGCAATAGAACCCGTGCCCTACTCTCAGCACGGCCTAGGATTCTATTCCTGGTACTTTCTAATCCCCAAAAAATCAGAAGGCGTTCATCCTATTCTGGACCTACGGGCCCTCAACAAGTACCTCCAGCGAGAGAAGTTCAAGATGGTAAACTTAGGCTTGCTTCTTCCTCTTCTAGAAAGAGGAGACTGGCTCTGCTCTCTCGACCTCCAGGATGCATACACTCATATTGCAATAACTCCATCTCATCGCAAATACCTGAGGTTTCTAGTAGGCCCCAAGCACTACCAGTACCGAGTGCTACCATTCGGTCTAGCGGCTGCGCCACAAATCTTCATGACATGCCTCGTAGTGGTTGCAGCCTTCCTAAGGACTCAGGGTGTTCACGTCTACCCCTATCTAGACAATTGGTTAATCAGGGCTTCCACTCAGCAAGCTGCTCTGTCGTCCCTCAAACTAGCCTTACACACTCTAATTTCATTAGGATTTCTCGTCAATTATGAAAAATCCTCTTTAGTTCCATCTCAAACCTTGTCGTTCATTGGGGCAGACTTGGACACCTTGCAGGCAAAGGCTTTTCTACCTCGACAGCAACCTCTCACTCTCGTGTCTCTTGCGCCTCAGCTGCAGTCTCAGCACTCTGCGACTGCACGCCACTTTCTCATCCTTTTGGGACACATGGCATCCTCAGTGCAAGTCACACCAATGGCCCGTTTGGCCATGAGAGTCATGCAGTGGACACCACTGTCACAATGGTCTCAAAGCAATCAGCCCCTGTCGAAGATTGTCCACGTAACCGACTCACTCCATCAGTCTCTTGCCTGGTGGAGAAATCAGAACAATCTCCACTAAGGCTTGTCCTTTCAGGCTCCAGACCCTCAATTAACTCTCACCACCGATGCTTCCAACCTCGGCTCGGGAGCCCATGTGGCCAATCTGCAGACACAAGGATCTTGGACTCCAGAGGAAGCCAAACACCAAATAAATTTCCTGGAGCTTCTAGCAATCAGATATGCTCTCAGGGCATTTCAGTATCGCCTCTCAAATCAAGTTATCCTAATCCAAACGGACAACCAGATGGCCATGTGGTACATCAACAAACAGGGAGGCACGGGCTCCTTCCTTCTGTGTCAGGAAGTTGCACAGATATGGATGGAAGCTCTCTCCCATTCGATGTACCTCAGGGCCACCTGGTTGCCGGGAGTGGACAATGTGTTGGCAGACAAGGTGAGTTGCATCTTTCAACCGCACGAGTGGTCTTTCAACCCCTCAGTAGCGAACTCCATTTTCCGACAATGGGGTTATCCTCAAATAGACCTCTTTGCGTCTCCTCAAAATCGCAAAGTAGAGAACTTCTGCTCTCTCATTCACAGCAAACACTCTCAACCCAGAGATGCATTCTCCCTCTCGTGGGCAACCAGTGTACTTAATGTATTCCCTCCACTTCCTCTTCTCTTGAAGACTCTCGTGAATTTACGTCAGGACAAGGAAACCATGATCCTGATAGTACCTCACTGGCCATGCCAAGTGTGGTTCCAATACTTCAGGATCTCTCCAATTGCAGGCATATTCCTGCGATTGGAGAGATCGCAGGCATATTTGTACTTTATCTCAGCTAATCGTGTTTTTGATTGTAGTCCATTTTTTCTCCCTGTAAGTTCTATTCACCTTGTTCCAATGTATTCCGCCCCAGAGGCGACAGTTCAATTCCATGTAAACTGGTGCGATATGTATTGTATACAGGAACATCGGTATATAAAAATTAAAAATAAATAATAAATAAATATTCCCTTGGGAAAAGACCCGCTTCTGATCACTCAAAATGACGGGTGCCTCCACCACCCCAATCTTCAAGCCTTGTCCCTGACAGCATTGATGTTGAAAGGTTAATCCTTCAGCCACTTAACCTTTCTGAACCAGATTCCCGTGTCTTGATTACTTCACGGAAGCCTTCCCATGAGAAAATCTTACTCTTACAAATGGAACAGGTTTACATCATGGTCCTCTTCTCAGTCTCTTGACCCCTTTACCTGTCCAATCACGAACTTTTTGGACTATCTCTGGCACTTGTCAGAGTCAGGTCTAAAAACTTCTATCAGAATGCATGTCAGTGCGGTAGCTGCCTTCCATAAAGGTGTCGGGGATGTTCCTATCTCAGTACAACCCCTTGTAACACGTTTTCTGAAAGGCTTGCTTCACCTCAAGCCTCCACTATGCCTTCCAGCCCATTCTTGGGACCTTAAATTCTTACCCAAGGTAGTTTCGGATTTTCATCTAAATCATTCCATCATACTACCTACCTTTTTTCCCAGGCCCCATTCCAATCCAGGAGAATAGGCTCTGCATACCCTTGACTGTAAACGGGCTCTAGCGTTCTACCTAGAACGTGCAACTGCCCACAGGGAAAGCACTCAATTGTTTGTCTCTTTCCATCCTAACAAGTTAGGGAAGCCTGTGGGTAAGCAGACTCTCTCCTCCTGGTTGGTAGACTGCATATCCTTTTGCTATCAGCAAGCAGGCATTTCATTTCAAGACCGTGTTAAAGCACACTCTGTGAGGGCCATGGCGACTTCAGTACCTCACCTACGATCAGTGCCACTTCCTGACATTTGTAGGGCTGCCACTTGGAGTTCTCTCCACACCTTTGCAGCCCACTATTGCTTGGACAAAGCCCGAAGACAAGATTCCATCTTTGTCCAGTCTGTCCTTCGTAACCTGTTTACAACGTGACATACCAACACCCTTCCACCTGCCTGTTAGGGTTCAGGATGCCCTCGACCAAATTTTGCACACCTGGGTACATTTGGTGCATTTCTTGGACATCCTAAGCTCGGTACTCACCCATATGTGAGGACTACCATCCTGCTTGTCCTGTGTGAAAGCAAATGTTGCTTACCTGTAACTGGTGTTCTCACAGGACAGCAGGATGTTAGTCCTCACGAAACCCGCCCGCCGCCCCGCGGTGTTGGGTTAGTAACATTTTCTTATTTTATTTTTCGGCACTGCCTGTAGCTTTTAAACAAGACAAGGGGGACCCTTGCTGGCTGCAGGGTTAGTGCTATGCTGGGCATGCCCAGTAGGGGTCAGTCAAAGTTCCGGAAACTTTGACAAAAGTGTTCTGTGATTGGTCTCCATCCTGTGATGTCACCCTTATGTGAGGACTAACATCCTGCTGTCCTGTGAGAACACCTGTTACAGGTAAGCAACATTTGCTTTCTCTGAATCTTTACCTGATCAATTCCAGGATGACCTTAATGCTCTAGCTCAGAAAGGCCTGGATGCTGGTAAGCATGAGGTCTGTGCTGCATATGACATATTTGACAGTCCACAGCGGGGATTAGTGCAAGAAGATGGGCCTGGTTGAAATCCTCCGGCCTCAGACCAGATGTACAGGATAGGTTGGCTGACCTGCCAAGTGCTGGAGATAATCTCTTCAGAGACAAAATCCAGGAGACTGTGGCGCAGCTCAAGGACCACCATGAAACGCTACGTCAACTTTCTTCAGTGCCTGATGAGTTCTTGTCCACCTCCAAGAGGGACATTCAGGCAAGACGCTAAGCGACCGATCTATAAACTAAGAAGGGATTATCCTCCGGCTTCTTGAGGTCGCCCTTCGAAGCCTTATCAAAAAGGTCAGTCCAGGCAGTTCCGACCTCAGAAGACCCAACCTGCTCCTCAGCCAGGACCAGCGTCAGGGTTTTGACTCCTTCCTGGAGAGCCTAGGCCAACCTCCTCTTCCATCAGTACCAGTCAGCGGTCAGTTGTGCCACTTCACCAACACTTGGCACACAAACACCACCGATCAGTGGGTACTTGTATTAATCACTCAGGGTTACCATCTCAATTTCCTGACTGTACCAGAGGACTCCCCACCTCGGCTGATGTGGGGATCATCCGACCACTCTCTCCTTCTGGAACAGGAGGTATCAACCCTCCTCCAGTCCCGGGCAATAGAACCAGCGCCTCTTTCCCGATGGGGGCAGGGGTTCTATTCCCGGATTTCCTCATCCCAGAAAAGTCAGTGGTGTTCTTCCAATTCTGGACCATTGCACACTAAACAAGTATCTGCAAAGAGAGAAGTTCAAGATGGTAACCTTGGGGTCTCTACTTCCTCTTCTTCAAAAAGGAGAATGGCTATGCTCCTCAGAGCTCCAGGACACATACACACACATCTCAATTATTCCATCTCATCGCAAATTCCTGCGATTCCTGGTTGGCCCTCGTCACTTCTAGTACCGTGTACTGCCATTTGGCCTGGTGTCTGCTCCACGAGTATTCATCAAGTGCAGCTTTCCTCAGGAGTCAGGGTGTACATGTCTACCCTTATCTGGACGATTGGTTGATAAGGTCCCCGACTCGGCAAGCTGCATTGGCGTCCTTGCATCTCACTCTCCATACCCTGATCTCCCTAGGGTTTCTAATCAACTATCCCAAATCCAAGATAGTTCCAACCCAAACCCTATCTTTTATAGGGGCTGACCTAGACACTATACAGGTAAAAACCTTCCTCCCTCAAGATCTGGCTTTCACCCTGGCTTCTCTGGCACATCTTTTACAGACTTGAGTATCCTTAACTGCTCGTCACTTCCTCATACTGCTAGGTCAAATGGCATTCTCGGTGCATGCCACTCCGATGGCCTGCCGAGCTATGAGAGTCATGCAGTGGACTCTAAAATCCCTGTGGGTTCCAGCTTGTCAGTCAATGTCCATCACTGTTCATGTTACCACACAGCTCCGACTATCGCTGGCCTGGTGGATGCAACACTCCAATCTAACTCAAGGCCTTCCATTTCAGGCTATAGAACCTCAAATTATCTTGACAACAGATGCCTCCAACCTAGGGTGGGGTGCTCATTGTGGCGACCTACACACTCAGGGAACCTGGTCTCCAGAGGAAGCCAAAAACCAGATAAATTTCCTGGATCTTTGAGTAATCAGATATGCCCTCAGGGTCCTTCAGGATTGCCTCTCAAACAAGACCATCCTGATTCAAACCGACAAACAGGTGGTGATATGGTACATCAACAAGCAAGGCAGAACTGGCTCCTACCTCTTGTGTCAGGAAGCTGCACAGATATGGGCTGTGCCCTTTCCCACTCGATATACCTCACAGCCAACTACTTGCCGGGTGTGGAAATGTGTTTTCAGACAAGTTGAGCCGCACGTTTTTTCCGCACAAGTGGTCTCTCAACCCCACCGTAGCGGACACAATATTCCAACATTGGGGTTACCCTCACATAGACATCTTTGCGTCAGTCCACAACCGCAAAGTAGAAAACTTCTGCTCCCTCACTCACAGTCACCACTCGCAACAGAGAGACGCTTTCGCCCTCTCATGGGCCAGCGGTCTCCTCTATGCATACCGTCCACTTCCACTCATATCAAAGACTCTTGTGAAGTTACGGAAGGACAAGGGAGTAATGATTCTGCTAGCCCCTCACTGGCCACGCCAGATGTGGTTTCCAATCCTCCAGGATTTATCAGTTTGCTACCACATTCCTCTGGGGAAGGATCTGCTTCTGATAACTCAGAACAATGGATGCCTGTGCCACTCCAATCTCCAGGCCCTATCTCTGACTGCCTGGATGTTGAAAGGTTAATACTCCAAACTCTTAATCTTTCAGAGTCAGTGTCCCAAGTCCTCGTAGCTTCACGAAAGCCTTCCACAAGAAGGTCTTATCGTTCCAAATGGAAGAGGTTTACAGTATGTTGCACTTCTATGTCCTTATACCCTTTCACTTGTTCCACGGTGAAGTTTCTGGACTATCTTTGGCACTTGTCGGAGGCAGGCCTGAAAACGTCCTCCATCAGGGTGCATATCAGCGCGGTAGCCGCGTTTCATAAAGGCATGGGGGATGTTCCTATATCAACACAACCCTTAGTAATGCGCTTTATGAGAGGCTTGCTCCACTTAAAACCTCCACTGTGCCCTCCGGCTCCTGCTTGGGACCTTAACGTAGTTTTGGAACGGCTCATGAAACCTCCATTTGAGCCTCTTCACTCAAGTGAGCTCCGTTATTTCACGTGGAAAGTAGTTTTCCTTCTCACTATCACATCCGCTCACAGAGTTAGTGAATTGCAGGCCTTAGTTACCTACCCGCCTTACACTAAATTCTGCATGACAGGGTAGTGCTCCGCACTCACCCTAAATTTTTACCGAAGGTAGTGTCGGAATTTCATATTAACCAATCTATTATCCTATCTACCTTTTTTCCCAGGCCCCATGCAAACCCAGGAGAACAGGCTCTGCATTCTTTGGACTGCAAACGTGCTCTAGCTTTCTATTTGGACCGCACGTCAGCCCACAGGAAATCCATTCAATTGTTTGTTTCTCTCAATACTATCAAATTGGGAAATCTTGTGGGAAAGCAGACCCTCTCCTCCTGGTTAGCGGACTGCATTTCTTTTTGCTACCAGCAAGCAGGCATTCCACTGCAAGACAGTGTAAAAGCACACTCTGTTAGGGCCATGGCGACAACAGTAGCGCATCTCCGTTCAGTGCCACTTGCTGATATTTGTAAAGCTGCTACCTGTGTTACGTTCGTGGACCCTTGGGCTGGTTGGAACAGAAGATGGAGTGCTGTAGAGGTCCACAGCGAATGTCCCAACCAGGAGGCGGTTTGGAGGCTTGGTGCTGGCTGACATACAGGACTAAGGTGAAGTCCTTTGCGACCAAGGACTAGATCCTCACTGGACGGATGGACGATGTTGGACTTGAGTGGTAGAAGACTCTTTGCCCTGGAGACTGGCACTCCTCCGGGAGGAGCCCTTAGGAGTCCAGCCGCTGGGACTTTAGGAGATTCACCCTGGAAGCCGAAGCCCCCCCAGGAGGAGCCTGTAGGGACATGGCCGCTGGGACTTAGGCAATTTCCTGAAGGTGAGGGTGGTCCGGATGCAGGCGCCTCCTGCAGGTCGTGGTTCTGGATGGCTGGTGCCTCCAGCAGGTCATAGGGAATCCAGAAGTTGGTCCAGGAATCGGAGTCCAAGCACGGTCCACAGCCAGTCCAGGGGTCGGTCACCAGAGAGCGGTCCAAAGCCAGTCCATGGGTCGAAGCCAGAGAGCGGTCCAAAGCCAGTCCACAAGTTGAAACCAGAGAGCGATCCAAAGCCGGTCCACGGGTCGAAGCCAGAGAGCGATCCAAAGCCGGTCCACGGGTCAAGTCCAGAAGAATCAAACAGCGAAGGGAGGGCAGAAGCAGGACGAAGAACAAATCATGAACTCAGCAACAACACACCACACCAGGAACCTTGTTGCAAGGCACTGGAGAGGTGTAGGAGCAGGGTAAAAATACCCTGGGGAGTCTGACGTCATCCCAGGCACTTCCTGACCATTTCCCGCGCTGGCCCCTTTAAGAACTAGCCCTCCCCCGCGCGCACGCGTCTAGGTGGCAGGGCCAGCGACGGGAGTCAGCAGCGTCTCCGACGCTGTGCAGGAGCTGCGGCAGGCAGCGATTCCGGCTTCGGGGTTCGCGGGGCGCCTCTATCCGACCAGAGCTGCCTCGGGGTAAGCGGGGGAACCGGGGCCCAGCCCGGTTTTGTAACAGTACCCCCCCCCTTACGCCCCCTCCCTGGAGGCTTGGGTTTCCCCGGATGGTCAAAGTGAAACTGATGAAGAAGGTTCTTATCCAAAATATTGGAGGCTGGCTCCCAGGAGTTTTCCTCAGGACCATATCCCTCCCAGGAGAGGAGATACTCCCACCGGCGGCGATGGAATCGGATGTCCAGAACCTCCTTTACAGTATAAATGCCATCTCCTTCAGCTTCGGTGGTAGTAGGCACGGGAGGTGCATTATGGAAGGGAGAGAGCATCAACGGTTTAAGCAAGGATACGTGAAATACATTATGTATCCACAGAGTGGTCGGTAAACGTAGACGGTAGGATACTGCCCCTACCCGTTCCAAGACCGTGAATGGGCCCACATACTTGGGAGCTAATCGCATAGACGGGATCTGTAGGCGAAGATTCTTGGTACTTAACCAAACTTTACTGCCTGGGAGGAAGATCGGAGCTGGCTGTCTTCGGTGGTCGGCATACTTTTTCGCTTTAGCCGAGGCAAGTCAGAGCTTCTCCTGAGTGGAAGTCCATAGGGAGTGCAGCTGCTGGGCGGTGAGCTGGGCCGCCAGAGAAGTAACTGATAGAGGCAACGGCAAAGGAGGCCTAGGGGTTTTTCCATAAACAAGCTGAAACGGAGACTGGTCGGTAGTAGAGATGTGAATCGTGTGATCAATCGTCTTAACGATCGATTTCAGCTGGGAGGGGGAGGGAATCGGATCGTCGCAGTTTGTGTTTTTTAAATATCGTGTAAATCGTGTAAATCGAAAACCGGCACACTAAAACATCCCTAAAACCCACCCCGACCCTTTAAAATAAATCCCCCACCCTCCCGAACCCCCCAAAATGCCTTAAATTACCTGGGGTCCAGTGGGGGGGGGGAGGGCGGGAAAACCGGCACACTAAAACAACCCTAAAACCCACCCCGACCCTTTAAAATAAATCCCCCACCCTCCCGAACCCCCCCCCAAAATGCCTTAAATTACCTGGGGTCCGGAGGAAGGGTCCCGGTGTGATCTTTTACTCTTGGACCTCCGTGCGTTGTAGAAATGGCACCGGCGCTACGTTTGACCTGTCATATGACAGGGCAAAGGTAGCGCTGGCGCCATTTTGTTTTTTTGTCCCCCGACGGCAGGAGCGTAGGAGATCGCTCCCGGACCCCCAGGGACTTTTGGCCAGCTTGGGGGGGCCTCCTGACCCCCACAAGACCCCACAAGACCGTATGGCCAGCGCCATTTTCCGTACGGAAAAACGATTCGCGGCAGGAGCGTAGGAGATCGCTCCCGGACCCCCGCTGGACCCCAGCGCAAAATGGCGCCATTTCTACAACGCAGGGAGGTCCGAGAGTAAAAGATCACACCGGGACCCTTCCTCTGGACCCCAGGTAATTTAAAGCATTTTGGGGGGGTTTGGGAGGGTGGGGGATTTATTTTAAAGGGTCGGGGTGGGTTTTAGGGTTGTTTTAGTGTGCCGGTTTTCCCGCCCTCCCCCTTCCCCTCCCCCTTCCCCCGATTTACGATTTTTTGACGATACATCGGGGGAATTGTTATTGTATCGCGGCTCTAACGATTTTTGACGATTTAAAATATATCGGATGATATTTTAAATCGTCAAAAAACGATTCACATCCCTAGTCGGTAGCTGAATGCTTATGATGATTGTAGGAAAATTCAGCCCAAGGTAAAAGGGTGACCCTGTCATCTTGCAAGTCCCCAACAAATGCGTGAAGAAAGGCCTTCAATGTCCAGTTGGTCCGCTCGACCTGGCCATTGGCCTGTGGGTGGAAGGCTGTAGAAAGGTCCAAGCGCACCCCAAATTTCCTGCACAAGGATCTCCAGTACTTGGCCGTAAACTGCGGCCCACGGTCGGAGGAAATATGCAATGGTAGACCATGTAAACGAAATACATGATGTATAAAGAGGTTGGCCAGTTCCGGCGCCGAGGGTAGCTTGGCGAGAGGCACGAAATGAGCCATCTTAGAAAAGCAGTCGACTGTAACCCAGATCACCGTCTTATCATCCGAAATGGGCAAATCCACAATGAAGTCGGTGGAGAGGTGGGTCCACGGTTCCGTAGGAGTGGGCAGCAGCTGCAAAAGTCCCCAGGGGCGTCCATGGAACGGCTTGTGTTGAGCACAGTTGGGACACAACTGGACATACTGTCGTACGTCCTCCTTCACTCGAGGCCACCAGTAGAATTCGGTCAGGAGTTCTAGAGTCCGGGTGATACCTGGATGTCTGGCGGTCAACGAATCGTGAGCCCAGGCTAAGACCTTCTTTCGAGAACGCGTGGGAACCACTGTCTTTCCTGCTGGAGCCACCTCGGAAACTGCTAACAAGACCTTGGCTGGGTCCAGGATGTATTGAGGTGGGTTATCTGCATCTTCGGGTTCTGATGTCCGAGAGAGCGCGTCCGCTCGTATGTTCTTAGCTGCTGGTCTGTATCGAAGGGAAAAATTGAAGTGACTGAAAAAGAGGGCCCATCTTGCCTGCCGCGGATTGAGGCGTTGAGCCCAACACAAATACTCGAGATTTTTGTGATCGGTGTAAACGATAACTGAATGCAGCGCTCCCTCCAGCCACTTATGCCACTCATCGAAAGCCAGCTTAATCGCCAGTAGCTCTTTATCTCCAATGCCATAGTTCCTCTCAGCTGGGGAAAATTTACGAGAATAGAATGAACAGGGCAGAAGTTTACCTTTGGCAAATAGCTGGCTTAGAACTGCCCCCACAGCAGTATCTGAAGCATCCACCTCTACGATGAACTGACGTTGGGGGTCAGGATGGCGCAGGCAGGCGTCCTAGAGAAATGCCTCTTTCAAGTCATGAAAGGCCTGTATGGCCGAGGTTGGCCAGTTCCTGGCATCCGCCCCCTTCTTGGTGAGAGCGGTTAAAGGAGCCACCTTCTGAGAATATTGCGGTATAAATTGCCGATAAAAATTGGCGAACCCCAGGCATCGTTGGAGTGCTTTCACCCCCTGCGGTTGTGGCCAAGTCTTGATTGCAGCAACCTTCTCGGGGTCCATCAGAAAGCCGGTGGATGACACAATATATCCTAAGAAAGGTAATGACTCTTGCTCGAAAACACATTTCTCAAATTTAGCGTAGTTTGTTCTCTCGAAGCTTTAGCAGTACCTGTCGAACATGTTGTCGGTGCGTCTCTAGGTCCTTGGAGTAAATAAGGACGTCATCAAGGTAGACGATGATCGAAGAATGTAACATGTCCCTGAGAACCTCATTCATGAGGTTTTGAAAAACTGCCGGGGCATTACAGAGTCCAAATGGCATAACCAGGTGTTCATAATGGCTGTCCCTCATATTGAAAGCGGTCTTCCATTCGTTGCCGGGACGAACTCTCACCAGGTTATAAGCTCCTCGCAGGTCCAATTTAGTAAAAATTTTAGCCCCCTGTAATCTGTTTAGGAGCTCCGGTATCAGAGGCAGTGGGTACCGATCTCTCTGGGTGATGCTGTTCAGGCCGCGGTAGTCGATGCAGGGGCGGAGAGACCCATCTTTCTTTGCTACAAAGAAGAAGCCTGCCCCGGCCGGGGACTTAGAGGGCTGAATGAATCCTCGCTCCAGATTCTCCCGGATATAAGTGGACATGGCTTGAGTCTCTGGAAGGGATAATGGATAAACCCGGCCTCGCGGTGGAGTGGCACCATGCAAGAGCTTGATAGCGCAGTCAAATGGACGATGTTCCGGAAGAATTTCAGCTTTCTCCTTAGAAAAAACATCATGGAACTCCCGGCACTGAGGGGGTAGCGCCAGCGATGTTGTCAGCAGTGCCACCGTGGTGCGAGGTAGGTCCATTAGACAGGTACTAAAGAGGTATGACCCCAGGACGCCAACTGGAGAGAATCCCAAGCAATGACGGGAGAATGTTTCCTAAGCCAGGGCAATCCCAGGATGATCGGATGTATGGAACTCTCTAAGACGAGGAATGAAATCTCTTCCTGGTGCAAGACGCCCGTACGTAACACAAGGGGCGAAGTACGTGTGGCAATGGTACCTGGCAGAAGTTTCCCCTGGATAGAAGATATCCGAAGAGGAGGTTCTTGAGGTTGTATCCCAATCTGGAGTTGCTGCACCAGCTCCTGGAGGATGAAACTCTCCCCGGCCCCTGAATCAATTTAGGCTTGAGTCTCGAACTCTCCGTCTGGGAGTAGCAGCGTTACTGGAACAAAGCATGGGGAGTCTATGGCGGCGTGACCTAGGGTTAGCTCCTCCACCGTCCCTAGGTCCAAGCGTTTCCCGGACGTTAGCTGCAATGGGCAAGGAAGTGGCCCCTGCCTCCGCAGTACAGACACAGGCCCAGCGAGCGACGTCTTCTTCTCTCCTCTTGGGAGAGCGGCCCTCAGCCCACCTGCATGGGTTCGACATCCTGGGACCTCGAAGGTGCTGGAGGTGAACTTCCACGGTGTACGGAAGCGGGTCCAGTGGTATCAGTTCTATGGGGTGCTCTCCGCTTCCGAAAGCGACGTTGTATGCGACGGTCCACTCGTCCTGCAAACTCAATCAATTCGTTCAGATCATCGGGAAGATCTCGAGCCGCCAACTCGTCTTGTAATCTCGAGGAAAGACTTTCCAGAAAGATGCTGTGTAAACTGTCACTTCCCCAATTTAATTCGGCAGCGAGGGTCTGAAAGTCCATGGCATGGTCGGCTAAGGGCCGGTTGCCCTGCCGTAGCTGTAGTGGTTCAGAAGCAGCGGTGGGTTTACGGGCGGCCTCATCAAAGACTTGCCGAAAAGCAGAAATGAAGTGTACCAGGTTATTCAAACGAGGATCTTGGCGCTCCAAAAGGTTGGAAGCCCAGGCCAAAGGTCTCCCATCCAGAAGGGAAATAATAAAGCTGGTTTTGACCCGATCCATTGGGAACTGAAGCGGGAGAAGGTCGAACCGGATATAACACTGGTTCAAGAAACCTCGGCAAAGCTTTGTGTCTCCTGAGAATCGCGTAGGTACTGGCATCTGGATTGGGGCAGAAGCGGTAGTAGAGACCCCAGCTCCGGGTACATTGGGACTAGCGGCCGAGGCTCTACCAACACGGTCGGCTAAGGCTTGTACTGTGGCCGTCAGAGTGTCAAGGCATGCTTGCTGTTGTTGCAGTCTCTGGGCAATGCCTGGAATGGCCTTCAGGCCCGCAAGGTCCGCCGGGTCCATGGCCTTGCAAACTGTTACGTTCGTGGACCCTTGGGCTGGTTGGAACAGAAGATGGAGTGCTGTAGAGGTCCACAGCGAATGTCCCAACCAGGAGGCGGTTCGGAGGCTCGGTGCTGGCTGACACACAGGACTAAGGTGAAGTCCTTTGCGACCAAGGACTAGATCCTCACTGGACGGATGGACGATGTTGGACCTGAGTGGTAGAAGACTCTTTGCCCTGGAGACCGGCACTCCTCCGGGGGGAGCCATTAGGAGTCCAGCCGCTGGGACTTTAGGAGATTCACCCTGGAAGCCGAAGCCCCCCCAGGAGGAGCCCGTAGGGACACGGCCGCTGGGGCTTAGGCGACTTCCTGAAGGTGAGGGTGGTTCGGATGCAGGCGCCTCCTGCAGGTCGTGGTTCCGGACGGCTGGCGCCTCCAGCAGGTCGTAGGGAATCCAGAAGTCGGTCCAGGAATCGGAGTCCAAGCGCCGTCCGCAGCTAGTCCAGGGGTCGGTCACCAGAGAGCGGTCCAAAGCCAGTCCACGGGTCAAAGCCAGAGAGCGGTCCAAAGCCGGTCCACGGGTCGAAGCCAGAGAGCAATCCATAGCCGGTCCACGGGTCAAGTCCAGAAGAATCAAACAGCGAAAGGAAGGCAGAAGCAGGACGAAGAACAAATCATGAACTCAGCAACAACACACCACACCAGGAACCTTGTTGCAAGGCACTGGAGAGGTGTAGGAGCAGGGTAAAAATACCCTGGGGCGTCTGATGTCATCCCAGGCACTTTCTGACCATTTCCCGTGCTGGCCCCTTTAAGAACTAGCCCTCCCCCACGCGCGTGCGTCTAGGGGGCGGGGCCAGCGACAGGAGTCGGCAGCGTCTCCGACGCTGTGCAGGAGCCGCAGCAGGCAGCGATTCCGGCTCTGGGGTTCGCGAGGCGCCTCTATCCGACCGGAGCTGCCTCGGGGTAAGCGAGGGAACCGGGGCCCAGCCCGGTTTTGTAACAACCTGGAGTTATCTCCATACCTTCACAGCCCATTATTGCTTAGATAAGGCTGGCTGGCAAGATTCCATCTTTGGTCAGTCTGTTCTACAAAACTTGTGTTGTCTGGGTCTCTGTACTGCATACAGGTGCGGCAGTGGTCAAGGTCGTCTTCTTCACCAACCTACACTCGGACGCCTCTCACCTGCCTCAGCGATTGCAGGAGCTCCTCTACAGCTGCGTCGTCACCCAGGGTACACATATACCACCAGAAATGGGTCCACAACCCGTGGTCCCACAACACCACCTAAGACTTCTTTGAAACATCTGCCCGTCTGTCAGCCGCTGGAATCAGTGCACGGAGGTGGGCTTGGCTCAAGGCCTCGGACCTCAGGTTATAAATCCAAGAGAGACTGGCAGATCTCTTTTGGACTGGATACAATCTCTTCCGAGAAAAAATTCAGGACACTGTCTCCCAACTAAAAGATCACCACGAGATACTCCGTCAGCTCTCCAGATTGCCATCGGATCAGCCGTCCTCAGTGTGAAAACCCACCAGAAGAGACACTAGGAAGCCCTTCTATAGGCCTAGAAGGTACCTTCCACCTACTTCTTCGGCATGCCCCTACAGCCCACCACAAATAGGACATCCACGCAACCAGAGGAGGCAAAAAACAAGCCACCTCCACAAACCGGACCAGCAGCTGGTTTTTGACGAACAGCAAGAAAACAGAAGCCTCTCCATCAATCCCATGCCCCACTTAATTGTAGACAGTCAACTCCATCATTTCAAAAACCAATGGAGTCTCATCACCAAAGATCAATGGGTATTAGCCATACTGAATCGGGGATACCGTCTCAAATCAACACAATACCCCCGCATTCTCCACCCATCCCACTTTGGACATACACTGTCATCACATCTCAGCTTCAACTAGAACTCTCAACCCTGCTGACTACCAGGGCTATCGAACCAGTTCCCCGGCCTCAACAAGGCAAAGGGTTCTATTCCTGCTATTTCCTAATTCCAAAGAAAACAGGCGGCCTTTGCCCCATCTTAGGCCTCTGCAATCTCAAATTCCTTCAAAAGGAAAAGTTCCGGACAGTATCCCTGGGAACCATCTTTCCTTTGCTTCAGCGGGGAGATTGGCTCTGTTCTCTGGATCTTCAAGACGCCTATGCACACATACCCATTTCCACACAACATCACAAGTACCTACGATTTGTCGTGGGAAATCATCATTACCAGTATAGAATCCTGCCATTCGGACTCGCCTCTGCACCTCGAGTATTCACCAAATGTCTAGCAGTGGCTGCTGTACATCTAAGAAAAAACTGCATTCATGTTTTTCCCTACCTAGACGATTGGCTAATCAGGAGTCCATCCAGGCAGGGAGCTCTGTCTGCCTTAAAAAGAACCATAATGGAGAGTTTTCCAAGATGGCGACCTGAACAGTAGCGGCGAGAGGAGCTCCTGATTTTTTTACTTGCTACTCATTTCTGATATGCCTCATACTAAGTGCAAAGCCCGGGTGAGGAGTGGAGAGAGTTCCTCCACTCCCTTGGAATCATCACAGCCCAGGATTTGGAGTTTTTTTGCCGTTGTTACCCCTCTGACGCCAGGTGGTTTGGTTGCAGGGTTAACGAGCTCTGGAGCATGAGCAGAACTCCCTGACCGAAACATCTTTAAGCCCCGGATCACCGACAAGGCTGGCGCCTCCAGGACGCGATGAGGAAAGTAGTTCGTGGAGTTGGTGCTACCAAGATCTAGTAAAGCAAACGCAATTAAGAAGGAAAACTTTTCTAGATTTGAGGGGGGAAGTACTGCAGAAGGGGGCTACCTTTAAACTGCAATTTCCGTGTAAATGCTGTTTGATGTATCAGGGGCAGCATTATGTATTTTTCGACCCAATTCAATTGAGAGCGTTCATTGACTCACATCCTAGTCCCACATAGGCTTTCTGCATTGGTGTATTATGAGAATTGAGGGGAGACTGTACAGGTCATCAGTTATTTCTCTGTTAGATTCTTTTTGTTTATAAGCTCTCCAGTTTTCGTCTAATTTTCTATAATACAGAAGTTTGACTATAAATATAGATATAATCATCTTCGAGCTTCAAAGGAATGTGGCAGGAAGAATTCCAGTCAAAATTGGTTGATCATCTCTACTATTATTTTAACAGTATAAAATGGCTTTTTAAAAATTAAAACATTTTGTAATTGCAATAAAGAACTCCAGCATGGAGGTGGGAAGTGGGATACTGGCATTTCTTGAAAGGCTGATGACACAAGATGAATAGTTGCCACTAATGGACACCCTGTTCTCTCTTATTGCTCAAGCACAGCTCGTTTTCCCTCAAAAAAGATAAATCAAATATCAGCATCATCTCTGTATGAGCAGTAAGGCAAGGAGTACTCTCTTCCAAGGCTCCTACCTCGATTCCAGGTAAACTGAATCCCAAGAATGGAAAAATTATTTTTGTGGATGCTTGTAGCCTAGCCAACAGAAAAGCAACTTTTATAACGTACAACAGAGACAACTATGTTTTCTTCCAACCGGAACAGTTGAAAAGTTTTGTCGAGTCTAAAAAAATCTCTATTGCAAATTAGCAGCACTTAATGAAGTTCATCAAGAAAAGATGCAGAAGTTTAGTAGTGGCCTTGTTTAAAATTATATTTCCTGTATTATCTCCTTAAATTTCCAAGTACACCACCATCCCACATATTTGGGGTCCAATGGGTAGTAAATATAGAAGAAGATATTTCAGGGAATTTTTTATTAATCTGTATTTTGTTACATTATTTCTGATTTGTCATATCATGTTTCATAGCAAAGTGGATGCTTTGTATGTTATTGAAAATTAATAAAGATAAAATAAAAAAGAAAAGAAAGAAAAGCAATTTTTTAGTTTCCTATGATCCAGCCTGTAGAAAAAGTACTCGATTCAAGAATGAAATTCAGGTCTTTTTGTTAACTATATGGAACACCAGTCCTTTTGGGACTGGTACCTGGTGTTCTCATTACCGTCTGATACTTAATCCGTCTGTTCATATTTTTTTTTGCAACCTGTTTTTTATCACTTTACTTAAATGCGTTTTTATTCTGCTTCTTAATCATTAGCGTGTACTTTCTAATTCCTTCAACTGTGCCTTAGATGTAATTAGACATGTTTTTTCTTTGATATTATTCTATCTAGTTCAATTGTTAAGCACCGTTGCTAGTCGTTTTGTTAATTGTAAACCGATGTGATGTTACTAAACGAATGTCGGTATATAAAAAACTGCAAATAAATAAATATAATTTTCTTTAATTGTATTACAAATTCTATATTGTAGGATATTTCATCAGCAAGTGGATGCTTGTAAATTGTATAATGCATAAATTAAAAAAAAAAAAAAGCACTATAACACTATTACACTCCCTGGGATTTCTAATCAACTATCAAAAATCTCTCATCGAGCCGTCTCAGCTCCTCACGTTCATCGGAGCAGACCTCAACATCACAGTGGCAAAAGCTTTTCTTCCAAATGACTGTGCCAACAATCTAGCACGCTTGGCGAACTCTATAACCCACTGCCAGTTCGCCTCTGCCCATCAACTTCTAGTGCTTCTAGGATACATGGCCTCTACAGTACAGGTTACCCCTATGGCGAAGTTAGCCATGCGAAGAACTTAATGGACTTTGAAATCTCAATGGTTCCAAGCTTTCCAACCACTGTCGTACCCAGTTCAAGTCACCCATCAATTACGACTTTGACTCCACTGGTGGACAAACCAAACTGCCTTGAAAGCTGGTCTACCATTTCAGCAATCAACTCCACAAGTCATCTTGACCACGGATGCCTCCAACTTGTGATGGGAAGTGCACATCAATATCCTTCAAACACAAGGTACGTGGACTACGCTCGAAATGAAATGTCAGATAAACTTCTTAGAACTTCGAGTGATGCGTTATGCCCTTTATGCCTTCAAAGACTGCCTCTCAAACAAGACTGTGCTGATACAGACAGACAAAACAGTAGCAATGTGGTACATAAACAAGCAGGGAGGCACGGGCTCTTATCTGCTCTGTCAAGAAGCAGTACAGATTTGGGCCTGGGCTCTCGAGCACTCCATGCATCTCCGAGCAACTTATCTGGCAGGCATACAAAACGTCCTGGCAGACTATCTCAGTCGGCGTTTCCATCCACACGAATGGTCTCTGGATCCCGATGTAGCGAGCAAAATCTTTCAATGCTGGGGTTGCCCAACCATAGACCTCTGTGTCCAAACTGAATCACAAAGTGAAAAGATTCTGCTCCCTCCACGGCCGTCGACAAACGTTCCCCAGGGACGCCTTTGCTCGCCCCTGGAACACAGGACTTCTATATGCGTATCCTCCGATTCCGCTCATATCCAAAACTCTCGTGAAGGTACCACAAGGCAGAGGGTCAATGATCCTCATAGCCCCGTACTGGCCTCGACAAGTATGGTTTCACATACTCTTCAACCTCTCGATCAGAGAACCAATTCGCTTGGGCACAGCACCCCCTCTCATAATTTCGAATCAGGGCAAGTTGCGTCAGCCCAACCTGCCAACTCTTGCCCTAACAGCTTGGATATTGAAAGCTTAATTCTGCAACCACTTAATCTTTCAACTCAAGTCTCTAAAGTACTCGTAGCTTCACGAAAGCCTTCCACACGTAAATCTTACCACTCTAAGTGGACTAGATTTACCAAGTGGTGCACACAAAATGGGTTTGACTCTTTCTCTTGCCCCACCTGGAATACCTGTGCCACCTTTCAGATTCTGGTCTCCAGACATCCTCTGTGTGGGTACTCCTAAGTGCCATAGCAGCATACCACAAGGGAATAGGGGGATGCACCGATAATAGCGCAACCCCTAGTGAGTCGGTTTATGAGGGGCTTACTCCACCTTAAGCCTCCCATTTGACCACCGGTTACTGAATGGGACCTAAATTTAGTGCTAGCGAGGCTAATGCGATCCCGTCTGAGCCTCTGCACTCCTGTGATGAAAAATTTCTTACAGGGAAAGTATTTTTCCTCGTAGCCATTACTTCTGCTGGGAGGGTCAGTGAGTTACAAGCGCTTGTCACATGCTCACTGTACACAAGGTTCCTGCATGACCGAGGAGTCCTTCGCACTCACCCCAAATTCCTACCAAAAGTGGTAATGGATTTTCACCTCTATCAGTCTTGCCTACTTTCTTTCCAAGGCCACACTATCACCAGGGTGAGAGAGTTTTGCACACCTTAGATTGTAAACGTGCACTGGCTTTTTACCTGAACTGCACTGCAGTCCATAGAAAATCCACCCAACTCTTCGTTTCTTTCAACAAAAATAAACCAGGAGTTGCAGAGGGAAAACACTCTCTCCAACTGGCTAGCAGACTGTATCAAATTCTGCTATGAAAAAGCAGGCATCTTCTCCAGGGGTGAGTAAAAGTGCACTCAGTAAGGGCTATGTCAACATCAGTAGCACACTATCATTCCGTGCCTATAGCTGATACCTGTAAAGCTGCAACTTGGATTTCTCTTCACACCTTTGCAGTACATTACTGTTTGGACAAGGAAGGATGACAAGATTCAGCCTATGGCCAATCTGTCTTAAAGAACTTGTTCCCAGTTTAATACCCAACTTCCACATCCAACCTGCTGTGATTTCAGGCTGCCTCATTTTTTTCCAACATCACACCAGTTGTTGTGCTTGTTGCACAAGTTGTGCGCTGTTGGTCCACAACAAAAATGACTCAGCCTGTAGCTTGCTAATCACCCACATGTGAGGACTATCATCCTGCTCGTCTTGGGATAAAGCAAAATTGCTTACCTGTAATAGGTGTTATCCCAGGACAGCAGGATGTAATACTCACGGAACCCACCCGCCACCCCGCGGAGTTGGGTCCGATGCGTTTTTTTGTTTTTTTTCGCTCGCATTTTTTATTTCTACAAACGAGACTGAATGGAGACCCCTGTGGCTGAGAGAATCATGGTTTGCTGGGCATGCTCAGTGGGCTCAGTGTGCCAGTCAAAAGTTTCTAGAAACTTTGACAGAAGTTTTCTGTGTCAGGGCTCCGTCAATGATATCACCTATATGTGAGGACTACATCCTGCTGTCCTGGGATAACACCTATTACAGGTAAGCAATTTTTCTTTACTATAAGACGAGACTGAAGGGAGACCACTGCTGCATGCAGGGTCAGTACATTGCTGGGCATGCACAGTAGGTGCCAGTCAAAGTTCTAGAAACTTTGACAAAAGTGTTCCGTGATTGGGCTCCATCCTGATGATGTCACTCATATGTGAGGACTAACATCCTGCTGTCCTGTGAGAACACCTGTTACAGGTAAGCAACTCTGCTTTATTATAGCTTTTAGTGTAGATAAATACTAGCTGAATAAGTTGAGTCAGGTTTTGGGGGCTGAGACTTATGGAACTATGAAATTTTCAAAAAGCCACTAAGTTGTAATATTGCCAATCATATAAGAACAACCATAAAAGGGCACCAGTTTTTAAATAAGCTAGTACTTTGCACAATAAATGCCAGCAAATGAAAACCAAAATATTCCAAGATCTTTAACTGTTGGACTGTGCAGGTCCTTAAGGGTAAAGAGGTCCAATCAATCTGTAAAAACAGGATATAGCCTCCCCATTTTATTCATTCATTCTTTCAGTGCACAAAGGGCCTTATGAGTGAACTTGATCAAACTCCGTCAAAGTAATGTAAACAGCCAAATAGCCAAACCATATGTTCCTTGTAAGATATACCGAGAGAGATCCTTTGAGTTCGCTACTGACTGTTACCCCGTTCTTCATTTTCATCCTCTTCCCAGTACTGAATTTCTGTGTTTATCCCATTCTATTTTGAATTCTGTTGATTCTTGTGTTCACCACTTCTTTCAGGAGGGCCTTCCAGGCATCTACTACCCTTTTGCAATAAATATTTCCTAGCATAGTTTGAGTCTAGGAGCATGATATCATAGCCTCTAGGGATGTGAATCGTTTTAGGACGATTAAAATTATCGTTCGATAATTTTAATATCGTCTTAAACCGTTATGGAACACAATACAATACAGATTCTAACGATTTATCGTTATAAATCGTTAGAATCGTGAGCCGGCACACTAAAACCCCCTAAAACCCACCCCTGACCCTTTAAATTAAATCCCCCCCCCAAATAACTTAAATAACCTGCGGGTCCAGCGGCGGTCCGGAACGGCAGCGGTCCGGAACGGGCTCCTGCTCCTGAATCTTGTCGTCTTCAGCCGGCGCCATTTTCCAAAATGGCGCCGAAAAATGGCGGCGGCCATAGACGAAAAAGATTGGACGGCAGGAGGTCCTTCCGGACCCCCGCTGGACTTTTGGCAAGTCTCGTGGGGGTCAGGAGGCCCCCCACAAGCTGGCCAAAAGTTCCTGGAGGTCCAGCGGGGGTCAGGGAGCGATTTCCCGCCGCGAATCGTTTTCGTACGGAAAATGGCGCCGGCAGGAGATCGACTGCAGGAGGTCGTTCAGCGAGGGTTCCGGCGCCTCGCTGAACGACCTCCTGCAGTCGATCTCCTGCCGGCGCCATTTTCCGTACGAAAACGATTCGCGGCGGGAAATCGCTCCCTGACCCCCGCTGGACCTCCAGGAACTTTTGGCCAGCTTGTGGGGGGCCTCCTGACCCCCACGAGACTTGCCAAAAGTCCAGCGGGGGTCCGGAAGGACCTCCTGCCGTCCAATCTTTTTCGTCTATGGCCGCCGCCATTTTTCGGCGCCATTTTGGAAAATGGCGCCGGCTGAAGACGACAAGATTCAGGAGCAGGAGCCCGTTCCGGACCGCTGCCGTTCCGGACCGCCGCTGGACCCGCAGGTTATTTAAGTTATTTGGGGGGGGGGTTCGGGAGGGTGGGGGATTTAATTTAAAGGGTCGGGGGTGGGTTTTAGGGGGTTTTAATGTGCCGGTTTTTCGATTTTTCGATTTTTCGATTTTTAACGATTTTTAACGATTTTTCACGATATTTTACCCCCCCAAACGGCAACAATACGATTCCCTCCCCCTCCCAGCCGAAATCGATCGTTAAGACGATCGAGGACACGATTCACATCCCTAATAGCCTCTAATACTACAACTTCCTTTCCATTGGAAAAGGTTTGATTCTTATGCATTATTAATACCTTCCAGGTATTTAATCTGTATCATATCCCCACTAGGATATACATATTGAGGTCCTTCAGTCTCATCTCATATGGCTTTTAGTACAGACTGCACCATTTTAGTTGCCTTTCTCTGGGCTGATTCAATCCTATCTCTATCCTTTTTGAGATACAGACTCCATAACTAAACACATTATCCTAGCTGAGGCCTCACCAATGACTGCCTCCTGTTTTCCTGCTGGTTATGCCTGTATGAAGAGTTAGCACAAAACAAAACCTAGTGAACTGATAGCCGCACAAGTGACGTCAGACCTGTGAAGAAAACGAAACTTACAGCAGACTCATTTCCTGGAAATTACAGCAAGTACAGCTGTCCCTAGTAACAAAGTACGCACACATGCACAAATTTATTAATTGGACAAGGGATAAGGGGCGGGTACACGCAGACACCTGTTGATTGGCTGAAGGTAACCCTTTATAACGCTTTGCACTAGCAGAAGAGCACTGAGTAGGCTTGAGCGTGCATCCATTGCTTGTATTGCTTGCTACTTCTGAAGAACCTCACACATTTCTTCAAAAATAAACTTCTCACTGTTTTGACTTTTAAAGCTGGTCTTTATTGGTTTTACTAGTCCGAGGTTTTCATATGGTGGGTGACTCATGACACCCCCCCCCCCTCCTCCACCGTGGGGCCCTGCGCAAGCCTCTACTGGTGGTCTGTCTCTGGTACCAGGCAGGTGGCGATCGCCCCCGCTACCGTCGGTCCCAACGCTTCGGGCATGGTTGGAGTCGGTAAGCAGCACCCTAGAGTGGTGCAACCCGGGCTGTGACACGTTCCGGCACCCGTCTGTGGGTCCGCGACTTGTTCCGAAGCCCGCCTTCTCTTATTGGCCCCCCTCCAAGATGTCGGTTGAAAGGATCCTCCAGTGACCGGTCAAGCGACGAATGCTCCCCTTCCGTGGAAGTTGGTGATTTAGTGTGGAGAAAGAACTACACACACAAGAGTTGGAAGGATCCCGTGTATGTAGGACCTTTCCCCGTCTCCGCTGTCACTCCAACTTCTGTTAAGTTGGGCCAAGATACTGTGTGGACTCACCTTAAAGACATATGCCCACAGCCACAATTGACAGATTCGGACTGCGATACAGATACTTAAGGACAATTGCCCTTATTTGAGAAGTTGGACTAAAAATGTTTCATCAGTCCCTGTTCTTTTCCTTTGACACCTGGATGTGTGTTATTCTTGTCCTGTTTATCATCTTTACTACTCTAAGTTTGTTTTTGTATTTCCAGTTTGGTATACGAGTTTTATAATCTAGAATGATGTCTAATTGCTTTACTAGGTTATTCCTTTTGGTCAGCATATCTTTGTTACCTGTATGCTGCACCACCGATCCTACCTCGTGTGTTGCTTGCATCACGATAACCATAGATGGTATGACCAAAACATCCACATTGTTATACAAAACGAGGTATGAATGTCAAGGGATTGTTACGCATTGCACATATAATTCCACCCAGTACAGTGTGTGCACATACAATGGAGAGATTACTTGTTTTGACCCTACTGAGAATCCTGCCCAGCAGTGGCTACAAGTTATTAAGTTAACCAGGGCAACTTATTGTTTAATGTAAACCGGATTGATTTGTATTGTATACAGGAATTCTGGTATATAAAAATTAAAAATAAATAAATAAATAAGTTCACAAAGGAGGTTCATCCCAAAGAGAGCTCCTAACATCTGTCCTCCTGCCCCCCCATTGACAAGCCTACCTCCCTTAACTTTGAAGTATGTTCCCTAATCCCAAACTGGGATTTTATTCAGACCTGTGGAAGTTCCCTAGAATGGCACCATACTTACATGCACAACCATAAATACATATGTCCACACAGTGGCCCCGCACCTACAGGGATAAGAGACATTGTACCTCCGCTGTAGCGCATTCCTATTGTGGATATTGGGATTGCGTGGCCTTCGCCACATGGCATACTACTTATAAATCTGCTTCCTTAACACTAGTACCAAGCCTGTCGAGCTGTGCCTTGAATACCTGTAACAAGGTTAATTTTACCCTTTTCAACCCATCTGAATTCCTCCATAAATGGGGTAACATTTTCGGTATTCAAATTTATGCCACAGGATGGGACCCTGGAGGGCTCTTCTATATTCAGAAGATTACTACTTGTAAGAGTCTGTTAGATCATTCAACTATTTTTAAGGAATTCTATCAACATGTTCAAGAACCTTTCCCTGTATCCCAGACCTCTTGAAACTTGTTTATTGACTAGGGATGTGAATCGTTTTTTGACGATTTAAAATATCGTCCGATATATTTTAAATCGTCAAAAATCGTTAGAGGCGATATTTAATAGGAATTCCCCCGATTTATGACAGGGCAAAGGTAGCGCCGGCGCCATTTCTACAACCACCGGAGGCCCGAGAGTAAAAGATCACACCGGGATCCCCCTCTGGACCCCAGGTAATTTAAGGCATTTTGGGGGGGTTCGGGAGGGTGGGGGATTTATTTTAAAGGGTCAGGGTGGGTTTTAGGGATGTTTTAGTGTGCCGGTTTTCCCTCCCTCCCCCGATTTACGATTTACACGATATTTAAAAAAACAAAACCGCGACGATCTGATTCCCTCCCCCCCCAGCCGAAATCGATCGTTAAGACGATCGATCACACAATTCACATCTCTATTATTGACCTTGTGTACGCCATTACTACCTCACAATGTTTCTAACTGTTATGTCTGCGGTGGTACCATAGAAACATAGAAACATAGAAATGACGGCAGAAGAAGACCAAATGGCCCATCCAGTCTGCCCAGCAAGCTTCACACATTTTTTTCTCATACTTATCTGTTTCTCTTAGCTCTTTGGTTCTATTTCTCTTCCACCCGCACCATTAATGTAGAGAGCAGTGATGGAGCTGCATCCAAGTGAAATATCAAGCTTGATTAGTTAGGGGTAGTAGGGGAAGTAACCGCCGCAATAAGCAAGCTACACCCATGCTTATTTGTTTTACCCAGACTATGTTATTCAGCCCTTATTGGTTGTTTTCCTTCTCCCCTGCCGTTGAAGCAGGGAGCTATGCTGGATATGCGTGTAGTATCAGTTTTTCTTCTCCCCTGCCGTTGAAGCAGAGAGCTATGCTGGATATGCATTGAAAGTGAAGTATCAGGCTTATTTGGTTTGGGGTAGTAACCGCCGTAACAAGCCAGCTACTCCCCGCTTTGTGAGTGCAAATCCTTTTTTCTTCTCCCCTGCCGTTGAAGCAGAGAGCTATGCTGGATATGCGTGAAGTATCAGTTTTTCTTCTCCCCTGCTGTTGAAGCAGGGAGCTATGCTGGATATGCATGAAGTATCAGTTTTTCTTCTCCCCTGCCGTTGAAGCAGAGAGCTATGCTGGATATGCGTGAAGTATCAGTTTTTCTTCTCCCCTGCCGTTGAAGCAGGGAGCTATGCTGGATATGCGTGAAGTATCAGTTTTTCTTCTCCCCTGCCATTGAAGCAGGGAGCTATGCTGGATATGCGTGAAGTATCAGTTTTTCTTCTCCCCTGCTGTTGAAGCAGAGAGCTATGCTTGATATGCGTGAAGTATCAGTTTTTCTTCTCCCCTGCCGTTGAAGCAGAGAGCTATGCTGGATATGCGTGAAGTATCAGTTTTTCTTCTTCCCTGCCGCTGAAGCAGAGAGCTATGCTGGATATGCATTGAAAGTGAAGTATCAGGCTTATTTGGTTTGGGGTAGTAACCGCTGTAACAAGCCAGCTACTCCCCGCTTTGTGAGTGCGAATCCTTTTTTCCACATTTCCTCTTGCTGTTGTAGCTTAGAGCGATGTTGGAGTCACAGTAACCATGTGTATGTTTATTGAATAAGGGTATTATCTCCAGGCAGTAGCCGTCATTCTGGCGAGCCACCCACTCTTTATTGACGGCCTCTTCATTTTATGGATCCACAGTGTTTATCCCACGCCCCTTTGAAGTCCTTCACAGTTCTGGTCTTCACCACTTCCTTCGGAAGGGCATTCCAGGCATCCACCACCCTCTCCATGAAGAAATACTTCCTGACATTGGTTCTGAATCTTCCTCCCTGGAGCTTCAAATTGTGACCCCTGGTTCTGATGATTTCTTTCCTACGGAAAAGGTTTGACATTGTCTTTGGATCATTAAAACCTTTCAAGTATCTGAAAGTCTGTATCATATCACCTCTGCTCCTCCTTTCCTCCAGGGTGTACATAATATACAGGGTGTACACCTCCAGGGTGTACACCCTGTATATTATGTACACCCTGGTATGTACATATTGGTATGTACACCTCCAGGGTGTACATACCAATATGAGAGACAACTGGCCATGGGAAGCCAAAGAATGGAATTGGTCCATACCACATAATGCTTAAGAACATAAGAACATAAGAAAATGCCATACTGGGTCAGACCTAGGGTCCATCAAGCCCAGCAGCCTGTTTCCAACAGTGGCCAATCCAGGCCATAAGAACCTGGCAAGTACCCAAAAACCAAGTCTATTCCATGTAACCATTGCTAATGGCAGTGGCTATTCTCTAAGTGAACTTAATAGCAGGTAATGGACTTCTCCTCCAAGAACTTATCCAATCCTTTTTTAAACACAGCTATACTAACTGCACGAACCACATTCTCTGGCAACAAATTCCAGAGTTTAATTGTGCGTTGAGTAAAAACGAACTTTCTCCGATTAGTTTTAAATGTGCCCCATGCTAACTTCATGGAGTGTCCCCTAGTCCTTCTACTATCCGAAAGAGTAAATAACCGATTCACATCTACCCGTTTTAGACCTCTCATGATTTTAAACACCTCTATCATATCCCCCCTCAGTCGTCTCTTCTCCAAGCTGAAAAGTCCTAACCTCTTTAGTCTTTCCTCATAGGGGAGTTGTTCCATTCCCCTTATCATTTTGGTAGCCCTTCTCTGTACCTTCTCCATCGCAATTATATCTTTTTTGAGATGCGGCGACCAGAATTGTACACAGTATTCAAGGTGCGGTCTCACCATGGAGCGATACAGAGGCATTATGACATTTTCCGTTTTATTCATCATTCCTTTTCTAATAATTCCCAACATTCTGTTTGCTTTTTTGACTGCCGCAGCACACTGAACCGACGATTTCAATGTGTTATCCACTATGACACCTAGATCTCTTTCTTGGGTTGTAGCACCTAATATGGAACCCAACATCGTGTAATTATAGCATGGGTTATTTTTCCCTATATGCATCACCTTGCACTTATCCACATTAAATTTCATCTGCCATTTGGATGCCCAATTTTCCAGTCTCACAAGGTCTTCCTGCAATTTATCACAATCTGCTTGTGATTTAACTACTCTGCACAATTTTGTGTCATCTGCAAATTTGATTATCTCACTCGTCGTATTTCTTTCCAGATCATTTATAAATATATTGAACAGTAAGGGTCCCAATACAGATCCCTGAGGCACTCCACTGTCCACTCCCTTCCACTGAGAAAATTGCCCATTTAATCCTACTCTCTGTTTCCTGTCTTTTAGCCAGTTTGCAATCCACGAAAGGACATCGCCACCTATCCCATGACTTTTTACTTTTCCTAGAAGCCTCTCATGAGGAACTTTGTCAAACGCCTTCTGAAAATCCAAGTATACTATATCTACCGGTTCACCTTTATCCACATGTTTATTAACTCCTTCAAAAAAGTGAAGCAGATATGTGAGGCAAGACTTGCCCTGGGTAAAGCCATGCTGACTTTGTTCCATTAAACCATGTCTTTCTATATGTTCTGTGATTTTGATGTTTAGAACACTTTCCACTATTTTTCCTGGCACTGAAGTCAGGCTAACCGGTCTGTAGTTTCCCGGATCGCCCCTGGAGCTCTTTTTAAATATTGGGGTTACATTTGCTATCCTCCAGTCTTTCAGGTACAATGGATGATTTTAATGATAAGTTACAAATTTTTACTAATAGGTCTAAAATTTCATTTTTTAGTTCCTTCAGAACTCTGGGGTGTATACCATCCGGTCCAGGTGATTTACTACTCTTCAGTTTGTCAATCAGGCCTACCACATCTTCTAGGTTCACCGTGATTTGATTCAGTCCATCTGAATCATTACCCATGAAAACCTTCTCCATTACGGGTACCTCCCCAACATCCTCTTCAGTAAACACCGAAGCAAAGAAATCATTTAATCTTTCCGCGATGGCCTTATCTTCTCTAAGTGCCCCTTTAACCCCTCGATCATCTAACGGTCCAACTGACTCCCTCACTCCTTCAGATATATTTAAAAAAGTTTTTACTGTGAGTTTTTGCCTCTACAGCCAACTTCTTTTCAAATTCTCTCTTAGCCTTTCTTATCAATGTCTTACATTTAACTTGCCAACGTTTATGCTTTATCCTATTTTCTTCTGTTGGATCCTTCTTCCAATTTTTGAATGAAGATCTTTTGGCTAAAATAGCTTCTTTCACCTCCCCTTTTAACCATGCCGGTAATCGTTTTGCCTTCTTTCCACCTTTCTTAATGTGTGGAATACATCTGGACTGTGCTTCTAGAATGGTATTTTTTAACAATGACCACGCCTCTTGGACATTTTTTACTTTTGTAGCTGCTCCTTTCAGTTTTTTTTCTAACAATTTTTCTCATTTTATCAAGGTTTCCCTTTTGAAAGTTTAGCACGAGAGCCTTGGATTTGCACACTGTTCCTTTTCCAGTCATTAAATCAAATTTGATCATATTATGATCACTATTGCCAAGCGGCCCCACCACCGTTACCTCTCTCACCAAGTCCTGTGCTCCACTGAGAATTAGATCTAAAATTGCTCCCTCTGTCGTCGGTTCCTGAACCAATTGCTCCATAAAGCTATCATTTATTCCATCCAGGAACGTTATCTCTCTAGCGTGACCCGATGATACATTTACCCAGTCTATATTGGGGTAATTGAAGTCTCCCATTATTACTGCACTACCAATTTGGTTAGCTTCCCTAATTTCTCTTAGCATTTCACTGTCCATCTCACCATCTTGACCAGGTGGACGGTAGTATACCCCTATCACTGTAGTCTTCCCTGATACACAAGAGATTTCTACCCATAAAGATTCAATTTTGTATTTAGTCTCATGCAGGATGTTTATCCTGTTGGACTCTATGCCATCCCGGACATAAAGCGCCACACCTCCTCCCGACTGCTCCTCTCTGTCATTGCGATATAATTTGTACCCCTTACTCTCTTGTTCTGCCCCCACAATTTGGCAAGGCCCGATGGATATTGGCCCACCTGGTCTATCCGTAGACCCTACACTGTGGATCACACCATGGCAGTAGGCAATTTCTCTTGCATGTCCCAGACCACCCTTAACTATACCTCTCCCACCACCATCATTTACACCCACTGGCCAAACTCATCCATGATTCCTAACCTTTGGGACACTGAGCCCCTTGCCTTGATAGGGACTCATAAGGTTCCAACCACCTGGCCTGCCCCACATGGATTGTATTGGATATGTGGACATTTCACACATGCCTCCTTGCCGAATGATTGGTTTGGAACCTGCACGGTAGGTACCATTCGACCCTCCTTTTTCTTAATCCCCCTAAAAATGGGTCAGCAACTAGGAATGCCCCTGTATAGTACATATGCAGAACTGCGCAAGAAGAGAGACCTTAAGATAGGTAATTGGAAAGATGACGAATGGCCTCCAGAATGAATTATAGCGTATTACGGCCCAGCCTCCTGGGCTCAGGATGGCTCTTGGGGTTATAGAACTCCAATATATATGTTAAATTGTATTATAAGACTGCAAGCTGTTGTTGAAATTATTACTAATGAAACTGCAAAAGCACTGAGAATATTAGCTATACAGCAAAAGGGTTTCTGGAATGCCATTTACCAGAACTGTCTAGCGATAGATTACATACTAGCTTTAGAAGGAGGACTATGTGGGAAGTTTAACCTCAATAACTGTTGTCTTCAAATAGACGACAAAGGTGAAGTGATTGAAGAGATCACCTGAAACTTGATGTCAATTGCTCATGTGCCGGTGCAAACCTGGAAAGGGCTTGATGTCAGTGATCCATTTGGATCCCTTGGATCATGGTTCTCTAGCTTAGGTTCAGGATTCAAAATTCTAATTGGCTCCAGGTGTATGATTGCCTTACTGGGACTTGTTGTTTGCCTCTGCTTGCCATGCCTTTGTATCTGCCTACGAAGATGCCACGACCAAATATCTGAAATGTTGGTAACTCAGACCAGCACCCGGATCATGCTAAATCAAGCTGAAACCTTGGACTTGATGCTTCTGGATTCCAATGATGTCAACACACCATTCCCCACCACAAATAATAGCTATCTGTGAAAAATGAGCACATTGGTACCAAAATGGGTAAGTCTCTAGCCACTAAGGAATAGCCTTGGTCAGGCGCAACAACCTAAGACAGGCAATGTGTGACGCAGATAGGTGTGAAGGGTTCCTAGGAGAAACCCTTCAAAAGGGGGGAATGTATGAATAGCCAGCATAAAATGAAATCTAGTGAACTGATAGCCGCGCAAGTGACGTCAGACCTGTGAAGAAAACAAAACTTACAGCAGACTCATTTCCTGGAAATTACAGCAAGTACAGCTGTCCCTAGTAACAAAGTACATACACATGCACACATTTATTAATTGGACAAGGGATAAGGGGCGGGTACATGCAGACACCTGTTGATTGGCTGAAGGTTACCCTTTATAAAGCTTTGCACTAGCAGAAGAGCACTGAGTAGGCTTGAGCGTGCATCCATTGCTTGTATTGCTTGCTACTTCTGAAAAACCTCATGCATTTCTTCAATAAACTTCTCACTGTTTTGACTTTTAAAACTGGTCTTTATTGGTCTTACTAGTCCGAGGTTTTCATGCCTCTTTCTATACAACCTAGCATCTCTCTGGCCCTATTCACCACCTTGCATATTGCTTTGCACTTTCAAATCATCAAATATTATCATTGCTAGGTTTCTCTCCCGATCTGTGCACATCAAGTCTCTTACCCTATCATATAAAGCTCCTTTCCCTGTATGTACCAGGATCAGTCCATACTGCTGGGTTATGCCTCCCTTCCAGCAGATGGAGTCAGAGAAAAAACTGAAAGCACCCCCTAGATATACTGGTGTGCCACCTGCAATCCTTCAGTATTTCCTCTGACTCCAGCAGATTGAGAGGCATAACCTGCGGTCCTGTCTATCCTGACTAAAAACTTTTCAGGTGTTATTTATTATTATACTGAATATACTGTCTAGATCAACTAGTTTTATTCTCTTTCTTTCTTGGTTTACAAAAAAAAAAAAAAAAAGGTAAAAGTGCTATAGGTTTTGTTTGTTCTGTTTGATCAAGTGCAGCGTAAGGGCAGGCGCTGAGAGCTCTGCTCTCACTGATTTGCCCGGAATTAGTGTGTCCCTTTTGGTCCTGGGGGTAGAGCTTACCGGTGGGCCAGTCACCCCCCCCCCCTCCCCAATACAATTATACCAGAGTTTTTTATTCTGAAGAGCGCTTTTTTCCTTTGTTTGTAAAAAAAAAAAAAAAGGATAAAGGACACGTAAGTCCTGTTGGTTGCAGGCAGTGATCTAACTTTAAGCCCTAGCCTGGCGTGCCTCTAATTGCACTGACCAGGGACTCCGGAGGGGGTGGCAGTTTTCACCCGGCTTTATTAGCGATTCTTGAGGTAACTTACTTTTGGCATGCTTTTCTCCCTTGCCTCTGGATGCCGTGTTCTTCGGCCTACACGGCCTGTGGGAGGGCGGGGGTGTGACTCTCCCGGGAGGGTCTCTGCTCCCGCTGCATTCCCGGGGGCTGAGCGCTGCCCGCAGCGACACGTTGGTGTCCTCTTCGGCGCGGCTGCAGAGGCTGTCTTCTGCACGATCGTCGGCCCCGCCTCCCAGCGAGGGAGAGCCGGCAGCCATCTTTACCACGCGGCAGCCTGCTGATTCCACGTCGGAGGATGAGGATTCTTTTCCTCTTTCACCGCCTGCATTAAGCCCGCACATGGGCTCCGATTTGGATGCTCCTCGAGCCCCCCCCCTCCGGGGCGACCCGCGGAGGGCTCAGTTAAAAGGAAAATGCCTTTTTTTTCTAAATTTGTTCTTTTAATGCACCGAGCTTTTGCAGAAGCAGGTTGGGAGCCAGATGACCCCCCCCCCCCCCCCCCCCCGCAAAGGTTCCTAAGGTGTCTCCTGTTCAGGGAAAGTCTGGGGCTCAGGACAAGGTTGGGGCCCCAGACAAAGCCGGAGCTCATTCACTAGGGGGTACAGGTGGTCCGGGGGTCCCGGATCTCACCCAGGGCTCGCTGGATGTCGCAGGAACGGAGGTCTCAGACGCTCAGGGGTCTCTTGAAGGGGACGACCCCCAGGTTTTGCACCTGTTTGGCAAAGACGAGCTTAACGTTTTGATCCTTCATGTTTTGAAGGAGTTAGAAATCCCAGCGCCGCAGCAGGAGACAGATACTTCCACAGGGGACGTAGCTATGGCGGGTCTGAGGGCCCCTCCACAAATCTTTCCTTTACATTCTAAGGTGTTACAGATCGTATCTAAGGAATGGGAGGTTCCGGAGGCATCCCTGCTCGTGAGCAGGGCAATGAATAAGTTATATCCCCTGCCCTCAGACTCTTTGGAGATCTTTAGGGTCCCTTCCGTGGATTCGGCAGTCACAGCTGTGGTTAAGCATACTACCATTCCCGTAACGGGAGGGATAGCCTTGAAAGATCTCCAGGACAGAAAGTTAGAGATACTATTGAAGCGCATTTTTGAATTAGCGGCCTTAGGGGTCCGTGCAGCGGCTTGTAGCAGTATGGTCCAGAGGGCCACTCTCCGCTGGGTCCAACAATTGCTTACCACACAGGAGCTCCCGCCGGACGAAGCGGAACAGGCCAACTGTGTAGAAGCGGCAGTCACTTACACGGCGGATGCCTTGTATGATTTACTGAGAACCTCGGCCCGCACTATGTCATCGGCAGTTGCGGCTAGGCGTTTACTTTGGCTCTGGTGTTGGTCGGCGGATGCCTCTTATAAATCGCGTCTAGCCTCCTTTCCTTTCAAGGGGAAGTTGTTGTTTGGTGAGGAGTTAGATAAACTCATCAAAGACTTGGGTGACAATAAAGTGTATAAGCTGCCGGAGGACAAGCCCCATAAATTCCGTTCTTTCGGAAATTCGCGGTCCCGTTTTCGAGGGCAACGACGGTTTCGCATGGGAAGGGGAGGTCCCTTTCCCCAGAAATAGCAGGGTCCCAGGTCTCTACCTTGGACTCCTTCCTTTCGTGGCAGGCGGCCGCAGCGATTGGGATCCTCGCAGAATTTGGCCGCCGGCAAACCTTCGCAATGAAGGCGCGCAGGCCCATTCCTCCTTCCCACGCATCGGAGGTCGGTTGTCCCTGTTTTGGGAGGAATGGGTCAAGGTCACCTCAGACCAGTGGGTCCTCGATGTTGTTCGTTACGGCTACGAGTTGGAGTTTGCTCGGCCCCTCCGGGATCTTTTTATGATCTCTCCTTGCGGTTCTCGGGAAAAACAACTGGTTATAGCCCAAACTGTGACCCGGTTACAGACCTTGGGGGCAGTGATGCCCGTTCCACCGGCCGAGACCAGGACGGGCCGGTATTCCATCTACTTCGTGGTCCCAAAGAAGAAAGGCACATTCCGGCCGATTCTGGATTTGAAAAGAGTAAACAAGGCCTTGTGCGTTCCTCAGTTTCGCATGGAGACTCTACGATCTGTGATTGCGGCCGTCCACAAGGGAGAATTTTTGGCTTCTTTGGATCTGGCCGAGGCGTATCTTCACATTGGGATCAGGGAACGTCATCAGAGATACCTGAGGTTCAGGTGTTGGGGGAACACTTTCAGTTTTGCGCCCTTCCGTTCGGTTTGGCCACGGCTCCGAGAGTGTTTACCAAAGTGCTCGTAGTAGTCGCAGCTTTTCTGCGACGTCAAGGAATTCTAGTGCATCCCTATCTCGACGATTGGCTCATCCGGGCAAAGTCAGAGGACTCGTGCCGGCGGGCAGTCCAGGTGGTAGTGAATCAACTTCAGTCGCTAGGTTGGGTGGTCAACTTTGCAAAGAGCCAGCTGGTTCCGAGTCAGCGGTTGGAGTTTTTGGGAGCACGTTTCGATACCTTGGTGGGCAAGGTATTCCTGACTCAACAGAGACTGGAAAACCTGATGTTTCAGGTACAGAACCTACTGGATCACCCGTTACCTATGGCCTGGGATTATTTGCAGGTCATTGGACATATGGTTTCTATTCTGGAAATGGTGCCGTGGGCTTTTGCACATATGCGACCTTTGCAAACGGCTCTTCTTTCTCGCTGGCACCAGAGATCCGGGGATTACTGCGTCCAGTTACCGCTGATGGAGCCGGCACGGTCAAGCTTAGCTTGGTGGTTGATCCCGGACCATCTCTTGCAGGGAGTGGACGTAGATCCTCCTCCGTGGGTTGTAGTGACGACGAATGCCAGTCTGACAGGCTGGGGAGCGGTCTGTCAATCGAAAGCGGTACAGGGGACGTGGACCCCTCGCCAGGCCTCTTGGTCCATCAACCGTCGGGAGACCAGAGCAGTACGTCTAGCCTTGTGCCACCTTCTCCCAATGGTACAGGGTCGTGTGGTAAGAATTCTTTAGGACAACGCAACCACGGTAGCATATATAAATCGCCAGGGTGGCACAAGAAGTCGACCGGTGGCGGCCGAAGCGTCGTTGTTAATGACCTGGGCGGAGCGTTATCTATCCCGCATCACGGCCTCCCACATTGCAGGCATAGACAACATTCAGGCAGATTATCTCAGTCGACAACACTTAGATCCCGGAGAGTGGGAGCTATTGGCCAAGGCAATGAGTCTCATCACCCTGAGGTGGGGGATTCCGCGCCTGGACCTGATGGTGACTCTGCTAAATGCAAAGGCAGTGCGTTTCTTCAGCCGAAGGCGAGAACACGGATCGGAAGGAGTAGATGCAGTAGTGCTTCCATGGCCTCGTCACATCCTACTCTATGTGTTTCCTCCATGGCCCCTAGTAGGCAAGGTGTTAAGACACATAGAATCCCATCGCGGTCAAGTGATTCTAGTGGCCCCAGAGTGGCCAAGACGGCCATGGTTCACGGATCTCGTCAATCTCGCGATGGACGGGCCCTTACGTCTGGGTCATCTTCCGAACCTCCTTCGACAGGGGCCCGTATTTTTCGATCTGGCGGATCGCTTTTGTCTGGCGGCTTGGCTTATGAGCGGAGGCAGTTGAGGAAGAAAGGATATTCAGAACCTGTCATTTCCACACTTCTTCATGCGCGGAGGTCATCTACTACGCTTACTTATGCTAGAGTGTGGAAAGTGTTTGATGCCTGGTGCGCTACCTCTGAAATCTCGCCACGGCGGACTTCGGTGGGTCATATCCTTACGTTTTTGCAGGATGGCTTGAAGAAAGGTTTGGCTTACAGTTCTCTGAGGGTTCAAGTAGCTGCTTTGGGTTGTTTGAGGGGTAAGGTTGAAGGGTCCTCTCTCGCGTCTCACCCAGATGTAGCCCGGTTTTTACGTGGCGTTCGGAACTTACGTCCTCCGCTAAGAGTTCCTTTTCGTTTTTGGAATTTGAACTTGGTTCTCAAAGGTCTCAACGCGGCCCCCTTTGAGCCTCTCAGACGGGCCTCCTTAAAGGATTTAACACTCAAAACGGTGTTTCTAGTGGTCATCACGTCCGCCCGTCGGGTATTGGAGCTACAGGCACTTTCGTGCAGAGAACCGTTCTTGCGTATTTCGGAGTCCGGCGTGTCGTTGCGTACGGTACCTTCGTTCTTACCTAAGGTGGTATCGGCTTTTCATGTTAATCAGACGGTGGAATTGCCTTCTTTCTCGACGATGGAGCTACAGTCTTCTCAAGGTTTAGATTTGAGGCGTTTGGATGTTCGTCGAGTACTCATGCAATATTTGGAGGTCACCAATGACTTTCAAAGGTCAGATCACCTGTTTGTCTTGTGGCAGGGCCCCAAGAAGGGGCTGCAGGCGTCCAAGGCAACTATTGCCCTTGGTTGAAGAGCTCGATCGCTTCCACGTACATTGGTTGTGGTAAGTCTGTTTCTGAAGAGCTCAAAGCCCATTCACTACATTCTCAGGCGACTTCGTGAGCGGAAAGTCAGCTGGTTTCTAGCCAGGAGATTTGCAGGGCCGCCACGTGGAAGTCGTTGCATACCTTCGCTCGGCATTATCGGCTCGATGTTCGAGGGCCATCAGCTGACTAATTTGGAAGCAGTGTAATTCGAGCGGGACTCTCTGGGTCCCACCCCATTTAAGTCGGCTTGGGTACATCCCAGCATTCTGGACTGATCCTGGTACATAAGAACATAAGAACATAAGAAAATGCCATACTGGGTCAGACCAAGGGTCCATCAAGCCCAGCATCCTGTTTCCAACAGTGGCCAATCCAGGCCATAAGAACCTGGCAAGTACCCAAAAACTAAGTCTATTCCATGTAACCATTGCTAATGGCAGTGGCTATTCTCTAAGTGAACTTAATAGCAGGTAATGGACTTCTCCTCCAAGAACTTATCCAATCCTTTTTTAAACACAGCTATACTAACTGCACGAACCACATTCTCTGGCAACAAATTCCAGAGTTTAATTGTGCGTTGAGTAAAAAAGAACTTTCTATGATTAGTTTTAAATGTGCCCCATGCTAACTTCATGGAGTGCCCCCTAGTCTTTCTACTATCCGAAAGAGTAAATAACCGATTCACATCTACCCGTTCTAGACCTCTCATGATTTTAAACACCTCTATCATATCCCCCCTCAGTCGTCTCTTCTCCAAGCTGAAAAGTCCTAACCTCTTTAGTCTTTCCTCATAGGGGAGTTGTACGTACGTACAGGGAAAGGAAAATTAGGTTCTTACCTGATAATTTTCGTTCCTGTAGTACCAAGGATCAGTCCAGATGCCCGCCCGAGTCTGTGTTTCAGGAGAGTCCGCTCAAACCCATTTCTTACCAGCTCTTTTAGGTATCCGGTGTTTTGGTCTGGTAAGTGGTTACCCATTTCTTCTCATTTTGGGTTTGGTTACTTATTGGAACAATGTTAGTGTTTACAGACTGTTTGCAGAATGTTAATCTTTAACTGTAAAGAATTTTACTACTTGATCTAGCCAGTTGCCATAGTTAAACTTTGCTTTCGGTGGCGGAGGATTTGGTTGTACATTTCTTCTGCTTTGATATCAATTATACTGAAGGATTGCAGGTGGCACACCAGTATATCTAGGGGGTGCTTTCAGTTTTGTCTCTGACTCCATCTGCTGGAGGGGAGGCATAACCCAGCAGTCTGGACTGATCCTTGGTACTACATGTTGCGATCCCCCCTGTTGCTGTGCTACAGGAGGTATCTTACCTTCCTCCCGGAGGCCGCTGCGAAGCCAGGGCCTCTCCTGTGCACCATCCGGGACTTGCTCCAGGGCCTGGGAGGCCTAGCTGTTCCTGTGGCCTGCCTGTGGCTTGCATGCATGCGTTTGGACTTCCTGTTTGGCGACGCCCTTCTCCTAGGGGCCGGCCCGCAGCTCTCTACCCCACTTATAGGGCCAGCGAGGGGCGGTCCTGGCAAACTCCTCCCAGGGAGTTGCCTACAACCTCCAGTATATAAGGACTTTCTTGTCACTTGCAACTGGCCTTCGGATCGGGCTCTACAGTTGCCTGTAACCTTCTCCTCGATCCAGGTCATCCGTGGTCTTGCCTGTGTTGATGGGGCCTTGTCCTGTTTTGATGTCTGTTCCAGTCCGTGCTTTGATATCTGTTCCTGAAGCCGCCTGTTCCTGTTCCAGTTCCGGTTGTTCTGCCCTATGTCCTCGTCTGGTTCCTGAGCCTTCTGTCCTGTTGGGCCCTGGAGTGGCCAACAGGAGGGATTCGTCCCCCGGGCTCTTGAGCTTCTGTTCCTGCCAGCCGACGGGGCTTCGGATGTCATTGGTCCCGGCATCGGAGTTCCTTCTTGACTGGACCTTTCCTGCACCCTCCTTTCCTCAGCGTGGTCCGCGACCAGCCTTCCTGGGCTGTGTAGGGCGCGTCTGGGACGGGGTGGTCCGCGACTCAGTCCCGTGGGTGGGCTGAGTAGGGCGCCCTGTTGGACAGTGCCATGTCTCCTTCCAGCCCTCCTCTTCGATGTCTGCTCCTGCCTTGTCTACGATGTCTGCACCTGCCTTGTCTACGATGTCTTCAGTGTAAAGGACTCTGTCTGCCCTCGCCTCTGTCCGGCCTGCCGCCCATTGCCGTACCCAGCGGCAGGTCCGAAAGGGCCGGGAACAGTCGGAGGACCGTTCATCAATCAACTACCCAGTGTTGGTTGCCATGGGCGTGCAGGTCCGGCTGAGGGTCAGACTCTGTGCCTGCTCCCCTGCTTCTGTACCCGCCTGGCTCACCATGCCTGCCCAGCTCACCTCCCATGGTGTGGCTTGGGGCTCCTCCTTGAGTCCTGCCGTGGCCCAAGGGCTCACCACCCGCTTGAGACGACCGCGCCCGCGCGCGCTCGTAACACTACAGGAACGAAAATTATCAGGTAAGAACTTAATTTTCCTTTAGATGTATGCACCTGTGAGGCAGTGTCCCTATATTCCCCCTTAAACCAGTGCAGGATCGGGCTAGGTGCCTGGTCCCCTTTAATTCCCCTTGTGAGAGAGAAAGCTCTGTGGGCAGGGCCTGACAGGGGAGTAATAAGAGCTGGGACCCAGCTGAGTTAGTCATACTAGACCCAGATCTCCAGGAGGAAGATAGTTCCTATAGAATATTGCTGTCCAAATACTGAGCTGGAATGAAACTATATGAGTACAGAGGGAAGCAGTACTAACTGAGTAATTGTAGTACACTGTTCAGAAGGTAAAGGCAGTCTACTAATGTGTATGTGTTAACGTGACAAATATAAAGTTTTTAAAGAGAGGCTGGAGTCAGTCCAGGTTTGTGCTAGGGAATCACTGCTCGGCCCCACATTTGGTGTTAGAAGTAGGATTTTTCTAAAGCATCACACAGGAAAAAACCCCAGTCTGCAAAGAAAGTTTGGTGTATGTGTGGCCTTCCAGAAGCAGTTTGGAGGCCAAACAGTTTGCAGAAGAGGGATGGAAGTGTCTGTTTGGAATACAGAAAGTTGTGAAGAGGACCTATTGTTGTAAAATGAAGTACAAATCACAGGGGGCCTGTGGCTCTAAAACAAAGTAGAGAGTGCAGGAATGCACAGAGCATGGTGGCTTATGAAAATGGTGTGGCTCAGAAGCTGCACTGAAGAAAAAAGTTTCAGGTAGTGAGGAAGCTGTGAGTGGATCTGGTTGCAGGGACAGCCTGAAAGTGGTAGGTTTGAACCGGTTAAAGAGAGAATCTCTGCTGGATGTAGTCAGCAATTTAAAAGGGATTCAGTTATTGCTGGTTATGCAGGCTTTTGTTAACCTTTATTTGCCTTGAGAACAGAAAAGGGAGTGAACCACTGGTGCAACAAAGCTGTTCTGAGCAGGGTGTGACCCTAGAAAAACTGTCGAGTGGGCTCTTGAGTGCGGTGAATGAGAACAGGGTGGGACCCTCTTCCTGCAAGTAAATAGTTGAACGTGTGCAGCCAGAAAAAATACCTGGAGTAGAGCAGCCAGGGTACTGCAGCAGCAGAATGCAGCAGTCTGACAGCATGACTGAAGAAATTTGGCAAGCATTATTGCAGAGTTTCTGGAACAGCACAGTAATGTACAGGAGAGCCACACAAATTGCTGGCTTGCCATAGCGAAGGGAAGAAAGAACCTGGAAGCAGATCATGCTCTTATTGATTCCTATTTAGAGAGGAATGTATGGGAGCTGAGGAAGCAACTGCAGAGAACTCAGTGGAGGCCCAGCAGCTGACTGATGCTACAGGAGGTCCTGAAGAAGACACTGTAGGGTGCCCAAACACTTCTGGCAGTCTAGAAACATCTCCCGTGAGAAGCCCAGTAAAGAACCCTGAAAGAGGGGTCACAGAGAGCCCTGGGAAGGATGACACAGACTGCCTAGGACGAGGCAGAATTGAGACGTTGGCACTACAGGAGGTCCCAAGTAATACCCAGTAGGGTGACCAAATACTACCAGCAGTCCAGAGATAACTCCCGTGAGAAGCCCAGATAGAGAGGGCATGAAAAGGCCAGTGAGAGAGATGAAATGCCAAGAGGGTGGCACTGTGCATACCCCAGTGAGAGAGGCTACAGAGGAGAACCCAGAGGGTGGTGCTGCAGAGACTCCAGCAAATGAGGCTGTGGAGGAGAACCCAGAGGAATGAAACATGGAGAGCCTAGAGGGTGGTGCTGCAGAGACCCCAGCAAGTGAGGCTGCAGAGGAACCAGCAATCAGCATGGGTGACTGGCCAGATAGTGGTGAGTGGATACCAGAGGAATCACCGATGGAGGCACCACAGCCAGTTCAAGAACTTCTGCTGGGATAGAATTTGAGCCTGGAGCCAGCAAAAAATTAGACTAAAGGACTAGGGGTACAGGAAGTACATTGGGTGGTGGTTATAGGGTGGTCTAAGGTTACCCTAGGAGGTGGGAGTGAGCATAATCCTAGAACCCTTACCCCAAGCCTAATTGTTGGGTGGCCAGTTTAGATGGGCTGGGATGGTAAGGCACTCCCCTGGGTGGGATCCATGGGGAGTGAAAATGTTCAGACCAATAAGTCCAAGCTGACAGGATGTATGTGAGACATTGCCCCATGTTCCCCTTAAACCAGTTAAAGATCAGGCTAGGTGCCTGGTCCCCTTTAATTCCCCTTGTGAGATAGAGCTGGGATCCAGGTGATTTAGTCAGACCAGGCCCAGATCTCCAGGAGGAAGGCAGCTCCTGTAGAATATTGCTGTCCAAACACTAAGTTGGAACAAAGATTTACGAGTACTGAGGGAATCGATACTAACTGTGAGCAAGTGGAGTGCACTGTTCCAAAGGTAAAGGTCGTTTACTAATATGTATGTGTTAAAGTAGCAAATAACATGTTTTAAGAAAGGCTGGAGTCAGCCCAGGTTTGTGATAGGAGTCCCCCAGCATCCTACATGCAAGAATCTGCACTTCTTTGCTTTGAATATTAATTGCCAACTATTTATTTTATTTATTTATTTTGCGGCACGTTAATAACATCACCTCGGTTCACAATCAACAGTAAATCAGCAACAAGCTTTACAATCGAAAAGAGAAAAAAACTCGTGAGTACATAATAAATCAATTAAGAACAAATTTAAAGACATAGTTAAGCACTAATCAAATTAACTTAAAGATAATCATAATCTATTGAAAATAATAATAATATAATCCCAAATGATCTATTGGAGAAGCATATAAAATCCCAAATGATCTATTGGAGAAGCAGTACAAGTAATAGGTATTTCAGAAAGTGGAGAAGATCATTGTGAGTATGCTTGTTCGAACAGCCAAGTTTTGAGGTTCTGCTTGAAGTTTTTATGGCAGGGTTCAAGACGCAGGTCAGTGGGCATTTTGTTCCAGATATTGGTTCCCGCAATAGTGAAAGCGCGGTCTCTTGTAGCAACGTGTTTGATGTGTTTAAGTGAAGAGGACGCGAGTTTGGCTTGGTGTATTTTTCTTATTGGTCTCTTTGACGTGTAGAATAAGAATTGATCGGAGAACCATTGCATATCTTGGTTGTAAATCGACTTATGGATGAGGGCGAGAACTTTGAATAGAATCCTTGAAGCTACCGGCAGCCAGAGAAGGTACATGAGCACAGGTGTCATGTGCTCATGGTGGTGGGTGTTAGTAAGTAAGCGAGCAGCTGCGTTTTGAAGCATCTGTAATGGTTGTATGGTATTTTTAGGGAGACCTAATAGGATGGCATTGCAGTAATCGATTTTTGACAAAATAGTTGCTTGTAATACTGTTCGGAAGTCGTATGGATGAAGAAGCGGTTTGATTCTTTTTAGAGTGTGTAGCTTGAAGAATCCGTTTTTAATTGTAGTTGTGATGAATTTCTTTAATGAGAATTGATTGTCAATGATAACGCCAAGGCTGCGGACTTGTTGTAAATTGAGGGAGTCTGATGATGCATGTGGGGTAGATTTAGAGTAGGGGTTATTGTGTGAAGAGATGATGAGGAGCTCTGTCTTGGTTGTATTTATTGCAAGGTAGTTTTCAGTAAGGAGATTTTTTATTTCCCCCAGAGCTGTGTCCCAGGTTTTTAGAGCATTAGGTAGTGAGTCGTTAATGGGGATTAGGATCTGCACATCGTCTGCGTAAATGAAGTGTGGAAGATCCAGTTTCACCAGCAGCTGACAGAGAGGAGAAAGGTATATATTGAAAAGAGTAGAAGAGAGCGAGGATCCTTGAGGAACACCTTGAGCTAGTTTTCTGGGTTTCGATATATTGCTGTCAGTTTTAACACTGAAAGTCCTGTCCGACAGAAATGATTGGAGCCAGGATAAGGCAGTGCCTGTAATGCCAATTTGTGCTAGGCGGCATAGGAGGGTATTGTGGTTGACCGTGTCGAATGCTGAAGAAATATCAAGAAGTGCCAGTAGGTAAGAATGACCGGAGTCGAGAGCTTTTAGAATCGTATCAGAGAGTGTTACTAGAAGGGTTTCTGTACTGTGGTTCTTACGGAAGCCATATTGGGATGGGAAGAGTAGTAGGTTTTCGTCTAAGAAGTTTGTGAGTTGCTTGTTGATGATTTTCTCAAGGATTTTAGATAAGAATGGGAGGTTAGAGACTGGACGATAGTTGGTCGGTTCAGATGGATCCAGGTCTGATTTTTTGAGTGTAGGCTTTATAATAGTGTGCTTGAGTTGCGTAGGAAATACACCTGACGATATGGATTTGTTGATGATGTTAGTAATGGGAGAGGCAATCCTTGTAGGGATGGAGAGTAGTCTTTTTGTTGGCATTATGTCAATCGGGTGCATGGCTGGTTTAATTCTTTTTAGGATCCCTTCAATTTCTGAAGCTGTTGTTGTTTCGAAATTTGTGAGAGTGGCTGAGGTGGTCAAAGTGATCGTGGAAAATAGTGATCCTAATGGCGCGGGAGTAGAAAAGCGGGCCATGATGTTAGCAACCTTGTCGTGAAAGTAGGTAGCTAACTTTTCACATTTGTTTTCATTCTCGTTATTTGGGTTAATGTTTATCGGGGGGGGGGGGGGGGGGTAATTAAGCTTGACACATATTGGAAGAGGGCACGGGGGTTGAACTGGTATTGATGTATTCTTGCTGTGTAATAGTTTTTCTTTGCTTCATCTGTGGTTTTACGATACTTGTGGAGTAGGGCTTTGTATTTTTGTAGATGAGTTGGATCTTGGTTTCTACGCCATTTCTTTTCTAGTTTGCGGAGATCAAGTTTCATAGTTCTGAGGTCTGTGGTGTACCAGGGTTTTTTATTTTTCTTCTCATAGTAGATCTCTTTAGTGAGTAGGGGGCAGAGTCGATTTGCAATGTTGCTGGTGATTAGGTGCCAGGAGGAACAGGCGGAGTTGGCGTCAACGAGGTCTAGCTTCTGGAGATCCTCAGTAAGAGCATCTATAATGTCTTCAGTCTTGCATTTTTTTTTTTTTTGACTACTTGACTATTTGATTACTCCTCAAACGTACTTAGATTACCTCATTTTGACTACTATTTGACTACTTGACTATTTGACTACTCCTCAAACTTACTTAGATTACCTCATTTTGTCTGCACCTTCAGGGATGTCCCTTGTGTTGCAGGTTTCAGTGTTCTTTGTATTGTATTGTCTTGCCTTGTCCTTGTTCAGTCGTGACCTAGTCTGTCTGTCTTGTCCAGTCCAGTCCTTGTCTGGTCTTGCCGTGCCCTGCCCAGTCCTGTCTGTTCCAGTATCCTGCCACAGCATCCTGTCCTGTCCAGGCCCTAGCATCCATTCCCTGTCCCAATTCCTGCTTGGTGCCCTGTCTAGTATCTTGCCTTGCTAGTATCTGTCCCTGGCTGTGCTCACTACTTTGCCTTGTCTCTGTCAATTGCAATTCCAGTTCTTGTTCTGCATACAGCTCCTGTACCAAGCACTGCATCATCCAGTTCTTGTACCAAGCTTTGTCTTGTCCAACTTCTGTATCAAGCCTTGCCTAATCTTACCTGTACTAAGCCTTGCCAAACCCTGCCTGCACGTTGTACCCATGCTTCCAGCCATTGTTTGTGTCCAGCCTCGAACATAACATAAGAACATAAAATATGCCACACTGGGTCAGACCAAGGGTCCATCAAGCCCAGTATCCTGTTTCCAACAGTAGCCAGTCCAAATCACAAGTACTTGGCAAGTACCCAAATATTAAATAAATCTCAAGCTACTATTGTTTATTAATTAATAGAGTTTATGAATTTTTCCTCTAGGAATTTATCCAAACCTTTTTCAAACCCAGTCATACTAACTACAGTAACCACATCTTCTGACTATAAATTCCAGAGCTTTACTATGCACTGAGTGAAAAAGAATTTTATTCAATTGTTTTAAATGAGCTACCTGCTAACTTCATGGAGTGCCCCATTGTCCTTCTAGTATCTGAGAGATTAAATAACCGATTGTTGCGCCCGTCGGTCGCAGACGGCTGCGCCCTGTCTGCCTTACTTCTTTTCTCTCTCTCCCCTCTCCTCTGGTGGCCTTACCAGCAGCTCAGACCACTGCAGTGGAGTTACAACAGCTCTGGAGACAAACCAAGGAACTGCTCCTTAAAGCAGGCCAAAGAGCCAAGAAGATCTATGATGCTCACCATAGGAAGGCAACTCAGTTTCAACCTGGAGACAAGGTTTGGTTGAATACCAAATTTCTTCATCTCAAGCTACCCTCGGCACGCTTTGTACCTTGCTACATCAGACCCTTTACCATCCTCCGATGATTAGGGAATTTGATGTACAGCCTGAATTAACCTCCATCAATAAAAATACATAATGTCTTCCATGTGGCTCTGTTAAAGCCTCTTGTTCTCTCTGAGCTTTCCAGTAAGACTCCGGAACCAGTGAATCCAATGTGGAAGAGAATATTGAACACAAAGTTGATGACATCCTGGATGTTCACAAGAGAGGCAAGACTTGGGAGTACCTTATCTCCTGGGAGGGATACGGACCTGAGGAGAATTCATGGGAACTGCTTGTCAACATCATCGACAAGGACCTGATCCGTCGTTTCCATCAGTCGCATCCTCGGAAACCCAAACCCCCTGGATGGAGGCCTGGAGGGGGCCCTTTGAAGGGGGTTACTGTTGCGTCTATCAGTAATAGACGGCTGCGCCCTCTCTGCCTTACTTCTTTTCTCTCTCTCCCCCCTCTCCTCTGGGAAAGATGGCTGCCTCCGCTTCAGTTTGCCGAACTCTCCGGCGTCCCTAGACCGGCATGGGTGATTGCGTTCGCCATGTTCCTTGAGACCTCCTAGGGCATGCGCGTGCGTGCGTCACGTTCCCTTATGAACACGACATGGTGGGAACCTTGGGGGCGTCCCCACCACATGACATCACTACCTCTGGGTACTTAGCCTCCGATCTCCAACATTGCTATGAGTTAGCAAGGATTCTGGTCCAGCTAATTTCAACTGCTTCTGAGACGCCTGCTCAGAACTCCTTCTCCTGTAACCCTCCGGGGTTCGCTGATTTCAGGAAGCTCTGGGTACCCGCTCCTCGGGGGCCCTGTAGCTCCTCTCTACCCTCTGGGGTTTTCTCGCTCACAACGGACTCAGGACACCCGCTCCTCGGGGGTCTTGCTTTCTCTTATTCTCTCCAGGTACCCTGTCTAGAAGGATGCCTAGGTACTCATTCCTCGAGGGCCTTTCCCGTTCCTGCCGCTCCTTGGGTTACCTGCATCTCACAGACCACAGCATCGGCATTTTGCCAGCCTCTCTATCTTACTACTGTGGAAGTTATCACCTTGACAGCATTTAACCAGCCTCGTGAGTACCTCATTCTTCAGTCTCTCTACCTTGTCTCACTATTGACCAGATTCTCGGCATACTCTGCCCTGCGGACCACTACCGTATCTGCCTTCGCTGTCTAAGTTCCCTGGGACTGGGTTCTTGGCCTACCATGCTCCGTGGACCACTACTGGACCTTCGCTTCCCAGCCTTGGGTGAGATTAACTTGGCACTTGTGTCACCAATGCCTGGACTGCATACTATCATCAGAGAATACTCTGGGGTGAAGAGAGCTGCCCGCTCCTCGGGCAGTGCTACCTTTCTGTACAATAAAGCTTCCTTCCCTTGTATTTGCTTACTCAAGAGTTTAGCCTATTGTTGTGGTTCTCCATGGGGCCCCTCCCCCGTGGAGGAGGAAGAGTCATCACCACAACAACCAGGGGTCCACAACCATGCCACAAACACATCACCAATTTAAAGATTTTAAAGACCTCTATCATATCCCACCTCAGTCATCTCTTATCCAAACTGAACTGCCCTAACTTCCTTAGCCTTTCCTCATAGGACAGCTGTTCCATGTTCCTTATCATTTTGGTCACCTTTCTCTGTACCTTCTCCAGTGCAATTATATCTTTTTTGAGATGCGACGACCAGAATTGCACACAGTATTCAAGATGTGGTCTCACCATGGAGCGATACAGTTGTGAATCGGAAGGTGGACCCCTGTTCCGAGGTAGAGCGAATGCTACCGAAGAGAGAGAGTCAACCCTCTAACGTAACTACTGTCGGAGGGCGAGGCCAAGTGAATCAGAAGCTGAATGAAGCTCGTGATCCCCCCAGGAGGAGCCTGTAGAGATCCAGCTGCTGGGACTTAGGAGACTCACTGAAGACTGAAGATAGTCTGGATGCAGGCGCCTCCTGCAGGTCGTGGATTCCAGACAGCTGGCGCCTCCACAGGTCATAGACAGTCCAGGAGTAGAGCTGAAGAATGGTCCGTAGCCACTCCGATGGTCGATTCCAGAAGGGGGTTGAAAGCCAGTCCAGGAGCAAGTCAGGAGAATGGTCCGAAGCCAGTCCAGGAGTAAGCCAGGAGAAGTGTTGGAAGCTGGTCCAGGGTCAAGCCAAGAGTCTGTCAGACAAGGGAGAAGAGCAGGAGTGGGACGAAGATCAGGAATGAAACCAGGGAGCCAGAGCCAGGAACGAAGATACTGGAACCACCAAGCCAGAAGCCTCATTCTCACATATGGGTGATATCATCAGGATGGAGCCCAATCATGGAAAACTTCTGTCAAAGTTTCCAGAACTTTGACTGACTCCTACTGGGCATGCCCAGCATGGCACTAACCCTGCAGCCAGCAGGGGTCCTCCTTCTAGCTTCTTTTTTCCGCACAGCAGTAGCCTCACGGTAAAGGAGCTCTGAAGAGATTCCTGACAGGAATTTTCCACACGGAATTATTAAAAGTTAAATTACCCCACTGGGGTCCCTCCTCTAACTTTCCTCAGTCCGCGGTATTCTGGTAAGTTTTTACCCATTTCCCGTCCACTACCATTGAGTTTGGCCCTTGCGGCCTACTGGCCGTCAACCGTACCGCGGCTTGATTTTTTTACATGGCCATGGCGTCGGGGTTTCGTCGATGCCTAGACTGTACCCGCACCATGTCTATCACAGACCCCCATAAAGTCTGTGTAATGTGTCTAGGACGTGAGCACGATGTCTTGACCTGCACCAAATGTGCCCTAATGACACCGAAGGGTGCAAGGTCAGAATGTCGGAACCGGCACCGTCAACTTCGCGCTAGCATCGACCACCGACCAGTGACCGACTGCCATTGATGACATCCCGGCCATCGACACCCTCTACTCCCCCTCAGTATCGAGGGGATCGCGGTGAGAAATTTTGCCACAGACATCGTAAGACTGACCATCGAGGGAGCGAAGACATCGACCTTGCTATTGTCTGAGCCGCAGTCAAAGAGGCCCCATCCAGGAAAGGCACTGACCATTCCTGCGACTGGGTCACCGAGGCAACCCTCACCCGATCGGGGATCGGGAGCTGCGACTCCGCCTTTAACGGTGGTCCCTCTGGCTATGCCTCTGCCTCCTTCTTCTGTTCCAGAGCCGGGGCTGCTTGCTCCAGGTCTCCGAGAAGAACTGGACCGGATGGTTCAGGAGGCCATCGACAAGGCGATGCAATGTCTTCAGGTTCCTCCAGCACTGACACCGGCACCGCTTGTGGAACCGATCATCGACCCAATTTCGGCAGCGCTGGTACCGCTGCTCTCCAGGATGGAAGCGCTTATGGCTGCTTTTCCACCGATGGATCCCGGGTCTCCGATGGCTCAGATGCCCTCCCCACTGACAGCATCATTGGGAGGAGAAACAATGTTCCGCATCCCTCCATTGGAAGTTCTGCCTCAGCCATCGATGCCAATACGTCCCTCACCGCCGATCCATCCATCGGTGCCGATACATCAGTCAGTGCCACCGAGTAATCCATCGATGCCCTCGATGCCTGCACCGGTGCCTCCGGTAATTCCTCTGATTCCTTCAGAGCCTAGACCGGGACCTTCAGGTATCCAACCACCCTGTCCTCCTCTAGTTCCTAGAGGAGCAGGTGCTGATCCTAACGATACCTGGGGTGATGATACGTCAGACACAGATGATTTACCTTCACCACCTTCACCCACTGAGAGTAGGAAGCATTCTTCTCCAGAGGATCTCTCCTTTATAAACTTTGTAATTGAAAGGGAACTAATTCAGACATTTCCTTCACAGATGGAACAGGATGATAGGCACCAGATGATGGAGTTGCTCCAATTCCTGGATGCCCCTAAGATAATCCACCTCTATTCCCATCCATCAGGTCCTTCTCAATCTCCTCAAGAAGAGCTGGGAACATCCTGGATCAATTGCTCCAGTACACAGGAAAGCTGACACTACCTATTTGGTAGAGTCTGCACAAAGAGAGCAAAGAGGTCAAAGCCTCATTCGTCTGTTCCTCCTGGAAAGGAACAGAAGTTCCTAGATAACATTGGTTGCTGAGTATTCCAAGGGGCCATGCTCATCTCCCGAATTGCCGCCTATCAGCTTTATATGACCCAATATAACAGGGTCATTTTTAAGCAGATACAGGACTTCTCAGATTCCCTGCCTCAGCAATTTCAAGAACAATTACAAACCCTAGTAAACAAGGGTTTTGAGGCAGGCAAGCAGCAGATTTGAACATCTTATGACATATTTGACACTTCTACCAGAGTGTCTGCAGCCGCTATTTCGGCGAGACGGTGGGCCTTGCTCAAGTCTTCTGACCTTCGCACAGAAGTACAAGACCTGCCTTGTATCTGAGATAATCTGTTTGGCGAACAGATTCAGCGAACGGTGGCAGAACTAAAGGACCATCATGAGACCCTAAGACAACTCTCTTTGATGCCTTCCGACTTCTCCTCCAAACAGCCCTTCAGAAAGGACTCTAAGAAGTCATTCTTCCTCCCAAAGAAGTCTTACCCGCCACCTACCAGATCCCGTGCCACGAGACTTTATCAAAAACCGCAGGCTCCTCAAGCCCGTAAACAAAAACCACAACCAGCTCCTCAACCAGGACCTGCTTCCGGTTTTTGACTTCCACCTAGAGAGCAGCAGCCAGATTCCTCTGTCACACATACCAGTGGGAGGTCGATTGTGCCACTTCACAACATGTGGCATTCAATCACATCCGACCAATGGGTATTGGCAATCATTGCTCAGGGTTACCATCTGAACTTTCTCGCCCCCTGCCACCGGACTCCCCACCTCTACAGACGTGGAGAAGATCCGAACATTCCATTCTTCTGAATCACGAGGTTTCCCTCCTTCTCCAGTCAAAAGCAATAGCCCGTTCCATACTCTCAGCAAGGCCTAGGGTTCTATTCCCGGTACTTTCTAATCCCCCCAAAAAATCGGGAGGCGTCCATCCTATTCTGGACCTACGGGCCCTCAACAAGTACCTCCAGTGAGAAAAGTTCAAGATGGTCACCTTGGAATCGCTTCTACTTCTTCTACAAAGAGGGGACTGGCTCTTCTCTCTGGACCTCCAGGATGCATACACCCACATTGCGATAAGTCCAGCTCATCGCAAGTACCTGAAGTTCCTAGTAGGCCTCAAGCACTATCAATATCGAGTGCTTCCATTCGGCCTAGCGTTTGCACCACGAGTCTTTACAAAATGCCTCGTAGTCGTCGCAGCCTTCCTCAGGACCCAAGGTGTTCACGCCTACCCCTGTCTGGACGACTGGTTAATCAGGGCTCCCACTCAGCAAATTGCTCTGTCGTCCCTCAATCTAACCTTACACACTCTACTTTCGTTAGGATTTCTAGTCAATTACGAAAAATCCTACTTAGTCCCATCTCAAACCTTGTCGTTCATTGGGGCAGATTTGGACACTTTAAGGGCAAAGGCTTTCCTGCCTCGACAATGAGCACTGACCCTTGTATCTCTTGCTCACCAGCTGCAGTCTCAGCACTCTGCGACTGCACGCCAATTTCTGGTCCTCCTGGGACACATGGCGTCCTCAGTCCATGTCACACCAATGGCCCGCTTTGCCATGAGACTCATGCACTGGACTCTGAGATCTCAATGAACTCAAGCTATTCAGCCTCTATCGTCCATTGTCCATGTCACTGACTCACTCCGCGTGTCTCTTGCCTGGTGGAAAAATCAGACCAATCTCCTCCAGGGATTGCCCTTCCAGGTTTCAAATCCTCAAATCATTCTCACCACCAAAGCTTCCAACCTCGGGTGGGGAGCTCATGTAGCCGATCTGCAGACACAAGGCCCTTGGTCTCCAGAGGAAGCCAAACACCAAATACATTTCCTTGAACATCGAGCAATCAGATATGCTCTCAGGTCATTTCAGGATCGCCTCTCAAATCAAGTCATCCTGATTCAGACGGACAACCAGGTGGCCATGTGGTACATCAACAAGCAGGGAGGCACAGGCGCCTTCCTTCTGTGTCAGGAAGCTGTGCAGATTTGGGCTGAAGCTCTCTCCCACTCAATGTACCTCAGAGCCACCTGGTTGCCGGGAGTGGACAATGTGCTGGCAGACAAGTTGAGTCGCGTCTTTCAACCGCACGAGTGGTCTCTCAAACCCTTGATAGCAATCTCCATCTTCCAACAATGGAGATATCCTCGGATAGACCTCTTTGTGTCCCCACAAAACCACAAAGTGGAGAACTACTGCTCTCTCATGGTTCTCTGAACCCAGAGAAGCATTCTCCCTCTCATGGGCAACTGGTCTGCTCTACGCATTCCCTCCACTTCCTCTTCTCTCGAAGATTCTCGTGAAGTTACGTCAGGAAAAGGGAACCAGGACCCTGATAGCACCTCACTGGCCATGCCAAGTGTGTTTCCAATACTTCAGGATCTCTCCAGTCGCAGGCACATTCCCTTGAGAAAAGACCCGTTTCTGATCACTCAGAACGACGAGAGCCTACGCCATCCCAATCTTCACGCCTTATCTCTGACGGCATGGATGTTGAAAGGTTAATCCTTCAACCATTTAACCTTTCTGAACCAGTTTCCCGTGTCTTGATTGCTTCACAGAAGCCTTCCATGAGAAAATCTTACTCTTACAAATGGAAAATATTCATGTCATGGTGCTCTTCTCAGTCCCTTGACCCCTTTTCCTCTCCAATCCCGAAGTTTCTGTACTATCTCTGGCATCTGAGTCAGCTCTAAAGACGTCTTCCATCAGAATGCATGTCAGTGCAGTAGCTGCCTTCCATAAAGGTGTCTGGGATGTCCCTATATCAGTACAACCCCTGGTCACACGGTTTTTGAAGGGCTTTCTCCATATGAAGCCTCCACTATGTCCTCCGGCCCCTTCTTGGGACCTTAATCTGGTTTTGGGTCGGCTCATGAAACCACCGTTCGAGCCTCTTCACTTCTGTGATATAAGAACATAATAAAATGCCACGCTGGGTCAGACCAAGGGTCCATCAAGCCCAGCATCCTGTTTCCAACAGTGGCCAATCCAGGCCATAAGAACCTGGCAAGTACCCAAAAACTAAGTCTATTCCATGTTATCATTGCTAATGGCAGTGGCTATTCTCTAAGTGAACTTAATAGCAGGTAATGGACTTCTCCTCCAAGAACTTATCCAATCCTTTTTTAAACACAGCTATACTAACTGCACTAACCACATCCTCTGGCAACAAATTCCAGAGTTTAATTGTGCATTGAGTAAAAAAGAACTTTCTCTGATTAGTTTTAAATGTGCCCCATGCTCACTTCATGGAGTGCCCCCTAGTCTTTCTATTATCCGAAAGAGTAAATAACCGATTCACATCTACCCGTTCTAGACCTCTCATAATTTTAAAACATCTCTATCATATCCCCCCTCAGCCATCTCTTCTCCAAGCTGAAAAGTCCTAACCTCTTTAGTCTTTCCTCATAGGGGAGCTGTTCCATTCCCCTTATCATTTTGGTAGCCCTTCTCTGTACCTTTTCCATCGCAATTATATCTTTTTTGAGATGCGGCGACCAGAATTGTACACAGTATTCAAGGTGCGGTCTCACCATGGAGCGATACAGAGGCATTATGACATTTTCCGTTTTATTCACCATTCCCTTTCTAATAATTCCCAACATTCTGTTTGCTTTTTTGACTGCCGCAGCACACTGAACCGACGATTTCAATGTGTTATCCACTATGACGCCTAGATCTCTTTCTTGGGTTGTAGCACCTAATATGGAACCCAACATTGTGTAATTATAGTATGGGTTATTTTTCCCTATATGCATCACCTTGCACTTATCCACATTAAATTTCATCTGCCATTTGGATGCCCAATTTTCCAGTCTCACAAGGTCTTCCTGCAATTTATCACAATCTGCTTGTGATTTAACTACTCTGAACAATTTTGTGTCATCTGCAAATTTGATTATCTCACTCGTCGTATTTCTTTCCAGATCATTTATAAATATATTGAAAAGTAAGGGTCCCAATACAGATCCCTGAGGCGCTCCACTGTCCACTCCCTTCCACTGAGAAAATTGTCCATTTAATCCTACTCTCTGTTTCCTGTCTTTTAGCCAGTTTGCAATCCACGAAAAGACATCACCACCTATTCCCATGACTTTTTACTTTTCCTAGAAGCCTCTCATGAGGAACTTTGTCAAACGCCTTCTGAAAATCCAAGTATACTGCATCTACCGGTTCACCTTTATCCACATGTTTATTAACTCCTTCAAAAAAGTGAAGCAGATTTATTTTATTTATTATTAAAGGCTTTTATATACCGACTTTCTTGATACAAATCAAATCAACTCGGTTTACAATGAACTAAGCAGAAAATATAATTAACCAATCAATTTATTAGATTTGTGAGGCAAGACTTGCCCTGGGTAAAGCCATGCTGACTTTATTCCATTAAACCATGTCTTTCTATATGTTCTGTGATTTTGATGTTTAGAACACTTTCCACTATTTTTCCTGGCACTGAAGTCAGGCTATGTTGCGATCCCCCCTGCTGCTGCGCTGCAGGAGGTCTCTTACCTTCCTCCAGAGGCCGCTCTGAAGCCAGGGCCTCGCCTGCGCATCATCCAGGACTTGCTCCAGGGCCTGAGAGGCCTAGCTGCTCCTGAGGCATGCCGGTGGCTTGCAGCCTCAGTGTTTGGACTTCCTGTTGGGCGACGCCCTTCCCTAGGGGCTGGCCCGCAGCTCTCTACCCTAGTTATAGGACCAGCGGTGGGCGGTCCTGGCAAGCTCCTCCCAGGGAGTTGCCTTCTACCTCCAGTACTTAAGGACTGTCTGTTCACTTGCACCAGGCCTTCGGATTGGGTTACACAGTTGCCTGTGGCCTCTCCCGAACCAGGTCCTCCGTGACCCCGACTCCTGCTTGTCGTCAGCCTGCCTTGACTCCGGTCCGTGACTCCGACTCCTGTTTGTCTTCAGCCTGCCTTGACTCCGGTCCGTGACTCCGACTCCTGCTTGTCTTCAGCCTGCCTTGACTCCGGTCCGTGACTCCGACTCCTGCTTGTCTTCGGCTTTCGGATTGTGCATTACAGTTGTCTGTAACCTTGCCGGTCCAGGTCCTCCCTGTTTCCTGATGTCTGCCTTGACGTGTGCCTGTTGTCTGCTCCTGTTCCTGCCAGCTGAAAGGGCTTCGGATGTGAGTATCCCAGCATCGGAGTTCCTGTTCGCCTGGGTCTTCCCCGCGCCCTCCTTCTCAGCGTGGTCCGCGACCAGCCTTCCTAGGCTGTGTAGGGCGCGTCTGGGACAGGGTGGTCCGCGACTCAGTCCCACGGGTGGGCTGAGTAGGGCGCCCTGATGGACAGTGCAATGTTCCCGTCCAGCCTTGTCTTCAGTGTCTGCTTCAGCCCTTGTCCGGATGTCTACCTATCTCTGCCTTGACCTGGTTCCTGAGCCTTCTGTCCTGTTGGGCCCTGGAGTGGCCAACAGGAGGGATTCGTCCCACGGGCTCTTGAGCTTCTGCCAGCCGAGGGGGCTTTGGATGTGAGTATCCCAGCATCGGAGTTCCCGCTTGCCTGGACCTTTCCTGTGTCTCGCTTCAGCCCTTGTCCTGATGTCTCCGTCTCGCCTCAGCCTGCTTCTGCCCCGTCTGATGTCTTCTGCTAAGGACTCTGTCTGCCCTCGCCTCTGTCCGGCCTGCTGCCCATTGCCGTTCCCAGCGGCAGGTCCGAAAGGGCCGGGAACAGTCGGAGGACCGTTCATTAGTCAACTTCCCCGTGTTGGCTACCATGGGCATGCAGGTCCGGCTGAGGGTCGGACTCCCTGCTTCTGTTCCTGCCTGCCTGGCTCACCATGACTGCTCAGCTCACCTCCCACGGTGTGGCCTTGGGCTCCTCCTGGGGTCCTGCCGTGGCCCAAGGGCTCACCACCCGCCCGAGACGACCGCGCCCGCGCGCGCTCGTAACAGGCTAACCGGTCTGTAGTTTCCCGGATCGCCCCTGGAGCCCTTTTTAAATATTGGGGTTACATTTGCTATGCTTCAGTATTCAGGTACTATGGATGATTTTAATGATAGGTTACAAATTTTTACTAATAGGTCTGAAATTTCATTTTTTAGTTCCTTCAGAACTCTGGGGTGTATACCATCCGGTTCAGGTGATTTACTACTCTCCAGTTTGTCAATCAGGTCTACCACATCTTCTAGGTTCACCGTGCTTTGGTTCAGTCCATCTGAATCATTACCCATGAAAACCTTCTCCGGTACAGGTACCTCCCAACATCCTCTTCAGTAAACACCGAAGCAAAGAAATCATTTAATCTTTCCGTGATGGCCTTATCTTCTCTAAGTGCCCCTTTAACCCCTTGATCATCTAACAGTCCAACTGACTCCCTCACAGGCTTTCTGCTTCAGATATATTTTAAAAAGCTTTTACTGTGAGTTTTTGCCTCTACAGCCAACTTCTTTTCAAATTCTCTCTTAGCCTTTCTTATCAATGTCTTACATTTAACTTGCCAACGTTTATGCTTTATCCTATTTTCTTCTGTTGGTTCCTTCTTCCAATTTTTGAATGAAGATCTTTTGGCTAAAATAGCTTTTTTCACCTCCCCTTTTAACCATGCCGGTAATCGTTTTGCCTTCTTTCCACGTTTCTTAATGTGTGGAATATATCTAGACTGTGCTTCTAGAATGGTATTTTTTAACAATGACCACGCCTCTTGGACATTTTTTACTTTTGTAGCTGCTCCTTTCAGTTTTTTTCTAACAATTTTTCTCATTTTATCAAAGTTTCCCTTTTGAAAGTTTACACGAGAGCCTTAGATTTGCACACTGTTCCTCTTCCAGTCATTAAATCAAATTTGATCATATTATGATCACTATTGCCAAGTGGCCCCACCACCATTACCTCTCTCACCAAGTCCTGTGCTCCACTGAGACTTAGATCTAAAATTGCTCCCTCTCTCGTTGGTTCCTGAACCAATTGTTCCATAAATCTATCATTTATTCCATCCAGGTACGTTATCTCTTTAGCGTGTCCCAATGATACATTTACCCAGTCAATATTGGGGTAATTGAAATCTCCCATTAATTCTGCACTACCAATTTGGTTAGCTTCCCTAATTTCTTAGCATTTCACTGTCCGTCTCACCATCTTGACCAGGTGGACGGTAGTATACCCCTATCACTATAGTCTTCCCTGACACACAAGGGATTTCTACCCATAAAGATTCAATTTTGTATTTAGTCTCATGCAGGATGTTTATCCTGTCGGACTCTATGCCATCCCAGACATAAAGTGCCACACCTCCTCCCGGGTGCTCCTCTCTGTCATTGCGATATAATTTGTACCCCGATATAGCTCTGTCCCATTGGTTATCCTCTTTCCACCATGTCTCTGAGATGCCAATTAAGTCTATGTCATCATTCACTGCTATACATTCTAATTCTCCCATCTTACTTCTTAGACTTCTGGCATTAGCATACAAACATTTCAAAGTTTGTTTTTTGTTTGTATTTTCATTCTGCTTTTTAATTGATAGGGATAAGTTAGAATTTTTTAGCTCAGGTGAGTTTTTAGTTACAGGCAGTTACATGGAAAGTGATTTTCCTTTTGGCTATCACTTCAGCTCGCAGAGTTAGTGAATTGCAGGCTCTAGTTACCTATCTGCCTTACACTAAAATTCTGCAGGACCGGGTGGTACTCCGCACTAGGGATGTGAATCGTTTTTTGACGATTTAAAATATCGTCCGATATATTTTAAATCGTCAAAAATCGTTAGAGGCGATATTTAATAGGAATTCCCCCGATTTATCGTCAAAAATCATAAATCGGGGGAAGGGGGAGGGGAAGGAGGAGGGCGGGAAAACGGCACACTAAAACAACCCTAAAACCCACCCCGACCCATTAAAATAAATCCCCCACCCTCCCGAACCCCACCAAAATGCCTTAAATTACCTGGGGTCCAGTGGGGGGGGGGTTCCCGGTGTGATCTTTTACTCTCGGGCCTCTGGTGCGTTGTAGAAATGGCACTGGCGCTACCTTTGCCCTGTCGGCGCCATTTCTACAATGCACCGGAGGCCCGAGAGTAAAAGATCACACCGGGACCCCCCCTCTGGACCCCAGGTAATTTAAGGCATTTTGGGGGGGTTCGGGAGGGTGGGGGATTTATTTTAAAGGGTCGGGGTGGGTTTTAGGGATGTTTTAGTGTGCCGGTTTTCCCGCCCTTCCCCGATTTACGATTTACACGATATTTAAAAAAACAAAACCATGACGATCCGATTCCCTCCCCCCCCAGCCGAAATCGATCGTTAAGACGATCGATCACACGATTCACATCTCTACTCCGCACTCACCCGAAATTCTTACCTAAGGTAGTTTCGGATTTTCATCTTAATCAATCCATCATACTACCTCATTTTTTCCCAGGCCCCATACCAACCCAGGAGAACAGGCTCTGCATACCCTTGACTGTAAACGGGCTCTAGCGTTTTATCTAGACGGTACAGCTGCCCACAGGGAAAACACTCAATTGTTCGTTTCTTTCCACGCTAACAAGTTAGGGAAGCCTCTGGGTAAGCAGACTCTTTCCTCCTGGTTGGCGGACTGCATATCCTTCTGCTATCAGCAAGCGGGCATTCCATTCCAAGACCGTGTTAAAGCACACTCTGTGAGGGCCATGGTGACTTCAGTACCTCACCGCAGCTTCCTGACATTTGCAGGGCTGCTACTTGGAGTTCTCTCCACACCTTTGCAGCCCACTATTGCTTGGACAAAGCCGGAAGACAAGATTCCATCTTCGGCCAGTCTGTCCTTCGTAACCTGTATACAACGTGAAGTACCAACACCCTTCCCCCTGCCCAGTGGGGTTCAGGATGCCCTTGACCAAATTCTGCCACAGTTGCTGTGCCTGTTGAACGCCTTTGGGTACATTTTGTGCATGTTCGGACATCCTCAGCTTGGTACTCATCCATATGTGAGGACTACCATCCTGCTTGTCCTGTGAGAAAGCAATATATTGCTTACCTGTAACAGTTGTTCTCACAGAACAGCAGGATGTTAGTCCTCATGAAACCCGCCCGCCACCCCACAGTGTTGGGTTTGTAACGTTTTGTTATTTTATTTTCGGCACTGTCTGTAGTTTTCAAATAAGTCTGAAGGCGGACCCCTGCTGGCTGCAGGGTTAGTGCCATGCTGGGCATGCCCAGTAGGGGCCAGTCAAAGTTCTGGAAACTTTGACAGAAGTTTTCTGTGATTGGGCTCCATCCTGTGATGTCACCCATATGTGAGGACTAACATCCTGCTGTCCTGTGAGAACACCTGTTACAGGTAAGCAACATTTTGCTTTCTCACAGGACAAGAAGGATGGTAGTCCTCACATATGGGTGACATCACAGGATGGAGCCCTGTACGGAAAACCTTTCTGTCAAAGTTTCTAGAAAGCTTTGACTGACACTGGCACACTGAGTGCACTGAGCATGCGAGGCCTGCAATTATCCCCGTGAACCACAGGTGTCTCCCTCAGTCTTCTTTTTTCCACTCTGCAGTAAGCATAGCGGTTAGGAGCTCTGTGAGAAATTATTTTTCCCCAATGGAAACACTTAAACTTTTACTTCACAAACACTTTTCCCTGCATAACCACTGTCAGTCCATGCAAGGAGCTCTAACTTCTTCATGACTCACTGTACATTTACTACCTGGGATTACTGTTACTGCCATAAATCCCTTATACAACACTTCTGGCCACCACAGTCATACTGACCTTCCTGTCCAGCATACGCACAGACATTCTAATAAATTCTTATATGTCTCTGCGCGCATTTTCCATAACCTCAGCCCCTCAATTCTTCATTGTCGAGCCATGGGGTATTTTCACTATCCACTTTCCTCATAGATCTAAAACTGCTATGGGTTAGATTCAGTGAATTTCCATTATCAGTGGGTCCAAGCTGTTCAACCGCTTTCGTCTCTCATCCATATTGCAGATCTGGAACCAAAACCTAGTCTGATTCTGCTCATGCTCGCATTTACTCAGGGTTGTAAAGTTTGACCTAAAAGCTTCTCAACCCAATATTTGTCTATTCCACTCCAGGCACAGTTTCACATGAACTTCCTGGAGCTTGTAGCCATGAGTTATACCCTTATGCCTTTCAATACTGCCTCTGCAACAAATCTTTGTGCATACAGACAGACAGCATAGGGACAATGTGCTTTCCAACACACAAGCACGCACAACCTCTTAGCTGCTCTGCAAGGAAGCTGCGCAGCTCTACCCTTGGTCCTTGCTCACTTCATGCATCCTCGGGCCATTTATCTAAGAGATTTACTTAACGCACTAGCAGACCTTCTCCATGTAGGTTTCCATCCTCTCGAATGGTCTCGGACTACATGTGTAACGGGAAAAATCTTCTAACTCTGAGGTCAACCGAACTTGCCCTCTGCATCTGAATCGAAACATAAGGTGCACAGATTTTATTCTCTACACATGGTTCCAATGCGTTCCCATAGACGCCTTTCTTCCATCAAGGGCCTCTTAAATGTGTGTCTTCTGCTGCCTCTCATAGCCAGCACTCTTCTAATGTTGAACCGGGACGGGTTCACTATTCCTCAGACCCACGTCCTGGCCGAGACCAATATGCTTCCCATACTTCTCAATCTATCACACCAGTAACCAATTTGCCTTCTCACAAGTCAGTCTCAAATCATAGACTCACTGATGTTCTCAGGTACTGGTAGCATCAGAAAACCTTCTACACAGAAATCCTACCATTCAAAATGGCATGATTTACCACATGACGCATACAAAAGGGTATTACCCTTTTTCTTTTTCTACACCACTCTTTTCTCTTGCTCCCTCGGATTCTGCTCCCCAGACATCCTCCACATAGGTACACCTCTGCTCCAATTGGTGTATCGTTTGGGAGTTGGGATACCCGATTAACGGTAAACCCCTTCTGAGTCAGTTTACCATGGATTATCCACTGATCAAGCCGCCTCTATTTTCACTAGTCACGGAATTGAACCTATATCTTATCCTTATAAGTCTCACACGTTCTCCGTTCGAGCCTTTCCATTCCTTTCATTTCACGGTTTGGCATGGGAAATTCTTTCCCTCAATGTCATTTCTGCCAACAGGGTCAGTGATTTACACACTTTGTTACATACTCATTCGACCCTGCGTTCCTCCGTGACCGAGTGGTTTTACGTATTCAACTTCATATCCTTCTTAAGGTAGACGTTGCATCTCACCTTACTCAGAATATATTCTGTCCATTTTTCTCAACACCTCTCACCAGAGCGAGAGGGTTTTTTCCACTTCTTGGACAGAACGCACTGGCGGTGGCATAGGTCGTGGGGGCGGAGAACTTCCACTCGGCCAGCAAAGAGAGTGGCAGGGCAATAATTTATTTTCACTCCCTGGCCGCCATCCATGAAGCCCTGGTTACCGGGCTTGTAGTCGACGGATTGTATCACTCTCCGGAACCATTAGATGCACTGGGGGTGCGAGTGGTGTTATCCAATGTCCTGCCCTTCCTCACTGAGGCCGGGCTCAGACAGCATCTCAGTGCCCTGGGGGATGTGCATTCATCGATCACGGTCCTGTCCCTGGGGTTTAAGACCAAGGCGATGAAGCACGTGGAGTCTCACAGGTGGCAGGCATGGTTTGTGCTTCCCAGGGGGACGGACAGTATTGAGGGGTTCCCTGTGTGAGATGGTGGCCACTCTTATAAGATCTTCTATACCACCCTGGAGGACCTGTGCTATCTCTGTAAAGAGGCGGGGCACATTCGGAGGGACTGCCTCAGAAGTGAGGACAAGCCCCGCCGGAGAGTGTGAGTGTCACCCCTGCAGCCGGTCCTCCTGGAGCCGCAGCGCTCCAGAGCGGTACCCCGGATGCCAGGACCCCTTCACCCTTGGAGAAGCCGTCTGTCGCTCCTGCTCCACGTGCTGAGCCTCCGCTGCCACGAGCTGCAATGCCTCAGCAGGACTCAAGGGACTCTCCACCATCGCCAGTGGCGGCTAGCCCTCGACATGCATCTTCTGGTACCGGAGATATGACAGGCGACCCCGGCGCTAAACGTGGCAGCCGGGAGAAGAGAACTAAACCGCCCAGTGCTGGTGGAGTGGATGATGCTCCGCCCCCCTCTGGCGCCAAGTCTGCGGCTGCAAGGCCCCCACCGAAGAGGGGGAGTGGAACCCACACTTGCTGGAAAGGTGCCATATCCAGAGAGGATGCGAAACGGGGCCCTCCCTGTTCAAAGAAGGACACCATGGATTTGAAACATGAGAGGGTTGGGAAGGCAGTACTGAGGGGAGAGGTGGGTGAGGGGAGTGTAGTATCTGACAACCTGCCTTCATCCGATACAGCGGGGAGGGATGTCTCTCTGCCTTCTCCCCTTCCGCCCATTTCTTCGCTCAGGAAGAAGGGACTCCCGGAGGACGGGTTGGGCCGCGGGGTTACCGCAGAGGGGCCGGCCTGGTCCTTTCATCCCGAGGCCGGCCCCTCCAGCCCAAAGAGGAGAGCCCCACTGCACATATCAGGCCTGCCTGCCTTAGACGCATCAGGGGCTCCTCAGCAGGTCTGGGATGCAGACAGTTTTCTTGAACTTGTCTGCGGTGGGCCTCTGGAGTCCCCCTTCCCTTTCACTCCTCTCCTGGACCTCCCCCTGTAGAGCCCGCTCCCTGCTGATGGCTCCGATGAGGCGCCTGTTGTCACATCGACCTCTCCCCGCTCAAAGCCTGAGGTGAACACACCCTCCGGAGATGTGCTGGTGGGGAGAGGACGGCCTCCGGAGTCGGAGGCAGGGATTGGCAACGACCCACAACCCTTAGAAGGGTCTCTGGTTCATAGCCCACTGCTCTAACCACTAGGTTATTCCTCCTCCCAGGTTGACACGGGGACCCCTCCCATCTGCTCGCCTCTGCCTGCTGGTCTGTTGGATGCTGCCCCAGACCTCAGGGGGAGGTCCAGTTCCCATCTAGTGGAGGTAGGGAATGAGGGTCACCCCCGGATGGGAGGGCCTGCGGATTCCGCTGAGTCCAACGGCCTCCCAGGACCCCTCATTCCCTTGGCTGAGGTGACCCTCCTCCTGTCATCTGAGGAGGTGTTCGGCCAGCCTGACTGTTTGGAGAAACAGGACCAACATGGGGCAGGCAACCCGTTGTAAGTTGCTGCCACATGCAACCATTTGCATTGCTGATGGAGAATGGCTCTGACATTCGGCACATTGAACGTCTGCGGCTGCAGGAGGGGTCTCCGGAGATACTGTGTGCTCTCCTTCCTTAAGGCGGGGGGGGGGGGGTACTCAGTGTCCTTCCTTCAGGAGACCCTTTCCACCCCAGAGACTGAGGCAGCTTGGCTCCTGGGGTGGCGCAGCAGGGTGGAGCTCAACCACTCCGTCGGGCGCTCAGGCGGGGTGGCCATCCTGCTGGCGGAATCCCTGCAGGCCAAAGTGCTGGATGTCCGACCTGTCGTGCCCGGTCGCATGCTTCACCTCCGGGCCCGGATTGAGGGCTGCACGATTAACCTAGTTAACGGTGTATGCCCCGGCCGCCGGACCCGAACGCGAAGTATTCTTTCACCAGATGTCGGCCCATTTGGACACCCTGGACGCCGACGAGGAGGTCGTGCTTGGGAGTGATTTCAATTGTACACTCGAGCGTGGCGACAGTATGGGAAGCGATTGGTCCCCCGCCTCATCGGCTGTCCTGAGGGAGGTGGTCCGTTTTCTGTCCCTGAGTCCGTTTTCTGTCCCTGGGTCTCTGGTTCATAGGGGAACACAACACCCTGGGGCATCTGACAGCCACACCTTTCTTCGGGTGCGGTTTGGACAGGTGTCTCGCTCTCGAATCGACCGTTTTTATTTCTCCTTCGGGTTGATGACACGAGCCCTTTCTAGCGCCAATGAGGTGGCGGCCTTCACGAACCACCACGCGGTGACCGTGAAGGTGAGGTTCGACCCAGTCGGGCCTCGTGCTGCCTGTTGGCACTTTATCAACTTGCTTTTAGAGGAGAAATGGCTCGTGATGGCGGTCTGGGAGTTTTGGGGAGACTGGCGCGAGCTCGAGGCGGACTTCCCCTCGCTCGCCAAATGGTGGGATGTGGGGAAGATCTGCCTCGGGCTTCTCTGTCGGCAATATGCTAGAGATGTTAACGGAGAGTGGCGTTGCGAGATGGAGCGGCTTAAGGGGGAGCTGCTCACTCTCGAGGCGGAGCTCTCTGACGCCAAGCACCAGCTGCAGGCAGAGTATGAGGAGAAGAAGCGCACCCTTCGGGCCCTCGAGGAGTGGCGAGGCCAAGGGGCTTTTGTGCGCTCGCGAGTCCAGTTCCTCCGTGAAATGGACTGCAGCTTGCGCTTCTTCTACGCACTTGAGAAGAGGAGGGGGAAGAAGGGGCAGATGACGTGTTTACTCTCCGCCGATGGAACCCCCTTCACGGCGCCAGAAAGGATCAGGGCAAGGGCACGGGAATTTTACTCTGCCTGCTTCTCTCCGGACCCTGTCGATCCCAATGCCAGCAGGGACTTGTGGGATGGGCTTCCTGCGCTCAGTCAACGTGACAGAGAGAGGCTGGAGGAGCATAAGAACATAAGAAAATGCCATACTGGGTCAGACCAAGGGTCCATCAAGCCCAGCATCCTGTTTCCAACAATGGCCAATCCAGGCCATAAGAACCTGGCAAGTACCCAAAAACTAAGTCTATTCCATGTTACCATTGCTAATGGCAGTGGCTATTCTCTAAGTGAACTTAATAGCAGGTAATGGACTTCTCCTCCAAGAACTTATCCAATCTTTTTTTAAACACAGCTATACTAACTGCACTAACCACATCCTCTGGCAACAAATTCCAGAGTTTAATAGTGCTTTGAGTAAAAAAGAACTTTCTCCGATTAGTTTTAAATGTGCTCCATGCTAACTTCATGGAGTGCCCCCTAGTCTTTCTACTATCCGAAAGAGTAAATAGCCGATTCACATCTACCCATTCTAGACCTCTCATGATTTTAAACTTCTCTATCATATCCCACCTCAGTCGTCTCTTCTCCAAGCTGAAAAGTCCTAACCTCTTTAGTCTTTCCTCATAGGGTAGCTGTTCCATTCCCCTTATCATTTTGGTAGCCCTTCTCTGTACCTTCTCCATCGCAATTATATCTTTTTTGAGATGCAGCGACCAGAATTGTACACAGTATTTAAGGTGAGGTCTCACCATGGAGCGATACAGAGGCATTATGACATTTTCTGTTTTATTCACCATTCCCTTTATAATAATTCCCAACATTCTGTTTGCCCTTTACTCTGGCCGGCCTCTCTGCCACGCTGAGTCAGATGCCCAACAATAAAACACCGGGCATCGACGGACTGAGCGTTGAGTTCTTCACCCATTTTTTTGATCTCCTAGGACCTGACCTTCTGTGGATCCTAGAGGAAGCCTGGGAGACCAGCGCCCTTCCCCTTTCCAGCCGTTGCGCGGTGCTGACCCTCTTGCTCAAGAGTGGGGACCCGCGTGACATTCGGAATTGGTGCCCGCTCTCCCTGCTATGCACAGACTATAAGATCGTAGCCAAAGCAATGTCGCAGCAGCTGGGGTCTGTGCTGGTGGGTGTGATCCACCCCGATCAGTCCTACACCGTCCCGGGCCGGACCATCTTTGACAACATTTTTTTGGTCCGGGACCTTCTTCATTTTTGCCGTAGGGCTGTTCTGTTGGTAGGCCTTTTGTCCCTTGATCAGGAGAAGGCCTTCGACAGAGTGGATCACACGTACCTCATGGGAACCCTTCAGGCATTCGGATTTGGCCCCCATTTCATGGGTCTTCTCTGTGTCCTGTACTCTTCTGCGGAGTGCCTTGTTAAGGTCAACTGGTCCTTGATGGCGCCTCTGGCATTCGGTCGAGGAGTGCGTCAGGGGTGCCCGCTCTCCGGACAGCTCTACGCCCTGGCCTTCAAGCCATTACTGTGTCTTCTGCGCAGGCGGCTCGTTGGCTTGGTGCTGTGGGCGCCAGAGATGCGGATCACCCTGTCGGCATACGCTGACGACGTACTCCTCATGGTCCAAGACCCACTTGATTTGGAGAGGGTGCGAGCCTGCCAGCGGGATTATTCATCCGCATCCTCGGCCCGAATCAACTGGGCCGAAAGCTCTGGGCTTTGGGTAGGGCCGCAACGGGTGGACGCGCACCCTAGCCAGATTGATAATTTTTCCTGGGGCAGGGGAACCCTGAAATATCTGGGTGTCCACCTTTCCGCTGCGAAGTCTGCGGCCCCGGTGAACTGGAAGGAGTTGGAGGAAAAGATCGCAGTTCGTCTGGGGGAGTGGAAGGGTCTTGTTCAGCTCATGTCCTTCCAAGGGAAGGCCTTGGTGGTGAACCAGCTGGTGTCCAGCATGCTGTGGCCCCGGCTGGCTGCCTGAGGCCGCCCTCAGAGTTCAACTCCCGGATTCAGAGGAAGTTGCTGGACATCTTCTGGGCCGGGAGGAGGCACTGGGTCTCCACGGGTGTCCTGGGGCTCCCCCTCAAGGAGAGGGGGCAGGGGGTGGTGGACATAAGGTGTAAAGTCCACACCCTGCGGCTCCAGGCCTTGCGGAGATTCCTGTACGCAGACCCGCTTCCGCAGTGGCGCCTGCTGGGGGCCTTTTTCCTCCAGCAAGTGGGCGGGTTGCGGTACGACTGGCAGCTGTTGGTGATCGATAGGGAAGAGTACGCACGCGACTTCCCGTTGCTGCCGGTCTTCTATCAAGTGTCACGATCAGGTCCCTCCGCTCAGCATGCTGTGGGGCTTTGCTGGGCTTCAGGGCTCTGGCTTCGCTCCTATGACACGTCTTGTCCCCTTGCACAGCTCAGGCATAGCGCTGCTATGGACTCCTCACAGCCTCTAGTCAGAGTGCCAGGCCCAGTCCTGGCACTCCCAAGCAGTACACAGAAAAAGGATCTTAATCAATAAGGAGTTTAATGTGGTGCTGTAGCTCAGCGGCTGCAGCCTTATATTAATGCGGGGTTGTCCTTACAAGCCCCAGGGTGCACAGCATTTAAAACACAATTCCCTTCCCGCCTGTCTCATACATCCATACAGCAATACAGGATTTACCATCCCCCAACCTCCTGGTTATTCCACCTCCATAGAGGAACAGCTGGAGCTTTCCTCTCCCCAGCTTACCTCCATCTCCTCCTCCAGAGACTCTGAGGAGCCGGGCTTTTGTGGCCAGGTCCACCACGGGGGCACGCCCTCTTCCTCAGCCTCCATAGATTCTGCTGAATCATAGGGATCAGTCCCAATTTCCTCCACCTGTTCCTGCTCAGGCTCCAGCCAGGGGTCAGGTGTTGGTTCGGGGAACCTGGGAAGTGTAGTCTTTGCTACCTTCCTCAGCGCCCTCCGGTGGCTAAGTTTGGTACCACTAGCTTCTGCTCGGCTGTGTCTCAGCTGTTTCTGCCCCGGGCCAGGTCGTACTGCATCACACAAGACATTTTCAAAGCCTGGAGTGTGGTCTCCGGAACACGAGATCCCTCGGCGCCCCTGAGCTGGGATAGTCCAGAAGAGCCCCTTATTCACAACCCCGCTCTGGTTGTGAATGCCCTGGAGTCCCCTCAGGTGCGCCGATGGCTCTTAGAGTCCAGGACCACACTGGTTGGAGATCTGAGCACAAACCGGCGATGTTGGGTGTCCCCAGAAGCGCTGGCCCAGCATATGGGCATGGGGCACCCTTACGTAGCCGGTCAACTGCTCAGAGAGATACGGGGCCTTTTTACCCCCCGGCCCCTCCAGCCCGTCCGAGGGGTCCTTCAGGCCGGGAATCCCCACCTCTACCCACCCCCCACCCCTGCTCTCCCGGACCTGCTTATCAGCCCCCCGATTTCCAAAGGACCCCCTCGACCTCCCTGTTCCCCTTCCCACAGCCTAAGCAGGCTGCATGAGTTGCGGCAGGTTCCTTTTCAGGAAGCCACGAAGACGGCCCTCACTGAACTGGTGCACCACCGTGTGCACCAGGCTACCCTCTCCAGCTGCCCAGACACACCCTGGCGGAGAGTTTTGGGCGATGAGCAGAAACCCCGGTGGGAGCAGTACTATTCGGAACTGATTCCGAAGCCCACCGGGGATTTGAGCTGGCGCATCGCCCACGGGGCCGTCGCGACAGGCAGACTGCTGGCACACATCAGAGGTTCAGGAGGGGGGTGCGGGTTCTGCGAGGATGAGGACACGTTGGAACACATTTTTCTGCGCTGTCCTCGACTTACACCCTTCCTCGCAGAGCTGAAGACCCTCCTCCTCCGATTCTGGTTACAATTCAGCCCTCATCTGTTCCTTTATGGCTGCACCACATCCAAGAACAAGAGGCTGAAGGCTAGGGACCACCTTATCAGCTATATTCTGGCCACCGCAAAATACATCATCTATAAGACCAGGACTGTGGCGTCAGATGGTGGCACCCTGGGTGTGACTGTGTAGCCTTTTTTCGAGGTGTGGTGCGGGCCAGAGTGAGGGCCGAGTACGCTTATGCTGCAGCCACGGATACGATGGACAACTTCATCTGGAGATGGGTGGTGGCAAACGTGCTCTGCACGGTTCACGATGGACCCCAGCTTTCGTTGACCTTGCACATTTAGGACTTTGTTTTCGGGCAGTGGCGCACGCCCTCCACGGAGCGTGTGTACGGGAGCAGTGAGGCGTTCCCGCCCTTACTTAGCCATGAGCCTCAGGGTCCCGCTTGGGCAAACGGGAGCAACCCCGAAGCCTCCCTGCCAGGGTTACGGTTCCCCTTCCCTCTTCCCGGTCAGTGTCCCGTTGCAGCCTCTGGGTGCATACCTGGCAGTGGCCCCCCCCCCCCCCCCCCCCCTCCTATTCAAGCTCCGAGCTTAAATGCACCTCTGAACAGCCATGTCACAATGCAGTGATTTCTGTTCGGGCCACTTTGTGTGTCCTGCGGGATGCAGGGCACAGTTGGTTCTTTGTATCTTTGTTGGGAGAGTAGGCTGACGCCCCTCTCCCAGGATGTATTTGAACGGCCTGATATATTAGCCATGTCACGACAACGTGACTTCTGTTTGGGCCACTTTGTGTGTCCTCCGGGATGCAGGGCACAGTTATTTTTTAATCTTTGTTGGGAGAGTGGGCTGATGCTCCTCTCCCGGGATGTACTTGAATGGTCTGAATTAGGCCCCCTGCTGTTCAACCCTGAGATTGTTTGTCTTCTTTTTACTCATGTTCGGCTTTCTACACCTTCAGGACGCCTGCGTGCTGCTCTTCTCATTACATAGGTTACAAATTACTAGTAATAGGTCTGCAATTTCATTTTTTAGTTCTTTCAGAATTCTGGGGTGTAAACACTCTAGTCCAGATGATTTGCCACTCTTTAGTTTGTCATTCTGCTCAATTACATCATCCAGGTTCACTTTGATTTGTTTTAGTTCTTCTAAATTATCACCAGTTATGCTGTTTCTGGCATGGAAATCTCCCCAACGTCCTCTTCAGTACACACGAAAACAAATAATTAATTTACAGGTAAATTTTAAAACCCTCACTGATTTTATAACATGCGCACTTTGCTGCACACGTTATAAAATCCGATGTAGGCGCACACATGCGTGCCTGATTTTATAACCGCACGCATGTGCGCATGGGTGCCGCACTTGCACATGCAGGCAGGGGGGAAGTTTTGTAAAAATCATGCGGTGACATGAGTAAGCCTATATCAGTTCCCTCCCAGTCCGCTCCAATTAAGGAGCGGACTGGGAGGGAACTTATCTAACCCTATCTTTCCCCTCTCTTCCCCTCTCCTCCCCAACCTCTAAACCCCACCTACCTACCCTAATTTTTTTTTGCTGCTGAACATATTCATTCCATGGAGCAGGAGTAAGTCCCGTGTGCCGGCTGTCCCCTGCCTAGACCCTGCCCCTGGCCTGCCCATCTTTTTGCAGCCCGGCACTTTCACACATACTGGGAGATACGTGTGTGGGCGGGCCAATTCAAAAATGTGCTTGGTGTGTGCATGGTCCAGCCACAAGCATATTTCCCAGGATTTGCACATGCTGAGCTTTTAAAATTGAGCCCTTAATATTTCCACTATGACCTTGTTTTCCCTATGTGCCCTTTTTACCCTCTATCATCTAACAATCCAACTGACTCCCTTTGGAGCTGTACTTTTCAGTTTTTTTCTATTTTTCTCATTTTAACAAAGTCTTCCTTTTGAAAATGAAATGTTGCAACAGTAGATTTACTTAATGTCCTCTCTTCAGTTATTAACTCAAATATGTTCATTTTGTGATCACTTTTGCCGAGCGCCCCCACTACTGTTACCTTTTGCAGCAAATCTTGCATTCCACTAAGAATTGGGTCCAAAATTTCTCAACCTCTTGTCAGTTCCCAGACCAGCTTCTCCATAAAACAGTCAATTATTATGTCTAAAAAGGTTACTTCCCTAGCATGTCCTGATATGACATTTACCCATCAAGTTGATCCACCCTATCATTGTACCCTGGTATATCACTGTCCCATTCATTATCCCAGGACAAGCAGGATGCTAGTCCTCACATATGTTTTGGGGGTGACGTCATCCACGGAGCCCTTAAGCGGGAAAACTTCTGGCAAGTTTCTAGAAGTTTTAAACTGGCTGCCTGAGGCTACTGAGCATGCTCGGCATGCCATGATATTTCCTGCCACAGGGGTCTCACTCCAGTCTTCTTTTTTCCGCGCTGCTAGCTGCATCGCGGTTTCCAGGAGCCTGTGAGTTACCTCACAACAATCTAAAAAAAAAAAAAAAAAAAAAAAAAAAAATTTTTCAAACTTCTTCCCTTTACGGGTCTTACTCGGTTTGTTACCGGCTGGTGACAAACATCCTACTTTCTTCACGAAGAAGGAATCCGAAATCATCGACGGATGTCGACCGAAAAAACTTCCGGATTTAAAAAATGTCCGGCCTGCAACCGGACTATGTCCATCACCGACCCGCACGTCGAGTGCGTCCGTTGTTTGGGAGGAGACCACGACATCGCTTCTTGTGCCCAGTGTCAAGAAATGACGGCGAAAGGTAGGAAGCTTTGCCATGAAAAAATGGCTCAGATTTTTCAAATCAGAGCACCGACATCGCCATCGACCTCGACTAGATCTTCCCCGATAGGCGTATCGAAGAAGATACTTCTCAAGAAAAGAGTCCAACAAGGTTCGGGAGATGCTTCCTCGCCAACCCCGTCTGTGGCATCGTCCAGATCCGTTTCTGAGATTCGTACCAAACATAAACACCGGAGACATCACGCGATTCCTCCGTTGCCACCGCCGGAAGAACCGGTGGCTAAACAGCGGAAGTTGTCATCGACCTCGGTAATCCCTGCAGAGGAATCGACACCGTCGACATCCGTGACGGACTTAACAGCCTTGATTAAGAAGCTTGTCGCCGATGCCATGAAAGAAGCCATCCCGGCGGCATCTCCAACACCGGCCCTGGTAGGACCGATGCCGACCTACGGGTCGATGCCGACTCCTCAGTCGATGCCGGCCATCGGGCCGATGCCGATGACTCCATCGATGCCGACTACCGAGTCGATGCCTTCCTCGATATCGATGCCGGTGCCATCGTCCATATCGATGCCAGTGCCGATGCCAACGTCATCGTCCATACCGATGCCAATCTCGGTGCCGATGACTGCTGCAGCTCTATCAATGCCGATGGACGTGCCCAGCTGCTCTTCAACGATGCCTGCTGCTCGATCGATGTCAGCAGCCTCATCGTCGATGCAAATGCACATCCTTCGATGGAATCGACTAATTTACATTCTTCAATGTCCACAAGTGCTTCCAGACCAATCTCCTCATTGATTCCCATCTCCATGTTCTCCTTTCTCACTACTTCACTTTCTACGGCTGCACAACCAGCTCCACATTATACCTTAGCTCCTTCTGCAGCTTCAAGCCGGGGAAAAAAGGCAGCAGGAAAATCCAAGCATCCAGAGATTCCCTCTGAGAAAAGACTACATGCTATCCTTACCAAAAGATATCATGATCTTTTATCTTCCTTGCCTTCATACCCTGCGGAAGAAAGTGATACCAGTGATGCGGTACCGGACATCCAGGATCCTTTACCAGGACCCTCTGGAGTTGCTCCATCTACAATTCCAAGCCATCCTTCATATCCTCAACCAGCGGATACATGGTCTGATACACAATCGGAGTATTCTTCAGAGGAATTTTTATCAGAAGGTACTCCGCCACAGACCAAGAAGCAATCCCCTCCTGAGGATTTGTCTTTTGCTTCTTTCGTTCAAGAAATGTCGGAATCCATCCCTTTTCAACTTCAGGCAGAGAAGGATGACAGACAGCAAACACTGGAGATTCTACAATTTGTAGATCCCCCAAAACATAACCTAGCAATTCCAGTACATGAAGTACTACTCCAACTTCAACAACGGATTTGGGAGCACCCATGTACAACACCGGGAGTTAATCGTAGAATTGATTCTACATATTTAGTCCAAGCAGCCCCAGGCTTTGAGAAGCCACAACTACCACACAGTTCATTAGTTGTGGAATCTGCGCAAAAGAAATCAAGAAGGTCCAGAACTCACGCTTCTATCCCTCCTGGGAAAGATAACAGATTCCTAGACCTTATGGGGCGTAAGATTTACCAGGGAGCGATGCTAAATTCGAAAATTGCTGCGTACCAACTGTATATGACGCAGCATCAAAGAAACCTGTGGAAGCAGATTGAGGAATTTCTACCCTCTCTCCCTCAACAGCAGCAGGAGGCAGCACAACAGATTGTGCAGAAAGGTCTGGATGCGGGCAAACATGAGGTGCGAGCGGCGTATGACGCGTTTGAGACTTCTTCCAGAACGGCAGCTTCAAGCATCAGTGCTCGAAGATGGGCCTGGTTGAAGGCGTCGGACCTACGTCCAGAGGTCCAGGATAAACTAGTGGACTTGCCTTGCCTGGGCGACAACTTGTTCGGAACAAAAGTACAAGATGCCGTAACGCAGCTTAGAGAGCACTCTGAAACATTAAAGCAGCTCTCTACGTTGTCCCATGACACTCCTACTCACCCTGCCCGCAGGCCGCCACGGCGAGACACCAGACGACCTTTCTTTAGGCCGAGAAGGTATTACCCCCAGACCTCAAGACCACGCTCTACAAGGCCTCCACAGCGCCCTCAGCAGAGACAGCAGAGAGCTGCAAGGCCACAGCCTCCGCCCCAAACTGCTTCCACCTCTGGCTTTTGAAAGCAGTCCCGGAGAACAGAGCCAACCAAACCCCTTTCCAGATTTACCAGTAGGGGGAAGGATTTCCCACTTTTACAACGATTGGGAAAATATCACCACAGATCACTGGGTCTTATCCATAGTTCATCAGGGTTACCACCTAGACTTCACAGCTCCCCCGCAGGAGTTTCCACCACAAAACTCCTATCTCGAACACATCCCTCAATTACAAATGGAATTATCTACTCTTCTGAAAGCAAGAGCTGTGGAACACGTACCACACTCACAGAAGGGAAGAGGATTCTATTCCCGGTATTTCCTCATTCCAAAGAAAACCGGAGGACTTCGTCCCATTCTAGATCTCAGAAATCTCAACAAATTTCTAAGAAAAGAAAAATTCAGAATGGTATCCTTAGGCACCATTCTTCCTCTCATACAAAAGGGGGATTGGCTTTGTTCTCTGGATCTCCAAGACGCTTATACTCACATACCTATTTTCCCACCTCATCGCAAGTACCTAAGATTCAAGGTGGGACACCAGCATTTCCAATACAGAGTCCTACCATTCGGCCTAGCCTCAGCTCCCAGAGTATTCACAAAATGCCTAGCAGTAATAGCAGGACATTTGCACAAACAGGGTGTTCATGTCTTCCCTTATCTAGACGATTGGCTAATAAAAAGTCAATCTCAACAAGGGGCGCTTACTTCTCTACATTACACAATAAAGGTACTGCACAAACTGGGATTTCTCATCAATTATCAAAAATCCCACCTGCAACCATCTCATCTACTCCAATACATAGGAGCAGAATTAGACACAAACCTCGCACAAGCTTTTCTTCCAGGAGACCGTGCACAAACACTGTCCCAGTTGGCGTACTCCATGTCCACACAACCGCAAGTGACAGCTCATCGGTTTCTAATCTTACTAGGCCACATGGCATCAACGGTTCATGTCACTCCGATGGCACGACTTGCCATGCGACTTACCCAATGGACTCTTCGGTCGCAATGGATCCAAGCCATTCAACCACTTCATTCTCCCATCCAAGTAACCCACCAACTTCGCTCATCGCTAAACTGGTGGACAATCAAGGACAATTTACGCAAGGGCCTGCCTTTCCAAAAGCCGATCCCTCAGATAACGTTAACTACAGATGCATCCACCTTGGGATGGGGAGCTCATGTAAACTCTCTTCAAACTCAAGGAACTTGGACAAAACTCGAAGCCACATATCAAATCAATTTTCTGGAACTTCGAGCTATACGTTATGCGCTGCATGCGTTCAAGGACTGCCTTTCACACAAGACTGTGTTAATCCAAACAGACAATACGGTTGCCATGTGGTACATCAACAAACAGGGAGGTACGGGCTCGTATCTCCTTTGTCAAGAAGCTGCGCAAATTTGGGACTGGGCCTTGAATCACTCAATATTGCTACAGGCCACTTATCTAGCAGGAATTCAAAATGTGCTAGCAGACCGACTCAGTCGGCAATTCCAACCACACGAGTGGTCTCTGAATCCCTCGATAGCGACCAAGATATTCCAACGTTGGGGACAGCCAACAACAGACCTCTTTGCGTCGCACCTGAACCACAAGGTGACCAACTTCTGTTCCCTGCACAAACAGAAGCACCAACCAGCCGAGGACGCCTTTGCTCGCCCTTGGAACTCAGGCCTACTCTATGCATATCCTCCCATACCGCTTATCACCAAGACACTGGTGAAGCTACAACAGGACAAGGGGACCATGATACTCATAGCCCCATATTGGCCTCGACAGGTATGGTTTCCCACGCTGCTAGACCTTTCAGTCAGGGATCCAATACGTCTGGGAATAGCTCCCAATCTCATTACTCAGGATCAGGGTCGGTTGCGCCATCCCAACCTTCAGTCCCTATCCCTGACAGCATGGATGTTGAAAGCTTAATCTTACAACCACTCCATCTTTCAACAAATGTTTCCCAAGTGCTTATAGCTTCCCGCAAACCTTCCACGAGAAAAAATTACTCTTTCAAATGGAAACGGTTCACATTCTGGTGCAAGCAAAATCATACAGATCCTTTTACTTGCCCCACATCTACTCTTCTAGATTATTTGTACCATCTTTCAAACTCTGGTCTTCAGACATCGTCAATCAGAGTACATTTGAGTGCAATCTCCGCTTACCATAACAAGATAGGAGATGCACCTATATCCACACAACCTCTCGTCAGTAGATTCATGAGAGGTCTAACACATCTTAATCCACCAATTCGGCCTCCAGCTACACAATGGGACCTGAATCTGGTTTTAACAGGACTAATGCGTTCTCCTTTCGAACCCATTGATTCCTGTGATCTTAAATTTCTCACATGGAAGACTATTTTCCTCATAGCCATCACATCAGCTAGAAGGGTTAGTGAGTTACAAGCACTTGTCACATATGAACCTTATACAAAGTTCCTCCATGACAGAGTGGTTCTCCGAACGCATCCGAAATTCCTTCCTAAGGTAGTTACGGAATTCCATTTAAATCAAACAATAGTCTTACCCACATTCTTTCCAAAGCCTCACTCTCACCAGGGGGAAAGAGCTTTGCACACTTTGGACTGCAAACGTGCGTTGTCCTATTACTTGAATCGCACTACGTCCCTCAGAACATCCAATCAGCTTTTTGTCTCTTATGACCCAAATAAGCCTGGTAGAGCAGTGGGAAAACATACTTTATCCAATTGGTTAGCAGACTGCATACAATTTTGCTATGCAAAAGCAGGCCTTCCTCTCCAAGGGCGAGTAAAGGCACACTCAGTAAGAGCAATGTCAACCTCGGTAGCACACTTTCGTTCAGTGCCAATCATTGACATTTGTAAAGCAGCAACATGGAGTTCTCTTCACACTTTTGCAGCTCATTACTGTTTGGACAAGGAAGGACGACAAGATTCAGCCTATGGACAATCTGTCTTAAAGAACTTGTTTCCAGCTTAATCCCAACTCCTTCTACATCCACTCTGCTGTGATCTTCGGCTGACTCATTTTCTTCAACAAAGCATCACTGCTACCTGACTCAGCCTCTAGCTTGCTAATCACCCATATGTGAGGACTAGCATCCTGCTTGTCCTGGGATAAAGCAAAATTGCTTACCTTGTAATAGGTGTTATCCCAGGACAGCAGGATGTAGTCCTCACGGAACCCGCCCGCCACCCCGCGGAGTTGGGCCTCAGACTTTATTATTTTATTTTGCTTACGCTTATTGCTACATACAAGACTGGAGTGAGACCCCTGTGGCAGGAAATATCATGGCATGCCGAGCATGCTCAGTAGCCTCAGGCAGCCAGTTTAAAACTTCTAGAAACTTGCCAGAAGTTTTCCCGCTTAAGGGCTCCGTGGATGACGTCACCCCCAAAACATATGTGAGGACTACATCCTGCTGTCCTGGGATAACACCTATTACAAGGTAAGCAATTTTGCTTTATCCTCCTTCTACCAGATCTCAGAGATGCTAATTATGTCTACCTCTTCACTCAGTGCTATACATTCTAACTCTCCCATCTTACTTTTTAGACTTCTGGCATTAGCATATAGACATTTAAAGATATATAAATATATTTTTTGGTATATACAACTTTCTTAACAGTTGACAGGAATAATTTGGAATCATTACATTTAATCTGTTATTTACTTTTAGGCATATGGATTACTTTTGCTTTTATTGGAACTTCTCTATCAGGATTCACAAGAGTGGGAACAGAGAAGAGGCTGGTAACTACAGACCGGTTAGCCTCACTTCGGTGGTGGGAAAAGTAATGGAGTCACTGTTGAAAGAGAGAATAGTGAACTATCTACAGTCAGGAGAATTGATGGACCAGAGGCAGCATGGATTCACCAGGGGAAGATCCTGTCAGACAAATCTGATTGACATTTTTGACTGGGTAACCAAGGAATTGGATCAAGGAAGAGCGCTCGATGTCATCTACTTGGATTTCAGCAAAGCTTTTGATACAGTTTCGCAAAGGAGACTGGTGAATAAAATGAGAAGCTTAAGAGTGAATGCCGAGGTGGTGGCCTGGATTGCAAACTGGTTGACGGACAGAAGACAATGTGTGATGGTAAATGGAACTCTCTCTGAAGAGAGAGCGGTTTTAAGCGGTGTACCGCAAGGATCAGTGTTGGGACCGATCCTGTTCAATATCTTTGTGAGCGACATTGCAGATGGGATAGAAGGTAAAATTTGTCTTTTTCCGGACGACACTAAGATCTGCAATAGAGTGGACACGCTGGAAGGAGTGGAGGAATGAGACAGGATTTAAGGAAGCTGGAAGAGTGGTCGAAGCTATGGCAGCTGAGATTCAATGCCAAGAAATGAAAAGTCATGCATATGGGAAGAGGAAATCCAATTGAACTGTATTTGATGGGGGGGGGGGAAGGCTGATGTGCATGGAGCAGGAGAGAGACCTTGGGGTGATGGTGTCTAATGATCTGAAGTCAGCGAAACAATGTGACAAGGCGATAGCAAAAGCCAGAAGAATGCTGGGCTGCATTGAGAGGAATATCGAGTAAGAAAAGGGAAGTGATTATCCCCTTGTACAGGTCCTTGGTGAGGCCTCACCTGGAGTACTATGTTCAGTTCTGGAGACCGTGTCTCCAAAGAGACAGAGACAAGATGGAAGCGGTCCAGAGAAGGGTGACCAGAAAGGTGGAGGGTCTTCATCGAATGACTTATGAGGAGAGATTGAAGAATCTAAATATGTACACCCTGGAAGAAAGGAGGAGCAGGGGTGATATGATTCAAACTTTCAGATACTTGAAAGGTTTTAACAATCCAAAGACAACGACAAACCTTTTCCGTCGGAAAAAAATCAGCAGAACCAGGGGTCACGAGTTGAAGCTCCAAGGAGGAAGACTCAGAACCAATGTCAGGAAGTATTTCTTCACGGAGAGGGTGGTGGATGCCTGGAATGCCCTTCTGGAGGAAGTGGTGAAGACCAGAACTGTGAAGGACTTCAAAGGGGCGTGGGATAAACACTGTGGATCCATCAAGTCTAGAGGACATGAATGAAGAGTGGATGGCTCACGGGAATGACGGCTACTGCCTGGAGATTATACCCTTATTCAATAAACATACACACAGTTAATGCGACTCCAACATTGCTCTATGCTTCAATGGCAAGAGGAAGTGTGGGAAAAAAAGGATTTGCATTCACAAAAAGCGGGGAGTAGCTTGCTTGTTACGGCGGTTACTACCCCAGACTAAATAAGCCAGATACTTTACTTTCTGTGCATATCCAGCATAGCTCTCTGCTTCTACGGCAGGGGAGAAAGTCTGATACTTCACTTTTCAACACACATCCAGCATAGCTCTCTGCTTCTACGGCAGGTGAGGAAGTCTGATACTTCACGCATATCCAACATAGCTCTCTGCTTCTACGGCAGGGGGAACTTAGAAAGGTGGATCTATATACAGACAATAACCAACAAGGACTGAGTTACATAGTCTGGGTAAACAAAGGCATGGGTGTAGCTTGCTTATTGCGGTGGTTACTACCCCAACTATGGTAGATATTCACTTAGATGCAGTTCTAACACTGCTCTCTACATTAATGGTGCGGGTGGAAGGGAAATAGAACCAAAAGGTTACTAAGAGCCAAGAGTAACAGAAGTATGAGAGAAATAAAAAAAAAAAAAAAGTGTATAGCTTGCTGGGCAGACTGGATGGGCCGTATGGTCTTCTTCTGCCGTCATTTCTATGTTTCTATGGATGCCCTAACTTCCTAATTATTTTAGTATCCTTTAAAGATACCTCCCTCCTACTATTGGTATTCCCCCATATTTTAGTTCAGGATTGGGCAATGTCAAACCTGGAGTGCCTCAACCAGGACCAGTATTCAAGATACCCATGATGAATATATATGAGGTATATTTGCATGCACTGCCTTTGTCGTATGCAAATATATCTCATGCACATTCATTGTGAATATTCTGAAAACCAGACCTGTTTTTGGCACAACAGGACTGGAGTTGCCCACCCCTTTTCTAGTGTATCTCTTTTTTAAAAGTTAGTGCCAACAGCCTGGTTCCACTCTGGTAATTTCAGTGTTTGATTTTACCCAGGTAGCAACTCGAGTAAAATCTTTTGAAAAATTCCCTCTTAATTCCTGGGAGACGTAATAGTTTGTCAAATCTACATCTGATGAACACAATAGCACATTTACATCAGATTACCCCAAAATCTGATTCTCGGTCTTTATACTAGTTTTGGAGGGTTTGTTGCCAGAAGATGTGGTTAGTGCAGTTTCTCACAGGACAAGCAGGATGGTTGTCCTCACAAATGGGTGACATCGAGGATGGAGCCCACCATGGAAAAACTTCTGTCAAAGTTTAACAGAACTTTGACTGGCCCCTACTGGGCATGCCCAGCATGGCACTGACCCTGCAGCCAGCAGGGCTCTCCCTTCAGTCTTCTTTTTTCCGCGCAGCAGTTGCCACGCGGCGAAAGGAGCTCCTATCCACGCTCCTGACAGGAATTCGGAAATACTTATTCTGAAGAAAAATTTGCCCCTCAGGGGTCTCCCTTCGACTAATTTTTCATCTCGCGGAACTCCGGTAAGTTTTTTGCCGTTTTTGGCTGACTTACGTCGAGTTTGGCCCTTGAGGCCTATCGACAGTCACCAATCCCGCGACTAAATTTTTGGCCTAAGGCCATGGCGACAGGGTTTCGTCGATGTCCGGATTGCACCCGGACTATGTCAATCACAGACCCTCACAGGGTCTGTGTTTTATGTTTAGGCAGCGAGCATGATGTCCTGACTTGCACCAAATGTGCCTTAATGACACCCAAAGGTCGCAAAGCCAGGATGGAGAAGATGGGGCTCTTCTTCCATGCTCGCACCCCAACGCCATCGATAGCATCGACGTCATCGGAACCGGCACCGTCGAAGTTGCACCATCATAGTCAACCCTCCGGTGACCGTCCACCATCGATGACTTCCCGGCCGTCGACTCCAGTCCCTTCCCCGGATGGACGAGGGGATCGACCAGAGAAACATCGCCATCGACGGCACAAGTCTCGGCCCGTCGAGGATCCAGCAGGGACCTCCGTACGGACCGAGCCACCGACTAAAAAGCCTCGATCGGACCTGGCACCGTCCACGTCTCGTTCGCAGGCACCGAGGAAACCTTCACCCCTTCGGGGTGTGGGAGCCGTGATCCCACCGGTTACGGTGGTCCCTCCGGCTCAGCCTCAGCCTCCCTCTCCCGTCGAGCCGGGTCTTGTTACCCCTGGTCTCCGGGCAGAACTGGACCGGCTGGTCCAGGAGGCCATCGAAAAGGCGATGCTGAAGTTCCAACATGCACCGGCTCCGGCACCGACTCCGGCACCGACTTCGCCACCGAGTACGGAACCGACCATCGAGCCACTAGTGGGAACACTAGCACCGCTACTACACCGTATGGAAGCGCTTCTAAAGGCCCTTCCATCGGTGATTCCAGTGGCACCGACAACATCACCGTCTCCGACTGGATTATCATCGGGAGGGGAAGCACCGTTCTTACTTCCCCCTTCAGGGGTGGTCTTATCGGTGCCTTCTCATCCCTCGCCACCGATATATCCTTCGGTTCCACCGATTCCAAGGCCGGCACCGATTCCATCGACAGCACCAATGCCCTCGATGCCATTTACAGTTCCATCTTCCGCACCGGTGCCATCGAGATTATACTCGATACCCTCGGTGGTTCCTCTTACTATCCAGGACCCTCAACCAGGACCTTCAGGGCTTCAAGCTCCGCGTGATCCCTATGATACCTGGGGTGATGATACCTCTTCTGACATGGATTTACCTTCACCACCATCCCCTACAGAGAGTAGAAAGCGTTCTCCTCCTGAGGATCTCTCGTTTATTAATTTTGTGAAGGAGATGTCAGAGATAGTCCCCTTTCAGCTACAATCAGAAACAGATGACCAACACCAGATGATGGAACTACTCCAGTTTCTGCATGCTCCCAAAATCATCGCTTCCATCCCTTTTCACCAGGTGTTTCTGGACCTTCTTAAGAAAAACTGGGAGTCTCCTTCATCAGTTTCCCCAGTTAATAAGAAAGCTGACTCCACATACCTTGTCCAGTCAGCACCGGGTTTTCAGAAGCCTCAATTGGATCATCGCTCTGTTGTAGTTGAGTCAGCTCAAAAGAAAGCTAAGCGCCTGAAGCCGCACTCTTCAACTCCGCCTACCAAGGATAACAAATTTCTGGATAGTGTAGGAAGAAAGGTATATCACGGAGCTATGTTAATTTCACGCATAGCTTCGTATCAGCTATATATGACTCAATATAACAGAGCCATCCTAAAACAAATGCAGGAATATGCAGACACCTTACCTGAGCAATATCAACCACAGCTTCAAGCCCTCCTTAACAAAGGGTTTGAGGCTGGGAAGCATGAAATTAGGACTGCATATGACATCTTCGATGCTTCCACAAAAGTTTCAGCCACAGCCATCTCAGCCAGACGTTGGGCTTGGCTAAAATCATCAGACCTTCACCCAGAGGTCCAGGACCAGCTATCTGATTTGCCCTGCCTAGGGGACAACTTGTTCGGTGACCAAATTCAACAAATAGTAGCCGAGTTAAAAGATCACCATGAGACGTTGAAACAACTCTCATCCACTCCTTCTGAGGTGACCTCCAAACAACCCTTTAAGAAAGACTCTAAAAAGTCGTTCTTTAGGCCACGTCGGTATTACCCTCCATCGGCTAAGCCTCGACCTGCACGGTCTTCCAACAGAGCTCAGCCACGTCAACCGCGGAAGCAAAGACCTACAGTAGCCCCACCCCCTGGGCCTGCGGCGGGCCTTTGACTTCCCTGTAGAGAGCACGTGCCAAACCCCTCTTCCAGCCATCCCTGTGGGAGGTCGACTGTGCCACTTTTTAGACCGCTGGCTACAGATCACCTCAGACCAGTGGGTACTAGCAATTATAGCACAGGGTTACCACCTCAACTTCACTACTTTTCCTGCAGACTCCCCGCCTCTACAGGCATGGAGCCTGACCAGCCACTTGGTTCAGTTACAACAAGAAGTATTACTACTTTTGCAATCAAACGCTATAGAACCCGTCCCTCCCTCTCAGCAGGGAAGAGGATTCTATTCCAGGTATTTCCTGATACCAAAGAAATCAGGAGGGCTTCGTCCCATCTTAGACCTCCGAGCCCTCAACAAGTACCTTCAAAAAGAAAAGTTCAAGATGGTAACCCTGGGCTCGCTTCTCCCTCTGCTGCAAAGAAGGGATTGGCTATGCTCTCTAGACCTCAAAGACGCTTATACCCACATTGCGATTACACAATCACATCGCAAGTACCTGCGTTTTCTAGTAAGCCGAAACCATTACCAATATCGAGTACTACCTTTCGGCCTGGCATCTGCACCACGGGTCTTTACCAAATGCCTCGTCGTGGTAGCAGCATTCCTCAGGAAGGAAGGTGTCCACGTCTACCCCTACCTGGACGATTGGCTAATCAGGGCCTCCACCCAACAGATTGCTCAATCCTCCCTAAAATTGACAATTCAAACACTCCTTTCCTTAGGTTTTCTAGTCAATTACGAGAAATCTTGCTTAATCCCATCTCAAACCTTATCTTTCATTGGAGCAGACTTGGACACCTTACAAGCAAAGGCTTACCTTCCTCATCAAAGGGTTCAAACCCTGATATACCTAGCTCGCCAGCTTCAGTCTCAAAACACTGCCACGGCTCGCCAATTCCTCGTTCTCCTAGGTCACATGGCATCCTCGGTTCAAGTCACTCCCATGACCCGACTAGCCATGAGAGTAACACAATGGACTCTGCGACACCAATGGATTCAAGCTTTTCAGCCTCTGTCCTCCATAGTCACAGTTACACAAGCGCTACGCCTGTCTTTAACCTGGTGGACGACTCAAGTCAACCTCCTTCAGGGCTTACCTTTTCTCCTACCAGATCCACAAGTAATCCTAACCACCGATGCTTCCCACATCGGTTGGGGGGCCCATGTGGACGATTTCCAAACTCAAGGGTTATGGTCACCAGAGGAAGCCGAACACCAGATAAATTTCTTGGAACTACGAGCAATCCGCTACGCGCTCAGAACTTTCCAAGATCATCTATCGAATCAGATAATCTTAATCCAGACAGACAACCAAGTGGCCATGTGGTACATAAACAAGCAGGGAGGCACCGGCTCCTTCCTTCTGTGTCAGGAAGCTGCGCAGATTTGGGCAGAAGCCCTCTCCCACTCCATGTACCTCAGGGCCACTTACCTGCCGGGAGTAGACAATGTATTGGCAGACCAGCTAAGCCGTGTCTTCCAACCACACGAGTGGTCACTCGATCCTCTGGTAGCGACCTCTCTGTTTCACAAGTGGGGTTCTCCCCGCATAGACCTCTTTGCGTCCCCTCAGAACCACAAAGTGGACGATTACTGCTCTCTCATTCGGAGCCAGCACTCTTGGCCAAGGGATGCCTTCTCCCTCAAGTGGACGACAGGTCTGCTCTATGCATTCCCTCCACTTCCTCTTCTGTCAAGGACTCTCGTGAAGCTTCGCCAGGACGGAGGAACCATGATCCTGATAGCACCTCACTGGCCACGCCAAGTGTGGTTTCCCATACTCCAGGATCTCTCCATCCGCAGGCACATCCCTCTGGGAACGGATCCGCATCTGCTCACTCAAAACGATGGATGCCTCCTCCATCCCAACCTCCAAGCCTTGTCCCTGACGGCATGGATGTTGAAAGGTTAGTCCTTCAGCCTTTTAACCTTTCGGATTCGGTTTCTCGTGTCCTGATAGCTTCACGAAAGCCCTCCACCAGAAGATCCTATTCATATAAATGGAAAAGGTACACATCATGGTGCACTTCTCAGTCCCTTGATCCCCTTTCCTGTCCAATCTCTAAGTTCTTGGACTATTTATGGCATCTATCAGAATCAGGTCTTAAAACCTCTTCCATCAGAATGCATGTCAGTGCAGTAGCCGCCTTCCATAAAGGTATTGAGGGTCGTCCTATCTCAGTACAACCCCTGGTAACATGCTTCCTCAAAGGCTTGCTCCATTTAAAGCCACCCTTACATCCGCCAGCCCCATCTTGGGACCTTAATCTGGTTCTGGGTCGCCTTATCAAGCCACCTTTTGAACCTCTTCAATCCTGTGACCTAAAATATCTCACATGGAAAGTGTTGTTTCTTTTGGCTATCACTTCAGCTCGCAGGGTTAGTGAATTACAGGCCTTAGTCACCTATCCGCCTTACACTAAACTCCTGCAAGACAGGGCGGTACTCCGCACTCACCCTAAATTTTTACCTAAGGTAGTTTCGGAGTTTCATATCAATCAATCCATCATACTACCTATCTTTTTTCCCAGGCCCCACTCCAACTCCGGAGAACAGACTCTGCATACCCTAGACTGTAAACGGGCTCTAGCATTCTATCTAGACCGTACAGTTTCTCACAGAAAGAGCACTCAATTATTTGTCTCTTTCCATCCTAACAAGTTAGGACAACCTGTGGGTAAGCAGGCTCTTTCCTCCTGGTTGGCGGACTGCATTTCTTTTTGCTATCAGCAAGCTGGCATTCCTTTTCAAGACCGTGTTAAAGCACACTCTGTGAGGGCCATGGCCACTTCAGTAGCACACCTTCGATCGGTGCCGCTTCCTGACATCTGTAAAGCTGCAACCTGGAGTTCTCTCCATACCTTTGCAGCCCACTATTGCTTGGACAAAGCTGGAAGACAAGACTCCATCTTCGGCCAATCTGTCTTGCGTAACCTTTTTCCAACATGATGTACCAACACCCTTCCACCTGCCCGGTAGGGTGCGGATGCCCTTTCCCAAATTCCACCCCAGTTGTTGTGCCTGTTGCACGCCGTTGGGTGCATTTGGTGCAAGTCAGGACATCCTCAGCTCGGTACTCACCCATTTGTGAGGACAACCATCCTGCTTGTCCTGTGAGAAAGCAAATGTTGCTTACCTGATGTAACAGGTGTTCTCACAGGACAGCAGGATGTTAGTCCTCACGAAACCCGCCCACCAGCCCGCGGTGTTGGGTTCGTTTTATTTTACTTTTTTGGGCACTGCCTGTAGCTTTGAAAATCAGACTGAAGGGAGACCCCTGCTGGCTGCAGGGTCAGTGCCGTGCTGGGCATACCCAGTAGGGGCCAATCAAAGTTCTGTTAAACTTTGACAGAAGTTTTTCCGTGGTGGGCTCCATCCTCGATTTCACCCATTTGTGAGGACTAACATCCTGCTGTCCTGTGAGAACACCTGTTACATCAGGTAAGCAACATTTGCTTAGTGTAGCTGTGTTTAAAAATGGATTGGAAAAGTTCTTGGAGGAGAAGTTCATTACCTGCTATTAATTAAGTTGACTTAGAAATTAGCTACTGCTATTACTAGCAACAGTAACATGGAATAGACTTAGTATTTCCATTGATAGCAGGGCTGAATTAGCCATGCTGTCATGGGAACTGTCATTCAGGGCCCGGGAGGTGGAGCTTCCTAAGCAGAATTATAGCTTTGCTCTCTGCGGCTTCGTGTGTGCTCCCACATAGGAAAGCAGAATCTCCTCAGTCTGTTTTTTCCACGCATGGGAACTCACGCGGAGCTTCGATCTCCTCAGCTTCTTTTTTTTTTTTTGTCTTTGACGAGAAAATGTCTAAAAATGCTGTGTGACCATCTGGGTTCAAACTCTGCTGTTGCGGTAAAATCATGCTGCCTGGGACCCGACCATGATCAAAGCGAATGTGAGCAATGTGGTCACAAGTCACCAAGAGCCCAGAGACAACGCACTTAAAAAATTGAAGGCCTCAAAAACATCGTGGGAGGTTCGTATGCCCCTCCATCTGAGACACATTCTTCACCGGGCCCCTCAAAACAGCAGGCCCCAACAGTTAAAGGAGCGTCCTCACTGGATCCTAAAATCTCCAGGCCTGGAGACGACACAGGATCTACAGGTACCCGTAAGAGCAGAGACCCTCACAGGTCAAAAAAGGCCCAGCTGGAAAAATCAGAAACGGGGCGGGAATCTCACCCAAGAGATACGGCGCACGGCGGAGACCATAAAACCGCTACGCAGAAAACACTGATGCCGACGCATGCGGCACGAAAGATGGTGCACCCGGTGCCGAAGATGTCATACCAGGCGCCAAAGGTGACACATCCGGCGCCGAAGCCGGTGCATCCAACGCTGAAGCCGTCACATGGTGCAGGAGATGGCGCACTCGATGCGGGAGACGGCTCTAAAGAAGACATCAATGCATTCGAACTCAGAGGGGTCAATGCTGGCACATTCTCTACAACCAGCATCAACATCGTCGCAGGGCACTGATAGAATGCATAGGCATTGACAACTGTCACTGGAGGCTGTGACCAGCCTTTCTAAGAAGCACAGTACTATCACTGTTGAAAGCCAACTCCGACATACCGGCCACAAAAGACATAGAGATGAATCTGGTGACAAAGCCCAAGCAATGTATAGCCCTCATCTCTCTCATCTCTCCAGTTCTTCCTATGGGAAACGGACACCAAGGGCCACTTCATGTTCCGAAGAAGAGTGGATGCACGTAACCTCTTCCTCTTCCTCCATCTCCTCACAGGAGTTCTCTGACATGTCATCGGCGTCAAGACCTCGTGCCTTGGGCTATCATATACCAGAACCATTACCAAAGAGAAAGAAAGTCATGGGGGATATCCTGCCGAAGGAAAACAGTCTAGAACCCCGGACTCTGACATATTATTAGCAGCAGTGCCACCACCGAGGCCGAGTCACCCGCAGATGCCGCTGCAGACCCAGCAGGCATTTTCTCATTTGTCCAAAGCATTGTCTGGTTTTTTCGAAACCCTTCAATCTACATTCACTTGCCTCATGCATCTCCATCCAGTTCTCCGGGAACACCACATTCCATGGGAGAATCATCACCAGAACCCACCATATCACCTCAACCACTCATGACTGCATCAGCAGCTCCCAGGCCTCCTTCACCCCTGAATCCAGATTCCCTCAGTCCTCATCAAGTTCCTCCACTGGGTATCCGTCAGACCTGCCAGAGGAGCCACAGGAACCGTATTCACCACCTGAGGATTTGTCTTATCCAAGATTCTTGGACAAAATGGGAGAAATATTGCACTTGGATATCAAGAAACTCCCTGATCCAAGAGCTGAGACATTGGGGTTATTACAAATTTTCGATGTTCCCGGTGAACCACCTCACTACCTCCTCATGAAGTACTGAACAAGGTACTAGAGAACTCCTGGGAAACTCCTTTCTCACAGTACAAGCAGGTTGGTAGTCCTCACATATGGGTGACATCATCAGGATGGAGCCCAATCACGGAATACTTTTGTCAAAGTTTCTAGAACTTTGACTGGCACCTACTGGGCATGCCCAGCATGGCACTAACCCTGCATCCAGCAGGGGTCTCCCTTCAGTCTCTTTTTCCACGCAGCTATAGTCACGCGGATTATTGGAGCTCTTCACAGATTCCTGACAGGAATTTTCTTATCAGGAAATTGATTTCAAAACTTGCAAAATTTATTGCCCCCTAAGGGGTCTCCCTTCTTCGCCATCGATTGCCGCGTCCGTATGGTAAGTTTACCCCGTTTTTCGGTCTGTTCCCGGTAGGGACCACTGTGGGCTTTGTCGGCACTGACCGCGACCAGCCTAAATTTTCGATGGCCATGATGGCGACGGGTTTTCGGCGGTGCCCTGACTGTCCGAGAACTATGTCAATCATGGACCCTCATTTGGTCTGTGTATTATGTCTCGGCCCGTCGCACCAAGTAGAGATGTGTACCAATTGACTCTGAAGGGCTGTTGGGCATGGTTGGAAAAATGGTGCTTTTATTTCAGTGTTCGTCTCCACAGAAGTCATCGACTCCGTCCCCGGCTAAGCAACGTCATCGCTTCGATGCTGAGGAGTCCCGATCGGTGTCTCAATCTTCATCATCCCCATCTTGGGTGCCGGAGTCGGGAAAAACTGAGTACCGTGAAAAGCACTGGCATAAGCATCGAAGGCCGGTGCCCTCGACTTCAGGAGTACCGGTGGCATCTTTGTCAAGTCTTGAGCCACCGAAGAAGAAAACCCGAGCTGAGGAGCATAGAAACATAGAAACATAGAAATGACGGCAGAAGAAGACCAAATGGCCCATCCAGTCTGCCCAGCAAGCTTCCCTCATTTCTTCTCCCATACTTATCTGTTTCTCTTAGCTCTTGGTTCTAATTCCCTTCCACCCCCGCCATTAATGTAGAGAGCGGTGATGGAGCTGCATCCAAGTGAAATATCTAGCTTGATTAGTTAGAGGTAGTAGGGGTAGTAACCGCCGCAATAAGCAAGCTACACCCATGCTTATTTGTTTTTACCCAGATTATGTTATACAGCCCTTATTGGTTGTTTATCTTCTCCCCTGCCATTGAAGCAGGGAGCTATGCTGGATATGCGTGAGGTATCAGTTTTTTTTCTTCTCCCCTGCCGTTGAAGCAGAGAGCTATGCTGGATATGCATCGAAAGTGAAGTATCAGGCACATTTGGTTTGGGGTAGTAACCGCCGTAACAAGCCAGCTACTCCCCGCTTTGTGAGTGCGAACCCTTTTTTCTTCTCCCCTGCCGTTTAAGCAGAGAGCTCTGCTGGATGTGTGTAAGGGTATTGTGGATGTGTGGGTATTGTGGATGTGTGTAAGGGTATTGTCTCCAGGCAGTAGCCATCATTCTGGCGAGTCACCCACTCTTCATTGGCGGCCTCTTAACTTTATGGATCCACAGTGTTTATCCCACGCCCCTTTGAAGTCCTTCACAGTTCTGGTCTTCACCACTTCCTCCGGAAGGGCATTCCAGGCATCCACCACCCTCTCCGTGAAGAAATACTTCCTGACATTGGTTCTGAATCTTCCTCCCTGGAGCTTCAAATCGTGACCCCTGGTTCTGCTGATTTTTTTCTTATGGTAAAGGTTTGTTGTTGCCTTTGGATCATTAAAACCTTTCAAGTATCTGAAAGTCTGTATCATATCACCTCTGCTCCTCCTTTCCTCCAGGGTGTACATATTTAGATTCTTCAATCTCTCCTCGTACGTCATCCGATGAAGATCCTCCACCTTCCTGGTCGCCCTTCTCTGTACCGCTTCCATCTTGTCTTTGTCTTTTTGTAGATACGGTCTCCAGAACTGAACACAGTACTCCAGGTGAGGCCTCACCAAGGACCTGTACAAGGGAATAATCACTTCCCTTTTCTTACTCAATATTCCTCTCTCTATGCAGCCCAGCATTCTTCTGGCTTTTGCTATCGCCTTGTCGCATTGTTTCGCAGACTTCATATCATTAGACACTATCACCCCAAGGTCCCTCTCCTGCTCCGTGCACGTCAGCCTTTCCCCCCCCCATCGAATACAGTTCATTCGGATTTCCGCTCCCCATATGCATGACTTTGCACTTCTTGGCATTGAATCTCAGCTGCCATATCTTCGACCACTCTTCCAGTTTCCTTAGATCCCGTCTCATTCTCTCCACTCCTTCCGGCGTGTCCACTCTGTTGCAGATCTTAGTGTCATCCGCAAAAAGACAAACCTTACCTTCTATCCCGTCCGCAATGTCGCTCACAAAGATATTGAACAGGACCGGTCCCAACACCGATCCTTGCGGTACACCACTTAAAACCGCTCTCTCTTCAGAGAAGGTTCCGTTTACCATCACACATTGTCTTCTGTCCGACAACCAATTTGCAATCCAGGTCACCACCTTGTCACTCACTCCCAAGCTTCTCGTTTTATTCACCAGTCTCCTGTGCGGAACCGTATCAAAAGCTTTGCTGAAATCCAAGTATATGACATCGAGCGCTCTTCCTTGGTCCAATTCCTTGGTTACCCAGTCAAAAAAGTCAATCAGATTTGTCTGACAGGATCTTCCCCTGGTGAATCCATGTTGCCTCTGGTCCATCAATTCTCCGGACTGTAGATAGTTCACTATTCTCTCTTTCAGCAGAGACTCCATTACTTTTCCCACCACCGAAGTGAGGCTAACCGGCCTGTAGTTGCCAGCCTCCTCCCTGTTCCCACTCTTGTGAAGCGGGACCACCACCGCTCTTCTCCAGTCTCTCGGCACCACTCCCGTTTCTAGGGATCTATTGAACAGGTCACACAGCGGACCCGCCAGAACATCTCTGAGCTCCCTCAATATCCTTGGATGAATCCCATCAGGCCCCATGGCTTTGTCCACTTTCAGGTTCTTTAGCTCTTCCCACACATTTTCTACTGTAAAAGGATTTTCATCTATTCCACTTCCCTCCAGTTTCTTGTTGTGTAGAGATGGTCCTTCTCCAGGGTCTTCTTTAGTGAACACAGAGCTGAAGTATTCGTTTAATATTTCTGCCATTTCTTCGTCTGTCTCCACACATTGATCATTACCACCTTTCAATTTCACTATACCACTTTGGACCTTTCTCTTTTCGCTGATGTATCTGAAAAATGTTTTGTCACCATTTTTTATCTCCTTGGCAATCCTCTCTTCTGCTTGATTTTTTGCCAACTTGATTGTTTTCTTCGTCTCCCTTATAAATTGTCCTCGAGCATAAATTGTCCTCGAAGCCGGATGCACCGAGGCGTTCCTTGTCTTCGGTGGGTGCGGCTGCCGAGACTCCACCGGGACCGGTGGACCCTTCGGCGTTGCCCGCCATGCCTCCCACTCCGGACCTGCGGCTCACCACCCTAGTGCTCCAAGAGGAATTGCACTAGATGGTACAAGAGGCAGTGGTCCAGGCTGTCCAAAGCCTCCTGAGACCACCAATGCTAGCACCGGTGCCCATGCCGGAACTGGCACTGATGCCACCAATGCTACTCCCTCTCCTCAATAGGCTTGATCTGCTTATCAGTGCCCTGCCTGGGGCACCGAGGAAATCACCAATCCCCATGGCTCCATTGACACCCATTCCGCTCTCTTCACAGGAAGAGGATGTGTCGAAGCCTGAGCCTGTTCTGGGGCCTGCGGGAGTGCCCACACCAAGGAAACTGGTGAAGTCCCCGATGCCATCGGTGCCGCTTCGCCCGACACCGATGCCGGATTTAGATTTATCGGTGCCAAGGCCAGGTCCATCAATGCCGACACTGATACCTTTAGTGCCCAGAGCTCCTTCGGCCGGGGGAGGTCCCTTTGTACCACTAAGACCCCCACTGCACGCGGGGGATCAGCCATATGATCCATGGACGGATGACACCTTGGATTCCCAGGAATCGGCTGATGTCCCATCAGAACCTTCACCTCCTGAGGAAAGGCGTAAGTCTCCGCTGGAAGACCTCTCCTTTATTAGCTTCATTAAGGAGATGGCGGAGACTATTTCCTTCACGCTGCAGACGGAGGAGGTCTCAAGGCATAAAATACTGGAGGTACTTCAATTCCTGGATCCTCCAAAGGAAATCATGTCCGTCCTGTCCATGAAATTCTACACGATTTGATGCAGCAGAATTGGGAGCATCCTGGAATGGTTCCCCCCATGAATCGCAAGATGGATGCGATCTATCTTGTGCAGCCATCCCCGGGCTTTCAAAAGACGCAATTGGTGGTGGAATCCACCCAGAAGAAGGCCAAGCGTCCAAAGCCTCATTCTTCAGCGCCACCCAGGAAGGAACAGAAGTTCCTCGACGCTTTAGGGCGCAGAGTGTTCCATGGAGCTATGCTCATTTCACGTATTGTGTCGTATCAATTATATATGACTCAGTACAATCAGAACCTCTTTAAACAACTACAGGACTTTGAGTCCCTCCCGGGGCAGCTTCAAGAACAGCTGAATGCTATCATTAAGAAAGGCTTCGACGCCGGGAAACATGAGGTCAGATCGGAGCATGATGTCCTTGATAAGGCCGCCCGATTGTCAGCGGCTGGCATCAGTGCTCGGCATTGGGCTTGGCTGAAGTCCTCAGATCTCCGCCTGGAGGTTCAGGATCGTTTGGATGATCTCCCCTGTTCAGGGGATAATCTATTTGGTGAAAAGATCCAGGAGATGGTGGCCCAGCTGAAGGATCACAGTGAAACACTCAGTCAGCTCTCGGCCGCTCATGCTGAGTTTTCGACTTCCTCCAAACAGCCGTTTAGATGGGAGACGAAACGACCAGCGTACAAAGCCCAGAGATATTATCCCCCATCAACACGAGCTTGCCAGCCATGGACTCAGAAAGCTCAACCCCCTGCCCAGCCTAGTCCTGCTGCAGGATTTTGACTTCCAGCTCAGGAGAAAAGATCATCCCCATCTGCCATACCTGCCTGTCAGCATCCGGCTCTGCCACTTCACCACCATGTGGCTAAAGATCACCACAGACCAGTGGGTTCAGTCGGTCGTAGCTCACAGTTACCATCTAAACTTCCTCTCTGTCCCATCGGACACCCCACCTCGGCTGGGGTGGACCTCCTCCTACCACTATCATCATCTGCAGGAGGAAGTAACTTCCCTTCTGCAAGCGAATGCCATAGAACCAGTTCATCTTCCCCAGAGGGGACATGGCTTCTACTCCCAATACTTTTTAAGTCCAAAAAAGACGGGATGCACTCACCCGATATTAAACCTTCGGGCTCTAAACAAACATCTTCGGAATGAGAAGTTTTGGATTGTAAATTTGGGCTCTTTACTCCCACTTCTCCAACAGAGGGATTGGCTTTGCTCTCTGGACCTGAAAGATGCATACATGCACATCGCAATTACTCTGTCTCACAGAAAATACCTCTGATTCCTTGTCGGAGACCAACATTTCCAGTACCGGGTACTTCCATTCGGCCTTGCATCAGCCCCTTGGGTCTTCACGAATTGCCTGACAGTCGTAGCTGCATACTTAAGAAGACTAGGCACTCACATCTATCCTTATCTGGATGACTGGTTGCTGAGAGCTCAGTCACTGGAAGGAGTTTATTTATTTATTTATTTGAATGTTTTTTTTTTATACCGAAGTTTGGTGTCAGCCTTCATAGAAACATAGAAATGACGGCAGAAGAAGACCAAATGGCCCATCCAGTCTGCCCAGCAAGCTTCACACACTTTTTTCTCTCATACTTATCTGTTTCTCTTAGCTCTTGGTTCTATTTCCTTTCCACCCCCACCATTAATGTAGAAAGCAGTGATGGAGCTGCATCCAAGTGAATATCTAGCTGATAAGTTAGGGGTAGTAGGGGTAGTAACCGCGGCAATAAGCAAGCTACACCCATGCTTATTTGTTTTACTCAGACTATGTTATACAGCCCTTATTGGTTGTTTATCTTCTCCCCTGCCGTTGAAGCAGGGAGCTATGCTGGATATGCTTGAGGTATCAGTTTATTCTTCTCCCATGCTGTTGAAGCAGAGAGCCATGCTGGATATGCATAGAAATAGAAGTAACAGGCTTATTTGGTTTGGGGTAGTAACCGCCGTAACAAGCCAGCTACTCCCCGCTTTGTGAGTGTGAACCCTTTTTTCTTCTCCCCTGCCGTTGAAGCAGGGAGCTATGCTGGATATGCGTGAAGTATCAGTTTTTTCTTCTCCCCTGCCGTTGAAGCAGAGAACTATGCTGTATATGCATAGAAATAGAAGTAACAGGCTTATTTGGTTTGGGGTAGTAACCGCCATAACAAGCCAGCTACTCCCCCCTTTGTGAGTGCAGATCCTTTATTCCACATTTCCTCTTGCTGTTGAAGCTAGAACGATGTTGGAGTCACAGTAAGCATGTGTACGTTTATTGAATAAGGGTATTGTCTCCAGGCAGTAGCCATCATTCTGGTGAGTCACCCACTCTTCATTGGCGGCCCTCTTGACTTTATGGATCCACAGTGTTTATCCCACGCCCTTTGAAGTCCTTCACAGTTCTGGTCTTCACCACATCCTCCGGAAGGGCATTCCAGGCATCCACCACCCTCTCCGTGAAGAAATACTTCCTAACATTGGTTCTGAATCTTCCTCCCTGGAGCTTTCAAATCGTGACCCCTGGTTCTGCTGATTTTTTTTCCTACGGAAAAGGTTTGTCGTTGTCTTTGGATCATTAAAACCTTTCAAGTATCTGAAAGTCTGTATCATATCGCCTCTGCTCCTCCTTTCCTCCAGGGTGTACATATTTAGATTCTTCAATCTCTCCTCGTACATCATCCGATGAAGATCCTCCACCTTCCTGGTCGCCCTTCTCTGTACCGCTTCCATCTTGTCTTTGTCTTTTGTAGATACGGTCTCCAGAACTGAACACAGTACTCCAGGTGAGGCCTCACCAAGGACCTGTACAAGGGAATAATCACTTCCCTTTTCTTACTCGATATTCCTCTCTCTATGCAGCCCAGCATTCTTCTGGCTTTTGCTATAGCCTTATCGCATTGTTTCGCAGACTTCATATCATTAGACACTATCACCCCAAGGTCCCTCTCCTGCTCCGGGCACATCAGCCTTTCCCCCCCCCATCGAATACTGTTCATTCGGGTTTCCACTCCCCATATGCATGACTTTGCACTTCTTGGCATTGAATCTCAGCTGCCATATCTTCGACCACTCTTCCAGTTTCCTTAGATCCCGTCTCATTCTCTCCACTCCTTCCGGCGTGTCCACTCTGTTGCAGATCTTAGTGTCATCCGCGAAAGACAAACCTTGCCTTCTATCCCGTCCGCAATGTCGCTCACAAAGATATTGAACAGGACCGGTCCCAACACCGATCCTTGCGGTACACCACTTAAAACCGCTCTCTCTTCAGAGAAGGTTCCATTTACCATCACACATTGTCTTCTGTCCGTCAACCAATTTGCAATCCAGGTCACCACCTCGGCACTCACTCCCAAGCTTCTCGTTTTATTCACCAGCTCCTGTGCGGAACCGTGTCAAAAGCTTTGCTGAAATCCAAGTATATGATATCGAGCACTCTTCCTCGATCCAATTCCTTGGTTACCCAGTCAAAAAAGTCAATCAGATTTGTCTGACAGGATCTTCCCCTGGTGAATCCATGTTGCCTCTGGTCCATCAATTCTCCGGACTGTAGATAGTTCACTATTCTCTCTTTCAACAGTGACTCCATTACTTTTCCCACCACCGAAGTGAGGCTGACCGGTCTGTAGTTGCCAGCCTCCTCCCTGTTCCCACTCTTGTGAAGCGGGACCACCACCGCTCTTCTCCAATCACTCGGCACCACTCCCGTTTCTAGGGATCTATTGAACAGGTCACACAGCGGAGCCGCCAGAACATCTCTGAGCTCCTTCAATATCCTTGGATGAATCCCATCAGGCCCCATGGCTTTGTCCACTTTCAGGTTCTTTAGCTCTTCCCACACATTTTCTACTGTAAAAGGATTTTCATCTATTCCACTTCCCACCAGTTTTTTGTTGTGTAGAGATGGTCCTTCTCCAGGGTCTTCTTTAGTGAACACAGAGCTGAAGTATTCGTTTAATATTTCTGCCATTTCTTCGTCTCCCTCCACACATTGATCATTACCACCTTTCAATTTCACTATACCACTGTGGATCTTTCTCTTTTCGCTGATGTATCTGAAAAATGTTTTGTCTCCATTTTTTATCTCCTTGGCAATCCTCTCTTCCGCTTGACTTTTTGCCAACTTGATTAATTTCTTTGTCTCCCTCAGTTGAATCAGATATTCTTCTTTGTGTTCCTCCCTTTGGGATCTTTTATATATCTTGAATGCTGTTCTTTTAGCTTTAATTTTGTCAGCCACCTCCTTTGAGAACCAGATAGGTTTCAATTTTCTTTTGCTTTTCTTTACATTTCTAACGTATAGAGCAGTTACCTTGGTGATTGCTCCTTTTAGATTGGTCCACTGCTGATCCACATCTCTCTCGTTCTCCCATCCGTTAAGTTCTTCCTCCAGGTACTTCCCCATTTCCTCAAAGTCTGTGTTTTTGAACTGTAAAACTCGGGTCTTTGTGGTTCTTTTCCCTATTCTTTTAGTGATATTAAACCATACCGTTTGATCACTGCTGCTGAGGTGGGCACCCACCTGGACATCTGAGACATTATCTGCATTAGTGAGCACTAAGTCGAGTATAGCTCCTTCTCTGGTGGGTTGCAACACCATTTGTTTGAACAAAGATACTTGCATGGCATCCACTATCGCTCTACTATTTTTAGTTTCTGCAGATGGGATTTTCCAGTCTACATTTATAACAGTTTACAGTTTATAACAACAATTTACATTAAAACATCAGAGAAACAATTAACACAAAGTAACATTGGTAAATGCTTGATAACATTGCTAATATAAGAACATTGAGTAACATTATAGGTTGATTGATAAGTTTGGTAGTATTTTATGGGTAGTTTAGCTAAATGCATTAGATATAAAAGGGTTTTCCCGGTCAGGTTTAGGATGGGGGTGATATACAGGAGGTAGGTTACTGGTTACAACGATTATTTAGTTATTTATTTATTTATTTAAATTCTTATATACCGACATTCCTGTAAGGTATACAATCACAGTGGTTTACAGTACAACAGAACCATCGCGTGGGAGCGATACAAGGAACAATAATGGAATATTTGGAATAATGGATAATGGAATGTTATAATGATAAGTTGAAATGTAGGGAGAGATATTAGGTGAATGGTTGACTGTCGGAGCTTATTGTCTTTAGAAGGGTATTGTCATCTTGATAGGTTTATCCTATCCCATCCTTGTAGGCTTGTTTGAAAAGCCAGGATTTGAGTAGCTTCTTGAACATTTTGGTGTTGCTTTGTAGTCTTAGACTGTCTCGCAGGGTGTTCCAGAGATGTGGTCCAGCTATTGAGAATGCTCTTGTGACTGATGGGATCTCTACTCGTGCTTTGTTTGTTGATCTAGTGTTGCGTTGATTGTAGTGTTTTTGGATTAAGATGTAAGATGGAGGGAGTTCTTCACTCCCTCCATCTTACAGTACGGCTACTACTATCTTTGGGATTTCTAATCAATTATCAGATGTCTCACTTAATTCCATCTCAGTTCCTCTCCTTTATCGGAGAGGATCTCACATGATCCAAGCAGACTTTTCTTCCCAGGGACCAAGCTCACGCACTGGTGTTACTGGCACCGGCTATATGGTCTCGCCAAACCACGATGGCTCTTCATGTACTTGTTTTACTGGGGTCCTCGGTCCATGTTACCCCAATGGCTCATCTGGCCATGAGAGTAATGCAGTGGACATTAAAGTCCCAGTGGTCACAGGCACATCATTCAATGTCCAACATTGTCCATATCACCAGGCAGCTTTGCCCTCTCTGTAGTGTGGTGGATCCAGGAGTCCCACCTGCTCCAAGGGCTACCATTTCAAACTCCAGAACCTTAGATGATCTTAACAACTGATGCTTCCACTCTAGGTTGGGGAGCACATGTCATCCACCTGCAGACTCAGGAAACCTGGTCGGCAGAGGAGTCACAACATCAAATACATTTTCTGGAGCTCTGGGCGATCAGACATGCTCTCTCCGCATTTCAGGATTGTTTTTACAACAAAACAATCCTGATCCAAACGGGCAACCAGGTAGTAATATGGTACGTCAACAAGTAGGGAGGAACTGGGTCCTACCTCCTATGTCAGGAGGTATCACAAATTTGGGCTTTTGCTCTATCTCAGGCCATGCTTCTCAGAGCGACCTACCTGGCGGGTGTGGACAATGTTCTAGCGGACAATCTCAGTCGAGAATTTCAGCCCCACGAGTGGTCCCTCAACCCTGTAGTGGTGGACTGGATATTTTGGAAGTGGGGTTACCCGAGCATCGACCTCTTCGCGTCGCTGCACAATCGCAAGGTGGACAACCTCTCCTCTGTACATCACAGTCACCAAGTTCCACCTCGGGATGCATTCGCCCTGTCCTGGATGAAGGGCCTCCTCTATGCCTACCCACCACTTTCTCTCATCAGCAAGACTCTAGTGAAGCTACGCACGGACAAGGGCCTAATGATTCTCATTGCCCACTACTGGTCATGACAGGCATGGTTTCCCATCCTTCAGGATCTCTCACTGCATCCGCAGATTCCCCTAGGCATGGATCCGTCCCTGATTTCTCACAGGACAAGCAGGATGGTAGTCCTCACATATGGGTGACATCACAGGATGGAGCTCTGCACAGAAAACCTTTCTGTCAAATTTTCTACAAAGCTTTGACACTGGCACACTGAGTGCACTGATCATGCTCAGCCTGCAATTATACCTGTGAACCACAGGTGTCTCCCTCAGTCTTCTTTTTTCCGCTCTGCAGTAAGCATAGCAGTTAGGAGCTCTGTGATAAATTCTAACACTTTTTCTACATGGAAACACTTAAACTTTTACTTCACAAACACTTTTCCCTGCACGGGTCTCCCTTCGCGTACGTTTATTCGACGCTCAGTGAGTACTATGCCCTGTTTTTTCGGTCGGTTCCTGTCACCTCCCTGGCCTGCCAACCGACTGCGGCCTTCCCTCTCCCTATGTTTTCAGTTAGCCACACATAGCCTGTGAGTGTCCCTCTGTGACACTGTGCCTGGTTATTAGCGCTAGTGGGACAAGGACTTCCATGGTTTCCATTGCCGCCAGGGCCCCTGTCGATTTCAGGTCCTTTGATTTCCTCGGTACCCTTGTGCAGTCGATGCCCCCATCGCTACCGTTGGTACCCCCTTTAGACCATCCTGGATTCTTCGATGCCATCAGTACCCCTCCCCTCGCAGTACACTGATGCCATCGGTCCCTGCATCATTTCTATCAGTGCCATCCATGTTTTTCACCCATGGCACTGATTTTTCCTTGGGTTTCACCGATGCCATCATTGCCCGGATGGATGCCATTGATGCACACCTTTGTCTAGTCGGTGCCATCCATGTCCGGTTCGGTGCCACCATTGCCCAGGGCACTTCCATCGATACCAGGTTCATTTCTATCAATGCCATCCTTTATTTTATCGATGTCATTGATGCCCAGGTCAATTCCATCGATGGTATCCGTGCCAGGGTCAATTCCACCGATGGCATCCATGCCAACATCGATTCCGTCGATGCCCATGTCAGTGCCATCGATGCCATTGGTGCCCAAGTCGATCCAATCAATACCGTCGATGCCTGTGGCCATGCCACTGATGCCATCGGCACCCGCCTCCATACATCGATGCCCTCGACGCCCACGTTGTATCCATCGGTGTCTTCAACGTTCCTATCTATGCGGTCATCAACTCCGTTGATGCCGGTATCATTTTTCCGATGCCAATGATGTTTTTCGATTATTCGATGCCACATCGTTTCTATAGATACCTACGCCGATGCCGTCAGTGTTTCCATCGCTGTCATCATTGCTCTGCCTGGGTCATCGACGTTTATTCATATATATTTTTGACGATACCCTTGAGGCCGCTTCAGCCGCCATCGACACCGTCAATACCAACATAGCACCTCCATGTAATGCCCTCACCTAAACACAGTGCTCCATGCTTTGGGTTCTTATTAAAGCCCTGTGTTAGTCTACGACACTACATAGTGCAAGGAGCAGTGCAGGCATGCTGACAGTCCATCATCAGTCACCCTCCGAGACAGCAAGGGCATCCATCTCGGCGCTGGGGAAAGACCGGGCCGAGCACCGTGGCACGCATCGTCACCAACACGGTGACTGTCCACTACCCATGCCATCCAGCACATCAGTGCTATCCTTCTTGGTGCTGGAGAATGCCCGGGCCGAGCAACATAACCACTGCCATTGCCACTGTTCCGCACAGTGCTGGCAGTCCTTGGTGCTCCAGAAACACCGGAACGAGTTCCAAAGAATTCTGCACTGGCGTCACAAGACATCGAGCTGCTGCAACGAGGACTGGGTTCACGAGCCAAAGATGGCTCCCCTGTTCCCGAAGCGTGCCCCTCCGACATCGGTGCGGGATTGTGGCCCTCCACAAAATTACTGTGGTAGCTCCAGCCACGCTCAGCCTGTCTCCTCTATACGTGCCACCATACCAGACATCAGAGTTGAGACGGGCATCTACATCCCACAGCCTATCCCTCGATGACTCCTGAAATCCACGGAGCCAGCAATCTTCACCGGCTCATCCTTCAGTGATCCACATCGGATGGTAAGTACCCACTTCTGCGGCATTCCCATTGAGATGTGTTCTCTAATTCGGGCCACATGGTTCGAAAGGTTCTAGGTCAAGTACCTTTCAAGAACCGTATTAATTTCACATATCACTATGCCAGCTTTGTCAGCCACAATACCAAAAGAACCTCCCTATCATTTCTTTGGGATTGCATCAGGACATCCTCCCATTTTCAGCAATGGGGCTCTGAACTGATTAATACTCTGGCTTCTGGTTCCTAATTCAGAACTAAAGTTCCAGATGCATTCGCTGATCTGCTAAACACGAGATCCAGCAAATACTACCTCAATTGCAAGTCCACCTCGAAGCCTGACAACAGGTTTCGATGTCTCCTTGTACAGCACACAGAAATGCGGGTAAGACTTTACCGCTCATGCTCCCGTGGCAGGTTACATGATATCCAGATTACATCAGCCCCTCCAGTTGGACACCTCCTGGTCTCCCAACTGGCTGGATATCAGAGCGGCTCCCCCACTTTGTACCAAGGTTCCCGGTACACTCCCCCAGATGCTACAAAGCACAGGGGGGGAGGGTTGGGGAGTTTTAATTACACTATTCTTTCTTTCAACAGAAAGTAGTTATTCTCACAGGACAAGCAGGATGGTAGTCCTCACAAATGGGTGACATCGAGGATGGAGCCCTGTACGGAAAACTTTTCTGTCAAAGTTTCAACAAGCTTTGACTGACACTAGCACACTGGGTGCACTGAGCATGCCCAGCCTGCAATTATCCCTGTGAGCCACAGGTGTCTCCCTCAGTCTTCTTTTTTCCGCTCTGCAGTCAGCATAGCGGTTGGAGCTCTGTGAGGATTTTTTTTAACTAATTACCTCATGGAAACACTTAACTTTTCACTTCAAAAAACACTTTTCCCTACACAGGTCTCCCTCCGCGTACGTTTTTACGACGCTCGGTGAGTACTAATTCTTATTTTTCGGTCGGTTTCTGTCACTATCTTAAGGCTGTTAACTGACTGAAGCCTTCCCTTCCCCCATTTTTCAGTTAGCTTTAAACAGCTTGCGAGTATCTCTGTGACACTCTGCTTGCTTATGCTAGTGGGGTAGGGATTTTTTCCTTAACTTTAGGACCTCTGTAGCTTCAAGTCCTTCGTTCCCTGGTACCCTCACGCAGTCGATACCCTATCGCTACACCGGGACCCTCCTAAACCGCCCTGGGCTTTTATATGTCATCAGCGCCCCTCCCCCCACGGTGCCCTGATGCCTTTATCCATGTTTTTGTTTTTCAGTGCTACCAGGCTTTTTCCTCCTACGCACTGTTTTTTTTTTCCTTGGGCTTCCTCGGTGCCGTCCCTACCCGGATGCATGCCATTGACGCACACGCTGTTAGTCACTGCCATGCATACTCGGGTCGCCGCCACCGCTGCCCGAGACACTTTTTAACGATCCCAGGGTCACTTCATCGATGCCACCCCCCCTTTTGGGGATGCCATCGATGCCCCATCCTCCCCACCGATGTCCAGCCCTTTTCCATCGGTGGGCATTGGTGCCACATCGATTCGTCGGTGGGCATCGATGCCGGATGGTCCCCATCGGTGGACATCGGTGCCGGATGGCTTGTCCGTCGATGGCATTGGTGCCGGATGGCCGTCCGTCGATGGCATCGGTGCCAGGTCCTTTTGCATTGATGGACACCGATGCCCAGGTGTTTCATCCATGGGCATCTATGTTAGAATGCATCCATCGAGGGCAGTCGATGCCAGGCTGCTCCCATCGGTGAAATTCAATGCCCAGGTGGGTCCCATCGGTGGGTATCCATGCCGGCTCGATTCCGTGGATGGGCGTTGATGCCAATGCCAGCCTTATGGCTGGCATCGATGCCCATGCCGATTCCAGGACTGGCGTTGATGCCGGGATGGAATTCATCGACTGGGAGATCCATGCCATCGATTCCATACGTGTCCATATCGATGCCACCGACACACGTGTCTGGGGCACCGATGCCATGTACACTTGGAAATCTGAGTCTGTCCAAATCGATACCGTCAACGTCTGTGGCCCTATAGTTGATGCCCGTGGCCATGCCACAAACGGCATAAATGCCCGCCTCCATGCATCGATGCCCTCGACACCTCCGTTTTCCTTCGGTGTCCTTGACGCCCTATTGATTCGACTTCGACTCAGTCGATGCCGGTATCTTTTTCAATAACGGCAATGTTTTTCGATTATTCGATTCCACATAGTTTCAAAGATACCTATGCCACTGCTGTCAGTGCCCGTCACTGTCATCATTCTCCTGGCCAGTCATCGACGATTTTTCATACCCATTTTGATGATATCCTCGAAGCCCCTTAGGTTGCCTTCAATATCGTCAATACCGACATAGCACCGCCACATAATACCCTCGCCTCCTCACATTGCTCCACGCTTTGGGTTCTTTTTTAAGCCCCGTATTAGCTTAAGACACTCCATTGTGTCAGGAGCAGAGCAGGCGTGCTGACAGTTCGTCATCGATCGCCTTCCAGGACGACGAGGGCTTCCATCTCGGCGCTGGGGAAAGACCGGGACGAGCACCGTGGCACCCATCATCGCCGACATCGTGATCGTCCGCCGCTGACGCCATCCAGCACATCGGTGCCATCCTTCTCCAGGCTGGACAACGCTCGGGCAGAGCGACATCACCACTGCCATCAGCACTGTTCCTACAGTTTTGGCAGTCCTTGGTGATCCAGAACTTCCGGATCCAGGTCCGACAGCTTCTGCATTGGCGTCACGACACATCGAGCCGCTGTGACGAGGGAAGGGAACATGAGTTCCGTTAGGGCTCCTCTGTTCCTGGCGTGCCCCACCGTCAAGTGGTGTGGGACTATGGCCATCTGTTACACTTAGCAGTCTAAACGCCACTCACGCCTGGCCTGTCTCCTCTGTACCTGTGCCACCATACCGGGTTTCAGAGCGAGATGGACGTTTACGTCCCCGGCCTTACCCTCGAGGACTCCGGAGACCGTCGGAGTCAACAATCTTCACCGGCTCGTCTTGCGGCGATCCACGTCGGATGGTAAGTACCCGCTTCGGCGGCATTCCCATAGAGTTGTGTTCTCCCATTCGGACCGTGGTTCGAAAAGTTCTGGGTCATGTGCCTTTTAGAACTGTATTAGTGTCACATATCGCTATGTTAGCTATGTTAGCCACAATATCAGGAGAACCCCTCTATCTTCTTGGGATTGCAGCAGGGCTTCTTCTCTTGTCAGTAACAAGTCCCTGTGCCGACCAATGCTCTGACTCTTGGTTCCCTCCCAACCAAGGTCCAGCTGCATTGGCTGATCTGCTAAACATGAGATTCAGCAACCATTGCCCCATGTACAAGTCCACCTTGAGGCCTGGCCACAGGTCTCAGTGTCTCCTTGTACAGCATACAGAAATGCGGGTACCACTTACCGCTCACACACCTGCAGGAGCCTACATGATATCCTCCATTGGGACACCTCCTGGTCTCCCATCTGGTCAGATATCAGAGCGGCCACCCCACCTTGTACCAAAGTCCCGGTACACTCCCCCAGGCGCTACGAAGTGCAGAGGGGAGAAGGGAGGGGGGTTGGGGAGTTTTAATTGCACTATTCTTTCTTTTAACAGAAAATAGTTACTCTCCGCACATCCTGGACCTAAGAAAATCCAACTTTCTTTAGACGTCACAGGTACAATGGTATCTTTGGTTACCATCACTCCATACTGCAGTAAGTACATTATTTTAATGTTTCTATGTGCTTTATGGTGAGTCAACATTACAACCCCAAGCTCTGCCGCTGGCACCAGCTTCGGTAAGTGAACTGTCTCTTGCATCACTGTTGGTGAATGCTGTTTTCTCTGCGGAGTGTAACATCATTCACTTTCCTTGCATAGACTACTGCTAACCACTTTCAGTACATGCAAGGAGCTCTCACTTTTTTCAGGACTCACTATACATTTACTAACTGGGATTACTGTCACTGCCATAAATCCCTTCTGTAACACTTCTGGACACCACAGTCTTAAGACCCTCTTGTCCAGCATGCGCACAGACATTCTGATACATTGTTATATGTCCCTGCACATATTTTCCATAACCTCAGCCTTTCAACTTTTCATGGTTGGGCTATGGGGTTTCTTCCCACTATGCATTTTTCTCATAATTCAAAACTGCTATGGGTTATATTCAGTGACATTCTATACTCAATGGACCTAAGTGGTTTCATTGCTTTCGTCCCTGATTCTTATCCCAGTTCGAACTAGGACCTAGTCTCCTTCGACTCATGCTCGCAATTCCTTAGGGTTATAAAGTTTCTCCTGAAAGCTGTCAACCCATTATGCATCTATTGCACTCCAGCATAGTTTCTCATAAACTTCCTGGACGTTGCACCCATGAGTTATGCCCTTATGCCTTCCAATACTGCTTTTGCAACAATTCTTTGTGCATACAGACAGACAGCATAGGGACAATGTGCTTTCCAACTCATAAGCACGCATTACCTCTTAGCTGCTCTGCTAGACAGCTGCACAGCTCTACCCTTGGCCCTTGTTCACTTCATGCGTCCTTGGGCCACATATCTAAGAGATTTAATGAACGCTCTATCAGACCTTCTCCATGTAGGTTCTATCCTCTCGAATGGTCTCAATTACATGTGTACAGGGCAAATCTTTTAACGCTGAGTTTAACTAAACTTTCCTCGGCGTCTGCATCATTCCATACGATGCACAGGTTCTGCTCCCTGCACATGTTTCCTATGCGTTCCCTTAGATGCCTTTTCTTCCATCAAAGGCCTCTTCAATATATCTCTTCTGCTGCCTCTCGTAGCCAGCATTCTTCTAATGTTGAACTGGGATGGGGTTCAGTATTCTTTTCCCCACTCCCTGACTGAGATCAGTATGCTTTCCCATACTTCTCAATCCATCATATCAGTAACCTTTTATTCTCTCACCAGTCAGTCCCAAATCATAGACTTACTGATGTTCTTAGGTTCTGGTAGCGTCACAAAACCTTCTAAACATAAATCTTGCCGTTTAATATGGCAGGCTTTACCTCCTGACGCTAAAAAAAAAAAAGAGGTATTACCCCTTTTACTTTTCCACCATTTTTTCTTACTCCCTCGGATTCTGTTCTCCAGACATCCTCCACATAGATACACCTTTCTCTTAGGAGGTGTATCGTTTTGGGAGTTGGGTTCCCGTTTTCGGTAATCCTCTCTGAGTCGGCTTACCATGGATTATCCACTGATCAAGCCGCCTCTATTTCTCTAATCACGGAATGAACATATATATTCTCCTTATAAGTCTCATACATTCTACGTTTGAGCCTTTCCATTCCTCTCTTCCACAGTTTGGCAAGGGAACTTCTTTCCCTCTTAATGTCATTCCTGCTAGCAGGGTCCGTGAGTTATGCACTCTTTCCATACTCACCTGACTCCGTTCCTCTGCCACTGAGTAGTTCTACGCATTCAACTTTCTATCCTTTTCAGGTAGATGTTGTATCTCCTTTCCTCAGGAAATACTCTATTAATTTTTCCTAACCTCTCTCTCTCGCCCTAGGGAGAGACTGGGTTTTCCACATTCCTGGACAGTAATGCTGCGCTTACATTCTATCTACATTGCACTGCATTCCATGTGAATTCCACTTGACTCTTTCCTTCATGCAAGGGTCAAGCTGCTACTTCCAGTGGCCACACAGACCTAATCCTTCTGATTAAGTGGTCTATATTTCCTTTCCTACCAACAAGCAGACATTTCACTACAACACTGTGGGTATCCACATACTGTTGTGTCCGTCTTAGCCTTAACAGCTTCCCTTTGGTTACTGCTGCTTGTACTTTTTTATCAGGTTGCAGCCTGGAGTCCTCTCCATACCTTCGCAGCCTATTATTGCTTACATTTGACTAGCCGGCATGCTCCATGTTTGGCCAGTCCGCCTACTCTTACTTTTTTCAATTCACTACCCAACATCCTTCCACGAACCCATTATGGTGTTGCGGATGCCCTCTGTTCCCATTTCCACCTCTGTCGTTACGCCTTTGCGCATCTGCGGTATATCTGGTGCATTCCCGGGCATCCTCAGCTCGGTACTCACCCATTTGTGAGGACTACCATCCTGCTTGTCCTGTGAGAAAGCAAATGTTGCTTACCTGATGTAACAGGTGTTCTCACAGGACAGCAGGATGTTAGTCCTCACGAAACCCGCCCGCCACCCCGCGGAGTTGGGTCTGTATACTTTTATTTTAGTTTCGCTTGCGCTTTTTAGCTATAAGACGAGACTGAGGGAGACACCTGTGGCTCACAGGGATAATTGCAGGCTGGGCATGCTCAGTGCACCCAGTGTGCTAGTGTCAGTCAAAGCTTGTTGAAACTTTGACAGAAAAGTTTTCCGTACAGGGCTCCATCCTCGATGTCACCCATTTGTGAGGACTAACATCCTGCTGTCCTGTGAGAACACCTGTTACATCAGGTAAGCAACATTTGCTTTCTCTGCCCATCCTGGACCTCAGAAATACCAACTTTCTTCAGAAGGCACAGGTAAAATGGTATCTCTCGTCACCATGCTTCCATATCGCAGTAAGTACATTACCTCTAATCTTTCTATGAGCTTCATGGTGAGTCAACAATATTACAATCCCAAGCTCTGCCGGTTGCACCAGCTTCGGCAACTAGGGTATTTCATTGAATCACTATCGGTGACAGCTGTTTCTTACGGTGTGTAATATCATTCATGCTTTCCTTGCATGGACAGCTGCATAACCACAGTCAGTCCATGCAACGAGTTCTAACTTCTTCATGACTCACTATAAATTTACTATCTGGGATTACTATCACTGCCATAAATCCCTTATACAACACTTCTGGACACCACAGTCACAATGACCTTCCTGTCCAGCAACCGCGCAGACATTCTAATAAATTCCTAAATGTCCCTGCGCGCATATTCCATAACCTCAGCCCCTCAACTCTTCATTGTTGGGCTATGGGGTTTTTTCACTATGCACTTTCCTCATAGATTCAAAACTGCTATGGGTTAGATTCAGTGAAATTCCTTTATCAGTGGGCCTAAGCTGTTCAAATGCTTTCGTCCCTCATCTATATTGCAGATCTAGAACCAAAACCTAGTCTGATCCTGCTCATGCTCACATTTACTCAGGGTTGTAAGTTTGACCTAAAATCTTCTCAACCCAATATGCGTCTGTTCCGCTCCAGGCACAGTTTCACATAAACTTCCTGGAGCTTGTAGCCATGAGTTATACCCTTATGCCTTCCAATACTGTCTCTGCAACAAATCTTTGTCGCTATGCTGTCTGTCTGTATGCATAATGTGCTTTCCAACACACAAGCACGCACAACCTCTTCGCTGCTCTGCAAGGAAGCTGCGCAGCTCTACCCTTTGCCCTTGCTCACTCTATGCATCCTCGGGCCACTTATCTAATAGACTTACTGAAAGCACTAACAGACCTTCTCCATATAGGTTCCATCCTCTCAATTGCTCTCAGACTACATGTGTGGTGAGAAAAATCTTCTAGAACTGAGGTCAACTGAACTTGCCCTCTGCGTCCGAATCGAACCATATGGTGCACATATTCTACTCCCTACACATGTTTCCAATGCGTTCCCGTAGATGCCTTTCTTCCATCAAGGGCCTCTTAAATGTGTCTCTTCCGCTGCCTCTCATAGCCAGCACTCTTCTAATGCTGAACCGGGACGGGGTTCACTGTTCCTCAGACCCACATTCTGGCCGAGACTGGTATGCTTCCCATACTTCTCAATCTATCACACCAGTAACGAATTCGCCTTCTCACCAGTCAGTCACAAATCGTCGACTCACTGATGTTCTCAGGTACTGGTAGCATCACAAAACCTTCCACACATAAATCCTACCATTCAAAATGGCATGATTTACCATATGATGCGTACAAAAGGGTATTACCCTTTTTCTTTTTCTACACCACTCTTTTCTCGGATTCTGCTCCCCAGACATCCTCCACATAGGTACACCTCTGTTCCAATTGGTGTATCGTTTGGGAGTGGGGATACCCGATTAACGGTAAACCCCTTCTGAGTCAGCTTACCATGGATTATCCCAGGACAAGCAGGATGCTAGTCCTCACATATGGGTGACGTCACTGACGGAGCCCTAATGCGGGAAAAACGTCTGTCAAAGTTTCTAGAAACTTTTGACTGGCAGCCTGGGGCTACTGAGCATGCCCAACATGCCATGATATTCTCTGCCACAGGGGTCTCACTCCAGTCTTCGTTTTTCCACGTTGCTTTCAGCACCACGGTTATAGGAGCCCTCTGAGATTCTTCTCAGTTTTTTGACTAAAAAAGTTACTCTTTTCATATAATCTCCCTCACGGGATCTCACTCCTTCTCATACTTCATCAGCTGGTGAAGTATTTTAGCGTTTAATTTTCTACAAATGCTAATCTTTTTCTCAAGTCATCGACGGACGTCGTTGACACCATGGCGTCAGGAATCAAAAAGTGCCCGACTTGTAAACACACAATGTCGATTACTGACCTGCATCTAGAATGCGTACGCTGTTTGGGTGAACAGCATGATATCCCTTCTTGCCAAAAATGCCAGGAGATGACACCTAAGGGACGAAAATTGCATCAGGAAAAAATACAACAACTTTTCAGTTTGCAGTTGATCCCTTCAACATCAACTTCATCCAAATCTTCACCGGTAGGTCCTACTAAAAAACTTTTACTTAAAAACACCGACCGGATGGCTCGGGGGATAAACCTTCACCCACACCATCGACGGCATCGATTCGTTCCACTATCGAAATTAGGCCTAAACATAAACATTGCCATCGACATGCCTCGGTCTCTCCGTCTGCATCTCCCCGAGGAGAACCGATTGAAAAATGGCCTAAGCGCACAGATACTTCGATGCTTGCAGGGCCTGTTACAGTAGAGCCACTCACATCGCAGACTGTGATATCTCCGCCTCCATTGGTATCGGTTACTTCTCCCATACCACAAGATATACAATCTCTCATAAAAGAAGCGGTTTTACAGGCTATTAAAGAACACCTGCCGGTGCTGTCACCGATGCTGGCAACAACACCGATGCCGGTGACGTCTTCCTCATCCATGACGTCACCGATGCTAGCTCAATCACTGCCTATATCTGATGTATTGCTGACGAGTGCACCAATACCGGGAACTATCCCGATGCCGGGCGCCGTCCCGATGCCGGGCGCCGTTTCAATGCCGGGCACCGTCCCGATGCCAGACACCGAACTGATGCCTCACACCGCACCGATGCCGGTCACTGTCCCTTTGTCGGGAATCGGACCGATGACAACTTCCTTCCTAAAACCGGTATCCTCCAGGATGCAGCAGGTGACACTGAGTATCTCCCCGATAACTACATCAATGCCATCTTTTTCTTTTCCTATGACATCGATGCTTACTGCAACTTCAGGTCGCGTATTGATGCTTATCGATACTACTACACCATCTTTCGCACAGCCTGGCATATCGACGATACCCTCATCAAAATCGATTCTGCAAAGGCCAACTATAACACCGACGATGCCACTTCATTCTGGACGTCCAGAAACATCTGAAGCAGCACTATACTCGATGATACAAAGAAAATACCAGGATCTGATCGATTCCTTACCCTCAGATCCACATCAAGAGGACTCTGCTACCCAGGAACCCAGGCCAGGACCATCTGGATTAGCTCCTCCTCCAATAGCAGGGAAGACACTACCAGACACTCCAGACTATGACTCATGGAGTGATACTCAGTCAGACACTTCGGAAACCTTCATGTCTGACCCTTCACCACCACACCCTAGAAAGCAATCCCCTCCTGAGGGCCTCATTTTCTCGGCTTTTCTTCAGGATATGGCAGACTCTATACCTTTTAAGTTAGTCAGAACAAGATCTCAGTCACCAAACACTTGAAGTGTTGCAATTTGTCGACCCTCCTAAACAAATTCTAGCAATCCCTATTCATGAGGTACTCCTTCAACTACAAAATCGCCTGTGGGAGCACCCTTGTTCTGTTCCCCCAATTAACAGAAAAATGGACTCTACATACTTAGTGCAAGCAGCACCTGGCTATCAGAAATCTCAACTACCACATAATTCAGTAGTTGTAGAATCTGCTCAGAAGAAAGCTAAAAGGACGAGAGTTCATTCCTCCAATCCTCCTGGCAAGGACAATAGATTTTTAGACTCTCTAGGCCGCAAGGTGTTCCAGGGTGCAATACTAAATTCCAGGATAGCATCCTACCAATTATATATCACACAATATCAGAGGAACCTCTGGAAACAGATGGAAGAATTTGTACCATCTCTGTTACGATCCCGGTCACTAGGGTAGTGACCGGGCACCTACCTTCCTCTGCTGCTCCGCGAACCGCCGGGTTCCTGGCCTCCAGGGCCGCATGGCAGCGGCGTCTCCTCGTGGAGACGCCGCCGGGGACTCCTCCCCCCATCGGGGGAACGCGCGCGCGTAGAGCCGCGTTTTGAGGCGTCTGCACCCAGATGTGCAGACACACCTCCTCTGACGTCAGACGCCGGCTAGGGTATTTAAACAGGGCCTTTCGGCGTTCCAACTTGCCTTGCAACGAGGTCTCTCTGCGGAGTTCTAGTTGCCCGTCGGATTCGTCTGCTTGCCTGGTTCCTGATCTTTGCCTGCCTGATTCTGATTCGTCTGCTTGTCTGGTTCCTGATCTTTGCCTGCCTGATTCTGGTTCATCTGCTCGCCTGGTTCCTGATCCTTGCCTGCCTGATTCTGATTCGCCTGTTTGTCGCCTGCCTTGACCTCAGCCTGTGACCTCTACTCTGCCTGCCTGCCTGCCGCCTGCCTTGACTTCAGCCTGTGACCGCTACTCTGCCTGCCTGCCGCCTGCCTTGACCTCAGCTTGTGACCTCTACTCTGCCTGCTTGCCGCCTGCCCTGACTCCGGACCGTGTCTTCATCCCGCCTGCTCGCTGCCTGCCCAGACTCCGGTTCGTATTCCTTTCCGTGGGTTCTTCAGCCTTCTCCTAAGTCCCAGCGGCCCGGGTCCCTACGGGCTCCTCCTGGGGGGATCTCAGGCTTCCAGGGCAAAGACTCCTAAGTCCTAGCAACTCGGGTCTCCACAGCTCCTCTGGAGGGATCACGGGTTTCCAGGTGAAGCTTCGTCTATATCACCGAGTTCTGCCTCCCGTCCGTCCTTTCGCGACGGTCGGTCCAAGGATCCACTTCCGGATTGGACAGTCACAACAGTTTGCAAGGTCATGGATCCGGCAGATCTCGCTGGTCTCCAGGCCATCCCGGGGCTTGCGCAACGCCTGGTACAGCAGCAACAGGTGTTGGATTCATTAGTAGCCACGGTAGAGCGCATGGCTACTCGCATGGATGCCGAGCCTCCTGCGCAGGTTCCAGTTCCTGTACCTGCTCCGGTTGTCACGCTCCAGACTCCTACGCAGCTGCCTGCTCCTTCACGATACGCAGGAGACGCCAAGGCCTGCCGTGGATTTCTCAATCAATGTTATCTACGGTTCGCTTTACTCCCCAACCAGTTTCCTACCGACTCTGTCAAGGTAGCGTACTTCTTCTCCTTGCTGGATGGCAAGGCCCTGAACTGGGCATCGCCTATGTGGGAGAAGAACGACATCACGCTCTCGAATCTGGATCTCTTTGTGGCTAGTTTCCGGGCCGCTTTCGACGAGCCTGCTCGCCAGACCTCGGCAACGTCTGAGTTACTGCAGATCCGACAGGGAGCACGCACATTGGCGGAATACGCCTTGGAATTCCGCACACTTGCACTTGAGGTGGGGTGGCATGATGATGCCCTTCGGGGGATTTTTCTCGAAGGTCTGGCAGGTCGGATTAAGGATGTGCTAGCTGCCAGAGATCTTCCTGACGACCTTGACACGCTCATTGAACTCGCTGGGCGCATTGACCAGCGCTTGCAACAAAGGGCCAGGGAGATACGGCCGCCACGACAGTTATCGCCTCTAGCACCAGCATTCTCCAGACCACTTACGCCGGCTTCCTGGTCATCGGGGGCTTCTGCAGCCTCTTCCTCTGAGGAGCCTATGCAGTTGGGGAGAACTTCCTTGACTGAAGAGGAGAAACGCCACCGCCGGACACAAGGACTGTGTTTATATTGTGGTGGGAAAGGGCATTTCCTTTCTCAATGTAAAGAACGGCCGGGAAACGCTCACGCCTAGGAGTGATGGAGGAGTGTCTCCTGGGCTGCCTTAATGCTGCTCCTCAATGTACTGTACCTGTGACTTTAAAACTTCCTGGAGGTGCTTTTGTGACATGGGCCCTGATTGACTCGGGGGCTGGAGGGAACTTCATTACTCACGCACTGGTTGAGCGTCTTCAAATAACTACACGGCCCCGTGAACCACCGTTAAGAGTCACCTCCATTCAAGGGACCCCATTGCCTGGGTGCATTTCAGTAGTTACGACTCCAATTACTCTTCAGACCGGACTACTTCATAAAGAAGTGATCTCTTTCCTCGTTTTGGAGAAGTCAACACATCCCATAGTTCTTGGCCTGCCCTGGTTACAGCAACATTCTCCTGTAATCCGCTGGGATGATTTACAAATTACCCAATGGTAGGGGTGTGCATTCGTATTGAACATAAATGTAAAACGCTACTTTTTTTTTTTTTAACTTAAAAAAGTGTGAGACATAAACGATCGGATTTCCAACTTATTCAACATAGCTATGTTGAATAAGTTGTAAATCGCGATTGTTGATCCAAAATAAAAATTTAAACCCCTCACCTTCCTTAATCCCCCCCCAAAGACTTACCACAACTCCCTGGTGATCCAGCGAGGAGTGAGGACGCCATTTCTGAAATCCTTTGTGAGGAGCACGTGACGTCGGCACCACGTCGGAGTGACGCGGCGTCACGTGATTCCCCGCGGGTTCGCGCCAGAACGCTCGTTCGGCCCAAAAGGAACTTTTGGCCAGCTTGGGGGTGTCAGGAGCCCCCCCCAAGCTGGCCAAAAGTCACGTGGCGCCGACTCACGTGATTCCCCGCGGGGTCGCTTCCGGGATCCTCGTTCGGCCCAAAAGCTTGGGGGTGTCAGGAGGCCCCCCCAAGCTGGCCAAAAGTTCCTTTTGGGCCGAACGAGGATCCCGGAAGCGACCCCGCGGGGAATCACGTGACGCCGCGTCACTCCGACGTGACGCCGACGTCACGTGCTCCTTGCAAATTTGGTCAGAAATGGCGTCCTGACCCCGCTGGACCACCAGGGAGTTGTGGTAAGTCCGGGGGGGGGGGGGGGATTAAGGAGGGTGAGGAGTTTAAATTTTTATTTGCACATATGGACATATACTCAACTCATTGAATTCTGTTTATGTCCATATTGACCGCAAATGGGACCCCCTTTGGACATATGGACATATGAACTTAAACTTTTGCTCTGCACATCCCTACCCAATGGAGTCCTTGGCACACGCTGGGCCCTTACTTCCAGCTCCATACAGCGATTATTCCGATGTGTTCTCTAAGGAAAGGGCGGAGTTACTGCCACAACATCGTCCCTTCGACTGTGCCATAGAACTTCTTCCTGGCACAACAACTCTCCGGGGTAGGGTGTATCCGCTATCCCAACCAGAGACTAAAGCTATGTCAGACTATATCAAGGAAAACCTCGCTAAAGGATTTATACGTCAGTCCAAATCTTCTGCGGGGGCAGGGTTCTTCTTTGTGGCCAAGAAGGACGGGTCACTACGGCCCTGTATTGATTACCGGGGTTTGAATAGTCTTACCAAGAAGAACCATTACCCGTTACCTTTGATCCCGGAATTGTTGGACAGACTTCAAGGGGCTCAAGTTTTCACTAAGCTGGACTTAAGAGGGGCTTACAACCTGGTGCGTATCCGACCCGGAGATGAGTGGAAGACCGCCTTCAACACCCGGGACGGACACTACGAATATTTGGTCATGCCATTCGGCTTGTGTAATGCCCCCGCAGTGTTCCAGCATCTTATGAATGAAATTCTTAGGGACCTATTGAACACCTGTGTTATAGTTTACTTGGACGATGTTCTCATCTTCTTGCAAGACCTAGACGCACATCGCCGGCAAGTTTGACAGGTTCTTCAGATTCTCCAGGATCAGCATCTCTATGCTAAACTAGAGAAATGTCTCTTTGAACAGGACTCTTTGCCCTTCTTAGGGTATATTGTTTCAGCTACTGGATTCACCATGGATCCAGAGAAGGTGTCTGCCATCAAAAAATGGCCTCAGCCTACTGGATTAAAAGCGTTGCAACGCTTCCTTGGGTTCGCGAACTTTTACAGGCACTTCATTCCGGGATACTCCCAGCTGGTCGCACCTTTGACAGCACTAACAAGGAAAGGAGCGGATGTTCGCCATTGGACTGAAGAAGCTTGTAAGGCATTTCAGGATTTGAAAGATGAATTTCTGCTGGAAACGTGCTTACGCCATCCTGATCCGTTACGCCCTTTTGTGGTAGAAGTGGACGCTTCTAGTGTGGCGGTGGGAGCAGTACTATCACAGCACTCCAGTACGGGGAATCTACTGCCATGTTCCTACTTTTCTAAAAAATTCACTCCTGCCGAGAGTAACTACGGTATAGGCGATAAGGAACTACTCGCCATCAAGTTGGCTTTTGAAGCATGGAGGCAATGGCTGGAGGGAGCTCAACATCGGGTCACGGTTTACACCGATCATAAAAACTTGGAGTTCCTTTCGCAAGCCCAGCGCCTCAATCCCAGGCAAGCTAGGTGGTCTCTGTTCTTTAGCCGATTTGATTTTGTTCTAAAATACCGACCAGCTTCTAAGAACGTTCGGGCCGATGCCCTGTCCCGAAATACTATCCTCGAGGAAAAAGATGATTCTCCACAATACATTATTGACCCGGCCAGGATCTCTCTTGCCAGCACCGGTGTATCCACGCAAGGGAGAGTGGTAGTGTCTCGAAGAGACCGAAGGAAGGTCCTGGAGTGGGCTCACGACTCACTTACAGGAGGTCATGCCGGTCAAGAAAGAACGTTAACTCTCTTGAACCAGTTCTACTGGTGGCCTCGGGTGCGACAAGATGTACAAGAATATGTGGCATCCTGCCCAGTATGTGCCAGACAGAAGCCTCTCACAGGACGGCCCTGGGGTCTTCTGCAACCCTTGCCAATTGCCACAGAACCCTGGACGCACATTGCCACAGACTTTGTGGTAGATCTACCTCCTTCTGAGGGTAAGACGGTGATTTGGGTAATTGTGGACCGTTTTTCTACCTCTGGACAAACTTCCTACAGCGCCAGAATTGGCAAATCATTTTATACAACACATCTTTCGAGTCCATGGTCTTCCACAAAGCATTGTCTCCGACCGAGGGCCTCAGTTTACAGCTCGCTACTGGCGAGCCCTTTGTAAAAAATTTGGAGTCCAGTTGAATCTCTCTACGGCTTTCCACCCCCAAAGTAATGGACAAACAGAAAGAATGAATCGGTCCCTCAAGACCTTTCTTCGCAGTTTCATTTCGGAGAAAAGAGATAATTGGGTTTCCTTACTGCCTTGGGCTGAATTTGCTTACAATAATCACGAACATTCAGTCACTGGCCAATCTCCATTTCAAACAGTCTTCGGTCATCATCTCAAGCCTCCTGTTCCACTTCCCGTGGAGGTTGCTTCACCTGCGGCTCAGACTGTAGCCACTCAACTTCATCATCTCTGGACAGCGCTTCAACCTCGACTTTCTTCAGCAGCGCAGAAAGCACAGACAACAGCGAATTGTCATCGACGTCCTGCTCCAGCTTTACTGCCCAGGACTAAGGTATGGCTAAGTACCAAAAATTTGCATTTTCCTGGTCATTCACGCAAGTTGGCTCCCAAGTTTTGTGGTCCATTCCCGGTGGCAGAGCGTATAGGATTGGTGTCCTACAGACGCCGTCTCCCATCTTTGCTGCGCATCCATAATGTGTTTCATGTGTCACTCATGAAGCCAGTTGTGCACTCCCGTTTTCATCAACTCAGTCCTGATGATCTCTCAGCTTCATCTCCTGAGGATCCGGTTTATCAAGTATACGAGGTACGTGATGTACGCTTTCACAATCGCCAATGGGAGTATTTGTTGTCCTGGGAAGGCTGTGGCTCTGAGGAGGACTCTTGGGAACCTGCTCGAAACATTTTGGACAAATCCCTGTTGACCCAATTCCATCTGGACAACCCCGGAAAGGCCGGTCCTCTACGGAGGGGGCGTAAAGGAGGGGGTACTGTTACGATCCCGGTCACTAGGGTAGTGACCGGGCACCTACCTTCCTCTGCCGCGCCGCGAACCGCCGGGTTCCTGGCCTCCAGGGCCGCATGGCAGCGGCGTCTCCTCGTGGAGACGCCGCCGGGGACTCCTTCCCCCATCGGGGGAATGCGCGTGCGTAGAGCCGCGTTTTGAGGCGTCTGCACCCGGATGTGCAGACACACCTCCTCTGACGTCAGACGCCGGCTAGGGTATTTAAACAGGGCCTTTCGGCGTTCCAACTTGCCTTGCAACGAGGTCTCTCTGCGGAGTTCTAGTTGCCCGTCTGATTCATCTGCTTGCCTGGTTCCTGATCTTTGCCTGCCTGATTCTGATTCGTCTGCTTGCCTGGTTCCTGATCTTTGCCTGCCTGATTCTTATTCGTCTGCTCGCCTGGTTCCTGATCCTTGCCTGCCTGATTCTGATTTGCCTGTTTGTCGCCTGCCTTGACCTCAGCCTGTGACCTCTACTCTGCCTGCCTGCCGCCTGCCTTGACTTCAGCCTGTGACCGCTACTCTGCCTGCCTGCTGCCTGCCTTGACCTCGGCTTGTGACCTCTACTCTGCCTGCTTGCCGCCTGCCCTGACTCCGGACCGTGTCTTCATCCCGCCTGCTCGCTGCCTGCCCAGACTCTGGTTCGTATTCCTTTCCGTGGGTTCTTCAGCCTTCTCCTAAGTCCCAGCGGCCCGGGTCCCTACGGGCTCCTCCTGGGGGATCTTGGGCTTCCAGGGCGAAGACTCCTAAGTCCTAGCAACTCGGGTCTCCACAGCTCCTCTGGAGGTATCACGGGTTTCCAGGTGAAGCTTCGTCTATATCACCGAGTTCTGCCTCCCGTCCGTCCTTTCGCGACAGTCGGTCAAAGGATCCACTTCCGGATTGGACAGTCACAACAATCTCTTCCAAATGAACTAAGAGAATCTGCACAGAACCTCATCACCAAAGCTTTTGAAGCTGGAAAACATGAGGTGCGAGCTGCATATGATTCATTTGAAACATCAGAGTTGCAGCTTCCGGTATTAGTGCCAGATGGTGGACCTGGCTAAAGGCCTCTGACCTGCGAGCAGAAGTCCAGGATAAATTGGTAGACCTCCCCTGTACAGGGGACAATTTATTTGGTGCAAAAGTACAGGAAGCAGTGTCTCAATTAAAAGAATATAATGAGACCTTACGTCAGCTCTCTGCCCTTCCTCAGGATACCACTACACATGCTTCCCGGAAAACTCAAAGGAGGGATTTCAGAAAACCTTACTATCGTCAGAAATGATTTTATCCTCCTGCAACTAGGCCCAGACAATCTAGAACTCGACATAGAACACAACCGCGTCAGCAGAGAGCACCTAGACCCCAGCCTACTATGCAATCTGGTCCTGTGGCAGGCTTTTGAAAAGATATCCAGGGAACTAAGCCATTCCATAAATCCTCGACCAGAACTCCCAGTAGGAGGCAGGCTATCCAAATTCTACAACAATTGGATAACAATAACAACGGATCAATGGGTTCTGTCAATAATATCTCGAGGATACCAATTCAATTTCCTCTCAATTCCCATAGACTTCCCACCAGCTCAGTCTTCTCTCAACACACAACACATGCCTCAACTCCAACTAGAATTATCCATCCATCTGAAAGCCAGGGCTGTCGAACCGGTGCCCTGGTCTCAGCAGGGCAGAGGATTCTACTCCCGTTATTTCCTCATTCCAAAGAAAACGGGAGGTCTACGTCCCATCCTAGACCTCAGAAATCTAAACACATTTCTCAGAAAAGAAAAGTTCAGGATGGCTTCTCTAGGCACCATGCTTCCACTTCTTCAAAAAGGGGCTTGGCTTTGTTCTCTGGATCTTCAAGACGCTTATGCACACATTCCAATATTTCCCCCTCACCGCAAGTGTCTGCGCTTCATTGTAGGTCATCAACACTACCAGTACAGAGTACTGCCATTTGGACTGGCATCTGCTCCCAGAGTATTCACCAAATGTCTAGCAGTAATATCAGCACACTTGCACAAACAAGGTGTCCATGTCTTTCCTTACCTAGACGACTGGCTCATCAGGAGTCTACAAGGAACTCTCGCTTCTCTCAATCAAACAATTACTCTACTTCACTCGATGGGCTTTCTCATCAATTATCCAAAGTCCCATCTCACTCCATCTCACATGCTTCAATTCATAGGAGCAGAATTGAACACCATCCTCTCAAGAGCTTTTCTACCCAAAAATTGAGCAGAAACACTTTCTTTACTGGCGAACTCAATTCACTCACAGAAACAAGCAACAGCTCATCAGTTTCTAACCTTACTAGGACACATGGCTTCCACAGTTCATGTCACTCCTATGGCAAGGCTCGCCATGAGAGTTACCCAATGGACTTTAAGATCACAATGGATCCAAGCCATTCAACCACTGTCCTCTCCGATTCAAGTAACCCACCAGCTGTGTTCCTCTCTACTTTGTTGGATGAACAAGGACAATTTGCGCAAGGTCCTGCCCTTCCAACAACCAGTCCCACAGATAACTTTAACTACAGATGCATCCACCTTGGGTTGGGGTGCTCACATAGACAATCTCCAAACTCAAGGAACTTGGGCAAAGCTCGAAGCAACGTTTCAAATCAATTTCCTAGAGCTATGAGCTATACGTTATGCACTGCATATGTTCAAGGATTGCCTTTCACACAAGACTGTTCTCATCCAAACGGACAACACAGTAGCCATGTGGTACATCAACAAACAGGGAGGTACAGGCTTGTATCTCCTTTGTCAAGAAACTGTACAGATTTGGGGCTGGGCCTTAACACACTCAATGTTTCTTTAGGCCACTTACTTGGCAGGAATTCACAATGTAGTTGCAGCTCGCCTCAGTCATCAATTCCAACCACACGAATGGACCCTGGATCCCTTGGTAGCGACCAGGATCTTTCAACGTTGGGGACAACCAACAATAGACCTTTTTGCATCACAACTAAATCACAAAGTGGACAAATTCTGTTCTCTACACCAACAAAAGCATCAACCAGCCAAGGACGCCTTTGCTTGCCCTTGGAATTCAGGCCTACTATACGCATATCCTCCGATACCGCTCATAACCAAAACTCTAGTGAAGTTACAACAGGACAAGGGGTCCATGATACTCATAGCCCCATACTGGCCTCAACAAGTATGGTTTACCACACTTCTAGACCTCTCAGTAATGGATCCAATTCGCCTAGGAGTAGCTCCCACTCTCATAACTCAGGATCAAGGTTGGTTGCGCCATCCCAACCTCCAATCCCTATCACTGACAGCATGGATGTGGAAAGCCTGATCTTACAACCACTCAATCTTTCAACCCATATCTCTCAAGTGCTTATAGCTTCACGTAAACCGTCCACACGTAAGAACTACGCTTCCAAATGGAAGAGATTTACTTCGTGGTGCAAGCAAACGGATATTGATCCTTTCACCTGCCCCACGACTTATCTTCTAGACTACTTATACCATCTTTCAGACTCTGGTCTTCAGACTTCATCTATAAGAGTACATTTAAGTGCAATTTCTGCTTACCATAACAAAATAGCAGATGCATCAATCTCCACACAACCTCTTGTCAGCAGGTTTATGAGAGGCTTAACTCAGCTCAAACCACCAATTCGACCTCCAGTCACAGAATGGGATCTGAATTTGGTATTAACAAGACTCATGCATTCTCCTTTTGAACCCATAGATTCTTGTGATCTAAAATTTCTCACCTGGAAAACTATCTTTCTCATAGCCATTACATCAGCTAGAAGGGTTAGTGAGTTACAAGCACTTGACACGTACTCACCCTGTACAAAATTCCTACATGACAGAGTGGTTCTCCGAACACATCCAAAATTCTTCCCCAAGGTAGTTACGGAATTCCACTTAAACCAATCCATTGTTTTACCCACATTTTTCCCAAGACCTCATTCTCATCCAGGAGAAACAGACTTACACACCTTGGACTGTAAGCGTGCACTATTTTTTATTTAAACCGCACTGCAGCCCACAGGAAATCCAATCAACTCTTTGTTTCCTATGATCCAAACAAACCGGGTAAAGCAGTGGGAAAACATACTCTATCCAACTGGCTAGCAGATTGCATCAGTAGCATACTATCGCTCAGGGCCAATCCTTGACATTTGTAAAGCAGCAGCATGGAGTTCTCTTCACACCTTTGCAGCTCATTACTGTTTGGACAAAGAAGGACGACAAGATTCAGCCTATGGACAATCTGTCTTAAAGAACTTGTTTCCAGTTTAATCCCAACTCCTTCCACATCCAACCTGTTGTAGTCTTCAGCTGATTCATTTTTCAACAACAATGCTTCAGTTTTACTTCACTACAAAATGACTTAGCCTCTAGCTTGCTAATCACCCATATGTGAGGACTAGCATCCTGCTTGTCCTGGGATAAAGCAAAATTGCTTACCTTGTAATAGGTGTTATCCCAGGACAGCAGGATGTAGTCCTCACAGAACCCACCCGCCACCCCGCGGAGTTGGGTATGTTACCTTTTATTATTCTTTTCGCTAAAGCTTATTGCTACATACGAGACTGGAGTGAGACCCCTGTGGCAGAGAATATCATGGCATGTTGGGCATGCTCAGTAGCCCCAGGCTGCCAGTCAAAAGTTTCTAGAAACTTTGACAGAAGTTTTTCCCGTGATAGGGCTCCGTCAGTGACGTCACCCATATGTGAGGACTACATCCTGCTGTCCTGGGATAACACCTATTACAAGGTAAGCAATTTTGCTTTATCCACTGATCAAGCCGCCTCTATTTTCTCTAGTCACGGAATGGAACCTATATTTCGTGCTTTTAAGTCTCATACGTTCTCCGTTCGAGCCTTTCCATTCCTCTCATTTCACAGTTTGGCATGGGAAATTCTTTCCCTCATAAATGTCATTTCTGCCAACAGGGTCAGTGAGTTACACACCTTGTTACATACTCATCTGATCCTGCATTCCTTCGTGACTGAGTGGTTTTACGTGTTCAATTTCATATCCTTCTTAAGGTAGACGTTGCATCTCACCTTACTCAGAATATACTCTGCCCATTTTTCCCAACACCGCTCTCTCACCAAAGCGAGAGGGTTTTTCCACTCCTTGGACAGTAATAGTGCACTTGCATTCTATCTAGATCGCACTGCACGCCATAGGAATTCCACCTAACTCTTTCCTTCTGTGGCAAGAATCAAGCTGCGAGTTCCAGTGGGCAAACAGACTTATTCCTCCTAATTGACGGTCTGTTTCTCTTTTCCTCCCAACAAGCAGGCATTATCCCAGGACAAGCAGGATGCTAGTCCTCACATATGGGTGACGTCAGTAACGGAGCCCTAGTGCGGGAAAACTTCTGTCAAAGTTTCTAGAAACTTTTGACTGGCAGCCTGAGGCTACTGGGCATGCCCAGCATGCAATGATATTCTCTGCCACAGGGGTCTCACTTCAGTCTTCGTTTTTCCGCGCAGCTGGACAGCAGCACGGATATCGGAGCCCTCTGAGTTACCTCAGAAATACTATACTTCTCCATTAGGGGTCTCAAATAAAACTTTTTCTCATCACCGGCTGGTGAATTAATTCGATTTTTCAAAAAAAAAAAATAAATTTTTTTTTTTCAATTCCTTTCATCGACGGCCGTCGAAGAAAGGATGTCTTCAGGGTTCAAAAAATGCCCAAAGTGCAACCGCACAATGTCGATTACTGATCCGCACGAAGACTGCGTTCGCTGTCTCGGAGACAAACATGACATTTCATCGTGTGAGAAATGTCAAGAAATGATGCCAAAAGGCCGTAAACGCCAGGAGAAGATCCAGCAGCTATTCAGCTTACAACTGACTCCTTCTCCGGCAACTTCTTCGAAATCTTCGCCATCTGGAGTATCGAAAATGGTACTGTTAAAAAGATGCCGAAATGACGGTTCCGGAGATAAATCCTCCCCTACCCCGTCGACATCGTCGATACGCTCAGCAGTAGACGTCCGGCCTAAACACAAGCATCGCCACAAACACGCCCCGACCTCACCGTCGGCACTTGACCGAGGAGAACCGTTCCCAAAACGGCCTAAAATTACTATACCCTCGGTGCCTGAAGGGCCTACTCCGACGTCACTTCCAGCGGAAGCATCAACACTTTCATCGATGGTACCGCCTTCGTCGATGCCGCAGGATATCGCAGCCTACATAAAAGAGGCAGTTTTACAAGCGATTAAGGATCAACTACCGGCACCTCAGCCGATGCCGGTGACATCTCCCTTAATATCGACTTCACCGATGCCGGTACAATCAGTACTGAAGTCTCTTCCATCGATGCTGCCAGCGATTCCGGGACTTCTCCCGATGCCGGGCGCTGACCCGATGCCGGGCACCGTCCCGATGCCACCGATTCCCTCAACAATGGAGGTTTATTCAACATCACAGACTGGATCTATTCCACTCCCTGCCGTGTCTACATCAAACATAGCACTGCAAGGCTCCATCCGGATTCCGGACTCGTTCCTTCCTCCAGTGCGAATGACGACATTCACCTCGCCCTCATTTTAAACCAGTACGCCGTCGCTGCTTCCTGCTCATTTTCGTCAAGCATCGCCGTATACACCCTCCATGGTTACGGAACAGTCATCGAGAGGCAAGACATCGATTCCAACGATGACAAAGACTAAATCCACGATGCCTTTTTCCTCTATAGAGGAACCATCATCTGAAGCAAGATTATATTCGATACTTCAAAAGAAATATCAAGATCTTCTGGATTCTCTACCTTCAAACCCGGTGGAAGAGGAGGATTCTTCACAAGAACCCATTCCAGGACCTTCTGGTGTACCTCCTCCACATCCACCTAAAAAACCAAGTCCTCATACTCCAGAATATGACTCCTGGAGTGACACACGATCTGACACATCAGAAACCTTTATGTCTGAACCGTCTCCTCCTCAACCAAGAAAGCAGTCTCCACCAGAAGACCTTACTTTCTCCTCTTTTCTCCAGGAGATGGCCGACTCTATCCCATTCAAATTACAATCTGACCAGGATCTCCGTCACCAAACTCTTGAGGTACTACAATTTGTAGATCCCCCCAAGCAAGTCATGGCAATACCTATCCATGATATTCTACTTCAACAGAGAATGTGGGAACATCCCTGTTCAGTTCTTCCCATCAATAAAAGAATGGACTCCACCTATTTAGTCCAACCTGCACCGGGATTCCAGAAATCCCAGCTACCGCATTCTTCTGTGGTCGTAGAATCAGCACAGAAAAAAGCAAAAAGATCCAGAGTGCACTCCTCTAATCCTCCAGGGAAAGATAACAGGTTCCTGGACACATTGGGAAGAAAAGTTTTTCAAGGTGCAATCCTCAATTCTAAGATTGCAGCCTACCAATTGTACATTACGCAGTACCAAAGGAACCTCTGGAAGCAGATGGAGGAATTCATACCATCTTTGCCCCAAGAATTCAGAGAACCAGCACAACATATCATCCAAAAAGCCTTTGAAGCTGGCAAACATGAAGTAAGGGCTGCCTACGACTCTTTTGAGACTGCCTCAAGAGTAGCAGCTTCTGGCATAAGTGCTCGTAGATGGGCCTGGTTAAAAGCATCAGACCTCAGGGCGGAGGTCCAAGAAAAATTAGTAGACCTTCCCTGTACGGGGGATAACTTGTTTGGCACTAAGGTTCAGGAAGCAGTCTCGCAACTTAAAGAGCATACGGAGACCTTAAGGCAATTATCTTCCATACCTCATGATACCGCTACCCACGCTGTACATCGTACCCAGCGAAGGGATATACACAGGCCCTATTACCGGCCTAAAAGATACTATCCACCGGCTACAAGGCCTCGCCAACCAAGATCCCAGAACAGGCCACAACCTCGCCAACAAAGAGCAACCAGACCTGCACCTCCTGCTCAAACAGGTCCCACAGCTGGTTTTTGAAAACATCTCCAGAGAACCCAGCCAATCTCTAAATCCTCACCCCCACTTACCGGTGGGAGGCAGATTATCCCAATTCTACAGCACATGGAACACCATAACAACAGATCTATGGGTTCTTTCCATCATACTCCACGGCTACAAGCTCGACTTTCTAACAATACCTACAGAGCTTCAAGCACCTCTGATTCCTCCCAGCAGAAATCACATTCCTCAACTTCAAATAGAATTATCCACCCTTCTGAAATCCAGGGCCTTAGAACCAGTGCCCCAATCTCAGCAGGGCAGAGGATTCTACTCCCGATATTTCCTCATTCCAAAGAAATCAGGAGGCTTACGGCCCATCCTAGACCTCCGAAATCTAAACAAATTTCTAAAGAAGGAAAAGTTCAGAATGGTATCCCTAGGTACCATGCTTCCACTCCTTCAAAAGGAAGATTGGCTTTGTTCTCTGGATCTTCAAGACGCTTATGCTCACATTCCAATATTCCCTCCTCATCGCAAATACCTGCGCTTCATGGTGGGTCATCAACATTTTCAATACAGAGTTCTGCCATTCGGACTTGCCTCTGCTCCCAGAGTGTTCACAAAATGTCTGGCAGTAGTAGCAGCACACTTGCACAAACAAGGTGTGCATGTCTTCCAATATCTAGACGATTGGCTCATCAGAAGTCAGTCTCAACAGGGAGCAATCAATTCTCTCAATCAAACCATTGCTTTACTTCATGCCATGGGATTTCTCATAAATTATCAAAAGTCCCACCTCATACCGTCTCACTTGCTCCAATTCATAGGGGCAGAGTTGAACACCATCCTTTCAAAAGCGTTTCTACCCAAGGATCGAGCAGAAACATTAGCCGTCCTAGCACGCTCGATGCTCTCAAGCACGCATACCACAGCTCATCGTATTCTAATCCTATTAGGACACATGGCCTCAACAGTTCATGTCACTCACATGGCAAGACTAGCCATGAGAGTAACCCAATGGACATTACGGTCACAATGGATCCAAGCCATTCAACCGCTACATTCTCCAATTCAGGTAAACCACCAACTGCGCTCTTCGCTCCATTGGTGGATCAACACGGACAACTTGCGCAAGGGCTTACCCTTCCAACAACCAGTTCCACAAATTACTTTAACTACAGATGCATCCACCTTGGGTTGGGGAGCTCACATAGACAATCTCCAAACTCAAGGAACGTGGACAAAACTCGAAGCAACATATCAAATCAATTTTCTGGAACTTCGAGCTATACGTTATGCACTGCATGCGTTCAAGGACTGTCTTTCACACAAGACTATTCTGATTCAAACAGACAATACAGTAGCCATGTGGTACATCAACAAACAGGGAGGTACGGGCTCGTATCTCCTGTGTCAGGAAGCTGCACAAATTTGGGGCTGGGCACTGAATCACTCAATGTTCCTACGAGCCACTTATCTGGCAGGCATACACAACGTAGTGGTGGATCGACTCAGTCGTCAATTCCAACCACACGAGTGGTCCCTGGATCCCGCAGTAGCGACCAGAATATTCCAACGTTGGGGACATCCAACGATAGACCTTTTTGCGTCACATCTCAATCACAAAGTGGACAAGTTCTGTTCTCTCCGCATACAAAAGAACCAACCAGCCAAGGACGCCTTTGCTCTGCCTTGGAACTCAGGCCTACTATACGCATATCCTCCAATACCACTCATAACCAAAACTCTTGTGAAGCTACAACAGGACAAAGGTTCCATGATACTCATAGCCCCGTATTGGCCTCGACAAGTATGGTTCTCCACGCTATTGGATCTCTCAGTCAGGGATCCAATTCGACTGGGCATAGCTCCCACTCTCATCACTCAGGATCAGGGTCGGTTACGACATCCCAACCTTCAGTCCCTCTCCCTGATGGCATGGATGTTGAAAGCTTGATCTTACAACCACTCAATCTTTCGTCCCATATATCTCAAGTACTCATAGCTTCACGTAAACCTTCCACAAGAAAGAATTACGCTTCCAAATGGAAAAGATTCACCTACTGGTGCAAGCAAAACAACATGGATCCTTTTACTTGCACCATTCCTTCACTACTAGACTACTTATACCATCTTTCAGACTCTGGTCTTCAGACTTCATCCGTAAGAGTTCATTTAAGTGCAATCTCAGCTTACCATAATAAAGTAGGAGATGCACCAATTTCTACTCAACCTCTCATCAGCAGATTTATGAGAGGTTTAATTCAACTCAAACCACCAATTCGACCTCCAGTCGTAGAATGGGACTTGAATCTGGTATTAACAAGACTTATGCGTTCTCCTTTCGAACCCATAGCCTCCTGTGACATGAAATTCCTCACATGGAAGACTATCTTCCTCATAGCCATTACATCGGCTAGAAGAGTTAGTGAATTACAAGCTCTGGTCATGTACGCGCCCTACACAAGATTTTTCCTTGACAAAGTAGTCCTCCGTACACATCCAAAATTCCTTCCCAAAGTGGTCACGGAATTCCACTTGAACCAATCCATAGTTTTACCCACATTTTTTCCAAGACCTCACTCTCACCAAGGAGAAGCGGCCTTGCATACTTTGGACTGTAAACATACTCTATCTTTTTATTTAAACCGAACTGCAGTTCACAGAAAATCCACTCAGCTCTTTGTATCTTATGATCCAAACAAACCGGGTAAAGCAGTGGGTAAACATACTCTATCCAATTGGCCAGCAAATTGTATACAGTTTTGCTATGAATCAGCAGGCCTTCCCCTCCAAGGGCGAGTAAAGGCACATTCAGTAAGAGCAATGTCAACCTCAGTAGCACACTATCGTTCAGTGCCAATTCTTGACATCTGTAAAGCAGCAACATGGAGTTCTCTTCACACCTTTGCAGCTCATTACTGTTTGGACAAAGAAGGACGACAAGATTCAGCCTATGGGCAATCTGTCTTAAAGAACTTGTTTCCAGTTTAATCCCAACTCCTTCTACAACCAACCTGCTGTTATCTTCGGCTGCATCATTTCCTCAACAAAGCATCACTGCTACCTGCATGGACAATGACTCAGCCTCTAGCTTGCTAATCACCCATATGTGAGGACTAGCATCCTGCTTGTCCTGGGATAAAGCAAAATTGCTTACCTTGTAATAGGTGTTATCCCAGGACAGCAGGATGTAGTCCTCACGGAACCCACCTGCCACCCCGCGGAGTTGGGCCTTCCTATTTTTCTACTCTTATTTTTGCTCCTGCTTATTGCTACATACAAGACTGAAGTGAGACCCCTGTGGCAGAGAATATCATGGCATGCTGGGTATGCCCAGTAGCCTCAGGCTGCCAGTCAAAAGTTTCTAGAAACTTTGACAGAAGTTTTCCTGCACTAGGGCTCCGTTACTGACGTCACCCATATGTGAGGACTACATCCTGCTGTCCTGGGATAACACCTATTACAAGGTAAGCAATTTTGCTTTTCACTACAACACTGTGTGTAACCACACTTTGTTGCGTCTGTCCCAGCCTCAATAGCTTCCCCTCGGCCACTGCTGCTTGTATATAGTTATCAGGTTGCAACCTGGAGCTCTCTCCATACCTTCGTAGCCCATTATGGCTTAGATACGACTAGCCGGCATGTTCCATGTTTGGCCAGTCTGTCTACTCTTATTCTTTCGGTTTAACTACCCAACATCCTTCCACCAACTCTTTACGGGTTTCAGGATGCCCTCCGTTCCAAATTCCACCCCCGTCATTGCGCCTTTTGCGCGTCTTGGGTGCATTTGGTGCACTCTCGGGCATCCTCAGGTCGGTACTCACCCATATGTGAGGACTACCATCCTGCTTGTCCTGTGAGAAAGCAAGTGTTGCTTACCTGTAACAGGTGTTCTCACAGGACAGCAGGGTGTTAATCCTCACGAAACCCACCCGCCACCCCGCAGAGTTGGGTCTGTATACGTTTTTACTTTTATTTTAGTTTCACTTGCGCTTTTAACTATATGATGAGACTGAGGGAGACACCTGTGGTTAACAGGGATAATTGCAGGATGAGCATGCTCAGTGCACTCAGTGTGCCAGTGTCAGTCAAAGTTTTATAGAAACTTTGACAGAAACGTTTTCCATTCAGGGCTTCATGCTGTGATGTCACCCATATGTGAGGACTAACATCCTACTGTCCTGTGAGAACACCTGTTACAGGTAAGCAACACTTGCTATCTCAGAAGAACGGACAATTACGGCACCCCAACCTTCAGGCCTTGTCACTGACAGCTTGGATGTTGAAAGGTTGATTCTACAACCGCTTAATCTTTCGGACTCTGTATCCCAGGTCCTGGTAGCTTCACGAAAGCCTTCAACTAGAAGATCTTTCATTCTAAATGGAAAAGATTTTCGTTGTGGTGAACTTCAAAGGCATTAGATCCTTTTACCTGCCCCACGAATCAGTTTTTAGACTACCTCTGGCATCTCTCGGAATCGGGTTTACAAACCTCCTCCATCAGGGTGCATGTCAGTGTGGTGGCTGCCTTCCATAGGGGTTCAGGGGATGTCTTTATCTAGACACAGCCCCTGGTAGTGCACTTTATGAAGGGCTTGCTTCACCTGAAGCCTCCTCTCCATCCACCGGCCCCGGCTTGGGACCTTAATATGGTATTAGCATGACTTATGCAACCTCCGTTTGAGCCTCTGCATTCCTGCGAGTTGCGGCATCTTACCTGGAAGGTCCTTTTCCTTCATGCGTTAAAGTCTGCTTGCAGGATCAGTGAGCTACAGGCACTAGTTACATATCCCCCTTACACGAAATTTCTTCATGATCTGGTGGTCCTTCACACTCATCCTAAATTTCTACCGAAAGTGGTATCTGAGTTTTATTTAAATCAATCCATAGTGCTGCCTACTTTCTTTCCAAAACCCCACTCACTTCCTGGTGAGCGGGCTCTGCATTCTTTGGACTGCAAACGTGTGCTGGCCTTTTATTTGGAACGCACTGCAGGCCATAGGAAGTCTACCCAGCTCTTTGTTTCCTTTGATAAGGTTAAGCTGGGAATTCTGGTAGGAAAGCAGACTCTTTCCTCCTGGCTGGCAGACTGTATTTTCTTCTGCTATCAACAAGCAGGCCTTCCGCTCCAGGGACACATTAAGGCACACTCCATTGGGGCAATGGCAACGTCGGTAGCATTCCTTTGTTCTGTACCTCTTACTGATACCTGCAAAGCTGCAACGTGGAGTTCTCTCCATACCTTTGCAGCCCATTATTGCCTGGACAAAGCTGGCGCACAAGATTCTATCTTTGGCCAGTCTGTTCTGCGCAATCTATTCTCAGCGTAATCTCCAACTTCCTTCCACACGTGCTGGGATTTTCAGGCTGTCTGTTATCCAAAGAATCACCCCTATTGTTGTGCCTGTTGCATGTATTTGTTATGATCAGGAGGGATTGTGAACCCTTGGACCGACGGGAGGTTGAAATCACCTTAGGAGATGGCTCCTTGGGTTCCCCTGTCGGGTGGTGAGGCGGAACAGAAGATGGGACTGGCTCGCCCTTCGGCGTTGAAGACTGAGACAGCCGTTGAGAGGACGAAGAGGCATGATTTCAGAGCAGAGCCAACTGGGTCTTCGCCACTGGAAGCCTGTGGTCCCCACGGGAGGAGCCCTTAGGGACCCAGGCTGCTGGGACTTAGGTGGGCCCTTGAAGATGGATGATCCGGAAGAAGTCTGAGGTTGAGGATTGCCGCTTGCCAGTCCGAGGTGACATGCCGAGGGATCACCACTTGCCAGTCCAAAGTTACACACCGAAGAATCACCGAGAAGAAGCAGGAATCAGGTCTTGAGGAACCAGAAGACTCACCGAAGCAAGCAGATTCGTAACAACAAAGTTGCCAAGTCGAGGAGTGAGTGGAGGAAGTCCACTTTTATACTTCCCTGTACCTGGCCCCTTAGGCACAGGTGAAGTCAATTTGGATGACGAGGCCCCTTTAAATCCTATGAGGAGGCACGGCCTCACGCTTAAGAAAAGGGCGGCCATCTTGGGTCCTGGGAGCAAAGCAGAGCAGCCAGACGTCGCGAGGGAAGGCCTGGAGCACCTCCCCTGCCAGCAGTCACTGCGAGGACTGGCGCCGAGGAGCAGGGGTGAACAGAGCCGGGTTCCAGTGCCCTCCCCGACATGCCGTGGCGGCCCCGATGCCGCAAATCATGTGGGGGATTGCAGCCGCCAGCAGCCACGAGGCACAACATTACCCCCCCCCCCCCCCCCCTTTAAAGCGCCTCCCCGGTGGTCTGGGTTTGGACGGATGGTCCCGATGGAATTGATCAAGAATGTTCCGATCCAGGATGCTGGCTAGTGGTTCCCATGTATTTTCTTTGGGACCGAACCCCTCCCAGGCTAGTAGGTACTTCCATCTCTTCCTATGCTTCCGAACGTCCAGCACATCTCAGACCTGGTGTTGCGATTCCGGGTCGCCCCCGGAATCGTCGCCCACCTTATCTGCACTCCGCACGGGTCCTGCGCTCCCCGGGCCTTTAGGGACTTCGGCTGCCGCAGGCCCGGCGTCTCCCCACCTCGCCCGGGCCTGCAGCTCCTTCTCCTTCTGCCTCCTTGCCGCGCCGGAGCAGCCGGCGCGTCGCGGCGGTAGGCCCCGCCCCTAGACGCGCGTGCGTCTCGGCCCAGAATTTAAAGGGGCCAGCGCGGGAATATTCGGGGACGCCTCCTGATGACATCAGACGCTGCAGGGTACTTAAGCCCTGCAGCTGGACCAAGACTCTGCCTTGCAACGAGGTTCCCAGGTTTTTTCCTGTCCCCAGTTGCTGCGTTCTTGCTTCGTTGTCTCCTACTTGGCTCCTGACCCCGGATTGGCTTACGTTTATTCTTGGCTCCTGACCCCGGACTGGCATTTGGTATTCTCTGGCTTCTGACCTCGGACCGGCTTACGTTGACCCTCTGGCTTCTGACCCCGGACCGGCTTACGTTGATCCTCTGGCTCCTGACTTCGGACTGGCTTACTGGGATCCATTGGTTCCTGACTCTGGACTGGCGAGCAACGACCCTTCGGCACTCAACCTTGGACCACAGCTGACCAGGCCCCCGCGGGTCCTCCTAAGTCCCAGCGGCCGGGTCCCTACGGGCTCCTCCTGGGGGGACTCCGGCTTCCAGGGTGAATCTCCTAAGTCCCAGCGGCCGAACTCCTACGAGCTCCTCTCGGGGGAGGATCGGTTTCCAGGGCGAAGGTTCTCTCAACACAGTGCCAGTGCCACCATCACCTTCTTCCTCGCCAGGGCTCTTGGTCGCATAGGGCTCCCAGAGTTCCGTCTTCGGCCAGCCACCAGTCTGTCCTCGCTGCCTCCCGGTCGGGGTCGCTGCTGCAACCACCTACAGCAGCTCTTCCTCCGGCTCCGATCGGCCCAAGGGTCCACGAAACCAACAGATTGCAAGGCCATGGACCCGGCGGACCTTGCCGGTCTAAAGGCCATTCCGGGCATAGCCCAGAAGCTGCAGCAACAGCAGTCCTGCCTGGATACATTGATGTCTGCCGTACAACGCCTGGCGGATCGCGTAGATGGGACCTCCGCAGCTCACCCCGCAGCCTCCACGTCTCAGGTCAACCAGGGTTCCCCTGTCCTGGTACAGATGCCAGCACCCCCTAGGTACTCGGGGAATCCGAAGGCCTGTCGGGGATTCCTCAATCACTGTTACATCCGTTTTGACCTCCTGCCTGCGCAATTCACCACGGACCGGGCAAAAACGACATACATAATTTCCCTTCTGGATGGGAAACCTTTGACTTGGGCTTCCTCCCGTTGGGAGCGCCAAGATTCCCGCTTAAATAATCTCGTGAAATTTGTCAAAGCCTTCCGGAGGATCTTTGACGAACCATCCCGGGCCTCCACCGCCGCCTCAGAGCTTCTCCAGTTGAAGCAAGGTAATCGCCCCCAAGAGGAATTTGCGATGGAATTCCAGACCCTGGCCACCGAGCTGGCCCGGACGATTTACAGGAACTCATCGAGCTGGCTGGACGCGTGGACCGGCGTATCCAGCGTCATTTCTGAGAGCGAAGGTCCATCCAGGGGCTTTCCGCCCGTCGCATCACGCCTCCTCGGGTTCGAGCGTCACCCTCCGCGGCAGCTGCCTCTCCGCCCGAGGAACCCATGCAGTTGGGTCGGGGTCCACTCTCGGCCGAGGAACGAAGGCGTCGACGCTCACAGGGACTATGTCTCTACTGCGGTGGTAAGGGGCATTTCCTGGCTCGCTGCACCGAGCGTCCGGGAAACGCCAGAACCTAGAGTCTAGGGGGGAGTTGACTCTAGGCAGTATCTCTCCAGACTCCCCATGTACGGTTCCAGCTAAACTCTCTCTCCCGGGAGGAGGGTTCGATACCCTGGCACTACTAGACTCTGGCTCTGGGGGGAATTTTATCCTCCGGGACCTGGTGCAACAATTGCACCTCAAAGTCTTGCCTCAGGAACCCCCGTTGCGAGTATCATCCATCCAAGGTGTTCCCCTTCCTGGGTCCATCACTACTCGTACGAGTCCTCTCCAGCTGCAGGTCGGGCTCTTTCATAAGGAGGAGATCTCTTTTCTCATCTTGGAGAGATCCATTCACCCGCTCATCCTCGGACTGCCCTGGCTAAGAAAACACTCGCCAGTAATAGACTGGCACTCGCTTCAGATCACGTCTTGGGGGCCAGCCTGCTTTCACAGTTGCCTTCCTGCTTGTCCGCTTCAGACGCTTCCACTTCTTACAGCTCCGCTGACAGTACCACCTCCATACCAGGCCTTCAAAGATGTCTTCTCTAAAGAAAAGGCTGAGTTATTACCTGAACATCGCCCTTTCGACTGTGTGATTGATTTTCTGCCCGATACCACACCTCCTCATGGTAGAGTTTATCCCCTGTCCTTGCCTGAGACCAAGGCCATGTCGGCTTACATTAAGGAGAATCTAGACCGAGGATTCATACGACCGTCGAAATCCCCGGCAGGGGCCGGCTTCTTCTTTGTGGCCAAAAAGGATGGGTCTCTTCGGCCCTGTATTGACTACCGGGGCCTGAACCAGATCACCCGACGAGACCGCTATCCGTTGCCCCTCATTCCAGAACTCCTGGATCGGTTGCAGGGGGCCCGCATCTTCACCAAGTTGGACCTTAGAGGGGCGTACAACCTCGTACGGATTCGACCGGGAGACGAGTGGAAGACCGCCTTTAACACCAGGGACGGTCATTATGAGTACCTCGTCATGCCATTTGGTCTCTGCAACGCCCCGGCCGTGTTTCAGAATTTAATGAATGAGGTGTTGCGCGACCTATTGTACACCTCAGTAATTGTCTACCTGGACGACGTCCTGATTTTCTCACAAAACCTGGAAGAACATCGCCAACACGTGCGCCAGGTGCTGCTAAAATTACGGGAGAATCGACTGTATGCCAAGCTGGAGAAATGCCAGTTCGAAAAGGAATCCTTGCCCTTCCTAGGGTACATCATCTCCTCGACTGGTTTCCGCATGGACCCCGATAAAGTTGCAGCTATCCGGAAGTGGCCACAGCCCATGGGAGTAAAGGCGCTCCAGCGCTTCTTAGGTTTCGCCAACTTTTACCGCCACTTCATCCCGCAGTATTCCACCTTGGTGGCCCCCCTTACGGCCCTCACACGCAAGGGCGCTGATGCCCGAAACTGGACTCCAACCGCCGTGCAGGCCTTTCAGGCTCTAAAGGAAGCCTTCCTTCAAGACACTTGTCTCCGACACCCGGATCCCGCACGCCCGTTCGTGGTAGAGGTGGATGCCTCCAGTGTGGCCGTAGGGGCCGTCCTGTCCCAGATTTCTAGAGAAGGTAAAGCCCGGCCATGTTCCTATTTCTCCCGGAAATTTTCCCCTGCCGAAAGGAACTATGGTATCGGGGACAAAGAGCTACTGGCCATTAAGCTGGCCTTCGAGGAATGGCGCCAGTGGTTGGAGGGGGCTCAACACCCAATCGTGGTGTATACTGACCACAAGAACCTGGCGTATCTATCCCAAGCACAAAGGCTCAACCCCAGACAGGCACGCTGGTCACTCTTTTTTAGCCGGTTCAATTTCTCTCTCCGGTACCGACCGGCGGCCAAGAATATTAGGGCGGACGCCCTCTCACGCACTGCAGAAATAGAAGATTCTTCTGAGCCCCCTCAGTACATCCTGGATCCTGCGAAAGTCCAGTTGGCTGCCACAGAACTAGTACCCGTTGGTAGGACGGTGGTCCCTCTCCGCTCGAGGAGAAAGGTGCTAGCTTGGGCGCACGACTCGCTGACAGCGGGTCACCCTGGAATCTCCCGGACTCTAGAACTACTAACCGAGTTCTATTGGTGGCCACGAGTAAAGGAGGACGTCCGCCTGTATGTCCAGTCCTGTCCCACGTGTGCACAACAAAAGCCGTTACCAGGCCGTTCCTGGGGGCTCCTCCAACCCCTCCCGATACCTACGGAACCATGGACTCACATCTCCACGGACTTTGTGGTAGAGCTGCCGCCGTCCCAGGGGAAAACGGTGGTTTGGGTCACCATTGACTGCTTCTCGAAGATGGCCCATTTTGTGCCACTGACCAAGTTACCTACAGCCCCGGAGTTAGCGGAGCTGTTCATCCGACACATCTTCTGCCTGCATGGCTTGCCGCTGCACATCGCCTCGGACCGAGGGCCCCAATTCACGGCGAAATACTGGCGGGCGCTCTGTCAGAAATTTGGGGTTCAGGGGACCAAGATGGCCGACGCATAGGACGTGTCGAGGGGTTGCTCCGCTCTTTGGTTTAGAAATATACCTTTTATTTATTACCTAGTCCTTAAAACCTTGTTTATCATGCCTCACACGAAGCGTAAGGCTCGACTTAAAGAAAATATATTTGTCAAGGAAGAAGGAATGCTACAACCAAAGATCGATAGATTCCTCGATCTTACCCCGAAGACGCCGGAGGCGAGGGCCGCGGGGACAGCGGTACTGGAGCTCGGCACTCTGTCCATGGCCGATGAGATCTTGCTGAGTCCGGGGGCCCCCGAGACGCCAACGCAACCGAAAGCCCGTCCGGAGGAGGAGCAGAGCGAAACATCGCGAGACTCAATGGAGAGGAGAGAGTCTCTGCACGCTGAAGTGGACGGACAGGACGAGGTGTTGTCGCCCGGAGAAGTTGGAGGAGCAGCAGCGGGAATCGCGGCTACCTCCACACCGAACCCCCAAAAGGCCAGTCTGGCAAAGAACATCGAAGGAACCACTGTGCTTCAAGACCTGGTAAAGATACAACCCAAAATGGCATTTTCCTTGCAGAAACCACCCTTAGTTACCCTGGACTCATTATGGAATGCTATGTCTTCTATTGAATCTGCAGTTACAACCTTAACTCAAGCATTCCTGGATTTAAATAAAAGAGGGTTGCAGGTAGAAAAAATTGCAAATGAAAACCAGGAGAAAATAGGAAAACTGGAGGAAAAAATTATAATAATGGAAAAGGTCCAGAGTAATTTGGTAAAAACGGACATTTCAGAAAAGAGATTTGAAAATATCGAGAATTCCTTACGATTTTTAAATCTTTGGATAGTCAATTTTCCTATTCTGAAGAAAATGTTGCCCTTGGACATGTTTAAAGAATACATAGAGGCATGTTTAAAAATTCCTAAGGAAATTACCCCAGTAATTACCAAAGCGTTCTTTGTCTCAAGAAAAGCATTGCAACCTGAACCAATGGAAATATCTGAGCAACCTTCTATGGACTTGTCTGAAATGCTTGAATTATCCATAAACTCTGAAATTAAATCTAGAGGAACTTTGCTGGTATCCTTCGCTTTTGAACAGGATAGAAATATGGTTTTAAAATTTTTCTTTCGAAATAGATCTGTTCAATACTATGGACAAAATGTTTGGATATATCCGGACATGGTTCGTAGTACTCAAGAGAGAAGGAAAAAATTTATTCTAATGAGAGACGAAGTGATTAACAGAGGAGCTAGTATGACATTAAGGTACCCCTGTAAATGTCTCCTGAAATATCAGGAGGCTAAATATATATTTCTTGAACCAGAGCAACTAAGGGATTTCTTAGATGGAAAGGCTTGAGTACAGTAATAATTAGGGATCGTCCTATGCTGATTGGTTTAATTCTTCCTTAGTATATATGATTTATTAAGAGCTCTATAAAATTCCTATCTTGGTCCCATATTGCCTGAGTAATTCGAGATCCACTGGAAATTTTATGAAAAATGATTTGTTTTTGTTGTTAATGCCTTGGATCTTTATTGCCTTGTTGATATATGATGTAATATATCTAAAACTGCATAAATAAAAAAAAAAAAAAAAAAAAGAAATTTGGGGTTTAACTGGACTTGACCACGGCATTTCACCCCCAGGGCAACGGTCAAGTGGAGCGCACAAACCAAACCCTGAAAGCATTCCTTCGAGCCTTTGTAAGGGAACAGCAGGACAACTGGGCTGCTCTTCTTCCGTGGGCAGAGTTTTCTTACAACCGCCATCGACACTCCGCCACGCAACAGTCTCCCTTCAAGATGGTGTATGGAAAGGTTCCCAAGCCACCACTACCGCTATCCGTTCCTACCCCCTCGCCTGCGGCGCAACTGACAGCCAGCCAGATTCAGCGGCTTTGGCTCTCCACTCAAGAGAAGCTCCGCCACACCACCGCACGCTTCAAGGCTTACGCGGACAAGTCTCGGCGACCCGCTCCTGTGTTTCTGCCCGGTTCCAGAGTATGGCTCAGTACTAGGAACATCCAGCTCCGGCTTCCGTCCATGAGACTAGCGCCTCGTTACATTGGTCCTTTCCAGGTAGCTGAACGTGTTGGCACGGTTTCCTACCGTCTACGCCTCCCATCTACCCTTCGCATACATGACGTCTTCCATGTCTCCCTCCTCAAGCCGGTGGTCCTCTCCCGCTTTCATCCTTTGCCACCGAAGCCTACGGCTGTCACTGCTGACCCTGGGGCCACGTACACGGTTAAAGAGGTGCTGGATGTCCGCTTCCGCCGTCGGTGGGAATACCTCCTGTCCTGGGAAGGTTATGGCCCTGAGGAGCACTCGTGGGAGCCCTCCACCCACATTCTGGATAAGGATCTCCTTCGTCAATTTCATATGGCGCATCCGGATAGGCCGCGGCCCCCCGGGAGGGGGCGTAGGAGGGGGGGGGTACTGTTGCGATTCCGGGTCGCCACCGGAATCGTCGCCCACCTTATCTGCACCCCGCACGGGTCCCGCGCTCCCCGGGCCTTCAGGGACCTCGGCTGCCGCAGGCCCGGCGTCTCCCCACCTCGCCCGGGCCTGCAGCTCCTTCTGCCTCCTTGCCGTGCCGGAGCAGCCGGCGCCTCGCGGCGGTAGGCCCCGCCCCCTAGACGCGTGCGCGTCTCGTCCCAGAATTTAAAGGGGCCAGTGCGGGAATATTCGGGGACGCCTCCTGATGACATCAGACGCTGCAGGGTACTTAAGCCCTGCAGCTGGACCAAGACTCTGCCTTGCAACGAGGTTCCCAGGTTTTTTCCTGTCCCCAGTTGCTGCGTTCTTGCTTCGTTGTCTCCTACTTGGCTCCTGACCCCGGATTGGCTTACGTTTATTCTTGGCTCCTGACCCCGGACTGGCATTTGGTATTCTCTGGCTTCTGACCTCGGACCGGCTTACGTTGACCCTCTGGCTTCTGACCCCGGACCGGCTTACGTTGATCCTCTGGCTCCTGACCTCGGACTGGCTTACGGTGATCCATTGGTTCCTGACTCTGGACTGGCGAGCAACGACCCTTCGGCACTCAACCTTGGACCACAGCTGACCAGGCCCCCGCGGGTCCTCCTAAGTCCCAGCGGCCGGGTCCCTACGGGCTCCTCCTGGGGGGACTCCGGCTTCCAGGGTGAATCTCCTAAGTCCCAGCGGCCGAACTCCTACGAGCTCCTCTCGGGGGAGGATCGGCTTCCAGGGCGAAGGTTCTCTCAACACAGTGCCAGCGCCACCATCACCTTCTTCCTCGCCAGGGCTCTTGGTCGCATAGGGCTCCCAGAGTTCCGTCTTCGGCCAGCCACCAGTCTGTCCTTGCCGTCTCCCGGTCGGGGTCGCTGCTGCAACCACCTACAGCAGCTCTTCCTCCGGCTCCGATCGTCCCAAGGGTCCACGAATCCAACACCTGGTAGGTGACGTCATCGTCAGAGGTGACGGGTTGGGGTGCTGGAGGTGTGCTGGAAGGCCAGGACAGCATCAGGGGCTTCAAAAGAGAGGTATGGAAGGTGTTATGGATTTTAAGTGACGGTGGCAATTTAAGCTGATAGGATACCGCACCAATCCGACGGATGATGGGAAATGGCCCAATGAACCGAGGAGCCAGCTGCGCCAAAGATAACTTTAGCCGGATGAACTGTGTACTCAGCCATACCTTCTGCCTGGGCCTCAGAGGAGGACACGGTTTTCGTCGACGGTCCGCATATTTTTTCGCCATCTGGCTGGCTTTGAGCAGTGCATGCCGTGTGGAGGTCCAGAGACGATGTAGTTCGTCTGCTGAGAATTGGGCCACCGGAGACGTGATGGAGATGGGAACAGGCAGCGGCGGACACTGTTGCTTCCCATAGACCAACTGGAAGAAAGAAGATCTGGTGGCAGTGGAGAAATGTGAGTTGAGGGCGAACTCGGCCCATGGAAGTAGGCTTTCCTAGTCGTCTTGCTTATCATTCATGTAGATGCGAAGGAACTGTTGAGGGTTTGATTCATCCTCTCTGCTAGGCCATTGGTTTGTGGGTGGTATGCAGAGGTGTAATCCAAGGTGACGTCAAATTTCTGGCAGAGGGCCTTCCAGAATTTTGCGGTGAATTGGGGTCCTCTGTCTGAGAGGATACTTTTGGGTAATCCATGCAGCCTGAAAATGTGCTGGACGAATAGCTGGGCTAATTGTGGTGTGGAAGGCAACCTAATTCGTGCCTAAATATAAACCGTTGTGATGGTGCATCACTTAACGACGGTATAGAAAAGTTTCTAAATAAATAAATAAATAAATACCCAAATGACAGTGTTGCTACCAGATGAAGGTAGATCGACCACAAAGTCCGTCGAGAGATGGGTCCAGGGTTCGGTGGGCACTGGCAGAGGCTGGAGCAAGCCTGGGGATGAACCTGGAATTCTCTTATGATGGGCACACGAATGGCAGGACTTCACATAGGATTGGACGTCCTTATTGACCTTGGGCCACAAATAGTAGCAGCGGTGGACCTGCAAGGTCCGATGTTGTCCTGGATGGCCTGAGCAATGGGAGTCATGGGCCCACGCCAGGACTTGTTTCTGCAGGTGCGGTGGCACCAAAGTCTTCCCAGGAGGGATAGTCTTGGTAGCGGATAGCAGGACTCGTGATGGCTCAATGATTTTATTTATTTATTTATTTATTTATTTGAGTTTTTCTATACCGGCATTCACGGAGATTCGTATCATGTCGGTTTACATAAAACAGGGGTGATCAATACATTATAAACGTGTATAAATATAACATGAGTATACATTTTATATATTTACAAATTATAACAAGTTATAACAGTGCGCAGAAAAAATCAGTTACAATAAAACAAGGATGGTTCTAACTGGGAAAAGAAGAAGAATAAGACGATAGAAATTTAACAAGAATAAGAACGTGTAGTGTTTGGTATGTCCGTATCAGTTTAGTGGGAGATAGACCGTCTTTCTGTATTTGGTGAGATCATCAGTCAGAGTCCGGAAAGGCTTTCTTGAACAGCCATGTCTTAAGTCTCTTTCTGAAGGTTGGAAGACATGGTTCCTGTCGTAATTCTAAGGGGATTGAGTTCCATAGTGGGGGGCCTGCTGTAGAGAAGGCCCTGTCTCTCAGGGTTATGTGTTGGGTGGTATTGGCGTGTGGTACCTGTAGAAGTTCTCTGTACACTTCTCTAGTGGATCTGTTGGAGGAGTGTTTTTTAAGTGCTATTTGTAGATGGAGTGGAGCTAGTCCATGGATATTTTTGAAGATTGTGGTTAGGGATTTATGGATTATCCTGAAGTGGATTGGCAGCCAGTGAAGGTCTTTAAGGACCGGCGTGATGTGATCTCTTCTTTTCTTGTTAGTTAGGATTCTTGCTGCCGTGTTTTGAATCATTTGGAGAGGTTTGGTATGGGATGATGGGAGGCCTAGTAGTATAGCGTTGCAATAATCTATTTTCGCAAAGATTATTGCTTGGAGCACTGTTCTATAATCATGGAAATGAAATAGGGGTTTTATTCTTTTTAATGTGTGTAGTTTGTGGAAGCAGTCTTTAGTTGTTTGCTTAATAAATGCTTTTAGGTTTAGTCTGTTGTCTATGGATACTCCTAGATCTCTTACTTTTGATATTTGTAAGTTGGCTGGCGGGTTCGTAGTGATTTTGCAGTTATCCGGTGAGATTAGCAGGAATTCACTTTTTGATTGGTTTAGAATTAGGTTTAAGCTGGATAGGAGGTCATTAATTTCTTTGAAACAGTTTTCTCACAGTTTTAGGGTTTTATTAATGGATTCTTGGAGGGGGATCACAATCTGGACGTCGTCGGCATAAATAAAGTTTTTTAGATTCAATTTGTTTAGAAGTTGGCAAAGTGGGAGAAGGTATAGATTGAAGAGTGTAGGTGAGAGAGAGGAGCCCTGAGGAACTCCTTGTGATGATGGGTATCTATGGGATTCTTTGTTCAGGATTTTGACTTTGAAACCTCTGTTTTCTAGAAAAGTCTTAAACCAAGTCAGCGCTGATCCTGCAATACCGATGTTAGCCAGTTGGTTTAGTAATATGGCGTGGTTTACAGTGTCAAAAGCTGCAGATAGATCTAATAAAATCAAAAGGAAGGCCTGTCCTTTGTCAAGGCCCAAAGTCAGGTAGTCCGTCAGTGATATGAGTAGTGATTCGGTATTTGAGGCTTTTCTGAAACCGAATTGAGTAGGGAATAGAATTTTGTGTTCTTCTATATAATCCGATAGTTGCGTATTTGCTAGTTTCTCCATCACCTTGGCAATGAAAGGAAGATTGGAAATTGGACGGTAACTATTAGGATCTTTGGGGTCCAAGTTTGGTTTCTTGAGAAGCGGTTTGATTGAAGCTAGTTTAAGGTCATCGGGGTAGTGACCCTGGGAGAATGAGCAATTTATGATGTCTGCAAGAGTTTTGTTTATGGTGTCCGGGATTAGAAGTAGTAGTTTAGATGGGATTTGGTCGAAGGGATGGGAAGAGGGTTTCATTTTCTTCAGAAGTGTTTGGATCTCTGCGGATGTGGTGAGTTCAAAAGATTGGAGGGTTATTTCCTTGTTGTGGAGTACATATGTGCTGGCTGTTGTGCTTGTACTGGGCTTAAGTTGTGTTAGAAGGTTCGTGATTTTATTACTAAAAAAGAGTGCTAGCTCATCCGCTCTTGATTGAGCTAGGTTAATGGTATGTCCGGTATATTTGCCTGAGTTAAATTGGAGACGAGAGTGAAAAGCGCTTTGGGGTCGTAGATGATGTCATGAATCTTGTGTGCGTAATAGTCTCTTTTTGTTTTTAAGGTGGAACTCTTGTATGAGTGGAGGGCGAGTTTGTAGATAGATAGTGTAGCAGCGGAAGGGGCTTTACGCCATTTACTTTCTTTCTGACGTAAATTAAGTTTAAGGGTTTTTAGTTCGTTTGTAAACCAAGGCTGTCTTTTTGTCGCACCTTGTTTGACTTTTTTTGTTATCAGTGGACATAGTTTGTTTGCCACTGTTTCCGTTATGGTTGACCAGGAATTTATCGCTGAATTAGGTGTCGTATAGTCTATGCGTAAGAGATCTGTGATTAGATGATTGCTGAGTTCGTCAGATGAGCATACTTTTCTGTAGATAAATGAGTGTTGAGGTGGTTGTTTGTTGCTCATTTGGGTCATCGACAAGGTTGTGGAGATTAGTGAATGGTCCGACCAGGGAACTGGTTTACATGTGTGGTGTGCTGAATTTGTTATACCTGAGTTCAGAAAGATAAGGTCCAGTGTGTGACCTGCCTTGTGTGTAGGTTCATTGATTATTTGTCTGAATCCCATTGCGGACATAGCGGTAAGGAATGTTTCGCAGCTGGTTGAGAGTGTGGGGTTGTCTACGTGTAAGTTAAAGTCTCCTAGGATTATCGTTGGGGAGTCTGGTTTGAGATAAGATGCTATAATTTCTAGGATAGGCGAAGCGTCTGCTTCTAGGAGGCCTGGAGGGGCGTATACTAGAAGGATTTGGAGAGTGTCTGATGTGAACAGGCCTGTTTCTAGTTTTGAGTCCGATTTAATTGGGTGGTGTGTGAGTCTAAAATCTTTTTTAGCTGCTAGGAGAATGCCCCCACCCCTTTTCTTCTGTCGGGGAATGGAGAAAAAGTCGTATGTTTCAGTTGGTAGCTGGTTAATCAAAGCTATATCTGTAGATTTAAGCCATGTTTCTGTTATAGCATAGAGGTCTGGATTTGAATCTAGGAGAAGGTCATTTAAGATCAGTGATTTCTTGGAAAGTGATTGTGCATTAAATAGCATCAGTGAGAAAAGAGCACATCCTAGAAGTTGGGTGATTGGGGTAATCATGATAGGTATAAGGGATTTGTAGGAGCGTTGATTGTAGAGTATTGTTGATGATTTATCTGTGAGTAGCGTTCGATGATGGAGAATCGGTATTGGGAGACCATGGCAGATTGTTTGCATTATTCGAAGTGTTGGTGGTGTTTGTAAGTAGACGTTGGGTTGTCTGAGTTGTGGCGTCTGGAAGTTGTTGTCCGAGTTGTTGTCTGAGTTGTGGCGTCTGGAAGTTGTTGTCTGAGTTGTCTGAGTTGTGGCGTCTGGAAGTTGTTGTCTGAGTTGTTGTCTGAGTTGTGGCGTCTGGAAGTTGTTGTCTGAGTTGTTGTCTGAGTTGTGGCGTCTGGAAGTTGTTGTCTGGAGGTTGTTGTCTGAGTTGTGGCGTCTGGAAGTTGTTGTCTGGAGGTTGTTGTTTGAGTTGATGTCTGAGTTGAGGGGTCTGGACGTTTCGTTTGGTTAGTTTAGTTGTCTATTTGTGCTGTACTGGTCATGTATATGATTAATGTTTGGTGTGGCTGTACTGTGTGTGCCAATTTGAGGTTGAACGTTGAAACTCGCTGGTGGGAGCTAGAGGACGGGCTGGAGTACTTTTGCTTAGCGCTGTGGAGGTCTACTCCGCTCTTAGGGGCCGCACGAAGGGGCGCACAAAGGGGCAGGCCCCTTTGTCGCGCTCCTTCGTGCGCGCGACGCCCGGCGCGCGACGCCTAGCTGCCGTTCGTCGATTTAAGCCAAAGGGGCTGTCCCCCGATTGGCTGTGCGGCTGAGCTGGCGATTGGTTCCGGCGACGGAGGAGGCGGAGAGGAGGCGCGGTTTTTATCGGGACAGCCTCGTGGTCGGCGCTGGGTCTGCCGTGGGTAAGCTGAGAATTTTTAAAGGCCTTACCCCGGCAGGTCTCGGCGCCGAATGCGCAGGCCCTCAGCGATCCCCGGAGCTCCTTCTGCAACGAAAAGGATTTTTTCAGCCTGCCGCTCGTCGATTTAAGCCAAAGGGGCTGTCCCCCGATTGGCTGTGCGGCTGAGCTGGCGATTGGTTCCGGCGACGGAGGAGGCGGAGAGGAGGCGCGGGTTTTTATCAGGACAGCCTCGTGGTCGGCGCTGGGTCTGCCGTGGGTAAGCTGAGAATTTTTAAAGGCCTTACCCCGGCAGGTCTCGGCGCCGAATGCGCAGGCCCTCAGCGATCCCCGGAGCTCCTTCCCGGCAGGTCTCGGCGCCGAATGCGCAGGCCCTCAGCGATCCCCGGAGCTCCTTCTGCAACGAAAAAAAATGAATGAATGATGAATTCAGGAGTGTCTGGAGTATCTGTAGACTCTCAAACTCAGGACAAGGCGTCGGCCTTAAGGTTCTTGATGGCCGGCCTGTAACGTAGGATGAAATTGAATCAGGTGAAGAATAACGCCCATCATGCCTGTCGGGAGTTGAGGCACTGTGCCCGATGCAGGTACTCAAGAATTTTGTGGTCTGTGTAGACTGTGAACTGATGCTGAGCTCCCTCCAACCAAGGGGGCCATTCCTCCAGGGTCATTTTGATGATCAGGAGTTCTTTATCGCCAATGGCGTAGTTTCGTTCTGCTGGGGAGAACTGGCGAGAGAGGAAGGCACATGGGTGTAGCTTGTGTTGGTCCGAAGTCTGGCTAAGAACGGCACCTACTCCTTAAGAAGATGCATCCACCTCAATGATAAGCTGTTGAGAGTCAGGATGATGAAGGCACGGCCGGTGGAGGAAGGCGGCTCTGGCTCCGGGAGGCCAGTTCTTGGAGTCAGCGCCTTTTCGAGTTAAGGCCGTCAGGGGTGCGACAATGGACACGTAATGGGATATAAATGATTGGTAGTAATTGGCGAAACCCAAAAATCGTTGAAGTTGTTTCAGCCCAGATGGTTGGGGCCATTCCCGAATGGCTTTTAGTTTCTGGGAGTCCATGCGGAATCCTTCGCTGGAGACGATATACCCCAAGAAAGGAAGGGACTCCAGCTTGAAGAGGCATTTTTCGAGCTTGGCGTACGAGTTGGTTTTCTCTTAGGCATTGTAGTACTTGGATAACGTGCTGGCAGTGAAGGAATTGGAGAAAACCAAGATGTCGTCGAGGTATATGACCACACAATGGTATAGTAGGTCTCGGAAGATCTCATTCATGGTGTTTTGAAACACTGCTGGGGCGTTGCAGAGCCCGAATGACATTACGAGGTATTCGTAATGGCCGTCTCTGGTGTTGAAGGCCGTTTTCCATTCGTCTCCCTCCTTGATGCGGATCAGGTTATACGCTCCCCGAAGGTCCAATTTGGTAAAGATTTTTGTTCCTTGAAGGCGATCGAAAAGCTCAGAGATGAGGGGCAAGGGATACCGGTCCTTGATCATTATGGCGTTCAGGCCCCGGTAGTCGATGCAAGGGCAAAGGGTTTCATCTTTCTTCCCAACGAAGAAGAAACCGGCCCCCATCGGGGAAGTTGACTTGCGGATGAGGCCCCTCTCCAGATTTTCTTTGATGTAATGGGACATGGATTGAGTCTCCGAGGGTGAAAGGGCATAGGTGCGGCCCCAAGGAGGTTCTGTGCCGGGAAGGAGATTAATGGAACAGTCAAATGGTCAGTGAGGCGGGAGTGTCTCGGCTTTCCATTTGGAAAAGACATCCGAGTAAGCAGCATAGGGGGCAGGCAAGCCTTAGAGACTGGCAAGAGCGGTCGAGCATTGCATTGGAACTACCGGTTGGAGGCAATTGTCATGACAAGTCGATCCCCATTGGGTTAACTGTAAGGTTCTCCATTTGAACTGGGGACAAAGTTTTTGGAGCCAGGGAAGTCCCAGGATGAAGGGGTGAATGGAGTGTTCCAGGATGTGGAAGGACATCCGTTCAAGGTGAAGAAGCCCAACCCTCAGTTGGACGGGTTCCATGAGGTGTGTCACTCGTCCCGGGAGGGGCTTGCCTTGGATAGATGAGATGACCAATGGAGCTTGGGCGTGGACCTATGGAATTTTCAAGTGTTCCACTAGACTCTTCATAATAAAGTTGCCCCCGGCCCCTGAGTCTACCAGAGCTAATGTATGGAACTTGCCGGGTTAGTGGAAGTGCAGGTAGGGTTAGTGGAGGTGCAGGTGATGTTAGGCCCAGGAAGAGACCTCCTTCAGGTCCTAGGCCTGGGAGTTTCCCGGCTGAACCAGGCATGCAGCTACTTGATGGCCCGCCGCGCCGCAGTAGAGGCAAAGTCCTTCTCTAATTCGCCTTTGACGCTTCTGCATGGAGAGCCTCCCTTGGCCCAGTTGCTTGGGTTCCTCAGACGGTGCGCGGGAGCCTCCTGATTCGCCTTTGGGAGAAGGCGAGCGTCGAGGATGCCTAGAAGGGAGTCCAGGTTTTCGTGATCATCTGGGCCTCTTAACGGTACTCTTGATGGCGTCTATCGATACGCCCCGCCAGATCGATGAGGGTGTTCAAGGACCTGGGTAGCTCCCGGCCTGCGAGCTCGTCCTTGATTCTAGGACTGAGTCCCTGAAGAAAGATGGTTCATAAGCAATCTGGGCCCCAACCGAGCTCTGAAGAGAGGGTTCAGAACTCGATGGCAAACTCAGCCATAGCTCTTGAACCCTGACGCAGTTGGAGAAGCTTGGTTCTGGCAGAAACCTCCTGAGTGGGATCACCAAAACTCATTCGGAAAAGCTCCCAGAATTCTCTCAACTTGCTCAGAATGGGGTCATCCCGTTCCCACAGGGGGGAAGCCCATTCCAGGGCCTTCCCTTCGAGGAGAGAGAGAAAATGAAGGTGGTCTTTCGGATAGTAGAAAGACTAGGGGGCACTCCATGAAGGTAGCATGGGGCACATTTAAAACTAATCGGAGAAAGTTCTTTTTTACTCAAAGCACTATTAAACTCTGGAATTTGTTGCCAGAGGATGTGGTTAGTGCAGTTAGTATAGCTGTGTTTAAAAAAGGATTGGATAAGTTCTTGGAGGAGAAGTCCATTACCTGCTATTAAGTTCACTTAGAGAATAGCCACTGCCATTAGCAATGGTAACATGGAATAGACTTAGTTTTTGGGTACTTGCCAGGTTCTTATGGCCTGGATTGGTCACTGTTGGAAACAGGATGCTGGGCTTGATGGACCCTTGGTCTGACCCAGTATGGCATTTTCTTATGTTCTTATGTTCTTGATAGCGTCATTGGGAAAGAGGGTTGGCTATAGACAGAAGTGCATATTGCACTGGTTAATGAAACCCCTGGAAAAGCGTGGTAGTGTAGGCAGATGGATCACCGAGTGGGCCCCGGGAGCCATGGACAGAGATGGCAAAGTGGGGTTCATGGGCCCTAACGCCTCGAAGCGTTGGTTCAGGCTCTCCACTGCAGAGACAGGGCATCGAGGGTTTTCTGCTGGTTCATCATATGCTGGTCCAAGAAAGCAAAGAGGTAGGCGATCTATGATACCGTCAGGTGAGCATAAAAGGAATAGATGCCTTAATCTTTTTCAATACTTTATTGATGCAGAGACGTTTCAAGTGAAATGCCCGACTCAGGCCGAGTTTCGCAGCTTGTAGCCGCTGCCTCAGGGGCTCCAAACTTCAAATCACTGATACTGTATAATCCACTCTGATTAAACAATATGCCATCGATGAATGAACAACTTAAATGCAAAAGGTTCAAACCCAGATTTCTGTGACAAACCGCAGAGACTGCGGTTTGTTCATTCATCGATGGCATATTGTTTAATCAGAGTGGATTATACAGTATCAGTGATTTGAAGTTTGGAGCCCCTGAGGCAGCGGCTACAAGCTGCGAAACTCGGCCTGAGTCGGGCATTTCACTTGAAACGTCTCTGCATCAATAAAGTATTGAAAAAGATTAAGGCATCTATTTCTTTTGTGCTCATCATATGCTGGGCCATTCCGGGGATGGCCTGACAGGCAGACGCCTCTGCCAGGTTAATGGACTTGGCAATCTGTTATGATCAGGAGGGATTGTGAACCCTTGGACCGGGAGGTTGAAATCACCTTAGGAGATGGCTCCTTGGGTTCCCCCATCGGGATGCAAGGCGGAACAGAAGATGGGACTGGCTGGACCTTCGGCGTTGAAGACTGAGGCGGCTATTGATAGGTCAAGGAGGCGTGAGGTTGGTGCAAGGGCCAACTGGATCTTCGCCACTGGAAGCCCGTGGTCACCCCTGGAGGAGCCCGTAGGGACCCGGGCCGCTGGGACTTAGGTGGGCCCTTGAAGATGGATGGTCCGGAAGAAGTCCGAGGTCGAGCACAGGGGATCGCCGCTTGCCAGTCTGAGGTCACACGCCGAGGGATCACCACTTGCCAGTCCGAAGTCACACACCAAAGAATCACCACTTGCCAGTCCGAAGTCACACACCGAAGAATCACCGAGAAGAAGCAGGAACCAGGAATCAGGACTCGAGGAACCGGAAGAATCACTGAAGCAAGCAGACTCGTAACAACGAAGTTGCCAAGTCGAGGAGTGAGTGGAGGAAGTCCGCTTTTATACTTCCCTATGCCTGGCCCCTTAGGCACAGGTGAATTCAATTTGGATGATGAGGCCCCTTTAAATCCTATGAGGAGGCGCGGCCTCGTGCCTAAGGGAAGGCCGGCCATCTTGGGTCCCGGGAGCGAAGCAGAGCAGCCAGACGCCGCAAGGGAAGGCCCGGAGCACCTCCCACACCGGCAGTCACTGCGAGGACCGGTGCCAAGGAGCAGGGGTGAACAGAGCCGGGTTCCGGTGGACCCGACACCGCAAATCATGTGGGGGATTGTGGCTGCCCGCGGCCGTGAGACACAACAGTATTTGGGTTTTTTTGGTACATGCGCGGGCATCCTCAGCTTGTTATTCTCCCATATGTGAGGATTACCATGCTGCTTGTCCTATGAGAAAGCAGAGTTGCTTACCTGTAACAGGTGTTCTCACAGGACAGCAGGATTTTAGTCCTCGCGAAACCCACCTGCGACCCCGCGGAGTTGGGTATGCTTGCGATTTCTTCTTTTATTTTTCTCACTCTCTTTTTACTAAAGATGTGCTTCGTTTTTTTCTACCGGGTCGTTTTTTGACTCGGATACTTCGTGGTAAAATTCGGGTTTTCTCGTTTAGTTTTTTTGAAAAACGAAATGAGGAAACCCAAAACCGGGCCAAAAAACGAAGCGGGAAACGAAGCTAAAAAAAACCCCACCCCAAGCATTTAAATTAATTTTAATACATTGCATACAAGCCCCCCCACCATCCCGATCCCTCCCCAAGACTTACTAACATCCCTGGGGGTCCAACGGGGTCCCGGGTTCCATTTGTCCCTCCGTGCCCGGTGTGCTACTGCAAGCCGTGCTCCTCAAAATGGTGCCGAATAGCCTCTGAACTACTATGTCACAGGGGCTACCGGCGCCATTAGTCAGCACCTGTCACATGGCCATCGGCGCCATCTTGTGCTCCTACCATGTGACAGGAGCTGACCAATGGCGCCGGTAGCCCCTGTAACATAGTATGGGCAAAGACTATCGGCGCCATTTTGATTACTGGCAGCCGACAACGAAATCGCTCCCGGACCCCCGCTGGACCCCCAGGGATTATTGGCAAGCCCCATCCTGACCCCCCCAAGGCTTGCCAATAATCCCTGGGGGTCCAGCGGGGGTCCGGGAGCGATTTCATTGTCGGCTGCCAGTAATCAAAATGGCACCGATAGCCTTTGCCCATACTATGTCACAGGGGCTTTTGGCGCCATTGGTCGGTTCTCCTACCATGTGACAGGGGCTGACCAATGGCGCCGGTAGCCCCTGTGACATAGTAGTTCAGAGGCTATTCAGCACCATTTTGAGGAGCACGGCTTGCAGTAGCACACAGGGCACGGAGGGACAAATGGCACCCAGGACCCCGCTGGACCACCAGGGATGTTCGTAAGTCTTGGGGAGGGATCGGGATGGGGGGGGTGTGGGTTGTATTATAGTTAATCTAAATGTTTGGGGTGGTTTGGGGTGGTTTTTAATTTAAAAAAAAAAAAATGTGCCCCTCTCCCCATGCAAACCCGAAAAAAGAAATTTCCCCGAAGTTCGGGGAAAATCCTTTTTGGGTTTCGGGGCCCCCGAACCACTACGAATTAGGCAATTTCGTTGTAATTGCCTAATTCGTGATAAACGACTGCACATCTCTACTTTTTACTATACTTAAGACTGAAGGGAGACCCCTGCTGGATGCAGGGTTAGTGCCATGCTGGGCATGCCCAGCAGGTGACAGTCAAAGTTCTAGAAACTTTGTCAAAAGTATTCCATGATTGGGCTCCATCCTGATGATGTCACCCATATGTGAGGACTAACATCCTGCTGTCCTGTGAGAACACCTGTTACAGATAAGCAGCTCTGCTTTCTCACTTCCACCATTCTCCAGAAAGAGTGATTTAAAGTTCAGGATGCACAAATCACCTTATTATTCTGTGCCACAGTTACTGCACGCATCCATAGTTGTGGAATCGGCCATGCAAAATGCTAAAAAAACAAAATTGCATGCCTGTACCCCACCTGGTCGAGATAATCGTTATTTGGTCGAGTTTGCAAAAAGAACATACCAAAACACCATGCTTGCCGCTCGCATACAGCATCATCAATTTTACGTGGTGCAATACTTGTATGAGTGGATACAGGCAACAAAGGGAATACTCATCTCCATGGCAGACACGGTCTCACAACCACTCCAAGACATGGAAGAGGGAACCAGGCATCTGCTTCGCACTATCTATGAGGGCTTTGAAACCTCTTCCAGGGCTTCAGCAGTGGCCATTGCAGCTCGACAGATGGCGTGGCTCCGAGTGAGCGTGATAAGGGAAGACCTACACGATAAGTTGGCCAATCTATCATGCACTGGTGATAATTTATTTGGGGATAGCTTTCAAGACACCGTTACCAAATTAAAAGATCAGGCGGTGGCAGTGCAATCCTTAACTGTTCCATCCACTTACTCGGGCTTTCGGTATTACTTCACATTCTCTCACCATCAACAGTTTTCCCACCGACCCTATAGGTCTTATCACCCTAATAGACCTCCAACATATCAGACGAATCAGCGTCCACAACAGCAACAACTAAAATACAGGAGAGGCAAATCGAGAAACCAATGGCCGCAAAGCCATCAATCGGCAGCCCCCACAAAACCGACCCAATCTCTTTAGGAATACCGCCTCCACCACTACATCAAGTGCCCCCGGGAAGGATTACATCTCACTTTCGAGCATGGGAAGCAATAACATCTGATTGTTGGGTTCTAGACATTGTACAGAAGGGCTATCAGCTCCAATTTACAAACAAACCCTCACTTCCTCACCTCACAGTTCAGAATGCAAGGATGCTACATCCCCAACTTGGAGAAGAGATATCATCACTTCGACAACAATGGGCAATTCGAGCCATCCCATCTGGTGCCTGGGACAAAGGCTTCTTCCCACCAAATTTCCTAATTCCCAAGAAATCCGGTGGCCTTCGTCCAATTCTGGATCTCCGCAAGTTGAACAAGTGTCTCATCAAAGAGAAATTCAAAATGGTATCCCTCAAATCCATTCTACCACTCCTTCAACCCAACGACTGGATGTGTTCAATAGATCCGAAGGATGCCTATACCCTCATTCCTATCTACCCATCGTCGTAGCGCTACCTGTGCTTCCGTTACAAGAATCAGTACTACCAATACAAGGTTCTTCCGTTCAGCCTATCGGCAGCCCCCAGAGTTTTCACCAAGTGCATGCTGGTGATGGTGGCATACCTCCGGCAACGGGACATGAGAATCTTTCCATACCTGGATGATTGGCATCTAGTAGCCTCGACTCCCACAACACTCATTGAACATCTTCAACAGGTGATCAAATATTTGGACAATTTGGGACTCATTATCAACTACCAGAAGTTGACCTTGAACCCAACACAAGTTCTGCAGTTCATAGGAGCTTGATTAGACACCACATGGAGCAGAGCATTCCTGCCAGAGGACAGGAAATGGGAGATGCAGCGACTTCTGCGCTCCCTCAAAATTACGCACCAACCTTCAGCACGTCAAATCTTAACAGTATTGAGTCACATGGCAGCAGCCATATTTACGGTACCCAACACCAGGTTGCATATGCGTCATCTGCAGTGGGGTTTGAAACGGCAATGGAAACAACATTCATAGCTGTTAACGACACTTCTATTACTCACTTCAGAAATGATGAAGGATATAGACTGGTGGCTCAGCAAATCATCACTATCCAAAGGGGTGTTGTTCATCCTTCCCCCGCATAAAGCAGTGCTTACCACCGATGCCTCTCGCAAGGGCTGGGGGGCACATCTGGATCTCTTGAAAACATAAGGACTGTGTTCTCGCCAAGAGCAGAACCTACAGATAAATTTGTTGGAACTCAGAGCAATACGAAATGTCTTGCAAACATTTCTACATCATCTGCAGGGCCGCAGGGTCATGGTATACACGGACAACCAAGTAGCAATGTTCTACATAAACAAACAAGGAGGGTCCGGTTCATGGTTCCTATGCAGGGAGGCGCTTCGCATCTTCGATCATACATTTCGGCATTTGATTCAACTGCAAGCGACATACCTTCCGGGAGTTGTCAATACCCAGGCAGACAGATTAAGCCGAATATTCCACCCCCACAAATGGTCACTCAATTAACAAGTGGCTCAGGAGATATTCGTCAGGTGGGGAGTTCCAATGATGGACTATTCGCTACAGAGACAAACGTGCAAGTTCCTCGTTTCTGTTCAATATGGCCTAGTCAGCACAGGATGCCTTTCTTGTTCCTTGGAGGGAGAGCCTAATGTATTCTTTTCCACCCATACCTCTTATCACAAGGACAATACAAAAATGCAAAACAGATGCAGCTCAGCTAATACTAATAGCTCCGGCTTGGCCCAGACAGCCGTGGTACAGCTACCTGTTACAACTCTCCATCGAAGAACCAATTCAATTCCTAGATTGACCGGATCTTTTAGAGCAGAAAGGGGGAATCCTTCTGCACCCACTACACTCAGGCCTCCATTTAACAGCCTGGAGATTGAGCAGTTCCTCCTGATGGAACAGGGCATTTCCATCGCAGCACAAGACGTCATATTGGAATCTAGGAAACTATCAACTCGAAGGAATTACAGTTTTAAATGGAAGCATTACAGAGGGCGAGAGAGAAGGAGAAGGAGAGAAGCAGCCAGTGTCAGCAGCCGCTGGAACTTGGGAAGAAGCCTTTGCCCCGACGACCAGCTGAGCCGGTCTGTGACGCTGGAGGGCGAGGCAGGAGATGGGACCGGAAGCGGCGATCACAACAGCCTACCTGTGCTCTTGAGACCTGAGGGTGAGAGAGAAGGAGAAGGAGAGAAGCAGCCAGTGTCAGCAGTCGCTGGAACTTGGGAAGAAGCCTTTGCCCCGACGACCAGCTGAGCCGGTCTGTGACGCCGGAGGGCGAGGCAGGAGGCGGGACTGGAAGCGGCGATAGCAACAGCCGGTGTGCGGTGCGCTGCAGAGCTGGCGCGCCGCTGAAGCCGCGCGCGCTAAAGTGGCACGCACCATCAGCGGGCTTTGCCGGGCTTCGCCGGATTCACTAGAATTGCCAACAGACCAGTAAGACTTTGTTCTTCTATCTCCTTCTCACTCGGGGTTATCTGTTTTAAAAAAAAAAAGTAAAGATCAAGCACTTTGAGCCCAAGTTAGATTTATTTCTTGAGGTTTCTTTTGAAATATATATAATGCCGCCCAAACGTAAGAGTGAGATAATCAAATTTGCAGATGACACAAAATTGTGCAGAGTAGTTAAATCACAAGCAGATTGTGATAAATTGCAGGAAGACCTTGTGAGACTGGAAAATTGGGCATCCAAATGGCAGATGAAATTTAATGTGGATAAGTGCAAGGTGATGCATATAGGGAAAAATAACCCATGCTATAATTACACGATGTTGGGTTCCATATTAGGTGCTACAACCCAAGAAAGAGATCTAGGTGTCATAGTGGATAACACATTGAAATCGTCGGTTCAGTGTGCTGCGGCAGTCAAAAAGCAAACAGAATGTTGGGAATTATTAGAAAAGGAATGATGAATAAAACGGAAAATGTCATAATGCCTCTGTATCGCTCCATGGTGAGACCGCACCTTGAATACTGTGTACAATTCTGGTCGCCGCATCTCAAAAAAGATATAATTGCGATGGAGAAGGTACAGAGAAGGGCTACCAAAATGATAAGGGGAATGGAACAACTCCCCTATGAGGAAAGACTAAAGAGGTTAGGACTTTTCAGCTTGGAGAAGAGACGACTGAGGGGGGATATGATAGAGGTGTTTAAAATCATGAGAGGTCGAGAACGGGTAGATGTGAATCGGTTATTTACTCTTTCGGATAGTAGAAGGACTAGGGGACACTCCATGAAGTTAGCATGGGGCACATTTAAAACTAATCGGAGAAAGTTCTTTTTTACTCAACGCACAATTAAACTCTGGAATTTGTTGCCAGAGAATGTGGTTCGTGCAGTTAGTATAGCTGTGTTTAAAAAAGGATTGGATAAGTTCTTGGAGGAGAAGTCCATTACCTGCTATTAAGTTCACTTAGAGAATAGCCACTGCCATTAGCAATGGTTACATGGAATAGACTTAGTTTTTGGGTACTTGCCAGGTTCTTATGGCCTGGATTGGCCACTGTTGGAAACAGGATGCTGGGCTTGATGGACCCTTGGTCTGACCCAGTATGGTATTTTCTTATGTTCTTATGTTCTTAGGGTTAGGGTTTTCCCTCCCTCCCTGCTTTATCCTTGTCACAACAAGAAATAACTAACTTTATGGTCTCACCTATACTTCAAAAGAAAGGCGCTGAAGATCCTGATGTACCAGTAGGCCAGGGAGGGCCATCTGTGTCGGCAGAGGAGGCTTCCTTAAGCCCTAACACTGGACTACCTCCAGTTCAGAGGGAGAGGGAAGGCTTTCTTGGTCAGACTGTGAATGAGAACAGAGATGCTGGTCTAATTGTGGGAAATTTTCGATCCTGCAAAGAAAGTTCAGCTGGGAAATCTGACAATTTGACTACCCCTCTAAATTTAGAAGGGGAAGAAGGAAAATTGTCCCAGGCAAGCCCAGTAACTGGGGAAGGTGATCTCTTGCCTATTATCCAGTCACCAAGTATTCCAACCCGCCCTCCGCTGGTAACAATGGATACCTTGTGGGATATGATGGCAGGCATGATGATAAATATAAAGACTTTGGAAGGGAAGATGGACATGTTACATGAGAAAAATCAACAAGAATTTCATATAACTCATAAACAAATTAAAGAATCCAATGATAGGTTTAGACATCTTGAAAGTCAGGAGAGGAAGGCCTTAGAATTTAATGCAGCAGTAGTTAAAGATAGGGAAGCGGTGTCTAGAAGAATAGAAATGTTTATTTATTTGTTTATTTATTTATTTATTTATTTAACAGCTTTTAATATACCGGTGTTCGTGCGAGCACATCGCGCCGGTTTACAATAAAACTTGAGAAAGGATGAGAATTACAAAAAACAGGGTGTGGGGGCTGGAGCAGGAGTGAAAAAGGGGGGGGGGGGGGGGGGGGGAGAGAGAGGGGGGAAGGAAAAGGAGGAGAGGATAGCAGCCGAGAAAAGGTAAAAGGAACGTAACATTACTCACACGGTGACTAATGTAGGATAGAACAAAGAAAACTTATAACATGTATGAGGCACTGCTGCCTTCCCTTGCAGAGGGAAGGCAGCAGTTCATTCTCCGCTCCCTCGCTCCCCGATTGGCCGGCCAATCGGGGAGCGAGGGAGCGGAGAATGAACTGGGTTTTTTTTTTACAGCGTCCGGGGGGGGGGGGGGGGGAGGAGGGAGTGACTCGAGCGAAGGCACGCTGTCCGATTGGCCGGTGCTGGGAAAGCCTTGCCCAGCACCGGCCAATCGGGCAGCGTGTCTTCGCTCGAGTTTCTTTCCTACATATGTCACGGAGTTTTTTGCCGGTCCGCGGCGCGCGCTCCCGGTCTCTCCCGCTGCCGTTGCCGCTGGGCTGTCAGCACGTTCAAGCCCAGTGGGAACGGCAGCGGTGTTGGAAGAAGCTGTGGCACCCGCGGCTGGCCTTTTCTTCTTCCCGCGCCTGCCCCCCCCCCTCCCCGAAACAGGAAGTGATACACGGAGCGGTGCGTGGGAAGGAGAAAGAGCCGTGCCGCGTCGGCTGCAGCATCGGCCCCCGAGCAATTGAACCAGCCGGCAATCGAGAAAGGAGTCAGCAGCATGAGCCTCCCGCGGCCGAAGGGATTCTTCTTTCTTGGCCTGCGGGGGGCTCATGCTGCTGACTCCTTTCTCGATTGCCGGCTGCTTCAATTGCTTGGGGACCGATGCTGCAGCCGACGCGGCACGGCTCTTTCTCCTTCCCGCGCACCGCTCCGTGTATCACTTCCTGTTTCGGGTCACGGGAGGGGGGGGGGGGGGGCGGGCGCGGGAAGAAGAAAAGGCCAGCCGCGGGTGCCACAGCTTCTTCCAACAACGCTGCCGTTCCCACTGGGCTTGAACGTGCTGACAGCCCAGCGGCAACGGCAGCGGGAGAGACCGGGGAGCACGCGCCGCGGACCGGCAAAAAACTCCGTGACATATGTAGGGGGAAGAGGAAGTGAGTAAGAGAGAGTGAGAAGCAGCCAGCCAGCCTGTGTGTGATTGAGTGGTCAGAGAGCTGATGTGTGTGTGTATGTGAGAGACAATGAAAGTGATTGCTCAGGGAGATGACTGATGTGTATGTGAGAGTGTGAGGCATTAGTCAGGGAGGTGACTGATGTGTGTGTGTGTGTGAGAGAAAAAGCATGGAAGTGAGAAGTCTGGGTATGTGGGAAAGCATGAGCATAAGAAGCCTGGAGTTGTGGGAGTGAGAAACCTGAGTGAGTGTGCATGCATGAGAGAGAGAGACTGCTTGGTAAGGTGACTGTGTGTGTGAGAGAAAAAGACTGGTGTGTGTGAATGTGAGAGAATGTGATTCAGGGAATGAGAAGCCTGTGCACGTGGAGAGTGAGCATGGAAATGAGAGAGACTGGTGTGTGTGTAACAGAGAGAAAGTGATTATGGGAACGAGAAGCCTGTGCATGTGAAGAGAGTGAGCATGAGAGTGAGAAACCTGGGTGTGTGTGAGACACAGCATGGGAGGGAGAAGCCTGTATATCTGAAAGAGAACTTGGGAGTGGGAAGCCTGTGTGTGTGTGTATGCATGAGTGAGATCAGGTGACTGGTGTGTGTGTGTGTGAGAGAGAGAGAGAGAAAGTGATTATGGGAATGAGAAGCCTGTGCATGTGAAGAGTGAGCATGGGAGTGAGAAACCCGGGTGTGTGTGAGACACATCATGGGAGGGAGAAGCCGGTATATCTGAAAGAGAACATGGGAGGTGAGAGACTGGTGTGTGTGTGGTGTGTGTGGAGAGAGAAAGAAAGTGATTTTGGGAATGAGAAGCCTGTGCATGTGGAGAGAACAAGCATGGGAGTGAGAGACTGGTGAGTGAGTGTGTGTGTGTGTGTGTGAGAGAGAGAGACAGAGAAAGTGATTATGAGAGTGAGAAGACCATATATGCAAGTAGAACACGGGAGTGGGAAGCCTGTGTGTGTGTGTGTGTGTGTGGTGTGGTGTGTGTATGGCATGAGAGAAACTGTTCAGGAAGGTGACTGGTGTGTGTGTGCCAAGACTGTTTGGGAGATGATTGGTGTGTGAGAGACAAAAACTGGTCATGGGGCATGACTGGTATGGTGTGTGTGTGAGAGACATGGGCACTAAGGAAGAGGACCATAAGTATAGAGCTTAGCCTCTACTGCTGCTTCTGGTGTGTGCCCATGGCCTGCAGGGAAGGGGAGTAGGAGAGCTGCTGGAGGGGGTAAGTAAAGGTGGCTTTAAGTTTATTTTTCTTGACTGCCATTTAATTGTGTGATGTCTGTTTTTTTGAAATATTTTATTGGTGTTTGGAGAATGTTTAATAGTTTTTATGAGTTTTTAATTGTTGGATGTTATTCTGTTCATAGCTGTTTAGAAACATTTATTCTGCTTATTAGTATAGTTTTTACAATTATTTCTGTTTGGGGATCTATAGCTGCTTGTTAGTTCTGTTTTCCTAATAAGAGGGTTGTATTGGTGTTTAGGGTCTGATGTAATATTTGTAGTGTTGCCTTTTCATAGATAGGGTTGCTCCTGTTTGAGTGTATTCCATAATACAGGTGTAACTGTGTGCGGATTAGTTTATGTGCATTACTACAGATCCTGGGAGTATGTTAGGTCGGTTCTGTGTCTGTTACCGAGATGAGATATTTTGCTAGCATGTAAGCGTTTGTATCGGTCTTATTTGTTGTGTTTTCTCAGAGGACATACATTGGTGGTAAACTGCTGTCTTTTCATAAGTAGGGCTATTGAGAACTGAGTTAATTATATTAGTCCGGCCCTCTAAAAACCATCCCAATTTCTCAGCGGCCCCATGGGAAAATTAATTGCCCACCCCTGGTGTAGAAGGTTATATAAGTAACTTATTTACAGCATTATGACAAGTTAAGGGGTAACTTGCTTAGCATTTGAAAACAGGTTGTACATTTTGATATGAATTCACAATCTTACAGTTTACACAGTCTTACAGTTTATGGAGGAGGAAGGTGTCTGGGGTGCGGAAACGGGTGTGGGAAAGGTATGGAAGAGTGGGGGGGGGGGGGGGGGGGGGGGGGGGGGGGGGGGGGGGGGGGGGGGGGGGGCAGGGTGTGAGGGGAGTGGGAGGTTGGAGAATAATACCAAACGTTTCAACCTAAGATTTCTGAATTTTCCTAGAATAGTAGGGGAGGATCCCCTTATTACCCTGAAAAAATTTATGGTTGAAAACCTTGGATTTACCTTGGAGCAATCTCCAACTATAAATAATGCTATTTCCTTCCTAAAACCAGGAATGAGAATGTAAGATCTGATATGTTTCAAGGAGATCTCTCCAATTTTTTGGAGGACTCCTCTGCTAATATAATAACTGGGGAACTTTGTTAGTAACCTTCTATTCTATTGCTGATATTAATATAATCATGAAAAGATATTTTAGTAAGTATCCAATTATATTTCAAAATAAACCAATTAAAATTTTTCCTGATTTGGCGTCCTCAACGCAATTGCGGCGGAAAGCCTTTTTAGCCCACCGCCAGGAAGTGTCAGCATTGGGATTCTCATTCGTATTATGTTTTCCTTGTAAATGTATGTTAAGAAGACAAGATGACATGTATATATTTTTCAACCACCCCGACCAATTAAAAATCTCTTGGATCAAGCTAGATTGCCTACCTCTTCCCCGGTATCCAGTTTGAATTAAGAAAAAGGTATAGGTTTGTTTGTGCTTGATGTTATTAGTTAAAATTTATTTCCTTAGAATCTCCCAAGTATGTAGAAACTGTAAACCCTCCAAGTTGATTGATATGTATTGGGAAGGTTATGGATATCATTTTTTGCAGTGTATTAAATTTAGTTGAAAATATTTCTTTGTAACCAAACCAAGCTATTTCGTAATACAATAATGTGTTATTGTATATTTTTGAAAATTGAGAAATAAAAATAAATAATAAATAAATAAATGGAAGCATTACTCCACCTGGTGCACGTCCAAAGGACTGTTCACCTTAGTCACTTCTTGACTACCTTCATACATTATATACGTCTGGCTTAGCAACTTTCTCAATCAGGGTTCACCTTAGCGCTATAGCAGGCGTATCATAGATCACACAGCAGTCAACTGATCATAAGAACATAAGAACATGCCATACTGGGTCAGACCAAGGGTTCATCAATCCCAGCATCCTATTTCCAACAGTGGCCAATCCAGGCCATGAGAATCTGGCAAGTACCCAAAAACTAAGTCTATTCCAATGATACTGTTGCTAGTAATAGCAGTGGCTATTTTCTAAGTCAATTTAATTAATAGCAGGTAATGGACTTCTCCTTCCAAGAACTTATCCAATCCTTTTTTAAAACACAGCTACACTAACTGCACTAACCACATCCTCTGGCAACAAATTCCAGAGTTTAATTGTGCGTTGAATAAAAAGAACTTTCTCCGATTAGTTTTAAATGTGCCACATGCTAACTTCATGGAGTTCCCTCTAGTCTTTCTATTATTTGAAAGAATAAATAACCGATCCACATCTACCTGTTCTAGATCGCTCATGATCTCCACTCATCCTTTGATATTTCGATTTCTCAGAGGTCTAGCCCACCTTCGACCTGCCGAACTCCAAGCCTCCGGCACCGTGGAACCTGAACGTGGTATGGAGCAACTCATGTTATTTCCATTTGAACCAATGGACTCAGCCCACATACAATACCTCACGTGGAAAGTAGTCTCTCCTCGTAGCATAACGTCCGCTCGGAAAGTTAGCGAACTACAGGCCTTGGTCCATTATGCTCCATATCTACAATTTTATCATCACAAAGCAGTTCTCCGGACTCATCCTGCCTTTCTCCCGAAAGTGGTTTCACAGTTCCACTTAAACCAATCAATAGAACTACCAAACATTCTTCCCTAAGCCACATCACAATGATAAGGAATGCTTATTATGACTTCCAGTGATGACGTCACTCGTAGCGGAGGAGGAAACTTAAGCTCCGTGGTCCCCTGCGGGTCCTCCCCCCCCGACTGCACTAAATTGACAGACATATCGAGCAACCTTTGCTTCGGGGGTTTTTTGCAGGTTGATGGACCCCCGAAGTGGTTGTTTATAGCTCCCTGGGTGGCAGATGCAGGCAGATTGAAGTCGGGATCAGAGCAAGCAACAGCGTGGCCAAGATGGCGGCCGCCATGCGGTGCGGCCCGCGCGTTCATGATCGATACAGGAGCGGCCCCAACGGCGTTTTTTGTTTAAAAAAAAAAAAAGCGGCTACCATCCGGAAGGTCAGGGAACCAGATAATGTGTTCGATGGGGCAGTGACCCAACGCGACCTGCAGGAACAGCTGCCGGGCCGGGATGGCCTCATTCTCCGGTGGTACAGTGAGTGAACACGCTGGGGAGCGGAGGCTGGAGCCTTGGGATTGTCATCAGTATTTAACACTTTGGATCTTATTCTAATCTGGGCCCATCCTCTCTTTTCTGGTGTGGAGCACAGCTGGATGGTGTTGGTTAATTGTCCCATGGCAGTTTGAAGCCCAGACTTGACAGGCCCCTGCACCAAGGGTGGTGAATATTTGCAATTTTAGGCATTTGGAATTCTTTTTCTCTGATTTCTCAGACTGTCCTCTCCAGTTTTGCTGTAATATTTTACTGACTACTTGGAAAACTTCTTCCCAGATATTTCATATTGCAATCCCAGGCCTTGCTGTTGTACTCTGCTGACTATTTGGAGCTTAGTGTAAGCTGTCTCATACTGTATTCTCTGGTTGTGATGTTACAACCCTGATGATTATTTGGAACCTTTCTTCTCAGATATCACAACCTGCAATCTCAGGTTTGCTGTTGCAATCTGCTGAATATATGGACTTTTCTTTCTCAGATGTCTCATACTGTACTCTCTGACTGAGCTGTTGCACCCTGATGATTATTTGGAACATTACTTCTCAGATATCTCATACTGCAATCTCAAGATTTGTTGTTGCAATCCGCTGAATAGACGGACCTTTCTTTCTCAGATGTTACATACTGTACTCTCTGGTTGCGCTGTTACATTCTGCTGAGTAACTGGAACATTCCTGCCTAGATTATCTCATCTTGCACTATCAGGCTTGCTGTTGCACTGCTGCCCAAGGGGTCCACCCTTAACGTTTGGAGGAAGGGGCGATGCGCCAGAAGAACGCGCGGAAGAGTGTCGTCTGTCGGTCTCTCGCATCCCTGCTGTCATGATGGCAGAGGCCCCTGCAGCGCAAAGGTTCTTGAATCGCTGTCTGCAGATGCACTTCTTCAAATCTCTCAAAGTGTCACAGCAGCCTTAGACCTTCGTCTCACACCAAAATACAGGCATCTATGGACAACAACAAATCGGCGCTGGAAGGTCAGACGAAACGGTTAGATGAAGCGGAACAATGTTCTGTCGGATCATGGAGACCGGCTGGGCGAGTCAGAGTGCAGTGTGGCAGCACTACAAGCTACCCAACGATCTTGCTGGCCAAAAATTGAAGATTTAGAAGACAGAAGTCGGAGGACAATATTGGTATTATAGGGGTGCCAGAGTCAGTCAAAGAAAGTTGTCTGAATTGTGGAATCTTGGGTTGCCGAGACACTGGGGCTGGATTTTTCTGTGACGCCGATGGTCTGAGAACGAGTTCACCTAGTTGGAATCTTATGGAAGGTGCAAACAGGCCCAGACCGGTGCTAGCGAAAATCTGAACTGGGCACAAAAAACGCAGATCATGCGAGCGTCTAAGCAGGGCGTCCATGGAATTTCAAGGCCATAAGATACTTCTATTCAATGATTTTCAGCGGCAATGGCGGCGCAACGAAAGACCATGTCCCCGGCGGTGTACAGAGTTGCATAAGCGAAGGCATCAAATTTGGGTTGCTTTATCCAGCTAAGCTGCGAGTCTTCCAGTGATAACAAGGTTCTTTTCTTCAACCTCCAGAGATGCTGCAGGACAGATTTATAGCTACCTTGCCAGCCGCAGGGGAAGAATAACGCTGATTGTTGAGGGAAGTCTTCATAGTTGCAGAACAGAGGGAGGAAGGCTGAGGATCCTGGTTCTTGTTAAGTTGCTCTTTTTCTAACCTTGGGGATCGATGAGATCTGTCATAAATTTTTGTAGCTCTGCGACACGATCTAGTCTGACTTCGCTATGGTTGCCCGAGACCTTGGAGTACAACTGGCATGTCGGGGTCCCCTTGATTGGGGGCCTCGTGGCTCTGTCAGGACTCTAAAATGCTGATAATGTTGCTTGATTCTTTGTACAAGTTACGTTGTTGGTTCGGGGGGGGGGGGGCATAGGGGGCCTAGAGGGGGCCATTTTCCCTACTGCTTCCAGGAGTGGGGGTGGGGGGAGTGGCTCTGAGCCTCTTGAGGCAGGTGTGTGGTGTTATGGGTTATGTGTGTATGTGAGTTGATATGGCTGTGGTATGTTTGGTCGAATGGTGTGCTTGGGTTGAGAAGTTTGGTCTGCTGGGACTGGGGTGGGGGGGGGGGGGGGGGGGGAATCCTGGGAGACATCCCTTTCATTTGGATGATAAGGCAGTTTTTTATGGCTATTGGCCCAGGTCTTTGGTGGTCCTTTCCTTATGATCCTGGGGGCTTAGGCTGGGGAGCCCCGGGATTTCTTTTTGTTGCCATGGCAACTTTGCCGTATCCTATTGGTAATATTTTTTAAATAACTCCGGCTATGGCTACAGTAAAATGCACATCTCTTAATGTAGATGGCATACACTCCCCTATCAAACGAAAGAAACTCCTTATGGCTTTTAAACATATGGGGTCGCAGGTTGTGTTCCTTCAAGAGACTCATTTGTCAGCGAGTGAACATATCAAATAACAAAGAGAATGGGTGGGGCAGTGTTTGTTCTCCTCATATTCGTCCAGGAAATGAGGAGTGGCTATACTCATTCAGAAACAACTGCCTTTTAAATCTGAGCGGGTATGGCACGACCCCGAGGGTCGCTATGTCATAGTCCAGGATTATGTAATCAGCAAAGAGTGGCTTTGTGTAATGTATATGCGCCTAATGTCTATCACAGCATGCGTTTTTTACTCGTCTAGTGGGGATCCTTGGTGAACTTTCTGATTGTGCACTTTTGGTGGGAGGGGATTTCAATATGGTAGCCAACAAGTTGGAAGACTGCAAACCTCCTAAATCTGTCGAACCTAATGATAGTCATAAAGGCCCTAATTTTCTGTGCCATGAATTGCGCTTGCTGGACATTTGAAGGGCGTTGCATCCTGGAGAGCAGGACTACACCTTTTTTTTCACATCCTCATGGGTCTTATTCCCGTTTGGATGATTTTTTGCTCTCGGAATTCCTGTTCCCCAGGGTGAACAACCGCTGCCATAGGCACCTTTGCCTTATCGGATCACGCGCCAGTCTCTGTTTCAGTAACATTTGGACGTAATCCTAAGCCCCCTTTTTCTTGGCGCATGTCTCCGGGGTTGTTCTTGGATAAGGAGTTTTCTCGCTACCTTGTAACCCGTTGGGAAGAATATATGCTTCTAAATAATACTTCTGATATTACACCACAGGTTCTATGGGAAGCATGAAAAGCAGTAATGCGGGGACAAATTATAGCCTATGTTGCTGTTGAACTCCGGAAGTGGAGATCCTTGGGCGCCGACCGCCCATGGAGCGGACGGGAGGCAGGACTTCAGAGCCGGAGAAGAGACTTCACCTGGAACCCGAGCCTCCCCTGGAGGAGCCGTTGGAGACCGGGTCGCTAGGACTTAGGTGGCTTCGCCCTGGAAGCCCGAGGTCCCCCCAGGAGGAGGCCCGTAGGGACCCCGGACCGCTGGGACTTAGGGTGAGGCGGCAATTCGGCAGGGAAGACCAGGACCGGACCAGAGTCAGAACATGTAGGCAGGAGACGGAATCGGTGAGACGGGCCAGGATCAAGGCAGGCAGCGGAAGACGGAATCGGTGAGACGGACCAGGATCAAGGCAGGCAGCGGAAGACGGAATCGGTGAGACGGACCAGGATCAAGGCAGGCAGCTGAAGACGGAATCAGAGAGACGGGCCAGGATCAAGGCAGGCAGCTGAAGACGGAATCAGTGGCACGGACCAGGATCAAGCAGGCAGGCAAGACGCAGGAACTGGAGAACTGGGACAGGCAGGCAGGAACGCAGGAACCAGGAGACTAGGAACAGGCAGGCAGGAACGCAGGAACCAGGAGGCTAGGAACAGCAGGCAACTAGACACAAGCGACCACGTTGCAAGACTCAGAAGGGAGTCAGATGCCGAGTTAAATCCCCCTCGGCGTCTGACATCATCCAGGAGGTGGAGCTGAGCTTTCGCGCCAGAGACCCTTTAAAAGGGCCTCCCCTGCGCGCGAGAGCCCTAAGGGCGGGGCCCAACTCCTCCGGCGGCGTCTCCCTCAAATTTAGCGTACAGGTGGTGATTACGAAGGATTTGGAGCACTTGCCGAACCTGTCGCCGATGGGAGGTCAAATTCTGTGAGTAGATGAGGACATCATCTAGGTATAACTATCACACAGGAGTTCAGCAATTCACGGAGGATCTCATTCATGAGATGCTGGAGCACTGCAGAGGCGGTACACAGTCCGAAGGCATGACCAAGTACTCGTAGTGCCTGTCCCGGGTGTTGAAAGCTGTCTTCTATCTATTCGTCCCCGGGACGGATCCACACCAGATTGTACGCCCCCCTCAAGTCCAAACTTGGTAAACACTCGGGCCCCCTGGAGTTGTCCAATAATTCTGGATTAGTGTAGCGGATAGCGGTTTTTCTTGGTAATGGCATTTAGTCCCCGATAGTCTATGCATGGTCTCAAGACCCGTCCTTCTTTGCCACAAAGAAGAATCCCGCCCCTGCGGGTGACGTTGATGGTCGGATAAACCCCTTGGCGAGGTTCTCGGCAATGTATTCAGACATTGCTTGTGTCTCGGGTTGTGATAGTGGATACACCCTGCCCTCGGGGCGGAGTTGCCCCAGCCACCAGCTCGATGGCGCAATCAAAGGGTCGATGTTGGGGCAGAAGTTCTGCTTTTTCCTTTGAAAACACATTCGCGTAATCTGCGTAATGGCTAGGAATTGCGAGACCGGGTGCGAGCCAAGGGGATGTGTTGGACTGGCAAAGGTTTGATACAGGACTGGAAGCAGTGAGCACTCCATTGGGTAATCTGCAAATCGTTCCATTGGATTATTGGAGAGTGTTGCTGAAGCCAGGGTAGGCCGAGGACCACCGATGAATTGACTTCTCCAGGACCAGGAACGAGATCTCCTCAGAGTGTAGTATCCCGGTCTGCATCGTGAGTGGTGCGGTTTTAGTAGAAATGAGGCCAGGCAGGCAGGTACCTTGAATGGACGTAATCCGCAAAGGAGGTTCCCCGGGATTGCGTGGCAAGGTGGAGCTGCTGTACAAGACTAGAAGTGATGAAGTTCCCTCCTGCCCCTGAGTCAATGAGGGCCTGTGTCTTAAAGGACCCTGCGGGAAGTCTGAGGGTTATAGGAACGGTACTTTGAGGAGCAGCATTCAGACAGCCTAGAAGACACTCCTCCTTTACTCCTAGGCGTGGGAGTTTTCCGCCCGTTCTTTGCATTGGGCGAGGAAATGACCTTTGCCCCCGTAGTACAGGCACAATCCCAGACTGCGGCGGCACCGCTTTTCTTCTGGTGTCAGGGACGCCCTTCCCAGCTGCATGGGTTCCTCGTTTGCGGCTTCGCTGGACCCGCTAGCCCCTCGAGGACCCGATGTTGAACGGGCGAGAAAAGGTCGGAGCCAGCGGGACCATACGGCGTGGCGGACGCCCCTCTTTAGCCCCTGCTGAAGGCGACGGTTGATGCGGCCAGCCACTTCGATGAGAGCGTTGAGATCCTCTGGAAGGTCCCGAGCCGCCAGTTCGTCCTTTATCCTAGCAGCAAGACCCTCTAAGAAGATCCCCGCAGGGCATCGTCCCGCCATCCGACCTCCAGCGCGAGGGTACGGAACTCCAGTGCATAGTCGGCCAGGGTCCGAGTTCCCTGCCTGAGTTGGAGCAATTCGGAGGTTGCGGAAGTCTGGCAAGGCTGGTTCATCAAAGGCTGCCTTGAAATCTCCTACGAAGACATTCAAGTCGTTCAGGGCCGGATCATTCTTCTCCCACATGGGAGATGCCCAGTTCAAACCCCGACCGTACAGCAGCGAAAAAATGTATGTCACTTTGACGGCGTCCGTGGGGAACTGGTTGGGCAGAAGGGCGAACCTTACGAAGCATTGGTTCAGGAACCCTCTGCAGGCCTTGGAATCCCCCGAGTACTGAGCGGGTGCTGGGAGCTGTGTCGGGGTGTGAAGGGTCACCACCGGAGCAGGAACCGGGTCTGGCATGGGTACTGGTGGGCCAGCATCCATCCGAGTGGCCAGTCGTTCTACGGTAGCAGCCAGGGTGTCCAAAACCTGATGTTGCTGACTAGCCGTTGGGCCAGTCTGGGTATGGCCTGAAGGCCGGCGAGGTCTGCTGGATCCATGGCCTTGCAAACTGTTGAACTCCGGAAGTGGAATCCTTGGGCCGACCGCCCGTGGGGCGGACGGGAGGCAGACTTCAGAGCCGGAGAAGAGACTTCACCTGGAAACCCGAGCCTCCCCCGGAGGAGCCTTTGGAGACCGGGTCGCTAGGACTTAGGTGGCTTCGCCCTGGAAGCCCGAGGTCCCCCCAGGAGGAGCCCGTAGGGACCCGGACCGCTGGGACTTAGGTGAGCGGCAATTCGGCAGGGAAGACCAGGACCAGACCGGAGTCAGAACATGCAGCAGGAGACGGAGTCGGTGAGACGGGCCAGGATCAAGGCAGGCAGCTGAAGACGGAATCGGTGAACGGACCAGGATCAAGGCAGGCAGCTGAAGACGGAATCGGAGAGACGGACCAGGATCAAGGCAGGCAGCTGAAGACGGAATTGGTGAGACGGACCAGGATCAAGGCAGGCAGCTGAAGACGGAATCGTTGGCACGACCAGGATCAAGCAGGCAGGCAAGACGCAGGAACTGGAGAACTGGGACAGGCAGGCAGGGAATGCAGGAACCAGGAGACTCGGAACAGGCAGGCAGGAACCAGGAGACTAGGAACAGGCAGGCAGGAACGCAGGAACCAGGAGGCTAGGAACAGCAGGCAACTAGACACATGCGACCACGTTGCAAGGCTCAGAAGGGAGTCAGACGCCGCGTTAAATCCCCCTCGGCGTCTGACGTCATCCAGGAGGCGCGCCGGAGACCCTTTAAAAGGGCCTCCCCTGCGCGCGCCCTAAGGGTGGGGCCCAACTCCTCCGGCGGCGTCTCCCTCGTGGGAGCGCCGCCGACTAGGCCGCAGCTGCCGCGGCAGCGCCGCAGCTGCCGCAGCAGCGTCGCGGCCGTGCCGCACTCGGGAACCGGGACCAGGTAGGAGGTTCGGTCGCGCTCCTCGCGACCGAAACCACAACATGTTGCTACCCAGAATAGGAAGCGTAACGCTGTGATTCTTAAACTAACCGAAGAATTGAAACAGGCAACAGCTCAGGCATATTAGTGCCATGTCAGAATCTAGCAAACGTGAAGTAGACGAGTTGCGGGAAACTCTGCAAACACTCTTGTTTCAGCGAGCATCCGAGTCTATGAGATATTATAAATATCAATTGTATCGATACAGTAATTGGCCCAGGAGTTGCTGGCTAGTTTGGATAGGGCGCGTGGCCCAAATCTTTTATAACTAGTATTAAAGATAGATCTGGGTCCAGTCCAAACTGCCTCGGCAGCAATTACGGATCGTTTTCTGGAATACTATAGTGGGCTCTATGGGAAAAAGGATAGCCATATCCCATCAAGAGAGTCTTTCTTTTCTGATCTTCCTTGGCCACACCTTACAGAGGCGCAGATTCTCTCGTTAAATATGCCTGTACTGATTCCAAATTTTATTGCCATTATACATGGCCTTAAATTGGGAAAGGTGGCTGGTCCAGATGGCCTTGGGCCGGAGTTTTATAAGATTTTGAAATTCCCCGTTTTACCTGCGCTGCGACCTTATTATAATAGCTTAGTCCAGAAGAATCTGGTTACACCCATAGAAAATCAATCCACTATAGTGTTGCTACCCAAACCTGGGAAGGACTTACAGGAAGTGGGCTCGTACAGGCCCATTTCTCTTATAAATGAGGATTTAAAAATATTGGCAGCAGTGCTGGCGGCCAGATTGAGTCTCCTTCTGCCCTCTGTGATACACGGTGACCAAACAGGCTTTATTAAGGGACGCCAAGGCGTTAAAAATGTGAGACGTCTAATTGGCCTATTAAATTTCACTCTAAAACGGAAGCCCTGGTGTTGAGCTTGGATGCTGAAAAAGCTTTTGATTCCCTTTCGTGGGATTATTTGTTTTGGGCTGTGCAAGCATATGGCATATCGGGCTCCTTTTTATCCTGGCTGCGAGCCCTGTATGCTAATCCAAGTGCCAGGTTACTTATCAATGGTACTTTTTCAGAAGCTTTCCCTATTCTATGTGGGTGTGGCCAGGGGTGCCCTTTGTCTCCTCTTTTATTTGTATTAACCTTGGAGCCTCTGGCTATTAAGTTGCGCTTGGAGGATCGGTTTTCGAGGCCTCCGCGTAGGCCGTCATCAGATGAAGTTAGCACTGTTCGCTGATGATATCTTGTTTGTGGGGCAGCCTCGGGCGAGCATCCCTATCATTATACAATGTTTTAATGTTTTTCACTCTTTCGGGCCCTGACCATTAATTTTTTCTAAATCAGAAGCGCTTGCTCTAGTCTAGACCCTGGTGATGCAACAACATTGGACGGGAGGGTTCCCATTCGCATGGGCTCAGAATAAAACTGAAATATTTGGGGCTTTGGATCTCTTGAGACCCTTTGGACCTTTATGCTCTGAATATTAGAAGCACACTGGTAGACTTGGATGCTCACTGAAGGCTTGGCAATCTACTCTACCCTTCTCCCTTTTTGGTAAAGTGCTCTTCTTAAGATGGTCCTTATGCCTAAACTTCTTTATAAATTGCATATGTTGCCCTGCTGGCTTACTAGCAGAAATTTAAAGTGGTTGCAGTCTTCTTTTCAAAAATTTCTTTGGGCGGGGAAAAAAGCGAGGTTACGCTATCAGGTGTTGATGTCTCAGAGAGGGGAGGGAGGACTTGGCTTGCCGGATGTTCGGTTATACAATGCGGCCTGCCAACTTAGATTTGTGGGGGAATGGATCCTCTATGAATATGCATACTGTGAGGATGGGCTGGTTATAAGTATGGTTGCACCTTGGTCCCCTTTGTACTTGATTCAGGCTAGTCCTGGGGCTTATCGGACCTTAAATATCCCTCGCAGTTTGGTGCAGCCATGTCGACAGGCCTGGCAATGGATAAGGTCCAGAGGAGGACTGGTGGGTCTTTCCTCTCTTTTCATGTCCTTAATGGGCAACTTGGACCTTCTTCCAGGCCGAGACAACTAACTTTTCTTTTTGATGCATGGCTACAGAAAGGTTTAGCGTTTATTTTTTGCTTCTATGTTACTGACTCGCCAATAGTGCATGATTTTGCATTTTTGGCCCGAGAATATGACTTACCAGCTAAACATTTCTATGCATATTTACAGACCCGTCACTATCTCCAATCCTTTCACTGGACTGAGGAGTCCTTTCGTCAGGAGTCAGCCTTTACAACAGCGTTTTTTTGATGGGGCTCTAAAGTGTAACTCCATCAAAGGTTGGTGTGAGTTTGGTAGAGCATATCGCTCTGTGCCGCATGTGGCCTCTTTGGCACGATACTGGACTGAGGCGTGGACCATGGATATCCCTACTTCTTACTTGCTTTCATGTTTTAAGCTTATGCCCAAAAGCCTACCAGATCTCTCTCTTCAGGAGCTACAATTTAAGATTTTGCACCACATTTTTGTGACTATGTTCGCCGCTGCCGGATGGGGGCCGGTTACCCTCCCCAAAATGTATTAAATGTCATCAAGTGACAGGCACTTTGGCAAACAATTGTTTTCTTTGTCCTGTTCTGAGAGCATTTTGGACTAAGGTGCTTGCAGTAGTAGCTCAATGTACTGGCTCTTCTATTGGCTGGTCGGGCAAGTTACTTCTTTCTGGTTTAAGGAGGAGCTGTTCCTTTTTACAAATTATCCTTGGATAAATTTGAACATACTGCAATATTACTGGCATGCGGGTGTGGTTTGGGGTGGCTGGCCTTTTCAATGCAAATGGAACGACTGGTTGCCATGGACAGTGAGCGAGAAAGGGATATGCTATACCAGTCTTGTTGGTCAAATTGTTATGGCCTACTGCCATCGGACCTTCAATCTACTTAAACCGCCGCTGGTTATCATCCCTCTTGGAAGTCGACTTGTTCTGCACTCATTGTACATTACATACTGATTGAACTTTGCAAGGGCATAGAAATTTGTTTTATTACCAATGTTGGACAGTGCTAGTTATGGAAGGGGTGTCTCCCAGGGCGGGGAGTTGTGTGTGGAATGTTAGTGACAGTTTGGTGGTGTGATTGGGTGGTGGGATATGTTTGGAGTTTAATCTGTTTCTCTGGGTCAGGAGGACCACAAAAGGAGAGTACATGGGGTGTTATAGTTGACCTCGCTATATTGGGAATTGTTCTTGAAATGTATCATACTGATAATATTTGAGTCCAATTGTGCTCTCTTCTCCTGTGTTTGGGTTATTGATTGTACCTGTGTTGCTCTCTAATAAAAAAAAGGATTTTGACAAAAAAAAAAAGGAATGCTTATTACCCACATTGGAATGCACAGCGAGTGTTGGCCTACTATAAGGAAAGGACACAATCCAATTCACATTCATCTCATTGTATCTTTCCAACCCAAATGCACTGGGCCTACCGGTGGCCAAACAAACGATCTCAATGGATCGCACAATGTATTCATTTCTTCTATGAAAAGCAAAAATTACCTCTAACTTCCCATCCAAATGCTCATCAAGTCAGAGCAGTAGGCTGCCTCAATAGCACATCTGAGACAGGTATAACCCATGGACATTTGCAAGGCGGCTACATGGTCCTCCCTACACATGTTTACATCTCATTACTGTCTAGATCAGCAGGCAGATATGATGCCAAACTAGGGCGAGCAATTCTGCATCTCTATCATCATAAACCATGTCGACTACCACCTTGACTAGATCACGCATGAACATAATGGCACATCTGGCATAGTGTGATCAGGAGCTTGGGACTCCCATGACAGCATGGCTAATTCAGCCCTGCTATCAACGGGAAAAAGCAAGTTTGCTTACCATAAATGGTGTTTTCGTAGATAGCAGGATGAATTAGCCATGCTGACCCTCCCTCCTCCTGGTTAGTCGACATTCCACACTTGTTCACACTATGCTTAATTACAGACTGAAGAGATTCTGTTTTGCTGTATGGGAGCACACACGCAGCCACAGAGAGCAAAGCTCTAACCTCTGCTTAGGAAGCTCCGCCTCCCGGGCCCTGAATGACAGTTCCGATGACAGCATAGCTAATTCATCCTGCTATATACAGAAACACCATTTACGGTAAGCAAACTTGCTTTATGGGGTACTCGCCAGGTTCTTATGGCCTGGATTGGCCATTGTTGGAAACAGGATGCTGGGCTTGATGGACCCTTGGTCTGACCCAGTATGGCATGTTCTTATGTTCTCCTTTCCTCTTTTGCCTGTATTTCCTCTGTGTGACATGGCCCGGATGCATAGATGAGAAAATCTCATTGTGGGATCAAAGAAAACACCAAATCATCAGCAACTACCACTAAACCAATTGTTAAGGCACCAAAGGCAAACAGTTCTTTTCCACTTAAATAGCAGGTGCAAAAGTATGAACACTCTAGTGATGAGATTTGCATGTGTAGCATGCTGAAAAATTCAAAGTATATTTGTTTTATGCTACTTCCTCAAAAACACCCCATTTCTGTGTGAACTAATAGCCAGTAAATGGAAGTATGCATAATATTTCTATTGACTGAAAACTTTCCATACCCATTCTTGTAGGTAAGTAGATGTGTAACTGTTTTACCCAAGTTAAACCAGACTAAGATTTTTAAAAATTGCTCCTTGTCTGTTGGGTTTCACTTTAGACGTTAACATAACAAACTTAGGGATGGATTTTCTAATGCCGCAAGGCATATTGAATCACGAGGTAACAGGGGGTGGGGGTGGGGGGTGGGGCTGCGAAAGCCGGCAGCAATCGCACCACCGAGGTGTTATCGCTGCCGTCTTTTGAACCCAATAGCGCCACCATGAAAAGTGGTGCTATTGGATGCGCTACTGGCAGAGATAAGGTGTCCTACCTTTTTGCTGTCAGCGAAGTCGTCGCAGAGTCCGTCCCGACTCCTCCCCTTCCGGTGCTGACTCTGCCCCGATTAGGTATCGCACGCGAAAAGTCCCTTTTCGCATGTGATACCTTTGGAAAATGACCCCCTTAGTAAATAATGTCAGAAAAAAACCATGTAGCCCATCTAGTCTGGCCATGAAAAAATAACCTTGGAGCAATTGTGAACAGTAGATTGGAATTCTCAGATTAGTCAAAAAGTCAAATAAAATCTTACAAATTATTCAGAAAAGAAGAGCGACTAAATTCAAGAATATCATAATGCCTCTTTAGTATCCATGGTTGAATCACACTTTAAGTATTGTGTACAATTTGACTGCCCTATCTCAAAAAAGTGTATGGAACAGCTTTTTTTTAATTTAAGAAAGGCAGTTTTTTTTCATTTTGCAAAATTGACAAATAGGATGAGTTTTACACCCTTTTGGGCAAAGGGGAGAATTGTGGCATCCTTCTGGTTTGCTCACTCTATATTGCTTTTGAGATAACATTAAGAGATTCTGCCTTTAGATAGTCATGTCAGGTTTTGAAGAACACTTTGCAAAAAAGGCTATTCTCTTAAGATTAACAATATAGATTTAGAAAAATGAAAAGACCATTTGTGCATAATGCATCTTGTACAAGCATATACTTTCATTTTCTTCTCTTAAAATTATGTTTTCTGCTAGCAGATAAGATTGCACTTTTTGAATATCACTATTATTTTAGAATATTGTTGCATGAAATTTATTCATATTCTTTTGCTTGGAAGTATCTGTATGATTAATCTGTTTTTATTCTTTTAATCTAGGTTCTGGGAATTTTTGACATATTTGGCTAACACACTACTGTTCACTATTGTTGGTATTTTGATAACTGATAAGCCATTTTATGGTGTAACAAATAATGATATATTTTATATCTTCATACTTTATTTTGGATTGAATTTGATAAGGTAGGTCTCTTTATTACTAAAATATTTTGGGGCCGATTTTAAATTTAGCGCGCGTGGGGTACATTTGTGCACGCTACCTGGCGTGCACAAATGTACACCCGATTTTATAACATGCGCGTGCTGCCGCACGCTTGTTATAAAATCCGGGGTCTGCGCATGCAAGGGGGTGCACACTTGTGCACCTTGCCCGCGCCGAGCCCTAGGGGAGGCCCGATGGCTTTCCCTATTCCCTCCAAGCCCGCTCCAAAATCGGAGCGGCCTTGGAGGGAACTTTTTTTTTGGTCCCCCCCACTTTTCCCTCCCTTCCCCTATCCAACCCACCCCCAGCCCTACCTAAATCCTCCCCCTACCTTGTTTCGTAGAGTTACGCCTGCCTCTTGCTCGCACAGGGGTAGGTTTTCGGGGGTTCTCACAGGACAAGCAGGATGGTTGTCCTCACAAATGGGTGACATCGAGGATGGAGCCCACCACGGAAAACTTCTGTCAAAGTTTAAACAGAACTTTGACTGGCCCCTACTGGGCATGCCCAGCAAGGCACTGACCCTGCAGCCAGCAGGGGTCTCCCTTCAGTCTTCTTTTTTCCGCGCAGCAGTTGCCACGCGGTGAAAGGAGCTCTCTTACCACGTTCCTGACAGGAATTCGGTATTTTTCTATCCGAAGAAAATTTGCCCCTCAGGGGTCTCCCTTCGACAAATTTTTGTCACTTTCGCGGAAACCGGTAAGTTTTTTCCCTTTTTTAATCGGCGGCCGTCGATTTTGGCCCTTGAGGCCTGTGGGAACTTACTGAGCCCGCGCCTAAATTTGGCCTTAAGCCATGGCGACGGGGTTTCCGTCGATGTCCGGATTGTACCCGGACTATGTCCATCACTGACCCCCATAGGGTTTGTGTTTTATGTTTGGGTAGTGAGCATGATGTCCTGACTTGCACCAAATGTGCCTTAATGACACCTAAGGGTCGCAAGGCCAGGATGGAGAAGATGGGGCTCCTCTTCCATGCACCCACCCCAACGCCATCGATAGCATCGACGTCATCGGAACCGGCACCGTCGAAGTTGCACCACCATCGCCAACCCGCCGGTGACCGTCCACCATCGATGACTTCTCGGCCGTCGACTCCTGTCCCCTCCCCGGATGACCGAGGAGATCGGAAGGATAAGCATCGCCATCGACGGCACAAGTCTCGGCCCGTCGAGGATCCGCAACCATCGACCTCTGAACAGGCCGAGCCACCGAAGAAAAAGCCTCGGTCGGACCTGGCACCGTCCACGTCTCGTTCGCAGGCACCGAGGAAACCCTCACCCTCCCGGGGTGCGGGGGCCGTGATCCCACCGGTTACGGTGGTCCCTCTGGCCCTGCCTCAGCCTCCCTCTCCCGTCGAGCCGGGTATGCTTACCCCTGGTCTCCGGGCAGAACTGGACCGGCTGGTCCAGGAGGCCATCGAGAATGCGATGCGAAGATTCCAGCCTTCACCGGCACCGCCTCCGGCACCGATTCCGGCACCGCCTCAGGCAACCGACCTCAGCACCGACTCTGCCACCGAGGATGGAACCGACCACCGAGCCTATAGTGGAAGCGTTGGCACCGATACTAAATCGTATGGAGGCACTTATGCGCGCCCTTCCATCGGTGATTTCATTAGCACCAACTACACCATCATCTCCGGAAGGACATTCATCGACAGGAGAAACACCGTTCCGGATTCCTCCGTCCGGTGTCGTTCCATCGGTGCCTTCACATACCTTTCCACCGATTTATCCTTCGGCTCCATCGATTCCAAGATCGGCACCGATTCCATCGGTGGCCCCGAAGCCCTCGATGCCGTTCACTGTTCCGCTTGCAGCACCGGTTCCATCGATGCCTTTGGATCCTCTACCAGGTCCTTCAGGACAGCAAAACCTTACATGATCCTTATGATACCTGGGGTGATGATTCATCTTCAGATACAGATTTACCATCCCCACCATCTCCTACAGAGAGTAGAAAACGATCTCCTCCTGAAGATCTCTCCTTTATAAATTTTGTAAAGGAGATGTCCAGAAGTTGTGCCTTTTCAGCTGCAATCTGAGACCGATGACAGGCACCAAATGATGGAGCTGCTCCAATTTCTGGATGCCCCCAAGATCATCGCTTCCATCCCCATTCACCAAGTATTTCTGGATCTTTTAAAGAAAAACTGGGAATCACCTTCATCTGTGTCACCAGTCAATAAAAAAGCTGACTCAACCTACCTCGTTCAGTCAGCACCAGGATTTCAGAAGTCTCAACTGGATCATCGCTCTGTTGTAGTTGAGTCTGCGCAAAAGAAAGCCAAGCGTTTAAAGCCACACTCTTCCACTCCCCCTATCAAGGACAACCAATTTCTTGATAGTGTGGGAAGGAAAGTGTATCATGGGGCTATGTTGATATCTCGTATAGCTTCATACCAACTTTATATGACTCAGTACAACAGAGCTATCCTTAAACAAATGCAGGACTACGCTGACACCTTACCGGACCAATACCAGCCACAGCTTCAAGCCCTCCTTCACAAAGGATTTGAAGCTGGGAAGCACGAGATCCGAACGGCCTACGATATCTTCGATGCTTCCCACGAAAGTCTCAGCTACTGCCATCTCAGCCAGACGTTGGGCTTGGTTAAAATCATCCAACCTTCGCCCAGAGGTTCAGGATCGTCTAGCCGATTTACCCTGCTTAGGGGATAATCTGTTCGGAGAACAGATTCAACAAATTGTGGCGGAATTGAAGGATCACCACGAGACGTTGAAAACAACTTTCGTCTGTTCCATCTGAGGTATCCTCCAACCACCACCTAAGAAGGACTCCAAAAAGTCATTCTTTCGGGCCACGTCGTTATTACCCTCCGTCGACTAGGCCTCGTCCGGCTCGATCCTCCACCAGACCTCAGCCACGCCAACCTCGGAAACAAAGACCTGCTGTAGCCCCACCCCCCGGGCCTGCGGCAGGCCTTTGACTTCCCGACTCGGAGCACATGCCATATCCCACTCCCCCACATCCCTGTAGGGGTCGTCTGTGCCACTTTCTACAGCATTGGATACGGATTACCTCAGACCAGTGGGTGCTGGCGATTATCGCACAGGGTTACCACCTCAATTTCATAACTCTTCCGGCAGACTCCCCGCCGCTTCAAGCGTGGAGTCTATCCAGCCATTTGGCTCAATTACAACAGGAAGTATCTCTTCTTCTGCAATCAAATGCTATAGAACTCGTTCCTCCCTCTCAACGAGGCAAGGGATTCTATTCCAGATACTTCCTAATTCCAAAGAAATCAGGAGGGCTACGTCCAATTTTAGACCTTCGAGCCCTCAACAAGTACCTTCAAAAAGAAAAATTCAAGATGGTAACCCTGGGCACGTTACTCCCTCTGCTGCAGAAAGGGGATTGGCTATGCTCCCTCGACCTCAAGGAAGCTTATACCCATATTGCGATAACACAATCCCATCGCAAATATCTGCGGTTTCTCGTAGGCCGCGACCATTATCAATACCGAGTACTGCCTTTCGGTCTGGCATCTGCTCCACGGGTCTTCACCAAATGCCTCGTAGTTGTAGCCAGGCATTCCTCAGGAAGGAAGGTGTCCACGTATACCCCTATCTGGACGACTGGCTGATCAGGGCCTCCACCCCTCAGATTGCCCGGTCCTCCCTACAATTGACAATCAACACACTCCTTTCCTTAGGGTTTCTTGTCAATTACGAGAAATCTTGCTTCGTCCCATCTCAAACCTTATCTTTCATTGGGGCAGACTTGGACACCTTACAGGCAAAGGCCTACCTTCCGCTACAAACGGGTCCAAACTCTCATGTCCCTAGCTCACCAGCTCCAGTCTCAAGACACTGCCACAGCTCGCCAATTCCTAGTTCTCCTAGGACACATGGCATCCTCGGTTCAAGTCACTCCCATGACCAGACTAGCCATGAGGGTGACACAATGGACTCTACGACAACAATGGATTCAAGCTTTTCAGCCTCTGTCCTCCATAATCACAGTCACACAAGCGCTGCGCCTATCCTTAACTTGGTGGACGACTCAGGTCAACCTCCTTCAGGGCTTACCCTTTCTTCCACCGGATCCGCAAGTTATCCTAACCACCGACGCTTCCCACATCGGTTGGGGGGCCCATGTGGACAATTTTCAAACCCAAGGGTTATGGTCCAACGAGGAAGCCGAACACCAGATCAATTTCCTGGAACTTCGAGCAATCCGCTATGCGCTCCGCACTTTCAAAGATCATCTCTTTCATCAGATAATCTTAATCCAGACGGACAACCAAGTGGCCATGTGGTACATAACAAGCAGGGAGGCACAGGCTCCTTCCTTCTGTGTCAGGAAGCTGTGCAGATCTGGGCGGAAGCCCTCTCCCACTCTATGTACCTCAGGGCCACTTACCTGCCGGGAGTAGACAATGTATTGGCAGACCGGCTGAGCCGTGTCTTCCGACCGCACGAGTGGTCACTCGATCCTCTGATAGCGACCTCTCTGTTTCACAAGTGGGGTTCTCCCCGCATAGACCTCTTTGCGTCCCCTCAGAACCACAAAGTGGACGATTACTGCTCTCTCATTCGGAGCCAGAACTCTCGGCCGAGGGATGCATTCTCCCTCAAGTGGACAACCGGTCTGCTCTACGCATTCCCCCCACTTCCTCTTGTGTCAAAGACTCTCGTGAAGCTACGCCAGGACGGAGGAACCATGATCCTGATAGCACCTTACTGGCCACGCCAAGTATGGTTTCCAATACTCCAGGATCTCTCCATCCGCAGGCACATTCCTCTGGGAAAGGACCCGCATCTGCTCACTCAAAACGACGGATGCCTCCTCCATCCCAACCTCCAAGCCTTGTCCCTGACGGCATGGATGTTGAAAGGTTAGTCCTTCAGCCTTTCAACCTTTCAGATTCCGTTTCTCGAGTCCTGATAGCTTCACGAAAGCCTTCCACAAGAAAGTCTTACTCATACAAATGGAAAAGGTACACATCATGGTGCACTTCTCAGTCCCTTGATCCCCTTTCCTGTCCAATTTCCAAATTCTTGGACTATTTATGGCATCTCTCTGAATCAGGTCTTAAAACCTCTTCCATTAGGATGCATGTCAGTGCGGTAGCCGCCTTCCATAAAGGTGTACAGGGTGTCCCTATTTCAGTACAACCCCTAGTAACACGTTTTCTTAAAGGCTTGCTCCATCTGAAGCCACCCTTACGGCCTCCGGCCCCATCCTGGGACCTTAATCTGGTTCTTGGTCGTCTAATGAAACCTCCTTTCGAACCTCTGCACTCCTGTGAGTTAAAGTATCTCACATGGAAAGTGTTATTCCTTTTGGCTATCACTTCAGCTCGCAGGGTTAGTGAATTACAGGCCCTAGTTACCTATCCGCCTTACACTAAACTCCTGCAGGACCGGGCGGTACTCCGCACTCACCCTAAATTTTTACCTAAGGTAGTTTCTGAGTTTCATATCAATCAATCCATCATACTACCTATCTTTTTTCCCAGGCCCCACTCCAACTCTGGAGAACAGACCCTGCATACCCTAGACTGTAAACGAGCTCTAGCCTTTACCTAGACCGTACAGTTTCTCACAGGAAGAGCACTCACTTATTCGTCTCTTTCCATCCTAACAAGTTAGGACAACCTGTGGGTAAGCAGGCTCTTTCCTCCTGGTTGGCGGACTGCATTTCTTTCTGCTATGAGCAGGCTGGCATTCCTTTCCAAGACCGTGTCAAAGCACACTCTGTGAGGGCCATGGCTACGTCAGTGGCACACCTTCGATCGGTGCCGCTTCCTGACATCTGCAGGGCTGCAACCTGGAGTTCTCTCCATACCTTTGCAGCCCACTATTGTTTGGACAAAGCTGGAAGACAGGACTCCATCTTCGGCCAATCTGTCTTGCGTAACCTTTTTCCAACCTGATGTACCAACACCCTTCCACCTTCCCGGTAGGGTGCGGATGCCCTTTCCCAAATTCCACCCCACTTGTACTGCCTGTTGCACGTCGTTGGGTGCATTTGGTGCAAGTCAGGACATCCTCAGCTCGGTACTCACCCATTTGTGAGGACAACCATCCTGCTTGTCCTGTGAGAAAGCAAATGTTGCTTACCTGATGTAACAGGTGTTCTCACAGGACAGCAGGATGTTAGTCCTCACGAAACCCCGCCCGCCACCCCGCGGTGTTGGGTTCGTTTTGTTTTTACTTTCTAGGCACTGCCTGTAGCTTTGAAAATCAGACTGAAGGGAGACCCCTGCTGGCTGCAGGGTCAGTGCCTTGCTGGGCATGCCCAGTAGGGGCCAGTCAAAGTTCTGTTTAAACTTTGACAGAAGTTTTCCGTGGTGGGCTCCATCCTCGATGTCACCCATTTGTGAGGACTAACATCCTGCTGTCCTGTGAGAACACCTGTTACATCAGGTAAGCAACATTTGCTTTACGTGCATATATTACACACGTAAACCTTTGAAAATCTACCCCATAGTGAAGATCTTTACTTTTGGCATACCTATATTCTGTAAAATCACATCACACTCATGTAATCCATTTGTGACACATCCAAATCATTCAGCAGTCCATCACTCATCTTCACATAACTCATGACAATACCCAACATCTATAAGAACATAAGAACATGCCATACTGGGTCAGACCAAGGGTCCATCAAGCCCAGCATCCTGTTTCCAACAGTGGCCAATCCACACCATAAGCACCTGGAAAGTACCCAAAAAACTAAAGGGCGGATTTTAAATGCCCTGCGCGCGTAAATCCGGCCGGATTTACGCACGCAGGGCCCTCTCGCGCCGGCGGCCTATTTTGCAAAATAGGCCGCCGGCGCGCGCAGAGCCCCGGGACACGCGTAAGTTCCGGGGCTTCGTAAAAGGGGTGGGAGGGGGCATGTCTGGAGGCGTGTCTGGAGCAGGGGGCGGTCTGGGGCGGGTCCAGGGGCGAGGTGACGGTTCGGGGGTGGGCCGGGAGGGTGGTCCCGAGTTCCCCAGCACTGCGGCCTATGCCGGGGCGGCACGCTCAAGTTACGCCTGCTTCAAGCAGGCGTAACTTGCCCAACAAAAGTAAGGGGGGGGATTTAGGTAGGGCTGGGGGGTGGGGTAGATAGGGGAAGGGAGGGGAAGGTGGGGGGACGCGGAAGGAAAGTTCCCTTTGAGGCCACTCTGATTTCGGAGCGGCCTTGGAGGGAACGGAGGCAGGCTGCGCAGCTTGGCGCGCACAGGCTGCCGATTTTGCGTATCTTATAAAATCTGGTGTACTTTTGTTCGCGCGCGTATGTTTTTAAAACCTACCTCTGTCTATTCTATGTTACCGTTGCTAGTAATAGCAGTGGCTATTTTCTAAGTCAACTCAATTAATTGCAGGTAATGGACTTCTCCAAGAACTTATCCAATTCTTTTTTAAACATAGCTATACTAACTGCAATAACCACATCCTCTGGCAACAAATTCCAGAGTTTAATTGTGCGTTGAGTGAAAAAGAACTTTCTCCGATTAGTTTTAAATGTGTCACCCGCTAACTTCATGGAGTGCCCATTAGTCTTTCTATTATCCGAAAGAGTAAATAACTGATTCACATCTACCCATTCTAGACCTCTCATGATTTTAAACACCTCTATCAAATACCCCCTCATCAATCTCTTCTCCAAGATGAAAAGTCCTAAACTCTTTAGTCTTTCCTCATAGGGGAGCTGTTCCATTCCTCTTGTCATTTTGGTAGCCCTTCTCTGAACCTTCTCCATCGCAATTATATCTTTTTTGAGATGCGGTGACCAGAATTGCACACAGTATTCAAGGTGCAGTCTCACCATGGAGCGATACAGAGGCATTATGACATTTTCCATTTTTTTCACCATTCCCTTTCTAATAATTCCCAACATTCTGTTTGCTTTTTTGACTGCGCAGTACACTGAACAGACTATTTCAATGTGTTATCCACTATGACGCCTAGATCTCTTTCTTGGGTTGTAGCACCTAATATGGAACCTAACATTGAATAACTATAGCATGGGTTATTTTTCTCTATATGTATCACCTTGCGCTTATCCACATTAAATTTCATCTGCCATTTTGATGCCCAATTTTCCAGTCTCACAAGATCTTCCTGCAATTTATCACAATCTGCTTGGGATTTAACTACTCTGAACAATTTTGTATCATCTGCAAATTGATTATCTCACTTGTCGTATTTCTTTCCAGATCATTTATAAATATATTGAAAAGTAAGGGTCCCAATACAAATCCCTGAGGCACTCCACTGCCCACTCCCTTCCACTGAGAAAATTGTCCATTTAATCCTACTCTCTGTTTTCCTGTCTTTTAGCCAGTTTGTAATCCACGAAAGGACATCACCACCTATCCCATGACTTTTTACTTTTCCTAGAAGCCTCTCATGAGGAACTTTGACAAAAGTCTTCTGAAAATCCAAGTACACTACATCTACCGGTTCACCTTTATCCACATGTTTATTAACCCCTTCAAAAAAGTGAAGCAGATTTGTGAGGCAAGACTTGCCTTGGGGAAAGCCATGCTGACTTTGTTCCATTAAGCCATGTCTTTCTATATATTCTGTGATTTTGATGTTTAGAACACTTTCCACTATTTTTCCTGGCACTGAAGTCCGGCTAACCAGTCTGTAGTTTCCCAGATCGCCCCTGGAGCCCTTTTTAAATATTGAGGTTATATTAGTTATCCTCCAGTCTTCAGGTACAATGGATGATTTTAATGATAACTTACAAATTTTTACTAAGAGGTCTGAAATTTCATTTTTTAGTTCCTTCAGAACTCTGGGGTGTATACCATCCGGTCCAGGTGATTTACTACTCTCCAGTTTGTCAATCAGGTCTACCACATCTTCTAGGTTCACCGTGCTTTGGTTCAGTCCATCTGAATCATTACCCATGAAAACCTTCTCCGGTACGGGTACCTCCCAACATCCTCTTCAGTAAACACCGAAGCAAAGAAATCATTTAATCTTTCCGTGATGGCCTTATCTTCTCTAAGTGCCCCTTTAACCCCTTGATCATCTAACAGTCCAACTGACTCCCTCACAGGCTTTCTGCTTCAGATATATTTTAAAAAGCTTTTACTGTGAGTTTTTGCCTCTACGGCCAACTTATTTTCAAATTCTTTCTTAGCCTGCCTTATCAATGTCTTACATTTAACTTGCCAATGTTTATGCATTATCCTATTTTTTTCTGTTGGATCTTTCTTCCAATTTTTGAATGAAGATTTTTTGGCAAAAATAGCTTCTTTCACCTCCCCTTTTAACCATGCCGGTAATCGTTTTGCCTTCTTTCCACCTTTCTTAATGTGTGGAATACCTAGACTGTGCTTCTAGGATGGTATTTTTTAACAATGACCACGCCTCTTGCACACTTTTAAATTTTGTAGCTGCTCCTTTCAGTTTTTTTCTAACAATTTTTCTCATTTTATCAAAGTTTCCCTTTTGAAAGTTTAGCACGAGAGCTGTAGATTTGCTTACTGTCCCCCTTCCAGTCATTAATTCAAATTGTATCATATTATGATCACTATTGCCAAGCAGCCCCACCACCGTTACCTCTCTCACCAAATCCTGTGCTCCACTGAGAATTAGATCTAAAATTGCTCCCTCTCTCGTCTGTTCCTGAACCAATCACTCCATAAAGCTATCTTTTATTCCATCCAGGAATAAATGTGGCATATTTTGGATCCTGTTAGGTGTTGGGTATGTATTGTCATGGGTTATTTTATTTATTTATTTATTTATTTATTTATTTATTTAAAGACTTTTAAATACCGAGGTGTGAAACATTTTTGATCCTATTAGGAATTGGTATTGTTATGGGTTACATGAAGATATGAATGATGGACTGCTGAATGATTTGGATGTGACACAAATGGATTATGTAAGTGTATAAGTTTTTATATTGGTTTTATGTGATGTGGTGCATTAGGGCTGCATGGATTAATTTTTAGTATATAAATGAATTATAAGTTGTATTTGTTGTTTAATTTTTTATATGATTTAAATTTATATTTATATCAATTTATATGTCTATTAATAAATATGGATGTATATTTGATTCCTTTGTAGTCATAGCTAGATTCTGTGACAAGGTATATAGAAATCAATTGCCAAAATGGAAAATTCTGCAATATACTTAAAATATAAAGTATTGCATTATATTGCTATCTACACAGTGAAACATAGCTATATGTTGTTGATTTTTTACTATCTATTTATTTATTTATATATTTGTTACTCCAGATACCAGTTATGTGTAATATTAAAACACTTCATTGGATCTCCTTTGAATGCTATCCCTATTTTGATGGGATTTGATTCCTTAACATACTACCTTTTCTATGAACAAACAGGAGAAGTCCAGCCACATAAGTGGGTGATGTCATCTGATGACTCTGATGTAGAATATGTGGAAAGACTTAGTCTTTCTGAGCATATGTATGTGTTCCCATGTAGCTCTTGCCTTGTGAACCTCTTCAAGTCTCTCTTCTTTCACCGAAGCGAAAAAACATGTAATTGCTTTTGCTTCAGCTGCCATATTTTTTCTGGTCTATTCTTTTTTTTTTGCTAGCTTTTTTTTTCATGTGTATGTCTTTTGAAACTTTTTAAAAAATTAAATTTTAAAAGCTACGCGCGGCATCGATATGCGCGTGCTACCCCATGCGCACACATGGATGCCTGATTTTATAACATGCATGCGCAGGTGCACCCATGTTATAAGATTGGGGGTCGGCGTGCACAAGGGGGTGTACACTAGTGCATCTTGTGCATGCCGACGCCCGCAGCCTTCACCCTTTCCCTCCCAGGCCACTCCAATTTAGGAGCGATCTGTGAGGGAATTTCCCTTCCCCCTACTCTATCCTTCCTACCCCTTCCCCACCCCCTAGCCCTATTCTAAACCTCCCTGACCTTTATCGTACCTCTTGCGCACGCCGGCACCTAGCAGGCACAAGATTATCCAACACAGCGGCAAAGGGCCACTGTGCCGGAGGTCTCTGGCCCTGCCCCGCCCCGCCCCACCCTGCCCCTTTTTCGAAGCCCCAGGACTTAGACACATCACGGGAGCCTTTATAAAATAGGCCTGGCATGCAAAAAACCCCCTATGCGCGTAAATCCTTTGAAAATCTGCCCCTAAATTTTTATTTGTTCCATTACAAAGTCAGAAGGCAGTTCCAGGGCAGATAAAAAAAACTAGAGATGTGAATCGTGTGCCCGATCGTCTTAACGATCAGGTTCGGCTTGAGGGGGGGGAAAATCTGATCGTGGGTGATCCGATTCACATCGTTATTTTTTTTTTTTTTTAGTGAGGCCCGACCCTTTAAAATTAACCCCTTACCTTCCCCCACCCTCTCGAACCCCCCCAAAACATTTTACGATTACCTGGTGGTCCAGTGGGGGCGCGGGAACCGATCTACCACTCTCGGGCCATCGGCGCTATTTTGGCTGCCATTCAAAAATGGCACCGATGGCCCGATAAAAATAAAAACCCACCCGACCCTTTAAAAACGACCCCCACCCCCACCCTCCTGAGCCCCCCCAAACATTTTAAAATTAATTGGTGCTCTAGTGGTGGTCCCGGGAGCGATCTCCCGTTCTCAGGCCGTCGGCTGCCACTCATAAAGATGGCGCCGATGGCCCTTTGCCCTTACCATGTGACAGGGTATCCCCTCCCTTCCCCTACCTAACCCACCCCCCCCCCAGCCCTATCTGAACCCCCCCTTACCTTTATTCCACGATTTACGCCTGCGAAAAGCAGACGTAAATCTGCGCGCGTCGGCCGGCTGCCCCGCTCCATGTTCCGGTCTCGGGGGCTGGATTTACGCGCGCAGGGCATTTAAAATCCACCCCTTTGTGAACAGGACGATAGACGTCAGATGATGGAGTTGCTACAATTCCTGGATGCTCCCAAGGAACATAAGAACATAAGAAAATGCCATACTGGGTCAGACCAAGGGTCCATCAAGCCCAGCATCCTGTTTCCAACAGTGGCCAATCCAGGCCATAAGAACCTGGCAATTACCCAAAAACTAAGTCTATTCCATGTAACCATTGCTAATAGCAGTGGCTATTTTCTAAGTGAACTTAATAGCAGGTAATGGACTTCTTCTCCAAGAACTTATCCAATCCTTTTTTAAACACAGCTATACTAACTGCACTAACCACATCCTCTGGCAACAAATTCCAGAGTTTAATTGTGCGTTGAGTAAAAAAGAACTTTCTCCGATTAGTTTTAAATGTGCCCCATGCTAACTTCATGGAGTGCCCCCTAGTCTTTCTACTAGGAAATAACCTCCAACCCTACTAGGAAATAACCTCCAACCCTATCCACCAAGTTCTTCTGGACCTCCTCAAGAAGAACTGGGAACATCCTGGCTCCATTGCACCAGTCCACAGAAAAGCTGACATTACCTATTTGGTGCAGTCAGCTCCAGGCTTTCAGAAGCCTCAATTGAATCACCAATCTGTGGTGGTTGAATCTACGCAAAAGAGAGCAAAAAGGTCAAAACCTCACACTTCCTTTCCCCCTGGCAAGGAACAGAAATTTTTAGATGCCATTGGTCACCAAGTCTTTCAAGGATCAATGCTGATCTCCCGAATTGCCGCTTATCAGCTTTATATGACCCAATATAATAGGGTCATTTTTAAGCAGATACAAGACTTGTCAGACTCAATGCCTCAGTCACTTCAAGAACAACTTCAAACCCTAGTTAACAAAGGTTTTGAGGCAGGCAAACATGAGATCAGATCATTTTATTTATTTATTTAATATATATTTCTATACCGGACTTCACGAATGGAATTCACATCAGGCCGGTTTACATGGAACTTAGGGGATTAACAAGTGTAACCAAACAAGAAGGCTGAAACAAGCAAAGTTACATAAAACAAGGGCATTGAACTTGGGGGCTAAAGTAGCCAGGAAGAAAGGTAGAGCGGAATTAGCAACAAATAAATAATATAAAACGGGTTATGAGATTAGTAATTATCTCATTTCTTGGGCTGAGTCCGAAGTGTCATTTTGGTCATGTTATGACATCTTTGACACTGCATCCAGAGTATCTGCAGCTGCTATTTCAGCAAGACAATGGGCCTGGCTCACGTCTTCAGATCTTCTCCCTGAAGTCCAGGACAGATTGTCTGACCTCCCCTGCGTAGGGGACAATCTCTTTGGTGAGCAGATTCAAAAAACAGCGGCTGAATTAAAGGATCATCATGAGACTCTAAAACAGCTCTCTTTGATATCTTCGGACTATCCTTCCAAACAGCCTTTCCGGAAGGACTCTAAAAAGTCATTCTTAAGACCAAAGAAGTCCTACCCGCCACCAGCCAGAACCCGTTCTACGAGACCATTTCTCAAAGCACAGTCTCGTCAGTCCCGGAAAAAAAAGCCGCAAACAGCCCCCCAGCCGGGCCCTGCTTCTGGCTTTTGACTCTCACATTGAGAGCAGCAGCCAGCTTCCATTACCCCACATACCAGTGGGAGGTCGATTGTGCTATTTCAACAACAGATGGCACTCAATCACCTCAGACCAGTGGGTTCTAGCGATTATAGCTCAAGAATATCATCTCAATTTTCTCTCCATCCCACTGGATTCCCCACCTCTAATGACGTAGAAAACATCTGACCATTCGCTGCTCCTGGAACAGGAGGTCTCCCTCCTACTCCAGTCCGCAGCAATAGAACTAGTACCATCCCCTCAGCAAGGCCTAGGGTTCTATTCCCGGTACTTTCTCAACCCCAAAAAAGCGGGAGGCATTTGTCCAATCCTGGATCTACGAGCCCTAAACATGTACCTCCAGAGAGAAAAGTTCAAGATGGTAACCTTGGGCTCTCTTCCTCCTCTTCTACAAAGAAGAGACTGGCTCTACTCTCTAGACCTTCAGGACGCTTACACTCATATCGTGATCATTCCATCTCATTGCAAATACCTGAGATTTCTAGTAGGCCAAAAGCACTATCAGTATCGAGTGCTTCCATTCGGCCTCGCGTCTGCACCACGAGTCTTCACAAAATGCCTCATTGTAGTTGCAGCCTTCCTCAGGACTCAAGGTGTTCACATCTACCCCTATCTAGACAATTGGTTAATCAGGGCTCTGACTCAGCAAGCTGCTCTGTCGTCCCTACATCTCACCTTACACACTCTCATTTTGCTCGGATTTCTCGTCAATTACGACAAATCCTGCTTAGTCCCTTCTCAAACCTTATCGTTCATTGGGGCAGACTTGGACAACTTGCAGGCAAAGGCTTTCCTACTCTCATGTATCTGGCGCATTGGCTGCAGTCTCAACACTCAATGACTGCACACCATTTTCTCATCCTCCCGGGACACATGGTGTCCTCAGTTCAGGTCACCCCAATGGCCCGCTTGGCCATGAGAGTCATGCAGTGGACTCAACGGTCACAATGGACTCAATCCATTAAGCCTCTGTCGACATTAGTCCAAGTAACCGACTCACTCCGTCTGTCTCTCGCCTGGTGGACAAATCAAATCAATCTTCTACAGGGCTTGCCCTTTCAGGTGCCAGACCCTCAAATTATTCTTACCACCGATGCTTCAAACTTCGGATGGGGAGCCCACATGGCTGATCTGCAGATACAAGGTTCTTGGTCTCCAGAGGAAGCCAAACACCAAATAAATTTCCTGGAGCTAAGAGCAATCAGATATGCTCTCAGGGTATTTCAGGATTGCCTCTCCAATCAAGTCATCCTGATCCAGATGGCAACCAGGTGGCCATGTGGGACATCAACAAACAGGGAGGGTCAGGCTCCTACCGTCTGTGTCAGTAAGCTGCACAGATATGGGCGGTGGCCCTCTCCCACTTGATGTACCTGAAAGCCACCTACTTGCTGGGAGTGGACAATATGTTGGCAGACAAGCTGAGTCGCACTTTTCAACTGCACGAATGGTCTCTCAACCCTTCAATAGCGAACTCCATCTTCCAGCAGTGGGGATATCCTCAGATAGACCTCTTTGCATCACCCCAGGATCGCAAAGTAGGCAATTTCTGCTCTCTCACTCACAGCCAACATTATCCACCAAGAGACGCGTTCTCCCTCTCATGGGCAACCGGTCTCCTATACGCATTCCTTCCACTTCCACTTCTCTCGAAGACTCTCGTGAAGTTATGTCAGGACAAAGGAACCCTGATCCTGATAGCACCCCACTGGCCGAGCCAAGTGTGGTTTCCAATACTTCAGAATTTCTCCATTCGCAGGCACATTGCTCTAGGAACAGATCCGCTTCTAATCACTCAAAACAACGGGTGCCTTCGCCACCCCAATTTTCAAGCCTTGTCCCTGACGGCATGGATGTTGAAAGGTTAATTGCTCAGCCACTTAACCTTTCTGAACCAGTTTCCCGTATCCTGATAGCTTCACGGAAGCTTTCCACGAGAAAATCTTACTCATACAAATGGAACAGATTCACGTCATGGTGCTCTTCTCAGGCCCTTGACCCATATACCTGTCCAATTACGAAGTTTCTGGACTATCTCTGGCACTTGTAAGTCAGGTCTAAAAACTTCCTCCATCAGAATGCATGTCAGTGCGGTAGCCGCCTTCCATAAAGGTGTCGGGGATGTCCCTTTCTCACAGGACAAGCAGGATGGAGGTCCTCACATATGGGTGACATCATCAGGATGGAGCCCAATCACAGAAAACGTCTGTCAAAGTTTCCAGAAATGTGACAGGCCCCTACTGGGCATGCCCAGCATGGCACTAACCCTGCAGCCAGCAGGCGTCCCCCTTCAGTCTTCTTTTTTCCGTGCAGCAGTTGCCTCACAGTAAAGAAGCTCTGAAGAGATTCCTGACAGGAATTTTCCTCACGGAATTATTAATAGTTAAGTTGCCCCACAGGGGTCCTTCTTCTACCTTTTATAAGTCCACGGTACTCCGGTAAGTTTTTACCCGTTTTCCGTCGATCACCATCGAGTTCGGCCTTCGCGGCCTACTGGCTGTCGACCGCACCGCGGCTAAATTTTTTCCATGGCCATGGCGTCGGGGTTTCATCAGTGCCCGGACTGTACCCACACCATGTCTATCACAGACCCCCATAAAGTCTGTGTAATGTGTTTAGGACACGAGCACGATGTCTTGACCTGTACCAAATGTGCCCTCATAACACCAAAGGGTCACAAGGCTAGAATGGAGAAGATGGAACTTCTCTTCCGTGATCAAACCCCAACTCCGTCCATCGCATCGACATCATCGGAACCGGCACTGTCGACTTTGCGCCAGCATCGACGACTTCTCGGCCATCGACACCCTCTACTCCCTCTCAGGACCGAAGGGATCGCAGGGACAAACATCACCATCGACACCGTAAGACTCAGACCATCGAGGGAGTGAAATCATTGACCTCGCCATCGTCTGAGCTGCTGTCGAAAAAACCCCGTCCAGGAAAGGCACCGATCATTCCTGCGACTGGGTCACCGAGGCAACCCTCACCCGATCGGGGATTGGGAGCCGCAACTCCGCCTGTAACTGTGGTCCCTCCGGCTATGCCTCTGCCTCATCCTTCTGTTCAGGAGCCGGGGCTGCTTACTCCAGGTCTCCGAGAAGAACTGGACCGGATGGTCCAGGAGGCCATTGACAAGGCGATGCAATGTCTTCAGATTCCTCCGGCACCGGCTGTGGAACCGGTCATCGACGCGATTCCAGCAGCGCTGGCACCGCTGCTGTCCAGGATGGAAGCCCTCATGGCCACTTTTCCATCGATGGATCCTGGGTCTCCGATGGCTCAGATGCCCTCCCCACTGACAGCATCATCGGGAGGAGAAACAGCATTCTGCATTCCTCCAGTTATGCCTCAGCCATCGATGCCTATACATCCCTCGCCACCGATCCAACCATCGGTACCAATACGTTTATTGGCACCACCGAGTCATCCATCGATGCCCTCTATGCCTATGCCGGTGCCTTTGATTCCATAATTGGTGCCTCTGATAATTCCTCCGATTCCTTCGGAACCTAGACCAGGACCTTCAGGTATCCAACCACCCTGTCCCCCTCTACTTCCTAGAGGAAAGGGTGTCGATCCTTATGATACATGGGGAGATGATACCTCAACAGACACCGATGACTTACCTTCTCCACCTTCACCCACTGAGAGTAGAAAGCGTTCTCCTCCAGAAGACCTCTCATTTATAAATTTTGTGAAGGAAATGACTGAATTGGTTCCTTTTCAATTGCAGATGGAACAGGATGATGGAGTTGTTCCAATTCCTGGATGCCTCCAAGGTAATAACCTCCACCAGGTCCTTCTTGATCTTCTCAAGAAGAACTGGGAGAATTCAGGAACAATTGCTCCAGTACACAGAGAAGCTGACACTACTTACTTAGTGCAGTCAGCCCCAAGATTTCAGAAGTCACAGCTTGACCACCACTCCGTCGTGGTGGAGTCTGCTCAAAAGAGGGCAAATAGGTCAAAACCTCATTCATCTACCCCTCCTGGTAAGGAACAAAAATTCCTGGACCACATTGGACGCCAAGTATTCCAAGGAGCCATGCTCATCTCCCGAATTGCTGCCTATCAGCTTTATATGACCCAATATAACAGGGCCATATTTAAGCAGATACAGGATTTCTCAGACTCCCTGCCTCATCAATTCTAGGACCAACTACAAATCCTTGTAAGCAAAGATTTTGAAGCAGGAAAGCATGAGATCAGAACATCTTATGACATCTTTGATACTTCTAGAGTATCTGCAGCTGCTATTTCAGCGAGACGGTGGGCCTGGCTCAAATCTTCTGACCTTCGCCCAGAAGTGCAAGACTGGTTGTCCAACCTGCCCTGTATAGGAGATAATCTGTTTAGCGAACAGATCCAGCGGATGGTGGCTGAACTAAAAGACCATCATGAGACCCTAAAACAACTCTCTTCGATGCCTTCTGACTTCTCTTCAAAGCAACCCTTTAGAAAGGACTCCCAAGAAGTTGTTCTACCGTCTACGAAAGTCCTACCCACCACCAGCCAGATCCCGTGTTACGAGACCTTATCAGAAACCTCAGTCTGGCCAAACCCGAAAACAGAAACCATAAGCATCTCCCCAGTCGGGGCCTGCTTCCGGTTTTTGACTTCCACTTGGAGAGCAGCAGCCAGATTCCTCTGTCGCACATACCAGTGGGATTTCGGCTGTGCCACTTTCACAACATGTGGCATTTAGACACAACCGACCAATGGGTTCTGGCAATCATTGCTCAGGGTTACCATCTGAACTTTCTCGCCCTGCCACCGGACTCCCCACCTCTGCCAACGTGGAGAATGTCCGACCACTCCGTTCTTCTGGATCAAGAGGTCTCTCTCCTACTCCAGTCAAGAGCAATAGAACCTGTTCCATACTCTCAGCAAGGCCTAGGTTTCTATTCCCGGTACTTCCTAATCCCCCAAAAATCGGGAGGTATCTGTCCTATTCTAGATCTACGGGCCCTCAACAAGTACCTCCAGTGAGAAAAGTTCAAGATGGTCACCTTGGGCTCACATCTACCTCTTCTACAAAGAGGAGACTGGCTCTGCTCTCTGGACCTCCAGGACACGTACACCCACATTGCGATAAGTCCAGCTCATCGCAAATACCTGAGATTCCTAGTAGGCCTCAAGCACTATCAATACCGAGTGCTTCCGTTCGGCCTAGCGTCTGCTCCATGAGTCTTTACAAAATGCCACGTAGTCATCGCAGCATTCCTTAGGACACAAGGTGTTCATATCTACCCCTATCTGGAAGACTGGTTAATCAGGGCTCCCACTCAGCAAGCTGCTCTGTTGTCCCTCAATCTAACCTTACACACTCTAATTTCGTTAGGGTTTCTCGTCAATTATGACAAATCCTACTTAGTCCCATCTCAAACCTTATCGTTCATTGGGGCAGACTTGGACACCTTACAGGCAAAGGCTTTCCTGCCTCGACAACGAGCACTGGCCATCGTGTCTCTTGCTCACCTGCAGTCTCAGCACACTGTGACTGCACGCCAATTTCTCATCCTCCTGGGACATATGGTGTCCTCAGTCCATGTCACACCAATTGCCCGCTTAGCCATGAGGCTCATGCACTGGACTCTGAGGTCTCAATGGACTCAAGCTATTCAGCCTCTGTTGACCAATGTCTGTCCACATTACCGACTCACTCCGTCTGTCCCTCGCCTGGTGGAAACATCAGAACAATCTCCTCCAGAGATTGCCCTTCCAGGTTCCAAATCCTCAAATCATTCTCACCACCGACGCTTCCAACCTCGGCTGGGGAGCACATGTTGCCAATTTGCAAACTCAAGGCACCTGGTCTCCAGAGGAAGCCAAGCACCAAATAAATTTCCTGGAACTACGAGCAATCAGATATGCTCTCAGGGTGTTTCAGGATCGCCTTTCCAACCAGGTCACCCTGATTCAGACAGACAACCAGGTGGCCATGTGGTACATCAACAAACAAGGAGGAACAGGTTCCTACCTCCTGTGTCAGGAAGCTGCACAGATATGGGCAGAGGCCCTTTCCCACTCGATGTACCTCAAGGCCACCTACTTGCCGGGAGTGGACAATGTGTTGGCAGACAAGCTGAATCGCACCTTTCAGCCGCACGAGTGGTCCCTCAACCCTTCAGTAGTGGATTCAATATTCCAACGTTGGGGTTATCCCCACATAGACCTCTTTGCATCACCTCAAAACTGCAAAGTAGAGAACATTTGTTCTCTCACTCGCAGCCAACACTCACAACCAAGAGATGCGTTCTCCCTCTCTTGGGCAGCCAGTCTCCTATATGCATTCCCTCCACTTCTACTTCTCTCAAAGACTCTCGTGAAGTTACATCAGGACAAGGGAAGCATGATCCTGATAGCCCCTCACTGGCCACGCCAAGTGTGGTTTCCGATTCTTCAGGAGCTCTCCATTCGCAGGCACATTCCCCTGGGGAAGGACCCGCTTCTGATTTCTCAAAATGACGGGTGCCTACGCCACCACAATCTTCAGGCCTTGTCCCTGATTGCCTGGATGTTGAAAGGTTAATTCTTCAGCCACTCAATGTTTCGGAACCAGTTTCCCATGTCCTCATTGCTTCACGAAAGCCTTCCACAAGACAATCATAATACAAATGGAACAGGTTTAAGTCATGGTGTTCCTCACTGCCCCTTGATCCTTTCACTTGTTCCACCATGAAGTTTCTAGACTATCTCTGGCACTTGTCAGAATCAGGTCTAAAAACGTCTTCCATTAGTATGCATGTCAGTGCGGTAGCTGCCTTCCATAAATGTGTTGGGGATGTTCCCATTTCGGTATAACCCCTTGTAACATGTTTTCTGAAGGCCTTGCTCCACTTCAAACCTCCACTACGCCCTCTAGCCCCTGCTTGGGACCTCAACCTGGTTTTGGTTCGGCTCATGAAACCACCATTCGAGCCTCTCCAATCTTGTGATCTTCGCTATCTCACATGGAAAGTGATTTTTCTTCTGGCAATCACATCCACTCGCAGAGTTAGTGAGTTACAGGCCTTAGTCACCTATCCGCCTTATACTAAACTTCTGCATGATAAGGTAGTACTCCACACTCACCCTAAGTTTTTGCCTAAGGTAGTATCGGAGTTTCATATCAATCAATCCATTATACTACCCACCTTCTTTCCCAGGCCCCATTCAAATCCAGGAGAACGGGCTCTGCATACCCTTGACTGTAAACATGCTCTAGCATTCTATCTAGACCGTACAGCTACCCATAGAAAATCCACCCAACTGTTTTTCTTTCCAGCCTATCAGATTGGGTCAACATGTGGGTAAGCAGACTCTCTCCTCCTGGTTATCGGACTGCATATCCTTTTGCTATCAGCAAGCAGGCATTCCACTTCAAGACCGTGTTAAAGCACACTCTGTCAGGGCCATGGCAACTTCAGTAGCGCACCTACGCTCAGTGCCGCTTCCTGATATTTGTAGGGCTGCTACCTGGAGTTCTCTCCATACCTTTACAGCCCATTATTGTTTAGACAGGGCTGGAAGACAACATTTCATCTTTGGCCAGTCTGTCTTGCACAACCTATTTGCAACTTGATGTACCAACCCCATTCTGCCTGCCCGTTAAGGTTCAGGATGCTCTCTACCAAATTTCCATCCCAGTCCTTGTGCCTATTGCACATCTTGGGTACATTTGGTGAATTTCTCGGACATCCTTAGCTCGGTACTCACGCATATGTGAGGCCTACCATTCTGCTTGTCCTGTGAGAAAGCAGAAGTTGCTTACCTGTAACAGGTGTTCTCACAGGACAGCAGGATGTTAGTCCTGACGAAACCTGCCCGCCATCCCGGGGTGTTGGGTTCTCTACATTTTCTTATTTTATTTGTTGGCACTTACTATAGCTTTTAAACAAGACTGAAGGGGGGCCCCTGCTGGTTGCAGGGTTAGTGTCATCCTGGGCATGCCCAGTAGGTGCCAGTCAAAGTTCTAGAAACTTTGACAAAAGTGTTCCATGATTTAGCTCCATCCTGTGATGTCACCCATATGTGAGGACTAACATCCTGCTGTCCTGTGAGAACACCTGTTACAGGCAAGCAACTTCTGCTATATCCTGAATAGGTTATCATGTGATCTGCATCAGACAACTGTGCTGAGAGATTGTGGAATTTAAGTTTTATAAATAAATAAATAAGAAAGATCAGATTAATAGGAGGCACTATATTTTAAGAATGGCATAGATTCTATAGGATAATGGTTCTGCAAGGAATGACTGGGTAAATGTAATTTCAGAATACCTTAGGGAGATAACGTTTCTAGATACCTTAAATGACCTCTTCAATGTATCAGCTGGTCATGGAACCGACAAGAGGGGAGACTAGTTCAGGGTATGATTAAAATAATAAGAAAATAATTATGGCTTCTCAGCTGTTTTCTCAGATAATTAAATTGGAGTCATACTTTTTTCTGAAATAAGTCCAGTTTGGAAAAAAATGCCTGTTTTCTCCTCCTAGCTGTAATAAGTGCTATCCTCCAATGTTTTTTGAACAAGGAGGAGACCCTTGTTTTAGTAATTATGACATTCAAGAATATCATCATTTAAAAATGATTTGCTTAGAATTAATATTTGTTTTTGTCTGAATTTTTATTCAGACTCCTTGTTATTGTCCTACTAAGTCCTTTGTTATCTCGTGTGGGCTATGGATTTAATTGGCGTTGGGGAGCTGTTATCGTTTGGAGTGGAATGAGAGGAGTTTTTACTTTGATTATTGGCCTTGTGGTATTCCAAACAAAAGAGCTATCTGAACGTGCTAAAAACAAGGTAAAGTACATGAGAATTATCTTGCTATTTTACATTCTTCATTTGCAAAATTGTAATGCAGTTCTTAAATGTTGATATCTGAACACAGTTTCAGTTATTGAAATTGATGCAGGCAATAGAACAGGGTGGTATGAAATTATAATTTTGAAATTCTTAAATTAGTGTTTCCAGATGGGTTTGTTTTTGCATATAAACAGGATTGGTAGAAGTACTAGGTGGCCACCTAGACCGCCACAGTTCTGGGGGTGGCAGCAGCATCTCTTTCCACTGGTGAGAGCCAGAACAAGAAGTGGTGTCTCATGGGCTCACACTGCTGGGAAGTATGAGATGCTACCACTGCTGGAAGGAGCAGAAGCAGGCTGCAGAATCAATGCATGTGACTTTAAGCCACAGCAGTAGTAGTAGTAGTAGTAGTAGGAGGAGGAACATGGGCCAACAAGGCCTAGAAGTAGCAGTAGTAGCAGGAAGCAGTGTGTAAGCTTGTAGGGCTCCTAAACAACAGAAAATGAAGAAGGAGGGGGAGGAGCAGAGAAGCATTGTTTTCCTGCAGTGGAAAAGGTCCAGGAGGAAAAACATCAAGATCAAAAGCAGCAGTCTATGCCCAGCATCCCCAAGAAAGAAGAGTCATGTGGGCCACATAGGAGGTTGTTGCTGCTTGTGCCTCCAGAGGGGCTGGACAGAACAGGGAGGGAAGGAACAGCTGTGTTTGAGTGAGCATATTTAAGAGTGTGAATGAGCTTATGTGTGTATGAGAATGGGAGCTGGAGAGAGTAACTGTAATCATGCATTCGAGAGAGTGTATGTATGAGAAATAGAAAGTGTATATGTCTTTGTGAAGAGAGAGTGTATGTGGGTGTGTATGTATATGAGTATGAGGAAAAGGGTGTGTGAGTATATGCATCTGTGAGCATTTGTGTATGAACAAGCATATATGTGAAGGAGGATAAAAGTGAGCATGCGCATGAGAGAGCGTAAATGTGGCTGAGCATGTGTATGTAAGAGAAACATAGAAACATAGAAATGACGGCAGAAGAAGACCAAACGGGCCATCCAGTCTGCCCAGCAAGCCACGCAGTTCATCCATTTATTTATTTATTTATTTTCCCACCTTTTTCTCCCTCCCACCCTTTTTCTCCCTCCCACCCATCACTATTGGCTTCCAGCATCCTCCGGCCCCAACTCCTTTCCACCCCTCCACCATGCCGAGAGCAGCGCTGTATCCGCATCCCAGTGAACATCCAGCTCTAACAGGGGTAGCAACCGCCGCAACAAGCAGGCCACACCCCTGCCCCATACTCTTACCCACCCCTGCTTTGTTTGTTTGTTTCTTGTTTTTGTTTTTTTTGGAGATGGCAGCCCTCCGTGAAGGCGGAACACCAACCACTGGCCACTGGCATCCCGCTCCGTGAATGCCTCTGTGGCTACTGCCGCTCCGTGCAGTGTTTTGCTGCCTGAAGGTGGAACCCCAACTACTGGCCACTGGCATCCTGCTCCGTGAATGCCTCTGTGGCTACTGCCGCTCTGTGCAGTGTTTTGCTGCCTGAAGGTGGAACACCTACTGGCATAGAAGGAGGATATGTATGTGTATATAAGAGAGAAAGAGGAGAATATTTGTGTGCAACTCCCCTTTTCCCTCCCAATAATCCATGGCAATCTCTGGGCATCTGAAAATTAAAAAAATATCAAAAAGGTATGAGAACCGGAATTTTTTAAAATCCTTATTACTTTTATTTATCTGGTTTTATTTGCTATGGTTGCATTATTAAATATTTTATTGGTGTTTGGAAATATAAAACTTTTATATATGATTTTAATTATTGGATGTTATTCTTTTCATCAACTGTTTTGAAATATGCATTCTTTCTATTAGGATGGTTTTACTATTGATGTCATATTTCTTGATTTTATTGTTTGCTGTTGACGGCTTGTTACAGTTTCTAGTTCAATTTTTGTCTGCACTTTTCTTTTTATTATGCATTTGGTGAGGTTCTGTCTGTGTTATACATATGTGATCAAGATGAGGATTTCTTCCAGTATGTAGTTTCTCTGTAGTGATCTATAAGAGCCTGGCTTGTTCTGTTTTCCGAATAGCAAGTGTATTAGTGTTTTAGTGCCTGATAAATATTTGCTGTGTTGTCTTTTCATAGGTAGAGCTGTTGATATTTGAATGCTGTCAGTTAGTGCTGTTTTGGTGTGGAAGGCTTACCATATTGTAAATCAGTTCCTGAATTGTAATTATAATTCATGGGTTTCTGAGGACCAAGCCCACACCCATATGTTGTAATAGACCTAATACCATTGGAGTTCCAAGTGTCTTTTATGATAAGTTTTCTGGTTGACACCACAGCAGTGTATGCAACTTCAGATTGGCAGCCCTGATGCTGCCTTGGAGGAAGAAGGTCTCATGATTGGAGAGCATCAACCGTGTGCAGCAGGAAAAGATCCTGTAGCAAGGCCCTGCTCTCCAGGTGATGCATTGTCCTTTCGCACCGAGGATATCTTCCCAAGGCCTACTGCCCAGGAGGGAAGGGTTAGGTCGGCCGTCAGAGTTGGTGCTTCGATTATTAGAAATGTAGATAGCTGGGTGGCTGGTGGGCATGAGGATCGCCTGGTAACATGCCTACCTGGTGCGAAAGTGGTGGACCTCACGCGTCACCTAGATAGGATTTTAGACAGTGCTGGGGAGGAGCCGGCTGTAGAGGTACATGTGGGCACCAACGACATAGGAAAATGTGGGAGGGAGGTTCTGGAAGCCAAATTTAGGCTCTTAGGTAGAAAGCTTAAATCCAAAACCTCCAGGGTAGCATTCTCTGAAATGCTCCCTGTTCCACGCACAGGTCACCAGAGGCAGGCAGAGCTCCGGAGTCTCAATGCGTGGATGAGACGATGGTGCAAGGAAGAGGGATTCAGTTTTGTTTGGAACTGGGGAACCTTTTGGGAAAGGGGGAGTCTCTTCCGAAGAGATGGGCTCCACCTTAACCAGGGTGGAACCAGACTGCTGGCGCTAACCTTTAAAAAAGAGATAGAGCAGCCTTTAAACTAGAACAAAGGGGAAAGCCGACAGTCGCTCAGCAGCGCATGGTTCGGAAAGAGGTATAATCAAAGGATACTAATGATGCATTAAAATTAGGACATCCCGACAGTGAGGTAACAATAATAAGAAAAGTAGTCCAAGTGCCTGTAACTAAAAACTCACCTGAGCTAAAAAATTCTAACTTATCCCTATCAATTAAAAAGCAGAATGAAAATACAAACAAAAAACAAACTTTGAAATGTTTGAATGCTAATGCCAGAAGTCAAAGAAGTAAGATGGGAGAATTAGAATGTATAGCAGTGAATGATGACATAGACTTAATTGGCATCTCAGAGACATGGTGGAAGTAGGACAACTAGGGATGTGAATCGTTTTTTGACGATTTAAAATATCGTCCGATATATTTTAAATCGTCAAAAATCGTTAGGGCCAAGATACAATACCAATTCCCCCGATTTATCGTCGAAAAATCATAAATCGGGGGAAGGGGGAGGGCAGGAAAACCGGCACACTAAAACCCTTAAAACCCACCCCCGACCCTTTAAATTAAATCCCCCACCCTCCCGAACCCCCCCCTCCCAATGCTTTAAATTACCTGGGGATCCAGCGGTGGTCCGGAACGGCCCCCTCAATTGAATCGTGTTGTCTTCAGCCGGCGCCATTTTGCAAAATGGCCGCCGCAAAATGGCGGCGGCCATAGACCAAAACGATTCGACGCAGGAGGTCGTTCCGGACCCCCGCTGGACTTTTGGCAAGTCTTGTGGGGGTCAGGAGGCCCCCCCAAGCTGGCCAAAAGTTCCTGGGGGTCGAGCGGGGTTCCGGGAGCGATTTCCTGCCGCGAATCGTTTTCCGTACGGAAAATGGCGCCGGCAGGAGATCGACTGCAGGAGGTCGTTCAGCGGGGGTTCCGGGGGTGGGTTTTAAGGGTTTTAGTGTGCCGGTTTTCCTGCCCTCCCCCTTCCCCCGATTTACGATTTTTTGACGATAAATCGGGGGAATTGGTATTGTATCGTGGCCCTAACGATTTTTGACGATTTAAAATATATCGGACGATATTTTAAATCATCAAAAAACGATTCACATCCCTAGTTGTCCTACTGCAGGAGGTCGTTCAGCGGCGGTCCGGAACCCCTGCTGAACGACCTCCTGCAGTCGATCTCCTGCCCGCGCCATTTTCCGTACGGAAAACGATTCGCGGCAGGAAATCGCTCCCGGAACCCCGCTCGACCCCCAGGAACTTTTGGCCAGCTTGGGGGGGCCTCCTGACCCCCACAAGACTTGCCAAAAGTCCAGCAGGGGTCCGGAACGACCTCCTGCGTCGAATCGTTTTGGTCTATGGCCGCCGCCATTTTGCAGAGGCCATTTTGCAAAATGGCGCCGGCTGAAGACAACACGATTCAATTGAGGGGGCCGTTCCGGACCGCCGCCGTTCCGGACCACCGCTGGATCCCCAGGTAATTTAAAGCATTCGGGAGGGTGGGGGATTTAATTTAAGGGTCGGGGTGGGTTTTAGGGGGTTTTAGTGTGCCGGCTCACGATTTTAACGATTTTCACGATAGTTTACACACCCAAACGGCAACAATACGATTCCCTCCCCCTCCCAGCCGAAATCAATCGTTAAGACGATCGAGGACACGATTCACATCTCTAAGGACAACCAATGGGACAGTGCTACACCGAGGTACAAATTATATTGCAATGACAGAGAGGAGCACCCGGGAGGTGGTGTGGCACTTTATGTCCGGGATGGCATAGAGTCCAACAGGATAAACATCCTGCATGAGACTAAATGCAAAATTGAATCTTTATGGGTAGAAATCCCTTGTGTGTCGGGGAAGACTATAGTGATAGGAGTATAGTACCGTCTACCTGGTCAAGATGGTGAGACTGACAGTGAAATGCTAAGAGAAATTAGGAAGCTAACCAAATTGGTAGTGCGGTAAAAATGGGAGACTTCAATTACCTCACACTAAACACGTTGCAAACAAATTTGAAAATTTTATGTGCTTAGGAATTTATCTCACAATGTGGACCATCATACCACCCTTGGTTGGTTTAGGCAGTAAGCCACGCTTTCAACCATAACGGGTCATATTTAATCATCGGTCCCCTCATTGGAGAAAGGGAGACCGAATTAAAAAACTGCAACAATGTGAACAACGATGGATTTTCGAATTACATACAGTGACCCCTGGCGGCCTCAACAAGGAAATTGAGTGGATTCACTTCATGTGAATCCACTCTTCTGTCAAATCAGATCACAGGTGTGGTTGGGTGATTCTATAAAATCAGCCTAGATCTCGCGGCAATTCAGCAGAATGCCGGTAAGAGCATTAGGCGACTGAACGCGGTAAGAGAAGACTACAAACGTGTTTTAGTCTATAATTCATTTGGGAGTGCTTAATCTATGTTGAGAAATATTGGTGCTAAAAATATAAGTGGCCTCATATCTATTGTCATTTTTTATAGGCATTATAATGAATTAGACGGAAGCAAATACGAAGGCATTTAAATATTGAAAGAGTTTGACGGGAACTAACCTTGTGTTCTTCTTAAGCCTAACCCTTCCAATTAGGACAGAGTCCCTGAAGCAGCACAACTGCGAAACGTACGTCGGACTACAGGAGCTCTAAGTCACACGAGCACCCTCGATCGGAATTTGCTGCCTTTTAAGCGCGGCAGCATTGAAATCGAAGTCTTGAAAGCGCGGCGGCGCTCTGCACAAGTGAGTGAAGGCACTATCTCGGAAGCGCGGAGGCGCTCCGCACAAGTAAGGCAATTCCGCTTCTTACTCCGTTAAAAACATTTTATTATAAATGGACAAAAAACGATAAAAAAAGTAAATTTAATAAAGTAGAAAATTGAAGAAATCTAAAAGGAATTTAATAGACTATTCCGGAGCGATGATTAAATATGACCCGTTATGGTTGAAAGCGTGGCTTACTGCCTAAACCAACCAAGGGTGGTATGATGGTCCACATTGTGAGATAAAGTCCTAAGCACATAAAATTTTCAAATTTGTTTGCAACGTGTTTTGTGAGACAAGTGTGGTTCGTTGCACATTTTTTCATTAACTGTTTCTGTATAGTAGACTTCAATTACCCCAATATTGACTGGGTAAATGTAATATCAGGACATGCTAGAGAGATAACGTTCCTGGATGGAACAAATGATAGCTTTATGGAGCAATTGGTTCAGGAACCGACGAGAGAGGGAGCAATTTTAGATCTAATTCTCAGTGGAGCACAGGATTTCGTAAGAGAGGTAACGGTGGTGGGGCCGCTTGGCAATAGTGATCATAATATGATCAAATTTGAATTAATGACTGGAAGAGGAACAGTATGCAAATCCACGGCTCTCGTGCTAAAATTTCAAAAAGGAAACTTTGATAAAATGAGAAAAATTGTTAGAAAAAAACTGAAAGGAGCAGCTACAAAAGTTAAAAGTGTGCAAGAGGCATGGTCATTGTTAAAAAATTAGAGTGAAAACAATAGGAATCGGATGATCAAAAGTAGCCCTTTATTACAATGCCCGACCCTGCCAAGTTTCGCTCATAGAGCTGCCTCAGGGGCAACTAAAAATGAATAAATATATCAATATCAAAATTTGAAACAACACAATTAAATTATAAAAAACAATAAAAACATAAAATACATGTATAGGTGTACATACTCAAATCATAAAATAAAATACATGTATAAGTGTACAAACTTAAATTAAATCTATATATATATATATATAAGATACATGTATAAATGTGCAAACTCTAAACATAAAATATTAAAATACATGTAAGGCTGTGTAAACTCATGGATTTCAAATAAATCACACTTTAAAATGTATTCGAACATCAAAATGGTGTAGACAGAAAAATGTAACAAATACATTATTGAATGAAACTGGAGAGGCTGACTATTCATGATTAAAATTCATAATCAAAATCTAAAATGGAGTCAATATTATTAGTGATGAAATAACCCATAATAAAAATAATAGTTATTTCAGTGATGCTTACTTCAATTAGCAGGACTAAAAATATGCCTGCTGGGCTGCTGTCACAATGTCACACTGTCACAATACCACATATGGACATATATTAGTTCCTAAATAGAAATCAACAAGGAATAAAACACAGTTTCTCATTAAAAAAATCGAAGGATTCATAAAACATTCTTTTTTTTCTTTTTTTCATAAAATCTTTTTACTCTATCTAAACCTCCAAATAGTCTAAAACATATTGGGGCAGATTTTAAAACTTGCGCGAGTGCGTACTTTTGTTCGCGCAGCAGGCACGAACAAAAGTACGCTGGATTTTATAAAATACACGTGTAGCTCTGCGTATCTTATAAAATCTGGGGTCGGCGCACGCAAGGGGGTGCACATTTGTGCAACCTGCGCGCGCCTAGTCCAGCGCGCGCTGCCTGTTCCCTCCGAGGCCGCTCCGATTTCGGAGCGGCCTCGGAGGGAACTTTCCTTCGCTCTCCCTTCCCCTACCTAACCCACCCCCCCGGCCCTATCTAAACCCCCTCCTTACCTTTGTCGGCAAAGTTACGCCTGCTTTCAGCAGGCGTAACTTTGCGCGCGTCTGCCGGCTGCCCCGCTCCGTGGTCCAGTCCCAGGGGCTGTTCCGGAGGCCGTGGCCACGCCCCCGGAACGCCCCCGGGCCGAAACCACGCCCACATCGCCGCCCCCGAAATGCCGCCCCCGCCCCCCTAAACGCCGTGTCATCCCGACACGCCCCCGACACCCCCCCGACAGGAAGCCCCGGGACTTACGCACGTCCCGGGGCTTTACGCGCGCCAGCGGCCTATGCAAAATAGGCGCGCCGGCGCGCGCGGGCCTTTGAAAATCCGCCCCATTGCTAACAAATGAATGCATATTTATTTAATGATGGATCACACAAATAACCCTTAGTTGAGTAGTGCATAAAATCAAAACTTAAAAAATTAGCTCTTGGTTGAAAAGTGTATAGGATAAAAATTATCAACAGTGTGATAAAATATTTCTAAGAGGTCCATTGCTAATCAGTAGTGCCAAAATAGCTATAAATTATGTTTTCATAACATTCTCAGGCTTATTTAAATAAAACCCAAAAACAAATGTATGCATGCTTTTTAGATGTGTTTAACATCAGAAGAGGAGCTACTATATAGCTCTGACCATTAAATCTCTCCAAAATCATGTTATCAATTACAAAACAAATCTATTTCTATGTAACCTCTGTAGTTTTTCAAACATATCTTAATGTCACTGCTAGATCCATACAACACTGCACAACACTCAACAAATCGCGCTTCTAACAAAACCTCATACCTGCGGAATGCATCGACTTTCATTCTGCTGCTGTCAACCAAAAACGCCATCAGCCCTAGTATTTCAAGCAAGGTATATATACTAGGGCTGATGGCGTTTTTGGTTGGCCATTAAAAACTCTCCAAAATCATTCATTCTGCTGCTGTCAACTGTTGGCCATTAAAAACTCTCCAAAATCATTCATTCTGCTGCTGTCAACCAAAAACGCCATCAGCCCTAGTATTTCATAGGGATGTGAATCGTTTTTTGACGATTTAAAATATCGTCCGATATATTTTAAATCGTCAAAAATAGTTAGAAGCGCGAAACAATAGGAATTCCCCCGATGTATCGTCAAAAATCGTAAATCGGGGGAAGGGGGAGGGCGGAAAAACCGGCACACTAAAACAACCCTAAAACCCACCCCGACCCTTTAAAATAAATCCCCCACCCTCCCGAACCCCCCCAAAATGCCTTAAATTACCTGGGGTCCAGAGCGGGGGTCCCGGTGTGATCTTTTACTCTTGGGCCTGCGGTGCGTTGTAGAAATGGCGCCGGCGCTACCTTTGCGCCGGCGCCGGCGCTACCTTTGCCCTGTCATATGACAGGTCAAAGGTAGCGCCGGACCCCCGCTGGACCCCCAGGGACTTTTGGCCAGCTTGGGGGGGCCTCCTGACCCCCACAAGACTTGCCAAAAGTTCAGCGGGAGTCCGGGAGCGACCTCCTGCACTCGAATCGTTTTGCCGTACAAAATGGCGCCGACCATACAGCGTATGGCCGGCGCCATTTTGTACGGCAAAACGACGTCAGGAGCGTAGGAGATCGCTCCCGGAGCCCCGCTGGACCCCCAGGGACTTTGGCCAGCTTGGGGGGGGCCTCCTGACCCCCACAAGACTTGCCAAAAGTCCAGCGGGGGTCCGGGAACGACCTCCTGCAGTCGAATCGTTTTGCCGTACGGCCGGCGCCACCTTTGTCATATGACAGGGCAAAGGTAGTGCCGGCGCCATTTCTACAACGCACCGCAGGCCCAAGAGTAAAAGATCACACCGGGACCCCCGCTCTGGACTCCAGGTAATTTAAGGCATTTTGGGGGGGGTTCGAGAGGGTGGGGGATTTATTTTAAAGGGTCGGGGTTGGTTTTAGGGATGTTTTAGTGTGCCGGTTTTCCCGCCCTCCCCCGATTTACGATTTACACGATATTTACAAAAACAAAACTGCGACGATCCGATTCCCTCCCCCCCCCCAGCCGAAATCGATCGTTAAGACGATCGATCACACGATTCACATCTCTAGTATTTCAAGCAAGGTACTAGGGCGTTTTTGGTTGACAGCAGCAGAATGAAAGTCGATGCATTCCGCAGGTATGAGGTTTTGTTAGAAGCGCGATTTGTTGAGTGTTGTGCAGTGTTGTATGGATCTTGCAGTGACATTAAGATATGTTTGAAAAACTACAGAGGTTACATAGAAATAGATTTGTTTTGTAATTGATAACATGATTTTGGAGAGTTTTAATGGTCAGAGCTATATAGTAGCTCCTCTTCTGATGTTAAACACATCTAAAAAGCATGCATAAATTTGTTTTTGGGTTTTATTTAAATAAGCCTGAGAATGTTATGAAAACATAATTTATAGCTATTTTGGCACTACTGATTAGCAATGGACCTCTTAGAAATATTTTATCACACTGTTGGTAATTTTTATCCTATTCACTTTTCAACCAAGAGCTAATTTTTTAAGTTTTGATTTTATACACTATTCAACTAAGGGCCTCATTTTCTAAAGTATCGCAGGCCTGCGATACTTTAGAAAGTCGTGCTAACGGGGGGGGCGGGGGCCAAAGCGGGGGGGCGGTCCGGCAGCGATCGCACCGCCGCGGTGCGATCGCTGCCGGCATCGAGCCCAATAACTACACCATAGAAGGTGTAGTTATTGGGCGCGAAATAGAGAGCGAAAAGGGCCTTACCTTTTCGCTTGGCGCACTGTCCTCGCGAAGTTGACCCCGGTGACGCCCCCGACTCCTCCTCTTCCGGGGCCGACTCCGCCCCGATTTTAGTAGCGCAGACCTGCGCTACTTTCGCTAGCTATCGCAGGCTTGCGCTAACAGCGCAAGCCTGCGATAGCTTTGGAAAATGAGGCCCTAAGGGTTATTTGTGTGATCCATCATTAAATAAATATGCATTCATTTGTTAGCAATGGGGCGGATTTTCAGCGCCCTGCTCGCCTAAATCCGCCCAAAACCGGGCGGATTTAGGCGAGCAGGGCCCTGCGCGCCGGTAAGCCTATTTTACATAGGCCTACCGGCGCGCGCAGACCCCGGGACTCGCGTACGTCCCGGGGTTTTCGGAGGGGGGCGTGTCGGGGGCGTGTCGGGGGCGGGCCCGGTCGACGCGGCGTTTCGGGGGCATGTCGGCCGCGTTTTGGGGGCGGGTACGGGGCGTGGCTATGGCCCGGGGGCGTGGCCGCACCCTCCGTACCCGCCCCCAGGTCGCGGCCCGGCGCGCAGCAGGCCCGCTGGCGCGCGGGGATTTACGTCTCCCTCCGGGAGGCGTAAATCCCCCGACAACGGTAAGGGGGGGGTGTAGACAGGGCCGGGTGGGTGGGTTAGGTAGGGGAAGGGAGGGTAAGGTGAGGGGAGGGCAAAGGAAAGTTCCCTCCGAGGCCGCTCCGATTTCGGAGCGGCCTTGGAGGGAACGGGGGGAGGCAGCGCGGCTCGGCGCGCGCAGGCTATACAAAATCGATAGCCTTGCGCGCGCCGATCCAGGATTTTAGTGGATACGCGCGGCTCCGCGCGTATCTACTAAAATCCAGCGTACTTTTGCTTGAGTCTGATGCGCAAGCAAAAGTAGGCTGTTCGCGCGCCTCTTAAAATCTACCCCAATATGTTTTAGACTATTTGGAGGTTTAGATAGAGTAAAAAGATTTTATGAAAAAAAGAAAAAAAAGAATGTTTTATGAATCCTTCGATTTTTTTAATGAGAAACTGTGTTTTATTCCTTGTTGATTTCTATTTAGGAACTAATATATGTCCATATGTGGTATTGTGACAGTGTGACATTGTGACAGCAGCCCAGCAGGCATATTTTAAGTCCTGCTAATTGAAGTAAGCATCACTGAAATAACTATTATTTTTATTATGGGTTATTTCATCACTAATAATATTGACTCCATTTTAGATTTTGATTATGAATTTTAATCATGAATAGTCAGCCTCTCCAGTTTCATTCAATAATGTATTTGTTACATTTTTCTGTCTACACCATTTTGATGTTCAAATACATTTTAAAGTGTGATTTATTTGAAATCCATGAGTTTACACAGCCATACATGTATTTTAATATTTTATGTTTAGAGTTTGCAGATTTATACATGTATCTTATATTTTATATATATATATATATATAGATTTAATTTAAGTTTGTATACTTATACATGTATTTTATTTTATGATTTGAGTATGTACACCTATACATGTATTTTATGTTTTTATTGTTTGTTTTTTTGGTTTTTTTAAATTTGTAATTGTTTTTATTGGATTTTCAAAAAGAGCAATACAATGATGTAAAAGAACAAAGTACAAAGACAAATATCAAGGGACAAGCAGAAAGGGACCCGTACAGCATATATCATAGCCATATTTCGGTTGAACCAACACTTTGAGGATCCAGTACTAGTCAGCCCATATCAATGGAGATAGATACTAACCCCACAGGATTGCTCTTCATTCAGGAATAGTATGTACTCCCTCCCCCCTTCCCCCCAACTTCGTCAGCTCAGAGACCAGTAAATTGCAGTGGGATAAACTTGACCATGACATGAACATCTGGACAATACAGGGATATAGCAGAACTGTTCACCGTGCGGTGTATACATTACCAGAGCAATGGGATAATAATCCACGGCATTAACGTCAACCAGTGAGTGGTGTCAGACCAGGGGCTGGGAAAAGCAAACAGAACATAATGTGGGTGAGCCAACTTCAGCACATCAAAACTATCGCAACAAATCAGAACATGGAAAAAATCACTGGGTTAAAGGGTGAAGTCCTTTGTGGCAAAAGGCATCAATGCAGTAAAAGGAGTCCAAATAGCCGCAAACTTTGCCTGCTGCATCTTCGAGGTCGCTGGGATCGATTTGCGTTCCAATAAATAAAGGTCCAGCATAGCGTCCTTCCATTCTTGCAATGTTGGGGACGAAGGGGAAATCCAATGACGTAAGATAATTTTAAGTGCCATTAAGCGGCCCTTGTGGGCTAGTAAAGACTGTGAAGCTGGAGTGAAACTGGAGTTGTCCAAAATTCCCCAACAAACAGAAGCTCGGGGAGGAATGTGCTGGGTAGCATTGAGCCACTATTGTCCAAAACTGTTGGATTACCACACATTCCCACAGACAGTGCTTTAAGGAAGCATCGGCTGGGAGCATTTAGGGCATGCTCCAGACGTTGCAATCCCCGCAAGGAAAGCCCGACGAGGCCAAATCAATAACCTGTGGAGTACCCTAAATGCAGTTCTCTCATGTATATACTAACTGCCGCCTTCCGGACCACCAGAGCACTCTTGGATAGGGCCTTACAGATATATCCTGCCCCAAGTCCTGAGACCACGTGGATCCACATGCCCTTATATATACAGTTTTGGGGAGGAATCATACAAAAATTTGTAGTACATAGAGAGTTTAACCACCTGACGTGCGCTAATATGTAGAAACCTCTGAAAGGGGCCGTTGGTAACTCCCCATGTACAGTTTGACACAATTTGTTGAATGTAACTACGAATTTGCAAATAAGTGAGATAGTCAGCTGGAAGCATATTAAGATTGGTACAACAATATGCAAACGGTTGTATAGCATTAGTTTGTAAGTTTATAAATGGTAAAAGATCAACAATCCCCTTTTCTTGAAGTCTCACCAGGGTGTTGGAAGGTATACCTGCTGGTAGGTCAGGGTTATTCAGCAATGGCAAGCTGTATGACACTTTCCATTCTAAGTGCAAAAAGTGCCTGAGAAATTTCCAAGAATTACGCATGCCCCCAGCCACTAGACTATGGGCTACATGCTTGGGAAGATTTCCACTAGGGGAGTGTACTAAAAACGCTAAATGTCTAGGATGATAGGCTGCCCTTTCCAATTGTAGAACACTGGAGGGTGGACTATAACCCAGCCATTCCCTTAAGGTGGACATTAAACAAGCAATATTATAGAATCTTAAATTGGCTGCCCCCAGACCGCCTTCTGCTCTAGGCACCATTAACTTAGCAAAGGCGATCCTCGCCTTCTTGGAATTCCAAAAAAATTTACTAAATATCCGGTGAAACAGGCGCACATCCGTGGATTTCAGGTAAAATGGAGTCATCTGTAATATGTATAATAGTTTGGGGAGTAGAATCATATTTACTAAGGCTATTCTCCCTGAGATAGAAAGAGGCAGGGAATTCCAGCTATTAGTTTTTAATTGGAATGCCTTCAGTAATGGGGTAATGTAATAGTGATACCAAAGTTGTGGGTCTTTATGGATTTTAATACCAAGATATTTAATTGTTTCCGATGCCCAAAGTAATGGAAAATCCGGCCAACTAGTTTGGAGGGCACCTGTAATGTCTAAGGCTTCGGATTTGGTGAGATTGAGTTTCAGGCCCGAGAAAGTGCCAAAGGTATGTATCATCTCTAAAAGCACAGGCAAAGTCTGCCGAGCCCTGGAAATCATCATTAACATATCATCGGCAAATAGCATCATTTTTTGTTCAGTATGGCCAGTGGTAATGCCTGTAATGAGTGCTGATTGTCGTATTTTTTGAGTCAAAGAAGGGGTGAGAGGGGGCATCCCTGTCGAGTTCCTCTTCCTAAAGTAAACATGGGAGATGTGGAACCATTGATACAAATAAAAGCTTTGGGGTCTCGATATAACAGTTTAATTGCTGTGAGAAAGGTTCCAGAAAAGCCAAATTGTTCTAGAGCGTCAAAGAGATAAGGCCAGGCCACTCTGTCGAACGCTTTCTCAGTGTCAAAGCTAACCAACAAGGGTTCAGACACTCCTTTGTGACGACAACTTTCCAGGGCTACTAACAGTCGACAAATGTTGGAAACCGGGCGTCTGCCATGCACAAACCCAGACTGTTCTTGGGAGATGAGATCCGGCAAAACAAATTTGAGTCGGTTAGCTAAAATTTTAGCATAAAGTTTGACAACTTGATTAAGCAATGAGATAGGGCGATATGACCCTGGTTCTGCCGGATCCTTTCCCGGTTTAGGTAAAATGGTAATGGCCGTGACCGTATCCGGCAGGACCTCGGAAGAGATCATGTGGTTAAAGAGCCCAGTCATCGAAGGTACAATGTTGTCATACAGGGACTTATAAAACAAAGAAGTCAGGCCGTCTGGCCCCGGTGATTTATGTAACCTAAGCTCCGAGATCACCTTAGCCACCTCCAGTGTCGTTATAGGCCTATTAAGACTGTCCCGCTGTTGACTTGATAAGATGGGCAACTGTAAATTAGCAAAAAAGGACTCTTGGTTCACAAGGTTCGGGGATTCTGATGTATACAAGTTCTTGTAAAAGTTCTGAAACACCTGTCCTATCTCCGAGGTAGAAACAGCTTGGGAGCCATCCGGCCTCTTTATGTGCATAATAAATTTGGAAGGAGACTTAGTTTTGGATAAACGAGCCAGTAATCTACCTGGCTTGTTTCCATGAAGAAATAGCTTGTGTTTAAAGGAAAATATATTTCCGGTTTGCCTTCTGATGTAAAAGATCATTCAACAGAATTCGGGTTTGCCTAAATCTGTTCTCCCATAGTACTGAGTTATGTCTGTTCCACTGGGTCTTATAATATGTCAGCTTATTTTCCAAGTTTAAAAGTTGGGCATTCTGTTGTTTCTTTTTTTGAATAGTGTATTTAAGAATATCGCCCCTTAATACAGCCTTGGCTGTTTCCCAAAAGAGAACCGGGGTGTTCATATGTTGGCCATTAAATTCCACAAACTGCTGCCACCTTGTCTCCAGGAACGCCTTAAAACCCGTGTCCATAGCGAGCCATTCCGGCATTCGCCATTGAAATAAAGAAGGTAGCCTAGAGGCCTCACCTATAGTACAAAATACTGGACAATGATCGGATATAACCAGGTTCCCAATTTCTGCATTATCAATCCCCGAGAAAAGGGATTCAGAGATCAGAAAGTAATCAATTCTTGATTTGACCAGGTGTGCTCTAGCATAGTGTGTTTAGTCCTTCTCAGATGGGTGGAGTACTCTCCAGACATCTACCAGCTGTAGTGTACGAGACAAAAAGGAGATGCCCTTCCCCTTTCCCAGAGGTGGTGTAGAAATAGTAGAGCATTTATCTATACATGGGTCCACTAGACAATTAAAATCACCAGCCAAGATAACAGAAGCAGAGCCAGCTGCTGAGATTTGGGTAACCAGTGAAGAGAAAAAACTATGATTGTATTTATTAGGGCCATATATGGAAGCCATCAATATAGGGCTGCCGTATAAAGAGCCTTTAATGATTATGCTTCTCCCCTCTGTATCCGACCATTGCGTGTCCAGTTGAAAAGGGATAGAGCCCCTGATTAGAATAGCAACAACATTATGTTTACTGGTGCCAGAGGAAAAGAATATCTGAGTATACCCCTTTTTGTTCTTCAACTTCATATGCTCACTGTCCTTCATGTGTGTTTCTTGCAGGACAATGATATCTCCCTGGGCTTTATGGCAATGTGCTAGCACCTTTTCCCTTTTAATAGGTGTACCCAAGCCTGCAACATTCCAACTCATAAATTTTACCTTGGGAATCATGACTGCACAGGGTTTGGAGGTTGCATGATATAACAAATTATATTTATAAAAAGCTGACATACTAAGGAGGGTTGATTCAATTGCCTGCTCCGGCAAGTTAGGCACACTCTCACATCCGTAATCCAAAAGAAAATTGAACAGTAGCCCCAATGAGCAAGAGCTTCCATCCCCGCATAGAACAACATCCAAATTACATAATTAACACACATCCCGTTTACCCGCATCCTAGCTGACTGACCTTGCCCCTTGTCCCCAACTTTCCTTCCCCTCTCTCCCTCCCTCCCTCCCTTGAATCCCCAAATATCCACCATAACTCATCACCTAATGCTCTCTGTAATGAGAGCCGGAGTCAGAACATGTGGTCAGGTGACCGCCTCAGTTAAGAAAAGAGATAAATGAACAAATAGTTAATGAATAGCTAATGAATAGCAAATAACGGCATCCAAGAAGAATACTTCAACCAACAGGGCCCATCTTTGCGTGTGGACAAATAATCGAGAGTTGTGCATGGTTGCCATACTGATGAAAATGAAAATCTTGTGACCGAAGTCTTACGGATTCCCCGTACGGAGTATCTGTAGTGAGATCCAAGGTATCTTCTGCCACCTCAGCGCTCAGCAAAACGGTAGAATCCGGTGCCAGGGAAGCTGCTTTAAATCAATGGTTAGGAACATGCCTGACTGAAGCAAATGTCAGCGAACCATGCCTTTTCAAATGGAGCACACACAGGTCCATCTAACAGCGGTTACTGCATCCAGGATTATGGGCAAGAGCAAAAGATTCAATTGGCTGCTGATACACCATTTCTCTCCGCTGAAATAAGAGCTTTCTGGAGGTATTTTTGAGCATCGGGTGCCGATTCGAAGGCCTGTATTTGTCCGTTTTGCCAAACCCTCAGTTTAGCAGGGTATTGTAAAGCAAAGCGCACCTGTTTGACCGCAAGTTGGGAACATACAGGCCCGAATTCCTTCCGTTTCGCTGCCACCCGCGCCAAAAAATCCTGGAAAATCCGTACTTGTTAATTATTATATTTAAGGGTGGGAGATTTTCGAGACGCCAACCAAATTCTCTGTCTATCTGCATAATCAAGGATGCGCGCTATGACAACTCGAGCTCGCTGGTTTGGGCCTGGTTTAGAGCCCAGCCGATGTGCTCGCTCTATCTTCAACGCACTGAGTTGGTCCGGAATCCCCAGGGCTGATGGAAGCCACTTCATAAGTTGATCTCCCAGATCCTGATCTGGAATAGTTTCGGGGATCCCGATAAATCTCAAATTGTTTCGTCTTGAGCGATTTTCCAGGTCATCTATCCTGTCATCCTACGCTTGTATCAGTTTCTCCCATTTTAAGAATTTACCCTTCGTGGCTAAGGCCTCGTTCTCCACCTCCCCAACTCGGAGTTCCAGTGCGTTGATCTGCGGGGGGAGCTCTAGCAATGCGGTTTGTAAAGTGGTTAATTGTTCTGAAATTTTATATAGCTTTTGGGTTAACGCTGCGGTAACCGCTTTCGTTAAAGCTTCTATTGTCCCTTCGTCCGCCAGGCTGGAAGCCGATTTTTCGGCAGCGGCCGCCATTTTGTCTTCGCCCGGTTTAGGTTTTTCTTTGTCCTTTTTTACCAATTTGGGAGGCATGGAGACCGGTGATTTGTTCATATAACGATCGATATTCATAGGCAGTACTCACAAAAGGCTTCAAGATGAATTTAGAATGTCGGATGCTTTAACTTTGCAAAGGATTCTGAGGCGGACACCTGGAGCTGGGGCAGACACGTCTATCTCAGATCACCAAATCACGTGACTCCCCTTATGTTTTTATTGTTTTTAATAATTTAATTGTGTTGTTTCAAATTTTGATATTTATATATTTATTCATTTTTAGTTGCCCCTGAGGCAGCTCCATGAGCGAAACTCGTCCAGAGTCGAGCGTTGTAATAAAGGGCTACTTTTGATCATCCGATTCCTATTGTTTTCACTCTAATACAGCCAACTGGATCGGCTTCCGCTTTGCTTTTTGGGTCCATTGTTAAAAAATACCATTCTAGAAGCACAGTCCAGATGTATTCCACACATTAAGAAAGGTGGAAAGAAGGCAAAACAATTACCGGCATGGTTAAAAGGGGAGGTGAAACATAAGAACATAAGAAAATGCCATACTGGGTCAGACCAAGGGTCCATCAAGCCCAGCATCCTGTTTCCAACAGTGGCCAATCCAGGCCATAAGAACCTGGCAAGTACCCAAAAACTAAGTCTATTCCATGTAACCATTGCTAATGGCAGTGGCTATTCTCTAAGTGAACTTAATAGCAGGTAATGGACTTCTCCTCCAAGAACTTATCCAATCCTTTTTTAAACACAGCTATACTAACTGCACGAACCACATTCTCTGGCAACAAATTCCAGAGTTTAATTGTGCATTGAGTAAAAAAGAACTTTCTCCGATTAGTTTTAAATGTGCCCCATGCTAACTTCATGGAGTGTCCCCTAGTCCTTCTACTATCCGAAAGAGTAAATAACCGATTCACATCTACCCGTTCTAGACCTCTCATGATTTTAAACACCTCTATCATATCCCCCCTCAGTCGTCCTCTTCTCCAAGCTGAAAAGTCCTAACCTCTTTAGTCTTTCCTCATAGGGGAGTTGTTCCATTCCCCTTATCATTTTGGTAGCCCTTCTCTGTACCTTCTCCATCGCAATTATATCTTTTTTGAGATGCGGCGACCAGAATTGTACACAGTATTCAAGGTGCGGTCTCACCATGGAGCGATACAGAGGCATTATGACATTTTCCATTTTATTCATCATTCCTTTTCTAATAATTCCCAACATTCTGTTTGCTTTTTTGACTGCCGCAGCACACTGAACCGACGATTTCAATGTGTTATCCACTATGACACCTAGATCTCTTTCTTGGGTTGTAGCACCTAATATGGAACCCAACATTGTGTAATTATAGCATGGGTTATTTTTCCCTATATGCATCACCTTGCACTTATCCACATTAAATTTCATCTGCCATTTGGATGCCCAATTTTCCAGTCTCACAAGGTCTTCCTGCAATTTATCACAATCTGCTTGTGATTTAACTACTCTGCACAATTTTGTGTCATCTGCAAATTTGATTATCTCACTCGTCGTATTTCTTTCCAGATCATTTATAAATATATTGAACAGTAAGGGTCCCAACACAGAACCCTGAGGTACTCCACTGTCCACTCCCTTCCACTGAGAAAATTGCCCATTTAATCCTACTCTCTGTTTCCTGTCTTTTAGCCAGTTTGCAATCCACGAAAGGACATCGCCACCTATCCCATGACTTTTTACTTTTCCTAGAAGCCTCTCATGAGGAACTTTGTCAAACGCCTTCTGAAAATCCAAGTATACTATATCTACCGGTTCACCTTTATCCACATGTTTATTAACTCCTTCAAAAAAGTGAAGCAGATTTGTGAGGCAAGACTTGCCCTGGGTAAAGCCATGCTGACTTTGTTCCATTAAACCATGTCTTCTTTTAGCCAAAAGAAGCTATTTTAGCCAAAAGATCATCATTCAAAAATTGGAAGAAGGATCCAACAGAAGAAAATAGGATAATGCATAAAGGTTGGCAAGTTAAATGTAAGACATTGATAAGACAGGTTAAGAGAGAATTTGAAAAGAAGTTGGCTGTAGAGGCAAAAACTCACAGTAAAAACGTTTTTAAATATATCCGAAGCAGAAAGCCTGTGAGGGAGTCAGTTGGACCGTTAGATGATCGAGGGGTTAAAGGGACACTTAGAGAAGATAAGGCCATCGTGGAAAGATTAAATGATTTCTTTGCTTTGGTGTTTACTGAAGAGGATGTTGGGGAGGTACCCGTACTAGAGAAGGTTTTCATGGGTAATGATACAGATGGACTGAATCAAATCACGGTGAACCTAGAAGATGTGGTAGACCTGATTGTCAAACTGAAGAGTAGTAAATCACCTAGACCAGATGGTATACACCTCAGAGTTCTGAAGGAACTAAAAAATGAAATTTCAGATCTATTAGTAAAAATTTGTAACCTATCATTAAACTCATCCATTGTACCTGAAGACTGGAGGATAGCAAATGTAATCCCAATATTTAAAAAGGGCTCCAGGGGCGATCCGGGAAACTATAGACCGGTTAGCTTGACTTCAGTGCCAGGAAAAATAGTGGAAAGTGTTCTAAACATCAAAATCACAGAACATATAGAAAGATATGTTTTAATGGAACAAAGTCAGCATGGCTTTTCCCAAGGCAAGTCCTGCCTCACAAATCTGCTTCACTTTTTTGAAGGAGTTAATAAACATGTGGATAAAGGTGAACCAGTAATGTAGAATACTTGGATTTTCAGAAGGCGTTTGACAAAGTTCTTCATGAGGGGCTTCTAGGAAAACTAAAAAGTCATGGGATAGGTGGCGATGTACTTTCGTGGATTGCAAACTGGCTAAAAGACAGGAAACAGAGAGTAGGATTAAATGGACAATTTTCTCAGTGGATGGGAGTGGGCAGTGGAGTGCCTCAGGGAACTTTTCAATATATTTATAAATGATCTGGAAAGAAATACGACGAGTGAGATAATAATTTTGTATCGTCTGCAAATCTGATTAAGAGTAGTTAAATAACAAGCAGATTGTGATAAATTGCAGGACGACCTTGTGAGACTGGAATATTGAGCATCAAAATGGTAGATGAAATTTAATGTGGATAAGTGCAAGGTGATGCGTATAGGGAAAAATAACCCATGCTATAGTTACACGATGTTAGGTTCCATATTAGGTGCTACAACCCAAGAAAGAGATCTAGGCGTCATAGTGGATAACACATTGAGATAGTTTATTCAGTGTGCTGCGGCAGTCAAAAAAGCAAACAGAATGTTGGGAATTATTCGAAAGGGAATGATGAATAAAACGAAAAATGTCATAATGCCTCTGTATTGCTCCATGGTGAGACCGCACCTTGGATACTGTGTACAAATCTGTTCGCCGCATCTCAAAAAAGATATAATTGCGATGGAGAAGGTACAGAGAAGGGCTACCAAAATGATAAGAGGAATGGAACAGCTCCCCTATGAGGAAAGACTAAAGAGGTTAGGACTTTTCAGCTTGGAGGGGGGATATGATAGAGGTGTTTAAAATCATTAGAAGTCTAGAACGGTAGATGTGAATTGGTTATTTACTCTTTCGGATAATAGACTAGGGGGGCACTCCATGAAGTTAGCATGTGGCACATTTAAAACTAATCAGAGAAAGTTCTTTTTTACTGAACGCATAATTAAACTCTGGAATTTGTTGCCAGAGGATGTGGTTAGTGCTGTTAGTATAGCTGTGTTTAAAAAAGGATTGGATAAGTTCTTGGAGGAGAAGTCCATTACCTGCTATTAATTAAGTTGACTTAGAAAATAGCCACTTCTATTACTAGCAACGGTAATATGGAATAGACAGTTTTTGAGTACTTGCCAGATTCTTGTGGCCTGGTTTGGCCACTGTTGGAAGCAGGATGCTGGGCTTGATGGACCCTTGGTCTGACCCAGTATGGCATGTTCTTATGTTCTTATGCATGTTGTAAATTTTATTTTTACCTCAGAAACCTTTTCTTTGAATATTCTTTTAAATGTAAAATCTATTTCTATAAGCGCATACATTTTAATCGTGCATGGGGAGATTTGGAGTGAGGAGGGGGCACGATGGGGTGCAAGGCTATAAGGTTCTCCTAGAGTATCTAAAATCCTTGCACTCGCACTGTGCATAAGAACATAAGAAATTGCCATGCTGGGTCAGACCAAGGGTCCATCAAGCCCAGCATCCTGTTTCTAACAGAGGCCAAACCAGGCCACAAGAACCTGGTAATTATCCAAACACTAAGAAGATCCCATGGCACTTATGCAATTACTAGCAGTGGCTATTCCCTAAGTAAATTTGATTAATAGATGTTAATGGACTTCTCCTCCAAGAACCTATCCAAACCTTTTTTGAACCCAGCTACACTAACTGCACTAACCACATTCTCTGGGAACAAATTCCAGAGCTTTATTGTGCGTTGAGTGAAAAAGAATTTTCTCCAATTAGTCTTAAATGTGCTACTTGATAACTTCATGGAATGCCCTCTAATCCTTCTATTATTCGAAAATGTAAATAACCGATTCACATCTACTCATTCAAGACCTCTCATGATCTTAAAGACCTCTATCATATCCCCCCTCAGCTGTCTCTTCTCCAAGCTGTTCCATCTGTTATGGGCGCGTCCGCCACGCCGCTGACGGGCCGAGGGTTTGGGCGCCCTTGGGTACAAGCGTAGGCGCGAGGAGCACGGCCGTTTCTAGAGCAGGTGGTGCGAGCCCTTGGGCCACAGCGAGAGCTAGGGAGGAGCCCCAGCCACACCGTGGGAGGTGGGCCGGTGCTGGCATGGTGAGCCAGGCGGGTACTGAAGCAGGGGTTAAGGAGCGGAGTCTGACCCTCAGCCGGACCTGCACGCCCATGACAACCAGCAACACAATGTTGGTTGATGAACGGTCCTCCGACTGTTCCAAGCCCTTTCGGACCTGCCGCTGGGTAACGGCAAAGGGCGGCAGGCCGGACAGAGGGCCGGACAGAGGGCAGACAGAGTCCTTAGTACACGGAAGACATCTTAGACGAAGGCTAGTGCAGACATCAGAGGCAAGGGCTGGTGCAGAGACATCAGAGGCAAGGGCTGGTGCAGAGACATGGGCACTGTCCCTCAGGGTGCCCTACTCAGCCCACCCGCGGGACTGAGTCGCGGACCACCCTGTCCCATACGCGCCCTACACAGCCCAGGAAGGCTGGTCGTGGACCACGCTGAGAACAGGAGAGCACAGGGAAGATCCAGGCGAGAAGGAACTCCGATGCCGGGACCAATGACATCCGAAGCCCCATCAGCTGGCAGGAAGGGAAGCTCCAGAGCACAGGGACGAATCCCTCCTGTTGGCCACTCCGGGGCCCAACAGGACAGAAGGCTCAGGAGTCAGACGAAGACATAGGGCAGAACATCCGGAACTAGATCAGGAACTGGATCAGGTATAGACATCAGGCAACTTCAGGAACAGACATCAAGGCAAGGTCAGGCATCAGGAATGGACATCAAGGCAAGGTCAGGAACAGACATCGAGGCAAGGTCAGGACAAGGAGCCATCAAAGCAAGGCAGACCACGGAGGACCTGGATCGGGAGAGGATACAGGCAACTGTAGAACCCAATCCGAAGGCCAGTAGCAAGTGAAATGAGAGTCCTTTTATACTGCAGGATGTAGGCAACTCCCTGGGAGGAGTTTGCCAGGACCACCCCTAGCTGGCCCTATAACTGAGGTAGAGAGCTGCGGACCGGCCCCTAGGGAGAAGGGCGTGGCCAAACAGGAAGTCCAAACGCAGCCAAGCAAGCCACAGGCAGGCCTCAGGAACAGCTAGGCCTCCCAGGCCCTGGAGCAAGTCCTGGATGGTGCACAGGCGAGGCCTTGGCTTCAAAGCGGCCTCCGGAGGGAAGGTAAGATACCTCCTGTAGCGCAGCAACAGGGGGGATCGTAACACCATCCCCTTTATCATTTTGGTTGCCCTTCTTTGTACCTTCTCCATCGCAACTATATCTTTTTTAAGATGTGGCGATCAGAATTGTACTTAGTATTCCAGGTGCGGTCTCACCATGGAGCGATATAGAGGAATTATGACATTTTCCGTTTTATTAACCATTCCCTTCCTAATAATTCCTAACATTCTGTTTGCTTTTTTGACTGCTGCAGCACACTGAGCCGACTATTTTAAAGTATTATCAACTATGATGCCTAGATCTTTTTCCTGGATGGTAGCTGCTAATATGGAACCTAAGATCGTGTAACTACAGCAAGGGTTATTTTTCCTATATGCAACTCCTTGCACTTATCCACATTAAATTTCATCTGCCATTGGATGCCCAATCTTCCAGTCTTACAAGGTCTTCCTGTAATGTATCACAATCCGCTTGTGATTTAACTATTCTCACAGGACAAGCAGGATGGTTGTCCTCACAAATGGGTGACATCGAGGATGGAGCCCAACCACAGAAAACTTCTGTCAAAGTTTCAGGAACTTTGACTGGCCCCTACTGGGCATGCTCAGCACGGCACTAACCCTGCAGCCAGCAGGGGTCTCCCTTCAGTCTTCTTTTTTCCGCGCAGCAGTAGCCATGCGGTAGAAGAGCTCTTAACCACGTTCCTGACAGGAATTTCGAATAATTAATTCTGAGAAAAATTTGCCCCTCAGGGGTCTCCCTTCAATGAATTTTTCGGTCCGCGGAACTTCGGTAAGTTTTTGCTGTCGTTTGGTCGACTTCCGTCGAGTTTGGCCCTTGAGGCCCGTTGGCATTCGACAGTCCCGCGGCTAAATTTTTGGCCTTTCGCCATGGCGTCGGGGTTCCATTGGTGTCCGGACTGTACCCGAACTACGTCAATCACAGACCCTCATAGAGTCTGTGTTTTGTGTTTAGGGAGTGAGCATGATGTTCTGACTTGCACCAAATGTGCCCTAATGACACCAAAGGGTCGCAAAGCCAGAATGGAGGAGATGGGGCTCCTCTTCCAAGCTCGTACCCCAACGCCATCGATTGCATCGACGTCATCGGAACCGGCACCGTCGAGGTCTCATCATCATCGACAACCCTTCGGTGACCGTCCGCCATCGATGACTTCGCAGCCATCGACTCCCGTTCCTTCCCCTGATGATCGAGGGGATCGGAAAGAAAAACATCGCCATCGACGTCATAAGTCTCGGCCTGTCGAGGAATCGACGTCATCGACCTCAGCACCGACCGAGCCACCGCCAAAAAAGTCTCGATCAGAAGTGGCACCGTCCACTACTGTTTCGCAGGCACCGAGGCAACCCTCACCCCCTCGGGGTTTGGGAGCCGCGATCCCACCGGTGACGGTGGTCCCTCCGGCTCAGCCTCAGCCTCCCTCTCCCGTCGAGCCGGGTCTTGTTACCCCTGGTCTCCGGGCAGAACTGGACCGGCTGGTCCAGGAGGCCATTGACAAGGCGATGCTATGGTTCCAGACTCCTCCGGCACCGACTCCGGCACCGAGAGTGGAACCGGTCACCGAGCCGATTGCAGCAGCACTGGCACCGCTGCTACACCGGATGGAGGCGCTCATGACAGCCCTTCCACCGGTGATACCTTATTTGTGTCGTTTTTTTACTATGTATGTAAATTTTTGTATATCGCTTAGACCTAACAGTGTTAAGCGATTAATAAATTTTATAAATGAAAAAAAAAAATAAAAAAATGAGTCACCGACACCGGTAAGACCGCTGTCACCGACAGGTTTATCATCAAGTGGAGAAACACCGTATCGAATTCCCCCTTCGGGAATTGTTCAATCGATGCCAGGTCGTCCCTCGCCACCGATTTCTTCTTCGGGGGCGATACGCACCTCTGCTCCACCGAGGTTTCCGATGCCGACACCGATTCCATTGAGACCGACACCGGTTCCCTCGATGCCTACACCGGCACCGATACCGGCACCGATTCCATCGAGGTTTTTCTCGATGCCCCCGGTGATTCCAACCGATATTTCGGAACCTCAACCTGGGCCTTCAGGTGTTCAGCCCCCTCGAGGTCCTGCAGGTCATCATCCAGATCCCTATGATACTTGGGGTGATGATACCTCTACTGACACCGATGATTTGCCTTCACCTCCCTCTCCTGCGGAGAGTAGAAAGAGTTCTCCCCCTGAGGACCTCTCTTTCATAAATTTTGTGAAGGAAATGTCAGAGTTGGTCCCATTCCAACTTCAATCTGAACAAGATGACAGGCACCAGATGATGGAATTGCTCCAATTTTTGGATGCCCCGAAAGTCATCACTTCTATTCCCATTCATCAGGTCTTTCTAGACCTTCTTAAAAAGAATTGGGAATCTCCCAGATCTGTTTCCCCGGTCAACAAAAAAGCTGACTCTACATATCATGTACAGTCAGCACCTGGTTTTCAAAAACCTCAGTTAGACCATCATTCTGTAGTCATAGAATCAGCTCAAAAGAAAGCTAAGCGACTAAAGCCACACTCTTCCATACCTCCTACTAAGGAAAACAAATTCCTAGATAGTATAGGTAGGAAGGTATATCATGGAGCTATGCTGATTTCCAGAATAGCTTCTTATCAACTTTATATGACTCAATATAATAGGGTCATCCTGAAACAGATGCAGGAATACACTGATGCCTTGCCTGAACAGTTCCAGCCACAGCTTCAATCCCTTCTAAATAAAGGGTTTGAAGCTGGGAAGCATGAAATACGAACAGCCTATGACATCTTTGATGCTTCCACTAGAATTTCTGCTACGGCCATCTCTGCCAGACGTTGGGCTTGGCTTAAATCATCTGACCTTCGTCCAGAGGTTCAGGACAGGATCTCTGATTTACCCTGCCTAGGGGATAATTTGTTTGGTGAGCAAATTCAACAAATTGTTGCTGAATTGAAGGATCATCATGAGACACTTAAACAGCTCTCATCCATTCCTCCTGACTTGCCTTCTAAACAGCCCTTTAGAAAGGACTCCAAGAAGTCTTTCTTTAGGCCACGAAAGTATTATCCCCCATCAACCAAGCCTAGGCCTGCACGGTCTTCCCATAAGACTCAGCTTCGCCAGACTCGTAAACAAAAGCCTACAACAGCTCCACAACCGGGCCCTGCGGCGGGTTTTTGACTTTCACTTAGAGAGCATTTGCCAAACCCCTCTTCCAGCTATACCGGTAGGAGGACGGCTGTGCCACTTCCTAGAAAAGTGGCATCAAATCACCACAGATCAATGGGTGATAGCAATCATTGCACAGGGTTACCACCTCAACTTCCTATCCCTTCCTGCCGACTCCCCACCTTTGCAGGCGTGGAGACTCACCGATCACTCTGTTCTTTTAGAGCAGGAAGTTTCTCTTCTCCTACAGTCAAACGCTATAGAACCCGTTCCTCCCTTACAACAAGGACTCGGGTTCTATTCCAGGTACTTCCTGATTCCAAAAAAGTCAGGAGGATTTCGTCCAATCCTAGACCTACGGGCCCTCAACAAGTACCTTTCCAAGGAGAAGTTCAAGATGGTAACCCTGGGCTCGCTGCTCCCTCTACTGCAAAGAGGAGATTGGCTATGCTCTCTAGACCTGAAAGACGCATATACCCATTGCAATCACAGAATCTCATTGCAAATACCTGCGTTTTCTAGTAGGCCGAAACCACTACCAATACCGTGTACTACTTTTCGGCCTGGCGTCTGCACCACGAGTCTTTACCAAATACCTCGTGGTGGTAGCAGCATTCCTCAGGAAGGAAGATGTCCACGTCTACCCCTACCTGGACGATTGGTTAATCAGGGCCCCAACCCAGCAAATAGCTCGGTCCTCCCTGACCCTAACAATTCATACTTTGCTCTCTCTAGGATTTCTTGTCAATTACGAGAAATCCTACTTAGTCCCATCTCAGACCTTATCTTTCATTGGGGCAGACTTGGACACCTTACAAACAAAAGCCTTCCTCCCTCATCAACGGGCCAAGACTCTAGTGTCCCTAGCTCGCCAACTGCGGTCTCAACACACAGCCACGGCTCGCCATTTCCTCATTCTACTAGGACACATGGCCTCCTCAGTTCAAGTAACTCCCATGGCCCGTCTGGCCATGAGAGTCACACAATGGACTCTACGACTACAATGGACTCAAGCTCTTCAGCCTCTGTCCTCCATTGTTACAATCACCAACGCACTCCGTCTGTCTCTTGCCTGGTGGACAAATCAATGCAACCTCCTACAGGGCTTGTCCTTTATTCCACCAGATCCCCTGATAATCCTCACCACCGATGCTTCCAACATCGGGTGGGGAGCCCATCTACACAATCTGCAAACTCAAGGATACTGGTCACTAGAGGAAGCCAAACACTAGATAAATTTCCTGGAGCTGCGAGCAATCCGCTATGCTCTCAGGACCTTTCAAGATTGCCTATCGAACCACGCAATCTTAATTCAAACAGACAACCAGGTGTACATGTGGTACATAAACAAGCAGGGAGGCACAGGCTCCTTCCTTCTGTGTCAGGAAGCTGCGCAGATTTGGGCGGAAGCCCTCTCCCGCTCCATGTACCTCAGGGCCACCTACTTACCGGGAGCAGGCAATGTATTGGCAGACCAGCTGAGCCGTGTCTTCCAACCACACGAGTGGTCACTCAATCCCTTGGTAGCGACCTCTCTATTTCACAAGTGGGGTTATCCCCACATATACCTCTTTGCATCCCCTCAGAACCACAAAGTGGACAATTACTGCTCTCTCATTCGGAGCCAGCACTCTCGGCCGAGGGATGCGTTCTCCCTCACGTGGACAACCGGTCTGCTTTATGCATTCCCTCCACTTCCTCTTCTGTCGAAGACTCTCGTGAAGCTGCGTCAGGACAGAGGAACTATGATCCTGATAGCACCGCACTGGCCACGCCAAGTGTGGTTTCCCATACTACAGGATCTCTCCATCCGCAGACACATTCCTCTGGGAACGGACCCGTATCTGCTCACTCAAAACGACGGATGCCTCCTCCATCCCAACCTCCAAGCCTTGTCACTGACGGCATGGATGTTGAAAGGTTAGTCCTTCAGCCATTTAACCTTTCGGATTCAGTTTCTCGTGTCCTGATCGCTTCACGAAAGCCTTCCACAAGAAAATCCTACTCATACAAATGGAAACGGTACACATCATGGTGCACTTCTCAGTCCCTTGATCCCCTTTCCTGTCCAATCTCTAAATTCTTGGACTATTTATGGCATCTATCAGAATCAGGTCTAAAGACCTCTTCCATAAGAATGCATGTTAGTGTGGTAGCCGCTTTCCATAAAGGTATCGGGGGTGTCCCTATCTCAGTACAACCCCTGGTAACCCGTTTTCTTAAAGGCTTGCTCCATTTGAAGCCACCTTTACGCCCTCCCGCCACATCTTGGGACCTTAATCTGGTTCTTGGTCGCCTTATGAAACCTCCTTTCGAACCTCTGCACTCCTGTGACCTAAAATATCTCACATGGAAAGTGTTATTCCTTTTGGCTATCACTTCAGCTCGCAGGGTTAGTGAATTACAGGCCCTAGTTACCTATCCGCCTTACACTAAACTCCTGCAGGACCGGGCGGTACTCCGCACTCACCCTAAATTTTTACCTAAGGTAGTTTCGGAGTTTCATATCAATCAATCCATCATACTACCTATCTTCTTTCCCAGGCCCCACTCTAACTCAGGGGAACAGACTCTGCATACCCTAGACTGTAAACGAGCTCTAGCTTTTTATCTAGACCGTACAGTTTCTCACAGGAAGAGCACTCAATTATTCGTCTCTTTCCATCCTAACAAGTTAGGACAACCTGTGGGTAAGCAGGCTCTTTCCTCCTGTTTGGCGGATTGCATCTCCTTCTGCTATCAGCAAGCTGGCATTCCTTTCCAAGACCGTGTTAAGGCACACTCTGTGAGGGCCATGGCGACTTCAGTAGCACACCTTCGATCGGTGCCGCTTCCTGACATCTGCAAAGCTGCAACCTGAAGTTCCCTCCATACCTTTGCAGCCCACTATTGTTTGGATAAAGCTGGAAGACAAGATTCCATCTTCGGCCAATCTGTCTTGCGTAACCTTTTTCCAACTTGATGTACCAACACCCTTCCACCTCCTGGTAGGGTGCGGATGTCCTTACCAAATTCCACCCCCAGTTGTTGTGCTTGTTGCACGCCGTTGGGTACATTTGGTGCAAGTCAGGACATCCTCAGCTCGGTACTCACCCATTTGTGAGGACAACCATCCTGCTTGTCCTGTGAGAAAGCAAATGTTGCTTACCTGATGTAACAGGTGTTCTCACAGGACAGCAGGATGTTAGTCCGCACGAAACCCGCCCGCCACCCCGCGGTGTTGGGTTCGTTTTTATTTATCTTTTCGGCACTGCCTGTAGCTTTGAAATAAGACTGAAGGGAGACCCCTGCTGGCTGCAGGGTTAGTGCCGTGCTGAGCATGCCCAGTAGGGGCCAGTCAAAGTTCCTGAAACTTTGACAGAGGTTTTCCGTGGTTGGGCTCCATCCTCGATGTCACCCATTTGTGAGGACTAACATCCTGCTGTCCTGTGAGAACACCTGTTACATCAGGTAAGCAACATTTGCTTTCTGAATAATTTTGTATCATCCGCAAATTTGATAACCTCATTCATCGTATTTCTTTCCAGATCATTTATATATATATTGAAAAGCACCAGATCCCTGAGCCACTCCATTGTTTACCATTTTCCACTGAGAAAATTGACCATTTAATCCTATTCTCTGTTTCCTGTCTTTTAACCAGTTTGTAATCCACGAAAGGACATTGCCTCCTATCCCATGACTTTTTAGTATTCTTAGAAGCCTCTCATGAGGGACTTTGTCAAACGCCTTCTGAAAATCCAAATACACTATATCCACCGGTTCACCTTTATCCACATGTTTATTAACCCCTTCAAAAAAATGAAGCAGATTTGTTAGGCAAGACTTCCCTTGGGTAAATCCATCTTAACTGTGTTCCATTAAACCATGTCTTTCTATATGCTCTACAATTTTGATCTTGAGATTAGTTTCTACTATTTTCCCGGCATTGAAGTCAGGCTCACTGGTCTGTAGTAACCGGGATCGCCCCTGGAGCCTTTTTAAAATATTGGGGTTACATTGGCCAATGGCCACCCTCCAGTCTTCAGATACAATGGATGATTTTAATGATAGGTTACAAATTTTAACTAATAGATCAGAAATTTCATTTTTTAGTTCCTTCAGTACCCTAGGATACATTCCATCCAGTCCAGGTGATTTGCTACTCTTTAGTTTGTCGATCTGGCCTACTGCATCTTCCAGGTTCACAGTGATTTCGTTCAGTTCGTCTGACTCATCACCCCTGAAAACCATCTCCGGAACTGGTATCTCCCCAACATCCTCATTAGTAAACACAGAAACAAAGAATTCATTTAGTCTTTCTGCAATGGCGTTATCTTCCCTAAGAGCCCCTTTAACCCCTCTGTCATCTAATGGTCCAACCGACTCCCTCACAGGTTTCTTGCTTCGGATATATTTTTAAAAGTTTTTATTATGAATTTTTGCCTCTATGGCCAGCTTCAAATCAAATTCTCTCTTCGCCTGTCTTATTAATGTTTTACACTTAACTTGACAATGCTTATGTTTTATCCTATTTTCTTCAGATGGATCCTTCTTCCAATTTTTGAAGGATTTTTTTGGCTAAAACAGCCTCTTTCACCTCACCTTTTAACCATGACGGTAATCGTTTTTCCTTCTTTCCACCTTTCTTAATGTGTGGAATACATATGGACTCACCTCTAAGATTGTATTTTTAAACAATGTCCATGCCTGTTGAACACTTTTTTTTTTTTTTTAATTTATTTTTGTACACGTGACAATATGAACAATAGCCACCACACGATTCCAATAGTCACATTTCCAAATTTTCAAATACATACATGTGTTCCAGAAATACAAAACAAAACAAAACATTCTCACCATATGCCATTTTCCAGCCCGACTCTTGGAAGCCGGAGAAACAGCGAAGCACAAATTCCAGAACAAACCTTACAACTCAACAACCCCCAATGTTCCCCCCTCCCCCCTCCCCCCCAGGAGATCGGTCTTACTTAATCAAAAAAAAAAAAAAAAAAAAGGAAGAAATAAGCAACCTAGGACTGCCACAAAGAATAAGAGTTAGAGATATATTCTGTAACTGTTTAGGTTATAGGTAAATCGTTAAGCAGCAAACTTCTGACAGAAGGAGAGACAGAGTTCAAGTAAGTTTCCCAGCGGTTCACAAATTGTACACAGGGGCGAAACCATTCCACTTTAAATATATATTTGTCTAGCAGGCAGGTCTGGTGGATAACATTACGTAATTGCGTTAGCGTCGGCGACTCAGGGGTCAACCACATTTGCAAAATGCATTTTTTGGCTAAGAGAATCACCAGGCGAAACCACCATCTCGTAGTTGACTTAGCGAAAAAGATGCCTCGACTGTCATCCCAAAGAAAGACATTGATATGAAACGCAAAGCGTATAGCACATAGTCTTTGAAGATAAGCATGCACGTGGCCCCAAAAGAGTCTAATTTTAGGGCAAGACCAGAACTGATGACCTAAAGTGCTCCTGGGGGCTCCACATTTGAAACAGCACCCTGTACCACCTTTCCCCATCTTACTCGCTTGCGCAGAGGCCACATAGAATCTATGGAGAAACTTAAATTGAAGTTCCTGCAAAGGAGTCGGTGCAGAGAAAAAATGGGCCCTGGAAAAACACTTTCTATAATAAGGGGTCGTGAGAGAAGTTCCCAGTTCCCGATTCCATCCAGTGACCACCCTTTCCCAAAGAGGTAAGACCCGAGAGTCCTCCAATAATTTATACCAAAAAGAAAGCCTATGACGCGTTGGGTCAACCATATCCAGATAGTCTGACAGAAACTCCCAAGCAGAGTGATGTGGATCCAGCAAGTGTAAGGCATGAATGTAATGTCTGACCTGCAAGTATGCGTAAAAATGAGATTTCGGCAAGTCATATTGGTCTTGCAATAAAGAAAAGGGAACCACCTTATTAGAATCATCTACTAATTGCCAAATAGACTTTACACCTTTCTCATACCAAAACCCAAAAATGTTACTATGCAGGCCAGGTGGGAAGTCCAAGTTTCCCTGCAGGGGTAAAAAGTGAGTCGCTGCGCGAGGGAACTGAAATTGCTGACAGGCCCATCTCCAAGCCACACAAGTGGGGCGGATTAACACACTGGTACGTAAATGAGCCGGAAGCTGGCCCAATGATTTATGTAAAATATAGGCTAGACTCAAGGGATGCACCCGGGCTTGCTCCACCCTCAAAGGGGTATAGTAAGATGTTGTCATCAGCCAGTCCGCAACATGGCGCATTTGACAGGCAATACTATAGACCCTTAGATCCGGGAGTCCCCAACCACCCCGCTTCCTAAACAAACGAAGGGTTTGCAGAGCTATCCTCGGTTTTTTACCTTGCCATAAAAATTTACGGAGCTGGGCATCCTGGGTCTGCAAATCTCGCTGGGTCCAAACAATAGGGAGGAGTCGCATTGCGTACAGCCACTTAGGAAAGATAAGCATTTTATATAAAGCTATCCGCCCCACCAGCGTGAGAGGAAGATGAGCCCAGCGAGCGAACAAGCCAGCTGTCTTCCGTAGAAGTTCCCTATGATTAACAAGATGCAGTAAATGGGGAAGTTTAGGTATGAGTACCCCTAAATATTTGATATGATGAGCCGCCTGAGGAATGGGGAAATCCTCCGGGATCCATGTGTGGGAACCAGGCATGGTCAGTAAATACAAAGACTTGTCTAAATTCAATTTGAGACCCGCCAATGAGCCATAGCTGTCCATTTCTCCCATTAACGCCTCCCAAGATGATTGTGGGGAACTAAGATGAGCCAGAAGATCATCTGCAAAGGCTACCAGCTTGTAGGGGGCTGACGCTCCAGGACGGGAGGGGATACCCCGAATCAAGGCATTCCCACGGATAGTATTCAACAAGGGCTCCAACGTAAGAATAAACAGAAGCAGGGAAAGCGGGCAACCCTGGCGGGTGCCACGACATATGGGAAACGAGGGCGTGAGTGTACCATTTAACATGATGGAGGCAACCGGATCATGATAAAGCGCCTGTAGCGCCAGGCGAAAGTAACCAGTGATACCCAAGCTGTCCAGAACTGCAAACATAAAAGGCCATCCCACCCTGTCAAACGCCTTCTCTGCGTCGAAATTAATAAGAATGGAGGGAAGATCCTGCCACTGGCAGGTTTCTAGAGAGGATAAAACTTTTCGAACATTAGAGGAGGAACTACGGTCTCTAACAAATCCCACCTGGTCCTCATGAATAAGACCCGGCAGGAGAGTCGACAGACGGGTTGCCATGACTTTCGCTAAGAGCTTCATGTCAAAATTGAGAAGGGAGATCGGTTGATAAGAAGCCGCCAGGGTGGGATCCCGTCCAGCCTTGGGTATGACTGTTATAAATGCCTGGTTGCGATACAATGGAGACGTGGGGTGTTCTATGACATCATCTAGCATTTTCGCCAAAGGTACTACTATGTGAACGGAAAGAATCTTATAAAATTCGGCCGGGTACCCATCCGGGCCCGGTGCTTTCAAAAGCTTGGCCTTCTTAATCGCTAGTTGGAGTTCTTTCGGCTGAATGGGTTGATTTAATAACTCCAATTGAGATTCAGTTAAACGGGGTAGGCCAGCCTTAGCCAAGTAGGCCACAATGGCATCCACATTGGCCGGTTCAGCGTGATACAGCTGACGGTAATAATCGCAGAAAATGGCTCCCATAGCCTCAGTCGTATTAGCCAATGTGCCATTGGGTGTCTTTAAGGCCACCACGTGTGTCCTACTGCGCCAGGACTTGGTCATATTCGCTAAAAGCCTACCCGACTTATTACCTTGGTGATAATACTTGGCCCTAAAATAAAAAGCAGATTTCCTCGCCCGGTCATAAAGCAAGGAATTTAATTCAGACATGACCGTATGCAAAAGCGATTTATGATGCGGTGTAGGAGCCCGCTCATAATCTCGCTTAGCTTTCCGCAGACGGTTTTCTAGTAGCCGAATACGCGCCAGCTGAGCTTTATGGGTACGGGCAGTATAAGCTATCAGGGCCCCCCGTAACACCGTTTTCGCAGCCTCCCAAAACAGCAAGGGGGTCGACTCATGCTGCGCATTGTATGTAACATAATCTGCCCATTGCTGCTGAAGGTAGGCACGAAAAGGTCCATCTCCCACGAGGTGACGTGGGAATCGCCAACACCGTGGAGAAGAGTCTGACGCCTCAACTAAGAAATCTAAGAGAACGGGAGTATGATCAGATATCACCAAGGGGCCCAGCTCCACTCGCAATACTCGGGCAAAGTCCAAGGCGCCAGTTAGGATATATTCAATCCTGGACCCCGTACCGTGTGCTCTGGAGAGATGAGTATATTCTAAAGCATAAGGGTGGAGCGTCCGCCAAGCGTCAAGGACATCGAGCGCCTGGCAAACTAGAGAGACTCCCTTAGACGGAGTGTCCCCCGGGCCAGCCTTTTTAGTGGAGCGGTCTTGATTGGGATCTAAAACACAATTAAAATCGCCGCCTATCAAAAGATGCCCTTTAGTATGAGTGGCCAACAAGGCTATCAACCGGGTATAGAAAGTGTGGGTATAACTGTTGGGAGCATATAAGTTACAGAGGGTATAAGTCTGACCCTGTAGCTGACATTGCAAAATAAGAAACCTCCCCTCCTCATCAGCTATCACATTATCCAACTGAAAGGAAAGCTGTTTTCCAATCAATATTGCAACCCCTGCCCCACGGGAAGAACTCTGAGCTGAGAAAACTTGCTGCACCCACATTCTACGGAGTTTCTGATGTTCTAAGGCATCAAGTTTTGTTTCCTGCAAGAAAGCGATTTGAACCCGGTGACGTTGTAATGCTTGCAAGATTTTATAACGTTTAACAACGGAGCCAATCCCAGACACATTCCAGGATCCAATTCGCATTACGGATTGGGCCATAATAAGGTAAGTGAGAAAAGAAGCAGAAAATCTGAACAAAATAGAGTCTTCCGAGTTCGGGTCTCCCAGCCTAGACCCGAACCCGTTATATCAGCTGCCTCCCGCCAAAACATAGATTGTACAGTCCTAGGACCACAAAATGACTGATTGTCCCCAATCCCCAACCCCCCCCCCCCTCCCCTTACCCCAGAACTTCCCCATCAACAAACGTACCCATTCTCTAACCATAGAGAATCAGACTTCCTTCCGCATGGATCACTCCCTCCCCCCCCCAACAATCAAAGAAGAGATGGGAAGCAATTGTAAGAAAAATAGTTCCCTAGATAACTAGACCATTAAAGTTAGTCAGTCTCCATTAAACATTGAGCAAAGCAATATGATGACTAACGAACCAGAGTCAACAACAAGAAAAATGCCCATCCCCAATAAAGGGAACAAAACACAAGCTTCTAGAGGACAAATGTGTCCAGAAAACCTCCATCAGGGCAAATCCACTCTTCATTTCTTGACGTGGTGTATCCAAATAAGAAGGCCATTCAGTCAGCCAGTCGGCAGATTGAAAGAATTCACAAACTGCTGTGCTGAGTCAGCTGACTCAAAAAATTGAGATTCGTTCTGCCAGGTAATTCTCAATCTGGCTGGGAACTGAAGCATAAAAGGAACTTTGTGGCGCGCCAATTGAGTGCAGATGGGCGAAAACGCTTTTCTTTGAGCCGCTACCAAAGCAGAATAGTCCTGAAAAATCAGGATCTGGGAGCCCTGATAGTCAATCTGCTTCTTCCTCCGGTATGCCAGCAGGACGTCCATCTTGTGAGCCGAATTAAAAAATTTAGCAATCACCGGGCGAGAACGTTGGGAATTCACTAGTTTCTGTCCCAGTCTATGCGCTCTCTCGATGCGCAAAGTGCCGTGGGCTGGCGGCAGCTCGAGGGCCTGCGGGAGCCAAGCTTCCAGTAATCCCGGTAAGTCACTGTCCTTAAGCGACTCAGGGAAGCCAATAAAGCGAAGGTTTCCCCGGCGGGAGCGGTTCTCCAGGTCGTCAAGTTTCTTAGCCTGTTTGTCAGCCTCCGCTTTGAGATCTTTTACCTGGCCCTCTAGCACATGGAGCTGATCTTCCGCCGTAGAGATCCGGGTTTCTGCCTCAGTCAGCCGCTTAGAAGATTCGGTAAATTCCCCTTCTGTTTAATGCCTTGTTCTGTCTCTTTAATAATCTTAGGAGTGCTCTCTTGATTAGGTGCAAAAGGTTGACTACTAATTGCTTCTATATCCAAAGATATTTCTGGTATGTGGATACTTTCCTGAAGTTCTTGATCTTGCCTCTGCTGGGGAATACCTGGTGAATAAATTGGAAAGAAGATCTCAAAATGTCATCATAAAACCCGGGAACATCACAATGGAAACATTGTGGGGTAGATTTTCAGACGAGCGCGAACAGCCTACTTTTGTTTGCGCTCCAGGCGCAAACAAAAGTACGCTGGATTTTAGTAGATACGCGCGTAGTCGTGCGTATCGGCTAAAATCCTGGATCGGCGCGCGCAAGGCTATCGATTTCGTATAGCCTGCGCGCGCCGAGCCGCGCAGCCTACCCCCGTTCCCTCCTAGGCCGCTCCGAAATCGGAGCGGCCTAGAAGGGAACTTTCCTTTGCCCTCCCCTCACCTTCCCCTCCCTTCCCCTACCTAACCCACCCGCCCGGCCCTGTCTAAACCCCCATCCTACCTTTGTCGGGGGATTTCCCCGCGCGCCAGCGGGCCTCCTGCGCGCCGGGCCGCGACCTGGGGGCGGGAACGGAGGGCGCGGCCACGCCCCCGTACCCGCCCCCAAAACGCTGCCGACACGCCCCCGCAACGCCGCGCGCTCCGGCCCCGCCCCCCGACACGCCTCCCGACACGCCCACTCCGAAAACCCCGGGACTTACGCGAGTCCCGGGGTTCTGCGCGCGCCGGTGAGCCTATGTAAAATAGGCTCACCGGCGCGCAGGGCCCTGCTCGCGTAAATCCGCCCGGTTTTGGGCGGATTTACGAGAGCAGGGCTCTGAAAATCCGCCCCTATGGACATATATTGCAAAATTAGATGGGTCTATAATGAAACTTGCTGATGTAGTACAGGAAACAAATATTGTGGTTAAAAGAAATTCAGAAGTGTTAGAAACTCAAAAGAAACAAATTATCAGTATAGAAAAACGTGTCACACAAATTGAAAAGGTTCAAAATTTTCAAATTAGGGCAGAAGGTGAAGTAAATAGAAAGATTGAGTTCTTAGAAAACCATATCCGTGCTTGTAATCTGAGGGTTATGAACTTTCCTAAAATGGAAAAAATAAGCCCAACAGAATTGTTTAGATCTTATGTGGTACAGATATTGGGGATACCAGAAAAATGTATGCCAACTATAACGAAAGCTTTCTATCTGAATACAATGATTAAAAGTAAAGAACCTGTAGGTTCAAAGGAGGGAGCAGTAGATACATCAATGAACCTAACTGACTTCTTGATGAAGTCGCAAGGAGATATAAATATTGATAAACGAGCCACATTATTGGTTTCCTTTGCATTTATATCAGATAAGGAAAATGTATTAAGAAATTTCTTTAGAAATAGACAGAAAAGTTTCTACGGGCAAAAAATCTGGATTTATCCGGATTTCGTTAAAACAACACAATTAAGGAGAAAGAAATTCTTAACTTACAGGAAAAGGGTAATTGAAGGTGGAGGGCAATTTTTATTAAAATACCCATGTAAATGTTTTGTTAAGCATAAAGATCATAATTATGTGTTTACGGACCCTGAACATCTTGATGCATTGCTGGGGAAAGAAAGTCAGGCTGAAGAAGAAAAATGAGGAAGGGTAACTACATGTTTTCTTATAGTCAAATTTTTACTTTATGCTCCATATGAGTACTACTCCTATGTTTCCTATTTGTATAATACAGAATAATGAATATATACGATAGATAATTTTTTGCTGATATGAAAAATTTATTTCTTTCTTTTTCTTTTGATTCTGTATTATTTTCTGTTACACAATGTGTTTATGTAACTAATTTTGAATAATTGATAAATAAAGAATTAAAAAAAAAAAAAAAAGAAGATTCGGTAAAGAGTTGGCTCATATCCTCGAACTTCTGGTATAATTTGTCAAACTTCTCATCGAGCGCCGCCACCACTGCCTCAACCACCTCTGTGACTTTCCCATCTCGATTGTCCGGGGACGAGGGGGAGCTGGCCGACGGCGCCATCTTAAGTTCTGTTTGGCGGTATTTCTCTGGGCCTCGCTGGGGAGGTTTCGTCGCCATAGCCCCACAATAGTCCTGCGGTCAGCACTCAAATATCAATTGCAAATGTCTAACGCCACAAAAGAGTAACTTACGGCGTTTAATAGAAAAAAAATCGCCACGCCGAGCTCTCAAAAAATGGTTAGGGGGGAAGGGAGGACGGAGCTCCGCAGAAACACGTCCTACTCCTCCACCATGCCACCGGAAGATGTTGAACACTTTTAACCTTTGCAGCTGCACCTTTCAGTTTTTTCTAACTATTTTCCTCATTTTATCAAAGTTTCCCTTGTGAAAGTTTAGTGTTAGAGCTGCAGATTTACTTACTTTCCCCCTTCCAGTTATTAGTTTAAATTTGATCATGTTATGATCACTGTTGCCAAGTGGCCCCACCACCGTTACCTCTCTCACCAAATCCTGCGTTCCACTAAGAATTAAATCTAAAATAGCTCCTTCTCTTGTTGGTTCCTGAACCAATTGCTCCATGAAGCAGTCATTTATTACATCCAGGAACTTTGTCTCTAGCAAGTCCTGATGTTACATTTACCCAATCAATATTGGGATAATTGAAATCTCCCATTATTATTGCACTGCCAAATTGGTTAGCTTCCCTGATTTCTCTAAGCATTTCATCATCTGTCTGACCATTTTATCCAGGTGGACAGTAGTATACTCCTATCATTATACTCTTACCCAACACGCATGGGATTTCTACCCATATAGATTCTACTGAGCATTTAGTCTCTTGTATGATCTTTATCCTGTAGATGTACCATGATAGGAATGAACCTTACTTTTGAAGGGGCCAATGCATATTAATAGCCAGTTTTAATACAGGCATTATCTACATAAAACCATAATGCTACATGCCAGGTGTACTAATGGGAAATAAAACTGGTGTTTTATGACAGATATCACTGGTGCAGTATTGTCTGATGTCAGGGCTGATAACTGCAGGACCCTCTCTCCACCAACCTCCTTGATAGCAGAATCGGGTCCCATCCCAAACTGATCACCTTCTTCTTAGGCCAATCACCCTTTCCTTATCTCCATGAAGAAGCAAATCCTTTTAATTGCAAAAAATTGTCTCCCTCCCTCTCCTCAGGCTGGTTTTTTATTGTAGTGGTTTATGGGTTCATGAAAAATCTCCTTCCTCCTGGTCTGCTAGCAGCAGAGCTTACATTGTGTTTTTCCTCAAGGGCAATATTATAGCCACTCTATAGGCCGGATTTTCAAAGGATTATGCATGTAACCGGTCATACGCACCTATTTTCGAAAGGCCCGGCGATGCGCGTAAAGCCCCGGGACATGTATAAGTCCCGGGGCTTGCAAAAAGGGGAGGTCCAGGGGTGGGGCGGGGGCACGGCCAGAGGCCTCCTCATGGCCGCTGTGCCGGGGATTGTGCGCCAGCAGTTGGCCGGCGCGCGCAACTTACTTCAGCCCCAGGGCTGAAGAAAGTTTTGCAACTCCAGCCTCTTCTATGTCTAACTCCAGAACTGGGATTTTATTTCCCATGCTATGAGAATTAAAGATGTTTAATGGAATTATGCAAATATATGTAATATACTATTGTAGCAATTTTCAGAAGCTGTGTTATGTGCACCTAAGGCCGGATTGTAAAAACCCGGCATACATAAATCCCAGGGTTTACGCATGTGGCTGGGCCTTACATGCACTGGGCCCATTTTCAAATTGGCCTAGCCATGCACGTAAACCCCCAGACGCGTGTAAGTGCTGGGGCCTTAAAGGGGGCGGTACGGAGGGCGGGGTGGTCTGGGGGGTGGGGAGGGGTAGGGCTAGAGGCACCCAGTACAGCGGCCATTTGCTGCTGTGCCAGGGGATTGTGTGCCGGCAGGGTGCCAGTGTGTGCAAAAGGTAAAATAAAAAAATAGGGGTAGCTAGGATAGGGATAGGGGGAGGGAAGGATATGGGAAGGGGAGGGGAGGTTAGGGTAGGGGTTTGAGAAGTTCCCTCCCAGTGTGCTCCTTAATTTTCAAAAAATACGCGCGTGATTCCATGGATGCACACGCGTATTTTCTGAAAATCTACCCCTTAATGTGGGTAAAATCTATTGACAATTCAATGACATATACTGAAGCAATTTTCAAAACTTGACTGTAAACTGCTTTGAAGAGCCTGAAAAAGCAGAAAATAAGTATATAGTCCACTTATTATCTTTGTTGCTTCCAGAGGTTTATGAATTTACATTTTTTAAGAAACACTTTTGGTACAACAAATACAAAAATAAGATGGGTAGGTTTTCACATATAAAAATAAAAACAGGAGATTTTTCTGGCTCGTGATTTTGCCTATCCCCTTCCCCCATCCACCACTCATATCCCTTCCATGCTGCCTCTCTCTACTTCTGTCCCTACTCCAACTCCTACTTCTTCTTCCCCTAACACTGCTGCCCTCGTTATCCCGCCTCCTTCACTCCCCCTCTTCTCCTCACGCTTCTCTTCACCTCTCTCCCCACACCTCACGCCCAATTCTCTGCACCTCTTTCACGCCTCTACTTACCACATCCATCACGCAACATCTCCACTACTCACCATCTCCTCCACTCATGATGTCCATCACTCACCACCTCTGTGAAACCTCAAGTCTTTTCCTCCTAAATAAAAAAAGTTCAGTTTAGATGATGTGATTTAGATTTTTTGGGTGCAATTTTTCTTGTTAGACACAATTGTAACATCGCTCTCCACTTTGTTCGGCGGAGTGGGGAAAAAAGTGTATTGGTTTCTGAAGGCTGGATCCTGACTTTTATGATCTGGGGAACCCATGCTGACATTGGGAATAAAGCTTCTATGGGCAAGTCCAAAAGCAAAGAACATTAAAGCAGCATTGTCTGAATTATCAGGAAGGCTGCTAACCACATAAAAATGTTGCAGTAATTTTGTTATGGGTTTGACAGTTGCTTGGTCTTGCTTGCAAGTACACTATTCTTAATATAAGGCGTGGGGGTAACCTGCATGAAGCAGCAGTTACTACCCCTTACAGATACATGGAAGTAACTTGCATAGAGTGGAAATTCCCATGCTTTGCGGATACTTGGAGGTAACCTACACAGAGTGGCAATTACTGCCAAGGGAAGCTTAGTGGGCAGACTGGATGGACCATTTGGTCTTTTTCTGCTGACAATACTATGGCCTAGATTCATCAAAATGCTATAAATATAGCAAAAATAATGCCCACAATAAAAAAAAAGGGGCATGGTTAGGATAATGTGATGGCGCATACAGTGATATTTCATCGCACGCGGCAAACTTTCATCACATGCGGCAAAATGTCAATGCACACAGCACTACATCATTGCATACCGTGTTGCATCATCACACAGCGCATTATTTTTGCAGATTATATGCCAGCCTTCCTGAAGTTGTCTATTTGAGGGTGTGGAGAGGTGTTTTTAGGGGAGAGGAGGGTAGTTGCTGTGCTGGTGGTAGGAGACAGTTTATATTATATATGTATAAATTATATATTTATATATTATATATAAATTATATATGTTTAAATGAACGCTCTTTGTATATCAATGCATCTACTAATCCTCTAATACCTTATTCATTTTGAATAACTCGTATTCGATGGATATGTTATTAATCCCCATCCTAACCTCCTAACATCTTACCCATCGAAAATTGTAAACCGTTGTGATGGCGAAACCGAATGACGGTATATAAAACTCGATAAATAAATAAATAAAATAAATGTGATTTCTGATTGCATTGTCCTGTGCTTTTCTGTGCTTCTTTTTGGGAACCTTTATCTTTGTTTTTTGTCTGTGTGTGAGTGAAAGTTTGTGTTTATTTGTGAAGTTTGTCCATTTGTCTTTTTGTGTGAAGGAGTGGAGGAGGTGGTCAGTGGAGGAGGTGGTGAGTGGTGATGAGTAGAGGAGGTGGTGAGTGGAGGAGGTGGTGAGTGATGGGCATCATGAGTGGAGGAGGTGGTGAGTGGTGGAAGAGGTGCACGATGGATGTGGTGAGTGGAGGTGTGAAAGAGGTGCAGAGAATTGGGCGTGAGGTGTGGGGAGAGAGGTGAAGAGAGGCATGAGGAGAGGAGGGAGAGGAGGTGGAATAACGAGGGCAGGAGTGTTAGGAGAAGTAGGAGTAGGGCAGGAGCAGAGAGAGGCAGCATGGAAGGGATAGGAGGAGGTGGATGAGGGAAGGGGAAAGGCAGGCAAGCAAAGAGGGAGGAGTAAGGCAGGCTAGAGATAGGCAGAGGGGAAGGGAGTTTGCAAGGCAGGGCCAGGAAGGGGGGGGGGGGGTGGGGAGGAAGGGAGGGAAGAGTGAGGACAGGGAGGGACAACTCTCCGGAAGAGGAAGTGGCATTCCCATCTGGCAGCCAGGCAACAGGACGCCTTATCTCTGTGCCATTAAGTTCAGCATCATGGATAACAAAATGATAAAAGCAGGAGTCTTGGAAAATTATGCCATGCTGTTTGGCAGTCAGGCAGCTAAAACATCAAAGGCAGACAAGTCCCACATCTGGTGAAGTTTAGCCCAGTACATCACCAGGCAGAGTGGCATACAAAGAAGCAGGGAATCCACCAGTACTGAGATATAAAGGCACAGCTTAAAGTCAAGGTGGGGCCCAAAACAAACACCAAAGAATGACAGGAGGAGAATTCCCTTATCCCATAGTCCTCACTGAAATGGAAAATCGCTTATCATAAAGGCTGGGACCAAATATATTTGAGAGAATGGATGAGTGGCTGGACACCACAAGAGCTACAGCCGGTAAGTTCATCTCACCTATAAAAGGGCAGGCAGCAACAGGTGTACACATCATTTGGCATCAGATGCTCACAATGCAAAGAAGCAAATGCACCTCTGATGCCAAAAGAAAAAAGTGTACTTACTCCCATTGTACTTATGTGTTATGTTTTATTTCCATAGTTCTCACCCAGCAACATATTGGTCCCTGCCAGGATGCCCCAGGGACCAGCCAGCAATGACCATGGACCAGCCAGCCACCACCTGCTTTTCAAAAGGCTTTTCTCATGGATGCACAGACACAGGTCAGAGCTGAGGAGGAGCAGCAGGAGCATCCAGAGGCAGCTTTGGTCTTTGTTATGCTGCAACCACTGGGTTCTCGAAGCCAACTAAATGTGTCCCTTAACCTTTCCCAGTTAATGAAGGAACATAGCCTGGAGTGGATGCCTCCAGGATCAGATGAAGGTAGAGCGAGCACACCAGAGGGCCATCCTGAACCACACTAGTCAGCCATGAGGAGGTCAGAAACCCACTAATGCCAGTTTTGCAGCCACAAGGGTCATCACCACCAACACGGTCACCGCCAGGAGCACCTACACCATCAGCATCGCCCCTCCTGAATGGTCCATACAGAAGCAGCTGCACCAGCTACAAAGGAGGCAAGTAGAACACCACAGACATGTATGGGCAGAGCTACTGGGGCTAAGAAGGGCTGTAAACAGACAAAACCGGATTTTGCAACAGCAAACAGCAGCCCAACCCCACAATGTGACTACACTGACGGGAACTATAAACACCCTTACCAATGTGCTGACACAGATTTTACAAAGGATGCCAGAACCTACATCTGAGTCCTTAGTGCCATCAATGGAATCAACACCACAGAGCAGTCCCCGTAGTGGTAGATGGGCAAGGGGTAGGCCCTCCAAATCATGCCCCCACCAACATGTCGGCCATGTCATGGCAAGGTTCCATGAAGCGAATAGCCATGTGGCCTCTAAGGTCATACAACTGCACATACATGATAACCCCGGCCTGGGCTCAGCACAGAGTTCCTGTGCCAGCTAGATGGGAAGAAGCCTGCTGGGCCCAGCCTCACTACAGAGGTCCTGTGCCGGCTAGATGGAAGAAGCCTTCTAGGCTTGTCCCTCACTACAGAGTTCCTGTGCCGGCTAGATGGAAGAAGCCTGCAGGGCCCGTCCTCATTACATAGTTCCTCTGCCGGCATGAAGAAGGTAGTTTTAACTGTGTTTTTTAGGTTCTGCAGTCTAAATGTTTTAGATGATTTTATTAATTTTATTTCTTTTATGTAATGCAATTTCACCATATTGCTATAGGAGTTATTTAATCTAATTAGTATTTTTAGTATGATTTTAGTTAAATTAAGAATTATTGATTAGAATGATATTTTAATATGTTTAGTTATGATTAATGTTTATGTAACATGGAAGGCTTAATCACAATTTTGTTAATTAATATGTGGAATGGTGTTGTTATAAATTCTGTCATTGTAAACCGACGTGAAATGAACTTGAATGTTGGTATATAAATTTGACCAAATAAATAAATGTACAGCCCTCCTCCATATTCTGTCCATAGTCCATCTTCCTTAAAGCGTTATCCTGTGTTGCAGCTGCTGCCTTTTCTCATCATGTCTCTTCTCCTGCTCTGGATGCTGATCTCTCCTCAAATCTCAATGCCGTGCTCCTGTCTCCATGCTGCTGCGTCTTCACCTGGGCCTCCTGACTCGGTGCTGCTGTGTCTTCACCTGGCCCTCCTTTCTCCATGTTGCTGCATCTTCACCTGGGCCTCCTGCCTCCATGCTGCGCTCTACTGTCCTGTTCCAGCTGCCTTAACTTGAACTTTGCTGCTATGTCTCTTAGGCTTACCCCTTTGAGTACACTCTTTCATCATGGACTGTCTGGGGCCTTATCTTGAACTTTGCTGCAATGGCCCTTAGGCTGTCCCTTTTGCACTTTTTCAACATGGATGGTCTGGGACCGTAACATGAACTTTGCTGCTGTGGCCCTTAGGCTGTCCCCTTTGAGTGCACTCTTTCAACATGTACTTTGACTTTAGAGCACATAGGAGCGGTGAATATAGCTGTTAAATTATAGCACTACTATAGCTTTATGGGTGCCACTTCCTCATTCTATGTTCTTAGTAGCAATCATGATTGTGCGTAAAGGATAACATGCAATGCCTGTATATGTCATTAAGCCATTTCAATCTATTAATGTACAGATGTTCACAGAATGTGCTGTTCTTGAAATGTGCTAAGATTTTTACTATTTGCTATCTAGTCCTTGCACAATGTGATTACCTAAGATATTGTCTTTATTTCAAACAGTGAGAGCAAACTGTGAGAGCAAACTACATGGGTTTGCTAATAAAGTGCTCACTGTTTTGAAAACACTAATTTATGGTTATGTCCTTTCATAGTGATTATGGTACCGAAGGTTTAAGGTTTGCTCTCCACATAACCGTGCATGCTACAATGGCCTTCCTCATTCTGCTTGCTCATTGAATGAGCATGCCAGACCATATGGGCTATGGCAAAACAATAAGGCCAGGTTAATAAGTGCAGGAGAATGGCACTCCTTGTTGAGTGCCTGCTCTCCCAACGCATGCCCAGCCACCTCTCCTGGGTGCTCGATTTTGTGTTTAAATGAGAGGGTCACGCTAAAAGGAGAGGAGGGTGTCAGCATGTAAAAAAAAACCAGATGCTTAATTTTCCAAGCATGGCTTTTTCGAACCCACTGACAGCCTTTGCTTATGAAAACGGACGCCGTTAAAAATGAGCATCCATTCTCCTAACCTGACCGGCTGCCACATGTTTTTTTATGACATTGGTGTTTATCTTTGCTTTTTTTTTTGTTCCTATGACTTCATATCACTAGGATACATTTGTAGCTTGCACAGTTAACCTAATACAGTGTGTACTTCCTAACTGTTCATTCACACTGTCAGCTGCTGGGTCACAAGTAGGAATGAGGGAATACCATCTGCCATACAATGTCCATGGCCAACCACTATAGGGCCTAGAGGGATGCTGCTGGTGCTGGGGATCAGGCTGACTTCAGCACTCTGGCTCCCACACCTGTACTGGCATAGCTTGGGGGTCTGTATAATATGTGTAAGGTAATGATGAGCTTACAGATAGCATCCAGATCCCAAAGGCAGGTCACTATTTGAATGTCAGTCTGTGGAAGTGTACCTGGTCCACTGCACCAGCAGCACCACTATATGTCCTGTACTCTGCACCTGTGCACATTGTTTACCACACAAAAGTCATTCACTCCTCCTTCCTATTTGTCACACAGCAAATGAAATGATTTTGAAGAGTCATCAAGTACACAACATAATGGAAGTGAATGTTTGGTTACTGTAGGAGTGAAGTTTGCACAATGTTTAGGAAACGCTGGCCCCTCCATTTGTAGGCAGATATAGGTGCAACACAGCTATATTTGCAAAGAAAATATTTTGTCCTTCATATGGGCGAAAGATGGTAGGCATACCATTCCACTATCTACACAGCATAGACTGAATATAAAAAGTAGGATAGGTGTGGCAACCTCTATGTGAACAGTGCATGATATGAGCAATGGAGAGGTGGCAAATGAGAACTGTGAGAGCAAAAAGCTACTATGTAACAGGAGTTCCATAATGCGTGTTGCACATGGCATGCCAAGTTACATCAATCACACACACCCCCTCACACACAATTATGCACCATGTTTCTCTGCACATGAGGCATGTAAAACATCATCATGCTAAGCAGTCATCACATTTGCCCCTATAGGCATAGCATTACCTAGTCCTTTACACTACTATTTCCATGCACCACAGCATTTTCACATTCACTGAGCAGTTTCTTAACCAGCGCTTCCTCCCTCCATTATTTTCCAAGTCTGTGGGCCAGGTCTAGGTGTGGGTAGACTGCACACCCCATAATAACAGCACTATTCTTCCTACTACAATTAGTTGGTGCTAAAACATCAGTGTTGGGGAGAGACCATGTTCATAACAACAGGCGAATGTTAAGTATAACATTAAATGTGAGACTGGAAAATTGGGCATCCAAATGGCAGATGAAATTTAATGTGCATAAGTGCAAGGTGATGCATGTTGGGAAAAATAACCCATACTATAGTTATATAGTATATACAAGATGGAAGCGGTACAGAGAAGGGCGACCAGGAAGGTGGAAGAGCTTCATCGGATGACATACGAGGAGAGATTGAAGAATCTAAATATGTACACCCTGGAGGAAAGGAGGAGCAGGGGTGATATGATTCAGACTTTCAGATACTTGAAAAACTTTAATGATCCAAAGACAACGACAAACCTTTTCCGTCAGAAAAAAATCAGCAGAACCAGAGGTCACGAGCTGAGGCTCCAGGGAGGAAGACTAAGAACCAATGTCAGGAAGTATTTCTTCACGGAAAGGGTGGTGGATGCCTGGAATGCCCTTCTGGAGGAAGTGGTGAAGTCTAAAACTGTGAAGGACTTCAAAGGGGCGTGGGATAAACACTGTGGATCCATCAAGTCTAGTAGGCGTAAATAAAGAGGAGGCAGCAAAACACTGCACGGAGCGGCAGTAGCCACAGAGGCATTCACGGAGCGGGATGCCAGTGGCCAGTAGTTGGTGTTCCACCTTCAGGCAGCAAAACACTGCATGGAGCGGCAGTAGCCACAGAGGCATTCACGGAGCGGGATGCCAGTGGCCAGTGGTTGGTGTTCCACCTTCAGGCAGCAAAACACTGCAAGGAGCGGCAGTAGCCACAGAGGCATTCACGGAGCGGGATGCCAGTGGTTGGTGTTCCACCTTCACGAAGTGGAAGGATGGAGGGCTGCCATCTCCAAAAAAAACAACAAAAAAACAGGGGTGGGTAAGAGTATGGGGCAGGGGTGTGGCCTGCTTATTGCAGCGGTTGCTACCCCTAATTGAGCTGGATGTTCATTTGGATGCAGATCCGGCGCTGCTCTCTACATTGGTGGTGGGGTGGAGGGGAATTAAGCCTGGAGGGTACTGGAAGCCAATAGTAACAGGTGAGAGAGAGTAAAAGATTTAAAAAAAAATTTTTTAAATTAAAAAAAAAGGATAAACTGCATAGCTTGCTGGGCAGACTAGATGGGCCATTCGGTCTTCTTCTGCCGTCATTTCTATGTTTCTATATGATGTTAGTTTCCATATTAGGAGCTACCACACAGGAAAGAGCGTCATAGTGGATAATTCATTGACATCGTTGGCTCAGTGTGCTGTGGCAGTCAAAAAAGCAAACAGAATGTTAGGAATTATTAGGAAGGGAATGGTGAATAAAATGGAAAATGTCATAATGCCTCTGTATCGCTCCATGATGAGACCACACCTTGAATACTGTGTGGATTACAAACTGGTTAAAAGACATGAAACAGAGAGTAGGATTAAATGGTCAATTTTCTCAGTGGAAAAGGGTAAACAGTGGACTGCTTCAGGGATCTGTACTTGGACCGGTGCTTTTCAATATATATATAAATGATCTGGAAAGGAATACGACGAGTGAGGTTATCAAATTTGCGGATGATACAAAATTATTCAGAGTAGTTAAATCACAAGCGAATTGTGATACATTACAGGAGGACCTTGCAAGACTGGAAGATTGGGCATCTAAATGACAGTTGAAATTTAATGTGGATAAGTGCAAGGTGATGCATATGGGGAAAATAACCCATGCCATAGTTACACAATGTTAGGTTCCATATTAGGTGCTACAACCCAAGAATGAGATCTAGCCGTCATAGTGGATAACACATTAAAATCGTCGGTTCAGTATGCTGTGGCATTCAAAAAAGCAAACAGAGTGTTGGGAATTATTAGAAAGAGAATGGTGAATAAAACAGAAAATGTCATAATGCCTTTGTATCGCTCCATGGTGAGACCTCACCTTGAATATTGTGTACAATTCTGGTCGCCGCATCTCAAAAAAGATATAATTGCGATGGAGAAGGTACAGAGAAGGGCTACCAAAATGATAAGGGGAATGGAACAGCTCCCCTATGAGGAAAGACTAAAGAGGTTAGGACTTTTCAGCTTGGAGAAGAGACGGCTGAGGGAGGATATGATAGAGGTGTTTAAAATCATGAGAGGTCTAGAACGGGTAGATGTGAATCAGTTATTTACTCTTTCGGATAATAGAAAGACTAGGGGGCACTCCATGAAGTTAGCATGGGGCACATTTAAAACTAATCGGAGAAAGTTCTTTTTCACTCAATGCACAATTAAACTCTGGAATGTGTTGCCAGAGGATGTGGTTAGTGCAGTTAGTATAGCTGTGTTTAAAAAAGGATTGGATAAGTTCTTGGAGGAGAAGTCAATTACCTGCTATTAATCAAGTTGACTTAGAAAATACCACTGCTATTACTAGCAACGGTAACAGGGAATAGACTTAGTTTTGTGGGTACTTGCCATGTTCTTATGGCCTGGATTGGCCACTGTTGGAAATAGGATGCTGGGCTTGATGGACCCTTGGTCTGACCCAGTATGGCATGTTCTTAGTACTGTATTTCAAGTACAGTATACTGGTGCATTGTGAAGATGAATGCTGAGTAGCCATACATGGTTTAGGTAACAGGATAACCACTGACAGGAAGAAAAGGGATAGCAAGGAGAGCAGCAGCTAACTGGCCTCTGGCGCACCTTCCTTGGAAGGGGAAATGGTAGGTAAGGGCTATCAGGCAAAGTGTCTTTGTATAAGGTTTTGCCAAATCTGGCTGCCACTCAGTGTGCTCTCCTGGGCTCCTGCAGGGAGACATGGGGAATCCGGGGAGAGATTGGGATATACAGCCATTGGTATTCCATGGCATACAGTCAGATTATGGAATACACAGCAGAGCAACACAATCCTTGCAACTTTGGGTGGGGCATACATTAAAGCTCCACCCGTCTTGTCCAAACAGTGAAAACAACTTTTCAGAAGATGCTTTCTATGACACAGAAGGTAGACATTAGGCCTCATTGTACCTTGTCTCTGTCGGCATGTTGGGAATGGCAATGGAGGCGAGAAGCCAGGGCCTGCAACCATATCTTGAATCTCCTGTGCCAATGACAAAACAAACACATGAATCATAGCATTGACACTTGCAGATGTGACTGCCAAACCACAGCATACAATAAGACTGTATAAGGTAGCCTGCACTTTTGTTGAGCGTTAAAGGGTGATTGGCATGCCAAAAATGCCTTTCAAAATGTTGTTGCCCACTATATGTGCTGGATAGCTGTAGGGTAAAGGAGTTCATCTGTACATGAGTAGTAAATCTAATGTGCCTCCCAACCCAGCAAAGGCTATTGGTGTGTAGCTGGCTACCAAAGTCACACAGATACATAAGAGGTGACACACCTGGGTTAGCAGCAAAAGTCATATCTCATGCTGTGCATCCGAATGTGGCAGCTATGCATTCTGTCCTCCAAAGAAACCAATTAGTAAGCCCACAAACAGGGAATATGGCAACCCACCACCATGCACAAAATAATGGGCGTGGAACCAGTGTGTCAGTCTGTACAGAAATAATGTGCAATAAACTCCCAGATACATCCGTAACAGCCCAGATGTTATGGTGCTGTGGCGGCGGTGTGGATGGGTGAAGCTAGAGATTAACCAGTGACATTGTGAAACCTTCCAAGCTTAGGATAGGAATGGGTCCTTTTGGATAATCTAGATATGCTAAGTGTATAGCGCTTCCTCACACAGCAAACTTTACATCACATGCATTGTTTGCACTGACTGATTTTTTCAGCCTGTGAAACATGGGGACAAAAGGGCATGGCCTGGTCGAACGGCCACAATATGTGAATACAAGTCACTTAAGAACATAAGAACATAAGAAATTGCCGTGCTGGGTCAGACCAAGGGTCCATCAAGCCCAGCATCCTGTTTCCAAAAGAGGCCAAACCAGGCCACAACAACCTGGCAATTACCCAAACACCAAGAAGATCCCATGCTACTGATGCAATTAATACTCCAACCTTCACCAATACAAGGGAATACTTGTGTTGTGGTGTTTCTCCTGTACGGTGGCTCTGTTTAAGGACAACCAATTTTTAATTGGCCTTTTCATTCGCCCCGTCTATTACTCTTTATTATTGATATCTTGTAAAGAATTAATTTTTATTTTTTCTTCTTTTAACTATTTTCATAAAATCCCACCTCCCTGTTTGCTGAGGCGACCCATCAGTTAATTCTTGTATTTGAATACTTATCAAGGCTGCCGTTTCTGTTCCTTCTCACTGGGTCGCATCTGCCTGCCCGACATGGGCCATGTTTCGGCACTGAGTGCCTGCTTCAGGGGCTACGGGGGGGGGGGGGGGGGGAAACTGCTGTGTCCTCACCGGGTACACAGCGCCTGTAGTGTCTCCAGCTATAAAAACCAAAGCATTTAGCTCTTACTTAATCGTTATTGTAACTCAGCTCGTTTGTTATTTACCACTTATCAAATCTGTAACACTTACGTTTGTTGTGGTTATTCAGTTATACGTGGACGGCGCCTTACTTCCATGTCTAAGGCGCGTGTGCCTATACTGCACTTTTATACTTACCGTGGGTTAACTCCTCCCTTCACTCAACCGAGGCTAACGCCGGTGTGTTTAATTAGGGTGATTAGTGACCTATCCGGTATCTCAAAAAAAACTGTGCATTCATCGTAGTGTACATTCTCTACACCTCAGCTCCATAGAATATGAGGTGCTGTCTTCTATCTAAGCTGATGGCGCCAGTCCCTCATAATAAATTCAATTGATCAATAAATCATTGCTTCGCGCATTGTCATGCGGACCTGATGGGAGACTGAACACTCCCACGTCCGCTTGTAGTCTATTTTGGCTAACTAAGGAGACCGACCCTTCCGATTACCCTAAATCTTGTTATCCATGTGATTTTATACCCGGGCTCCATATTATTAAATGTTGCTCTGCTTAGTTATGTAAAATCCCCTCGTTCTCTATATTCTCTATGAGACCATATCTCCTCCTCTTACTTTGTGGTGCGGACCTATTGTAGACCTACCTCCTCTCACGTCTGCTGCTGTCTTCAACTTAATGGGCGGGGTTCCATCAATGGTACGGGGGGTGGATCCATCAAATACTTATTAAACTTTAATAATTCCTATCGGGGTCACTGGTTGGTTTAAAAGTATTGCTGTATCTACCCACCTCCCTTATGCTACAGTGATGGTTTTTTTTTAAAAAACTCTGTATTTTTATTACTTCATCTCTGGTTCACTCTGTTGACTCCATATGTTTTTCACTACGTTTCTGGTTCACTTTATTGATGCTTACTAAAAAATTCCACGGGGTCTTCCAGAGTCATATTTTTGCGTCAACTTTAGTCCCGTATCTCTAATCCTATCTGTTAGTTAGTCCTGGAGTGTTGCTCACTATTTGTTTACCATACTAGCCATTAGTGTTCACTAGGATCTGAAGGAAGGATAGATATCTGCCTTATATATGTGTTGTTTTTAAACTGTCTAAACTACCTTATATGCTTTACCCAATGCTGACATATGAAGATGGGTTATTTCTGCTGTATGTATACTATGATCCTTGTCTTTCCGAAAATTATCATTTTTTGTTAACCCTGAAAAAGTGGAGAAAACATTTAATGTTGATATAGGAGTGCTGTCTACTGTCTATGTGTGTGTGTTTTTCTCTCTCCTAAAATTTCTTACTCTTATGTAAAAACTGTCCAATCTATTTCCCGGTTCAGCCCATGGGGGGCTGTAGTGTTCCATGTGTAGATACATTTCTGTTCTATCTGTGTCAACTTTGAGTTCAGGTCTCCACCTCTTGGATGTTCTTGTAACTGATAAATTACTGCCACTTGGAGGTCCTCTGGTGGGTGGCCCAGTTCTTTCCAATGGTCGGTGAGTGGTGCCCCCTCTACTTGGTGTCTAAGACGGCTCACATGCTCCTGAATTCTGTTTTTTTAACTTTCTCATGGTCTTGCCTATATAGACTTTGTGGCAGGAACACCAAAGTGCATATATAACCTTTGTTGAATCACAGCTATATTCCTGAAGAAAATAAAACTTCTTTCTTCCTGGTATAGTGAGTGATGTACCTTCATACACATAGCTGCATGCGCTGCACTTCCCACATTTCTTTTGATTGCCTTCTTGATAAGTCTGTGCTTCTCTTAGAGGTAACAGATTAGAGTGAACCGTTAGATCCTTCAGATTTTTGGCTTTTGTTAGGGCAAACATTGGTTTCTCCCTAAAACCCGAATGGATTTGCAAGATGGGCCAATGTTTTAAAATGCTTCTTTTCAACATCTGTGTTTGCGGTGTGTACGGAAGAACACAGACCATCCTTTCATTTTTCTGTGGAGTTTTAGATTCAAGAAGAAAGTCTCTATTTGCCCATCTTGCCCTTTTGTATGCTCTCTTCACTACAGAGGGTGGATATCCTCTTTGTAAGAAACTGTTAGTCATGTCCTCAGATTGTGCCTTAAATTCTGCTGTTGTAGAGCATAATCTTCTGAGTCGCAAAAATTGACCTATTGGCAAATTGTCTCTTAGATGATTAGGATGAAAAGAGGAATAGTGCAATAAGGTGTTGCGGTCTGTGAGTTTTCGGAAGATGGCCACCCATAAAAAACTCATTCGAACAGAACTACATGCAGGCACTCTGATTGAATACTGTCGTATACAAAGGATTCCAAGAGGACTACGCGTACAGAAGGAACCAAGACTGTATGCAGAAGACCCGGAATTTGTACAAAACTGGAATAAAATACTTAATAAGTGTTCGCTGGATCTGATGATCTTAATCATTGAAAAAGCACAGACCACAGCGGTCCAAACAAAGGAAGAAATAGATAAAACCCTAGAGGAGATACATCAGGAAGAGCCAGAAGAGAAGTACCAGCAATCACTCACAGATCTCCAAGAGCAGATGGATAAATTTCGGGAAGAATTGAAACAATTCAAACTAACAAAATTTACAAGAGATGAAGGTGATTATAAAAAAGGTAATGTGTACCTTTGGATGTCAAACCAGAGATACCGGAAACCTAAGGTAACTTTCGCCGGCTCCTCCGATGACTCCTCAGAAGAAGATCAGAGATCAGGGAGAGGTACGACCGCAAGAACCAGTGAAGAGCAAGTCCCAGAAACAGACTCCCATTTTTTAGGACAATCCACTGCATGCAAGGACGACAAATGAATAAAAGACAACCAAAACAGCACAAGACGTCCTTACGGTCGCACCAGACAAACCAGGAACAAACAGTAGGAGCCCCGCAAGCGGGAGCCATTAACATATCTTCAATACCCCTTACAGCAGCTCAAGTATCAGTGTTAAATAAAGGGCTTTCATTCGCTCCAGTTAATCAATACACAGCATTTGAAGGGGAGAAGTTTTTACATCGATTCATCAGACAACTACGATTAAAATTGTTTTTTGCAAATACTGGAGAACAAATATCACGAAAGGATGAATTGGCGCCCCGGTCCACATGGGTACCACCAGGACCCATAGATCCAGTCATCTACACGTTTGCAGAGGTGGTCCGCAAAGAAAGTTTTAATAGAGTGATCCATTACCCGTCACGTCAACACAACCTAACACCAGCTGAAGTACAGGCACTTCAAGAGATTCGGTAAAATGCAGAAATCATAATAAAACCAGCGGATAAAGGAGGGTCAGTAGTGGTACAGGATAGATCGGCATATATCAATGAAGTAGAACGACAACTAAATGACAGCGAATACTATCAAAGACTTGATGCCGATCCAACTACAGTGATTAAAAGAGTAATTGATGCAAGAATAGATGAGGCATTGAAGGCCAATTGGATAACGGACAAAGAAGCAAGGTTTCTCACGGTGAAATATCCAGTGTGTCCGGTCTTCTACACAGTAGCTAAGATCCATAAATCCTTACAACAGCCACCGGGACGACCCATAGTATCATCAAAGGGATCACTTCTAGAACCACTTTCACAGTTCGTAGATCGTTCTTTGCGTAAATTCATACCAAAGATAACATCATACATACGTGATTCGGCCCATCTTATGACAATTTTACAAGAACTTCATCCAGATCCAAAATCCACTATATTGGTCACAGTAGATGTAATGGCGTTATACACCTCGATTCCGCAAATTGAGGCTATAGAAGTTATCATGAACACTCTCACCACGGTACAGGCACCACAAAGGATTCCAAATGAGTTCATTGTAGAATTGGCAAGCATAGCATTGCAAGAAAATTATTTTATGTTCTTAGGGAATTTCTATAAACAAATCAAGGGTACAGCAATGGGGGCCACTATGGCCCCTGACCTGGCAAATCTATACATGTCAGCATTTGAACAAAAGTGGGTGTATCAAAGTCCATATTATACACACGTGGAAGAGTGGAAAAGGTTCATTGATGATATATTTTTTATCTGGACAGGAGGAGAAGATGAACTTAATGCGTTCATTAGTTGGCTAAACAACTGCAATCCACATCTACGATTCACCAGTCAACATGATTCTCATACTATTTCTTTTTTGGACATTCAGATCTCATTAACAGATGAAGGATTTCATTTCACCATCTTCCGAAAACCCACAGACCGCAACACCTTATTGCACTATTCCTCTTTTCATCCTAATCATCTAAGAGACAATTTGCCAATAGGTCAATTTTTGCGACTCAGAAGATTATGCTCTACAACAGAAGAATTTAAGGCACAATCTGAGGACATGACTAACAGGTTCTTACAAAGAGGATATCCACCCTCTGTAGTGAAGAGAGCATACAAAAGGGCAAGATGGGCAAATAGAGACTTTCTTCTTGAATCTAAAACTCCACAGAAAAATGAAAGGATGGTCTGTGTTCTTCCGTACACACCGCAAACACAGATGTTGAAAAGAAGCATTTTAAAACATTGGCCCATCTTGCAAATCCATTCGGGTTTTAGGGAGAAACCAATGTTTGCCCTAACAAAGCCAAAAATCTGAAGGATCTAACGGTTCACTCTAATCTGTTACCTCTAAGAGAAGCACAGACTTATCAACAAGGCAATCAAAAGAAATGTGGGAAGTGCAGCGCATGCAGCTATGTGTATGAAGGTACATCACTCACTATACCAGGAAGAAAGAAGTTTTATTTTCTTCAGGAATATAGCTGTGATTCAACAAAGGTTATATATGCACTTTGGTGTTCCTGCCACAAAGTCTATATACAATTACCCAAATAAGGAGAACCTTATATCATATAACAAACGTCATTTAAAACACACATTTATTTAAGAGAGACACCACTTGATATAAACCCACATATACAGTCACATATTTAAAAACATCACAAACATGAACGTCATATAGGCAGAGAAATATTTATAAATATGATATCATCATAAACATTATAACCTCCAAATAAATTGTATTAAAGTGCTTCAGAGTGCCAGTTCTCGTAGCTTTCAGCTTCACAGATTGTTTCCATTAAATTCTCATAATATTTGAGCTTCACAGTTCTTCTTCAATGATCACTGCCATAATGAAATTCACTCAAATACTGCCCGTCACCACTCCCGATACTGATCCCGACGAAGATCTCCGTTTCACCTGACAAGCAGGCTTCTTCAGGGGAAACGTCTAATATCTCTGCAACAATCAGACATAACCATTTACCTCCTCCACATAAAACAAATAACCCCATATTGTTTAAACTATAAATCCTTACCATGTGAATCCAACCACGGGACACACAAAAATCGTTTATCCAAAACACGAATTTCTTCAAAATTCTTTAATTCACTTTAACTTCATCAAAACTTCATATCATTTCTTCAAGCTGGTCACAAAACTGCAAACCAAAAACGTTATTTCCAATCATCAAAACTTTAGAAATATAAGAAATGGAAGACAGCATACGACCTGAGCAAACGCTACCACCACGTACCTTCAAAAGTGGAAGTGACATCATCACTTCCTTTCTGCAAGGATCTCCATACTGCACACCCAATGCTCTGCCTACTCTATATATAGTCCTCAACCACCGCGATTACCAATTAAGGAACTTAAATGAATTCACTCACTCATCAACCCTATTCCAATGCTACAAACACCAGCGAAAACCACACAATCAACTTATGGCAACAAATCTGCACCAAAGCCCTTGAATAAGATCGACAATAAACTTCAACAAAACCAGAATAACTTCCAACCCTTCAATTATTTAATGAAAGCTCCCCACTCAATTGGACCATTGAGTCCATGTGGACTCACAGTGCCCCAATTGAAAATATAACGTTGTTCAACCCGTCTTAGAATAGCTGATAAATCACCCCCAAACTGCAATTTAATCTTTTTAATAATAAAGAATTTTAATTCTTCTATCGAATGACTATTATCACTCCAGTGTTTGACTAATGGAGCATTCTCAACACCTAACCTAATCCTGCTTCTATGTTCCCCAATACGTAATTTAATAGCTCTGGTAGTTTGCCCAATATAAATGAGCTGACATGGACAAATGATTGCATAAATCACGCCATTAGAAGTACAAGTAAACCTTTCTGGAATCACATAAGGCTGACACAAATTCGGATGATGAAACACTTTCAAAGGTAACACATGTTCACAAACAGAACAAGATCCACAGGCAAATTGACCCCATTCAGAAACCACTCCACTATCCAAACTCCCACCAAGCTTTAAATTATCATATAAGTTTTTCCGTTTTTTCAAAGAAAAAATAGGTTCCTCAACAAAAATATTTAATGGAGATAATACATGCCAATATTTTTTAACAATGTCTCTAATCTGGGCAGCCTTAGTTGAATAAGGAATAGTACAAACTAATCGGGAAAGAGGCTCCTTCTGCGAATTGATCAACAAATTCTCCCTGTTAGAAAACAGAGCACGTTTGTATGCTTTTTTTAAAACAGAGTTTGAATAACCACGGTTCTTAAATCTGGTCTTCAATTTTTCAGATTGTATTTTAAATTCATTAGTGGAGGTACATAGGCGTCTGTATCTAAGGAACTGTCCCACAGGTATATTATTTTTCAACTGCAGCGGATGAAAGCTACGAGAATGCAAAAGTGTGTTTTTATCCGTGGGTTTTCTGTATACAGAAGTCATTATCTGAAAATCCTGTAGAAATACCTTCATATCTAAAAAAGAAACCACATGTTTATCCATAGTCACTGAAAATTTCAAATTTGGATCACCACAATTAATGTCATGAAAAAAATTTTTAAGGTCCTCAACTTCCCCTCTCCAAACCATAAAAACGTCATCTATATACCTTCCCCACCAAAGAACCTGTGTATACCAATTGGACGAATAAACTACTCGTTGTTCAAATGCTGCCACATAAAGACATGCTAAAGTGGGCGCAATAGGTGAACCCATAGGGATTCCTTTGATTTGCAGAAAAAATCGAGATTTATATGAGAAATAACTATTGAATAATGTAATCTCTGCTATAGTCAACAAAAATTGTAATTTTTTCCCCGAAAAATCCATGGCCCCAAGTAGATCTTTAATAATATCAAGGGCAGCGGACTGTGGAACATTAGTATAAAGGGCAGTGATATCTGCTGTAACCAAAAGCCAATCTGATTCAACCTTGGGAAGTAACTTTAATTGGTTAAGAAAATGAATCGAATCCTTTATATACGAAGGAATAAGAAGTGCTCGAGGTTGTAAGATCTTATCTAGATATTTTGACAGTGGCTCAAAAATTGAACCTATCCCGGACACTATAGGTCGACCCGGCGGGGACTCAAGAGACTTATGAATTTTTGGCAAAATAAAAAAATGTGGAATACATGGACAAACCACTGTAAGATAATTAAACTCTTTGCTAGAAATAATCTTTTCCTTAAATGCTGTCTGTAAAATATTGTTAATCCGCGTGTGAATGTCACACGTGGGATCGGTATCTAAAGCTGTATAATATTCAGTATCTTCTAACTGTCTGAGCACCTCAATGTCATAATCCACTTCATCTAGCTCCATTAGTCAAACACTGGAGTGATAATAGTCATTCGATAGAAGAATTAAAATTCTTTATTATTAAAAAGATTAAATTGCAGTTTGGGGGTGATTTATCAGCTATTCTAAGACGGGTTGAACAACGTTATATTTTCAATTGGGGCACTGTGAGTCCACATGGACTCAATGGTCCAATTGAGTGGGGAGCTTTCATTAAATAATTGAAGGGTTGGAAGTTATTCTGGTTTTGTTGAAGTTTATTGTCGATCTTATTCAAGGGCTTTGGTGCAGATTTGTTGCCATAAGTTGATTGTGTGGTTTTCGCTGGTGTTTGTAGCATTGGAATAGGGTTGATGAGTGAGTGAATTCATTTAAGTTCCTTAATTGGTAATCGCGGTGGTTGAGGACTATATATAGAGTAGGCAGAGCATTGGGTGTGCAGTATGGAGATCCTTGCAGAAAGGAAGTGATGATGTCACTTCCACTTTTGAAGGTACGTGGTGGTAGCGTTTGCTCAGGTCGTATGCTGTCTTCCATTTCTTATATTTCTAAAGTTTTGATGATTGGAAATAACGTTTTTGGTTTGCAGTTTTGTGACCAGCTTGAAGAAATGATATGAAGTTTTGATGAAGTTAAAGTGAATTAAAGAATTTTGAAGAAATTCGTGTTTTGGATAAACGATTTTTGTGTGTCCCGTGGTTGGATTCACATGGTAAGGATTTATAGTTTAAACAATATGGGGTTATTTGTTTTATGTGGAGGAGGTAAATGGTTATGTCTGATTGTTGCAGAGATATTAGACGTTTCCCCTGAAGAAGCCTGCTTGTCAGGTGAAACGGAGATCTTCGTCGGGATCAGTATCGGGAGTGGTGACGGGCAGTATTTGAGTGAATTTCATTATGGCAGTGATCATTGAAGAAGAACTGTGAAGCTCAAATATTATGAGAATTTAATGGAAACAATCTGTGAAGCTGAAAGCTACGAGAACTGGCACTCTGAAGCACTTTAATACAATTTATTTGGAGGTTATAATGTTTATGATGATATCATATTTATAAATATTTCTCTGCCTATATGACGTTCATGTTTGTGATGTTTTTAAATATGTGACTGTATATGTGGGTTTATATCAAGTGGTGTCTCTCTTAAATAAATGTGTGTTTTAAATGACGTTTGTTATATGATATAAGGTTCTCCTTATTTGGGTAATTGTGTATATTGGGGAACCAATTTTTGATTATTTTCCCTCAGTTATTGTATAACAAAGTCTATATAGGCAAGACCATGAGAAAGTTAAAAAACAGAATTCAGGAGCATGTGAGCCGTCTTAGACACCAAGTAGAGGGGGCACCACTCACCGACCATTGGAAAGAACTGGGCCACCCACCAGAGGACCTCCAAGTGGCAGTAATTTATCAGTTACAAGAACATCCAAGAGGTGGAGACCTGAACTCAAAGTTGACACAGATAGAACAGAAATTTATCTACACATGGAACACTACAGCCCCCCATGGGCTGAACCGGGAAATAGATTGGACAGTTTTTACATAAGAGTAAGAAATTTTAGGAGAGAGAAAAACACACACACATAGACAGTAGACAGCACTCCTATATCAACATTAAATGTTTTCTCCACTTTTTCAGGGTTAACAAAAAATGATAATTTTCGGAAAGACAAGGATCATAGTATACATACAGCAGAAATAACCCATCTTCATATGTCAGCATTGGGTAAAGCATATAAGGTAGTTTAGACAGTTTAAAAACAACACATATATAAGGCAGATATCTATCCTTCCTTCAGATCCTAGTGAACACTAATGGCTAGTATGGTAAACAAATAGTGAGCAACACTCCAGGACTAACTAACAGATAGGATTAGAGATACGGGACTAAAGTTGACGCAAAAATATGACTCTGGAAGACCCCGTGGCATTTTTTAGTAAGCATCAATAAAGTGAACCAGAAACGTAGTGAAAAACATATGGAGTCAACAGAGTGAACCAGAGATGAAGTAATAAAAATACAGAGTTTTTTTTAAAAAAAACATCACTGTAGCATAAGGGAGGTGGGTAGATACAGCAATACTTTTAAACCAACCAGTGACCCCGATAGGAATTATTAAAGTTTAATAAGTATTTGATGGATCCACCCCCCGTACCATTGATGGAACCCCGCCCATTAAGTTGAAGACAGCAGCGGACGTGAGAGGAGGTAGGTCTACACTAGGTCCGCACCACAAAGTAAGAGGAGGAGATATGGTCTCATAGAGAATATAGAGAACGAGGGGATTTTACATAACTAAGCAGAGCAACATTTAATAATATGGAGCCCGAGTATAAAATCACATGGATAACAAGATTTAGGGTAATCGGAAGGGTCGGTCTCCTTAGTTAGCCAAAATAGACTGCAAGCGGACGTGGGAGTGTTCAGTCTCCCATCAGGTCCGCATGACAATGCGCGAAGCAATGATTTATTGATCAATTGAATTTATTATGAGGGACTGGCGCCATCAGCTTAGATAGAAGACAGCACCTCATATTCTATGGAGCTGAGGTATAGAGAATGTACACTACGATGAATGCACGGTTTTTTTTAGAGATACCGGATAGGTCACTAATCACCCTAATTAAACACACCAGCGTTAGCCTCGGTTGAGTGAAGGGAGGAGTTAACCCGCGGTAAGTATAAAAGTGCAGTATAGGCACACGCGCCTTAGACATGGAAGTAAGGCGCCGTCCACGTATAACTGAATAACCACAACAAACGTAAGTGTTACAGACTTGATAAGTGATAAATAACAAACGAGCTGAGTTACAATAACGATTAAATAAGAGCTAAATGCTTTGGTTTTTATAGCTGGAGACACTACAGGCGCTGTGTACCCGGTGAGGACACAGCAGTTTTCCCCCCCGTAGCCCCTGAAGCAGGCACTCAGTGCCGAAACATGGCCCATGTCGGGCAGGCAGACGCGACCCAGTGAGAAGGAACAGAAACGGTAGCCTTGATAAGTATTCAAATACAAGAATTAACTGATGGGTCGCCTCAGCAAACAGGGAGGTGGGATTTTATGAAAATAGTTAAAAGAAGAAAAAATAAAAATTAATTCTTTACAAGATATCAATAATAAAGAGTAATAGATGGGGCAAATGAAAAGGACAATTAAAAATTGGTTGTCCTTAAACAGAGCCACTGTACAGGAGAAACACCACAACACAAGTATTCCCTTGTATTGGTGAAGGTTGGAGTATTATTGCTGAAAGGGAAGAGGTTGGTTAATGTATATTGATGCAATTAATAGCAGTGGCTATTCCCTAAGTAAACTTGATTAATAGCCGTTAATGGACTTCTCCTGTTATCAGTGGACCCTTGGCCCGGCGCGAGAAGTCACCCACCTGAAGAACCTGGTGCCTCTCGTCTCCGGAAGGTGGAATCCAGAAGGAACCCCTCAGTATCTCTGGGCCAGAGTCACGGCAGGGAGATACAGGCCAGGAACCTGACCACGGTGATGGTTCCAGGCAGGGGTCGGTGTAGAATCCGGTACTAGATAGGCAGTGGACAAGCAGGGTCAAAGTCCAATCCGGGTCTAGGCAGGCAGCAGGCAAACAGGGTCAAAGTCCAGTCCGGGTCTAGGCAGGCAGCAGGTAAGGCAGGGTCAAAGTCCAATCCGGGTCTAGGCAGGCAGCAGGCAAGGCAGGGTCAAAGTCCAATCCGGGTCCAGGCAGGCAGCAGGCAAAGCAGGGTCAAAGTCCAATCCGGGTCTAGGCAGGCAGCAGGCAAGGCAGGGTCAAAGTCCAATGCGGGTCCAGGCAGGCAGCAAGCAAGGCAGGGTCAAAGTCCAATCCGGGTCCAGGCAGGCAGCAGGCAAGGCAGGGTCAAGAAGGCAGGAGTCCGAACACAACACCGGTAACGAGCAAAGCAAAGAACCTATTGAAAGGCAATCAGCTGCTCACAGAGTCGCCCTTAAATCTCCCGCCCTGGCTGACGTCATCTTCCGGGGACGGCCTCTCTTCCGCGCCTCGACCCCTTTAAGGGGCATAGCTAACTTTGTCCCTGCTGATGCTGCTCCTCGGGGGGACGCCATCTTGGTGCCGCGGCCGGAGCGCCGTGGCCCGCGCACAAGCGAAGTCGGAACGGACCCGCTGGAGAAGGTAGGGGGGCCGGATTGCATGTGGCCGCGATCGGGAAGCACAACAGTACCCCCCTTCTTACGCCCCCTCCTGGAGGGGCCAGGTTTCTCCGGGTGTGCGAGGTGAAAGTGGTGAAGCAAGGACTTATCCAATATATTAGCCATCGGTTCCCAGGAGTTCTCCTCCGGACCGAAACCCTCCCAGGCGATCAAATACTCCCATCTCCTATGGTGGCGACGACAATCAAGGACTTCACGAACTTGATAGATAGCATCCTCCTCTGCCTCTACGGTAGGGTCTTGGCGAGGAGTCATATGGAACGGAGAGGTAATCAGAGGCTTCAAAAGAGAAACATGAAAAGAGTCGTGAATTCGAAGACTATGGGGAAGTCGAAGCCGGTAGGTTACTGGTCCCAGACGTTCACGGATGAGGAAGGGCCCGATGTACTGGGGAGCGAGCCTCATGGAAGGAACCCGAAGGCGTAAATGACGAGTAGAAAGCCAAACCCGGTCCCCCGAAAGGAATTGCGGAGCGGGACGACGATGCTTATCTGCCATCCGTTTAGCAGTCGCAGCCGCTTTGTGAAGACGCTCATTAGTAGCCTCCCACAGGTCATGAAGCCTCTGGGCCGAAAGCTGAGCTGCAGGCGAAGCCACCGTAACAGGCAACGGGAGAGGAGGTCGGGGCTGCTTCCCAAAGACGACCTGGAAGGGAGACTGCCCAGTGGCGGAATGCACATGTGAGTTATGGGAAAATTCAGCCCACGGTAAGAGACTGGCCCAATCATCCTGACGATGGTTCACAAAAAGGCGTAAAAACAACTTTAAACCTCTATTGACCCGTTCAGCCTGACCATTTCCTTGCGGGTGGAAGGCAGTGGTAAAGTCCAGATGGATGCCGAACTTCAGAATCTGGCCGTAAACTGAGGCCCCCTGTCAGAGGTGATGTGGAGTGGGAGCCCGTGAAAACGGAAGACATGGGAAGCAAATAAGTCCGCCAATTCAGGAGCAGAGGGCAATTTGGGTAACGGGACAAAGTGGGCCATTTTGGAAAAACGGTCGACCACAACCCAGATAACCTGGTTCCCACCAGACGTAGGTAAATCAACAACAAAGTCGGTGGAAATGTGAGTCCAAGGCTCGTGAGGAGGGGAAAGGGGTTGGAGGAGCCCCCAAGGTCGACCCGGTAACGGCTTCTGCTGGGCACACTTAGGACAGGAAGAAACATAGGCCCGTACATCCCCCTTCATCTTAGGCCACCAGTAATATTGAGCCAATAGTTCCCAGGTCTGTCTACTCCCAGGGTGTCCTGCTGCCAGAGAGTCGTGAGCCCAAGACAGTACTTTGGGGCGTAATTTGAGCGGTACCACCGTCCTTCCAGGGGGGACTGTGTTGGTGACTGCCAGAATCAGTTTGGCGGGGTCAATAATGTGGTTCAGAGTCTCCGGAAGATCGTCTACCTCGAAAGATCGAGAGAGAGCATCAGCCCGTCCATTCTTGGTAGCTGGATGAAAACGAAGGACGAAGTCAAATCGGGAGAAGAACAGTGACCAGCGGGCTTGGCGGGGATTGAGGCGTTGAGCCCTGTTAAGATATTCTAGATTTTTATGGTCAGTGTAGACCGTGATGGTGTGTTGTGCTCCTTCCAACCACTGTCTCCATTCGTCAAAAGCCATCTTAATGGCCAGTAACTCCTTATCGCCAATTCCATAATTCTTCTCTGCGGGAGAAAATTTCCGAGAGAAAAAGGAGCAGGGAAACAACACACCTCGGGTAGAGTGTTGGCTGAGAACAGCACCAACAGCTACTTCAGATGCGTCTACCTCCACGATAAACGGACGACTTGGGTCCAGATGATGCAGACATGGTTTCTCTAAGAAGGCTGTCTTTAATTCTCTAAATGCTTGTATGGCCTCCTGGGACCAAATCTTGGTGTCTGCCCCCTTCCTGGTCAAGGCGGTAATAGGTGCAACGATGTGAGAATAGTGTGGGATAAAATTCCGATAAAAATTGGAAAAACCCAGGAACCGCTGTATGGCCCGTAGTCCCTTGGGTTGTGGCCAATCTTGAATACAGGCCACTTTCTCTGGGTCCATCTGAAACCCCGTGGTGGATACAATAAATCCCAAGAAAGGTATGGATTGTCTTTTGAAGAGGCATTTCTCTAGTTTAGCAAACAGGTGATTCTCTCTTAGTCGTTGGAGAACGAGTTTAACATCTCTGCGATGGGTATCCAAATCCTTAGAATAAATGAGAATATCGTCCAGGTAAATGATCACTTGTTTATTAGGGATTGTGAATCGTTTTTTTAACGATTAAAATTATCGTCCGATAATTTTAATATTGTCTTAAATCGTTATAGAACACAATACAATAGAAATTCTAACGATTTATCGTTAAAAATCGTTAAATCGTGTTAGTGCGCACTAACAGAAAATGATACAAATTGACACTTTCCAGGTCAGTTAGGAATGAATATGTATTCCTATTGGCTGGCTGCCCTCTTATCTATTGATGTTACCAAGGTTCTCACTGAGGTGATGGTTTGGGGGGATGGGAAATGGAAACTGTTGGTAGTTGACATAAAAAGTAATGTGATCAGTCAATATGACTAGAACTTGTGCCCTATTCCTGATACCAGGGGTGTTGTGATCTTCCTGCACTCAGTGCCCCTATCCCTGATACCAGGGGTGTTGTGATCTTCCTGCACACAGTGCCCTAACCCTGACACCAGGGGTGTTGTGATCTTCCTGCACACAGTGCCCTAACCCTGATACCAGGGGTGTTGTGATCTTCCTGCATGCAGTGCCCTATCCTGCCTGCATTACTAGTGAGAGGCTGGCTTCACAGACAGGGGGAGCTGCCTGACCCTCACTCCTGACTTCCCCCATGTCCCAGCCAGTGAATGGTGTGTGGGTGAGGGGGGGGAGGGGAGGATGGTGAAGTCTGAGACAGCTCCCTCCCTGCATTACTAGTGAGAGGCTGGCTTCACAGACAGGGGGGGAGCTTCCTGACCCTCACTCCTCCCCTCCCCCATGCCCCAGCCAGTGAATGGTGTGTGGGTGAGGCGGGGGGGGGGGGGGGGGAGGATGGTGAGGCTGAAACAGCTCCTTCCCTGCATTACTAGTGAGAGGCTGGCTTCACAGACAGGGGGGGAGCTGCCTGACCCTCACTCCTGACTTCCCCCATGTCCCAGCCAGTGAATGGTGTGTGGGTGAGGGGGGGGGAGGATGGTGAAGTCTGAGACAGCTCCCTCCCTGCATTACTAGTGAGAGGCTGGCTTCACAGACAGGGGGGAGCTGCCTGACCCTCACTCCTGACTTCCCCCATGTCCCAGCCAGTGAATGGTGTGTGGGTGAGGGGGGTGGGGGGGGGAGGATGGTGAAGTCTGAGACAGCTCCCTCCCTGCATTACTAGTGAGAGGCTGGCTTCACAGACAGGGGGGAGCTTCCTGACCCTCAGTCCTCCCCTCCCCCATGCCCCAGCCAGTGAATGGTGTGTGGGTGAGGGGGGGGGGGGGGGAGGATGGTGAGGCTGAAACAGCTCCTTCCCTGCATTACTAGTGAGAGGCTGGCTTCACAGACAGGGGGGAGCTGCCTGACCCTCACTCCTCCGGGGTATTGTGATCTTCCTGCACACAGTGCCCTATCCCTGATACCAGGGGTGTTGTGATCTTCCTGCATGCAGTGCCCTATCCCTATTAATACCAGGAGTGTTGTGATCTTCCTGCACACAGTGCCCTATCCCTAATACCAGGGGTGTTGTGATCTTCCTGCACACAGTGCCCTATCCCTAATACCAGGGGTGTTGTGATCTTCCTGCACACAGTGCCCTATTCCTGATACCAGGAGTGTTGTGATCTTCCTGCATGCAGTGCCCTATCCCTGATACCGGGATGTGTGCAAGAAGATCACAACACCCCCCGGTATCAGGAATAGGGCACTGTGTGCAAGAAGATCACAACACCCCCGGTATCAGGAATAGGGCACTGCGTGCAGGAAGATCACAACACCCCCGGTATCAGGAATAGGGCACTGTGTGCAGGAAGATCACAACACCCCCGGTATCAGGAATAGGGCACTGTGTGCAGGAAGATCACAACACCCCTGGTATTAGGGATAGGGCACTGTGTGCAGGAAGATCACAACACTCCTGGTATTAATAGGGATAGGGCACTGTGTACATGAAGATCACAACACCCCTGGTGCCAGGGTTAGGGCACTGTGTGCAAGAAGATCACAACACTCCTGGTATTAATAGGGATAGGGCACTGTGTGCAGGAAGATCACAACACCCCTGGTGTCAGGCTTAGGGCACTGTGTGCAGGAAGATCACAACACCCCTGGTGCCAGGGTTAGGGCACTGTGTGCAGGAAGATCACAACACTCCTGGTATTAATAGGGATAGAGCACTGTGTGGAGGAAGATCACAACACCCCCGGTATCAGGAATAGGGCACTGTGTGCAGGAAGATCACAACACCCCTGGTATTAGGGATAGGGCACTGTGTGCAGGAAGATCACAACACTCCTGGTATTAATAGGGATAGGGCACTGTGTACATGAAGATCACAACACCCCTGGTGCCAGGGTTAGGGCACTGTGTGCAGGAAGATCACAACACCCCTGGTATCAGGGTTAGGGCACAAGTTCTAGTCACATTGACTGATCACATTACTTTTTTTGTCAAGCTACCAACTGTTTCCATTTCCCATCCCCCATATATTGTCAGTGAGAACCTTGGTAACATGAATAAATAAGAGGGCAGCCAATAGGAATACATATTCATTCCTAAACTGACCTTAACTGACCTGAAAAGTGTCAAATTGTATCATTTTCTGTTAGTGCGCACTAACTCCCGTTAGTGCGCACTAATCGGAAAAAAAACGATTTTTTAACGATTTTTTTAACTAAAAAATCGTGCCTAACACGATTTTCTTTCTCCTGCCAGACGATTTCTATCGTTAAGACGATATGGAACATGATTTCACATCCCTATTGTTTATATAACCATGTCCCGAAATACTTCATTCATCAGGTTCTGGAAAAACCGCAGGTGCGTTACACAAGCCAAAAGGCATGACCAGGTTATTCATAATGACCATTGCGGTATTAAAAGCGGTCTTCCACTCATCACCGGGCTTGATCGGACCAAGTTATAGGCACCTCGTAGGTCGAGTTTCGAGAATACCTTAGCACCATGCAGTTGGTCTAGTAGTTCGGGTATCAAGGGCAACGGGGTAACGATCCTTGCGAGTGATAGCATTAAGTCCTCTGTAGTCGATTTGCATGGCCTTAATGACCCAGCAGGAGATGTGGAAGGTCAGATGAAACCCCGAGCGAGATTCTCTTCGATATATTCGGCCATGGCCTGTGATTCAGGTCCCGAAAGTGGGTAAATCCTCCCTCTAGGTGGGATGGCGTTAGGTAGTAGATTAATTGCACAGTCAAATCTACGGTGGCAAGGAAGAATCTCCGCTCCTTCTTTAGAAAAGACATCCAAGAATTTGGAGTATTGATGTGGCAGCCCGATCTTGGTAGCGGTCATCGGTATCACTGGTTGATGAGACCAGTGAATACAGACCTCCTGACATTCTGGCCCCCAGGCTGCAATCTGCAGGGTCCTCCAGTCCATGACTGGAGAGTGTTTTTGTAGCCATGGTAGGCCCAGGACCACTGGATGGACTGCTTTTTCTAAAAAAAAAAAGATATCTCCTCTCTGTGCAAAATTCCAGTGAGTAGCACTATAGGAGCGGTTTTACAGGTAACTCGTCCAGGCAAGTTCTCCCCTTAAATGGAAGAAATAAACAGCGGGATCTGGCAAGGCTGTGTGGGAATCTGGAGTTGATGAACCAGTTCGGCCAGTATAAAATTCCCTCCTGCTCCGGAATCAACCAACGCTTGAGTGGTGAATGATCCATGCCCTCCTTGCAACATAACAGGAACCACAAACTGAGGAGCTGGATCTCCCCCTAGTGTCTGCTCCTCAGAAATGCCTAGGATCGGTAGTTTCCCGGACGCTCGGGACATTGGGCGAGAAGATGACCCTTGTTGCCACAGTATAAGCAGAGGCCCATCCTTCTTCGGCGTTGTTTCTCTTCTAGCGTCAGATGACTCCTACCAAGCTGCATGGGCTCTTCTTTGGACTCCGTAGAAACCTCCGTGGTGGCGGGAGCCACCAAAGGATGGGAGAAGTGGGGAGCCAAGGGTACCAGACGACGAGGAGGTCTGGATTCCTTGACCCGTTTTTGAATCCGTCGGTCTATGCGACCTGCCAAATCGATAAGTGCGTCTGGGAGGTCTCGTCCCGCCAGTTCGTCTTTGATGCGAGGAGACAGTCCTTCCAGGAAAATACCTCGAAGGCAGTCAGATTGCCATCCTAATTCAGAAGCCAAGGTGCGGAAGGCAATAGCGAAGTCAGCCAAGGTCCCTGACCCTTGACGTAGATTAAGAAGTTCCGACGAGGCAGTAGAAAGTCTTCCAGGTTCGTCGAATACTTGGCGAAAGATGGAAACGAATCTTGTTAAGTCGTTTAAAATCGCATCTCCTCTCTCCCAGATGGGTGATGCCCAGGCCATAGCTTTCCCGTCCAGTAAAGATATGATGAAGGAAGTTTTTGTCCGATCATTGGGAAACTGTGGTTCTTGCAAGGAGAAACGGATGAAGCATTGGTTAAGGAAACCTCGACAATTCTTAGCCTCCCCAGAGAAACGAGGTGGTGCTGGTAAATGTGAAACTGAGGCTGAGTTACTGGGCGGAGGAGGTGGTGGAGCTGCCACTTCGGCTCCACGAGGAACCTCCAACCGCCGCACCAATCTGTCCACGGTAGCCGTTCATGCCTCTAAACTCAATTGCTGCTGCTGTCGCTGCTGCATCAACTGTTGAGCAAGGCCGGGAATTGCCTGAAGACCGGACAGATCCACCGGGTCCATGGCCTTTCAATCTGTTATCAGTGGACCCTTGGCCTGGCGCGAGAAGTCACCCACCTGAAGAACCTGGTGCCTCTCGTCTCCGGAAGGTGGAATCCAGAAGGAACCCCTCAGTATCTCTGGGCCAGAGTCACGGCAGGGAGATACAGGCCAGGAACCTGACCACGGTGATGGTTCCAGGCAGGGGTCGGTGTAGAATCCGGTACTAGATAGGCAGTGGACAAGCAGGGTCAAAGTCCAATCCGGGTCTAGGCAGGCAGCAGGCAAGGCAGGGTCAAAGTCCAATGCGGGTCCAGGCAGGCAGCAGGCAAGGCAGGGTCAAAGTCCAATCCGGGTCAGGCAGGCAGCAGGCAAGGCAGGGTCAAGAAGGCAGGAGTCCGAACACAACACCGGTAACGAGCAAAGCAAAGAACCTATTGAAAGGCAATCAGCTGCTCACAGAGTCGCCCTTAAATCTCCCGCCCTGGCTGACGTCATCTTCCGGGGACGGCCTCTCTTCCGCGCCTCGACCCCTTTAAGGGGCGGAGCTAACTTTGTCCCTGCCGATGCTGCTCCTCGGGGGGACGCCATCTTGGTGCCGCGGCCGGAGCGCCGTGGCCCGCGCACAAGCGAAGTCGGAACGGACCCGCTGGAGAAGGTAGGGGGGCCGGATCGCATGTGGCCGCGATCGGGAAGCACAACATCTCCTCCAAGAACTTATCCAAACCTTTTTTGAACCCAGCTACTAACTGCACTAACCACATCCTCTGGCAACAAATTCCAGAGCTTTATTGTGCATTGAGTGAAAAAGAATTTTCTCTGATTAGTCTTAAATGTGCTACTTGCTAACTTCATGGAATGCCCCCTAGTCCTTCTATTTTTCGAAAGTGTAAATAACTGATTCACATCTACTCGTTCAAGACCTTTGCTGTAGTTACACGATGGTAGCTCCTAATATGGAACCTAACATCGTGTAACTACAGCAAGGGTTATTTTTCCCTATATGCAACACCTTGCACTTGTCCACATTAAATTTTATCTGCCATTTAGATGCCCAATCTTCCAGTTTTGCAAGGTCCTCCTGTAATGTATCACAATCCGCTTGTGATTTAACTACTCTGAATAGTTTTGTATCATCCGCAAATTTGATAACCTCACTCGTCGTCGTATTCCTTTCCAGATCATTTATATATATATATATTGAAAAGCACCGGTCCAAGTACAGATCCCTGAGGCAGTCCACTGTTTACCCTTTTCCACTGAGAAAATTGACCATTTAATCCTACTCTCTGTTTCATGTCTTTTAACCGGTTTGTAATCCACAAAAGGACATCGCCTCCTATCCCATGACTTTTTAGTTTACATAGAAGCCTCTCATGAGGGACTTTGTCAAATGCCTTCTGAAAATCCAAATACATTACATCTACCAGTTCACCTTTATCCACATGTTTATTAACCCCTTCAAAAAAATGAAGCAGATTTGTTAGGCAAGACTTCCCTTGGGTAAATCCATGTTGACTGGCCACCAATCGTGTACTCCACCACATGCACCCCCCCTCCCACCCATTTTGGTGCCATCATGCACATACATATAGGTAGACAGGTATCTTAGAAAGAAAAGTGTATCATGGCTACAATCCAACCGTCACTATACAGGCCAGCCTCAAAATTGTCAAAGAGCCCTGATTGCCTAAATATAAAGGAATCATGTGTGGCTCCTGGGTTTCTGGCCACCATGTCCAGGATGTGCATTCCAGCATCAAAGACCACTTGGATGTTGATGGAGTGGAAGAGCTTTCCATTGTGATTCGTCTCCCTCTCTGATGGAGTGGATTGATGGCCACGTGAGTGCATTCGTTAGCTCTGACAACATTTGGGAAGTGTGCGAAGGCATAGAAACCTCCCTTCAAGTCCATCAACTCCTGACGGTCACATGGAAATTTGATGTAACGATTAATGCAGTCAGTGGCTTCTTCAATGACCTGGTCGAGACAGCTTGAGAAAATGGTTTGGGACATCCCCCCCAGGACCCCTACTGTGGTTTAGAAGGAGCCACTTGCCGTAAAATGAAGAACAGCCAGGAGTTTGGTGAGGCCAGGGATAGCGTGGGACCTTTGGGTGACCGGATCCAGATCCCCTTGGAGGTCTTCATATAATTCCTGGATTGCTCGAGAGCTGAGGCAATACATGCTAACCCCAAAGTCCTCTGACATGCCCAGCAGGAAGTTGTGTGGTGGAAATATACACTCCCTGTATCTCCAAGGCCTGTGTGCTGGATGCTCGAGCAGGCCCTGAGCCGGCGGTACCACAGCCTCTGCCACTGGTGCTGGTACTTCCATGAAAAGTCTTGGAAGTAGCTTTGGCTGTTGTTCACATTATTCTTCTTCCACGTATTCTTATCTGCAGTGAGCCTGGCCAGGCATCATGTATGCCTCTACAAGTACACTTGACACAAACAAAATTACTTTAATAACCCAGTTAAAACAAGCATTTTTATTGGTCCAGGAAGGCATGGTAGGAGTGTGTGTTATGTTTGGAGTTTTTTTTGCGCGTGATACATACCACAATAATACCGTGCTGCGCGTTAACAGGTGAAATAATTATTTTTTGGCCCTTAATACTAAGAAAAAGGTGTAGTTATTTCCTGCAAAAAAAGCCCGTGATAACGTGCGATAGGTATCACACACAGTGCTACCACCCCCTACTTTACATTTATCCCGCCCACATCCTGCCTACTTTTATATTGCTAAATTTGCATACACAATTTGCGATATGCTGTTTATTGCATGCGTTAGACTGAGACCTGGTCCATACTTCTGCCAGAGAGATGGTTTCAGTGATAGTGGCCAGACATCAACTCTGAAATTGCATCGACCAACCAATTCCACAGACAAAGTCTAATCTTATGAAATTGCCTTTTAAAGGATCACTCTTATTTGAGAGTGAGTTAGAAAAAATGGCTGATAAGTGGGAAGGGTTTTAGGTTCCTCGGTTGCCAGAAGATAAGAAGCAGGCACTGTGCCCGTTTGGCATGAGAGGCCGTACTAGGGGTTTCAAATGATTTCAACCCTGCAGAGGAGCAGCTTCGCAGAGGGCTAGGCTTTTGGTTAAGTCTCAGTCCTTTTGGCCCAGGCAGCCCAGATGGGGTGTAGCTTGGGTAGTGGTGCTTCCCAACCCCTTCAATGAAGGTGAACCACCTCCCAAAGCAGGAGATAGGGGGTCGTCTATCTCTGTTTTATTGGAAGTGGGTCAGAATCATGTCAGACCACTTGGTTCTGGAGGTAATAAGGGAAGGCTGTGTTGTGGAATTTCTCAATGTTCCTCAGGATGTCTTCATGGAGTTTCCCTGCAGCTTCCCACAAAAGAGGCAGGCAGTGGAGTTTACGTTGTCAAGGCTCCTGAGCATGCAGGCCATGATTCCAGTGCTCAAATCATAAGAAAATATGGTCCGTTATTCCATTTATTTCATTGCGCCCAAGAAGGAGGGGTTTTTTCATCCCATCCTGGACTTGAAGGGAGTCAATTGTCATTTACGAGTGATTCAGTTCCCTGATGGAAACAGTGATAATGGTAGTAGCAGCAGGGAAGTTTCTTATGACTCTGGATTTGTCAGAGGCATACCTATATATTCCCATTCGTCTGGTGCATCAATGATTTATGCAGTTCACCATTTTGGGGTGACATCAGTTTAGAGCACTCCCCTTAGATTTGGTTACCGCTCCCAAACTTTTTCCAAGTCATGGTGGTGGTAGCGGAAGCATTGAGAAAGGATGACATTCTGTTCATCCAATATCTGAACAACTGGCTAATTTGGGCCAAAAGCTTGGAAGAGAGTCTTCAGGCCTCGTGCAAGGAGCTAGGTGCAGGAGCTAGGCTGGGTGGTGAACTTGTTCAAGAGCAATTTATAGCCAGCCCACACACTGGAGTATCTCAGTGTTGATTACAACATAAAGCAAGGCAGGGTTTTTCTTCCGGAGATTCACATTCAGAAGCTATTGATGAAAGCAGTTCGCCCAACTTATGGCCTTACCTGTAGGTGCTCAGTTTGATGACGGCCATCCTAGAGATGGTTCCATGGCAAGAGTGCGTATGCATTCTGTTGAAAGCACTATGCTTGCCTGGTGGAGTCCACAGTCTTAGGACTATTTGATACAGCTTCAGTTATCAGTGGAGATTGGCATCCAACTGAATGGTGGCTGTAGGCAGATCATCTAAGGAAGGGAGTTTCCTTGCAGGCTCTGGACTGGCTGATGCTCACAATGGATGCAAGCCTCCAGGGTTGGGGGGCTCACTGTTAGGCGTTGACTGTGCAGGGGCACTGGAGTGCAGAGGAGTCGCTCTCGAGCATCAATCATCTGGAAGCGCATGCTGTTTGGTTGGCATGCTTGCGGTTTGCTGACCGCTTGCAGGGTCAAGTGGTCTGAGTGACGTCAGATTGCGGGCCGGATTTTAAAAGGATTATGCACGCCGGGCCTATTTAAAAAAGACCCGGTGACGCGTAAGTCCCGGGTCTTGCAAAAAGGGGTGGGGAGGGGGCGGGACCAGAGGCCTCTGACAGAACGGCCATTGCCACTGTGTCGGAGGATCACGTACCGGCAGGCTGCCGGCGCACGCATCTTATGCCTGCCCGGAGGCAGGCGCAAAAGGTAAAATAAAATTTTTGGGGGTGTTAAGAGTAGGGCTAGGGGGAGGAAAGGTAAGGGGAAGGGGTGGGAAGGTCAGGTTAGGGGGAAGGGAAGTTCCCTTCCAGGCTGCTCTGATTTCGGAGCAGCCTAGGAGGGAATGGGGGAAGGCTGCGTGGCTTGGAACATGCAAGGTGCACAATTGTGCACCCCCTTGTGCATGCCAACCCCGGATTTCATAACTCGCGCGCGCGCCTGCAAGTTATAAAATCGGGTGTACATGTGCGCACACATGTACGCCCACTCGCACCTTTTTAAAATCTACCCCAGTGTGATGACAGTGGCTTAGATCAATCACCAGGGAGGAACCAAGTGTCAACAAGTGTCACAGGAAATAGATCTCCAGGAGATCTCTGCCTTCCACATTGAGGGAAAAGACAATATGAGAGCTGATTTTCTCAGCAGACAGTCTGTATCCAGGAGTATGGGAATTGTTGGATGGAGCTTTCCAATTCATAGGGGGCCACTGGGGCCTACACATCTAGACTTGCTAGTGACATCGCGCAATGTGAAGGTACCTCGTTTCTTCAGTCGTAGGTAAGATCTAAAATCTCTGGGCATTGATGCTGTAGTGCAGGAGTAGCCAAAGGGCAAAATTCTGTATGCCTTCCCCCAAGGCCCTTGTTGGGCAGGTTTGTTTGAAGGATCAAGAGGCACATGGAGATGGTGCTTCTGGTGGCTTCCAACTGGCCGAGAATGCCATGGTAAGCAGATCTGCGGAGACTCTTGCCTGGCTCTCCCCTCCGGTTTCCACTCCAATCAGATCTGTTGTGACAGAGGCCTATTAGTCACGAGGATTTGAATCAATTTTGTCTCATAGTACGATCCTTGAAAGGGCTCAGTTGCTGAAGCATGGATATTCCACTGCTGTGATTTCCATCTTGCTTCAAGCTTGGAAGTTCTCAACCTCCTTAACCTGTGTTTGGGTTTGGCAAGTGTTTGAGGCTTGGTGTGAGGAATGAGGAGTTTATCCTTAGTCGATTAAGATCCCATTCATTTTGGACTTTTTGCAGGATGGGTTGATTAAAGGCTTGGCCCTTAATTCCTTGAAAGTACAGGTGAGGGCTATTTCCTGTTTCCAGGGCCAAGTGAATGGTGGATTCTTGTTGGCCCATCCGGATGTGACCTGGTTTTTGAAAGGGGCGAAGCATCTTCATCCTCCGTTGCAGTTGCTGATGCCCTTGTGAAGCCTAATCTGGTTCTGGATTTTCTAGCGGGTTCCACCTTTTGGCCACTGCATACCCTCTCCTTGAGATTATTTATTTATTTAAAATTTTTATATACCGACATTCATCCAGGATATCATATTGGTTCACATTGTAACATAAACAGGCGCCAGGCATGGCGCTTTACATTGAACGATTAAAACATGTAAACAGGGTATTAACAGAGGGTGGGAGATATCATGGGAAAGTTTGCGTTAAATAATAAACAACGTTTGCAATTATATACATATGTACAATGGAAAAAAAAAAACTATGATGTGAGAGTTTCTAGGCAGGCTAGTAAGAGAAAAAGGGGAGAGAGAGGAGAGAGGAGAGTGGAGAAGGAGGGAGGACGGGGGAAAGAGGTAGGAGAGGGGAGAGAGGGAGAGGAGAGAGGGGCAGTGAAGGAGGAGTGGAGGGGCGGTGAAGGGGGGAGAAAGTGGAGGGGAGAGTGGAAGGTGGAAAAAATGGATAGGAAAGAGTGAAAGATTAGGTGTATGCTTTAGCAAAGAGCCATGTCTTAAGCTTCCGCTTGAAAGATTTGAGGCATTCCTCTTGCCGTAATTCAACTGGCATTGTATTCCAGAGGGTCGGCCCGGTTATCGATAGTGCGCGGGCTCTCGTGGAAGTAAGTTTGTAGAGTTTAGGAGAAGGGATAGGCAATGGTTGCAAGGTTGTGCATGTCTGGTAGGCTTATTAGCCTGATGTAAACGGAAGGAATCATTAAACCAGTTCATTTCAGGGTTGTATAAGGCCTTGTGGATGAGAGAGAGAGCCTTATATTGTATGCGGGAGGCTATTGGAAGCCAATGAAGATCTTTTAGAACAGGGGTAATATGGTCATGTTTACGTAAATTGGTCAATATCCGGGCTGTGGTGTTTTGCAGAATTTGAATAGGATGGATGGCATTGTTAGGTAGGCCGAGAAGTAGGGAATTGCAATAGTCAGTTTTGGCGAAGATTGTAGTTTGAAGCACTGTACGGAAATCAGGCGGATGGAGTAAGGGTTTGAGTTTTTTTAGTGTGTGGAGTTTAAAGAACCCGTCTTTTAGTATGTTATTGATGAATTTCTTCAGTGTGAAATGACCATCAAGGATGATACCCAGATCACGGACTTGTTGGGCAAATTGGAACTGCGAAGTAGGGGGGAGGATCGGTTGGTTTTGGGGTGAGATAAGCATGATTTCAGTTTTCGTGGTATTAAGAGCTAGGTGGATGGAAGAAAGGAGATTGTTAATGGAATGGAGGGTTTCATTCCAGAAATCCATAGTTTTCGATAGCGAGTCGGTGATGGGTATGAGCAGCTGAACATCATCAGCGTATATGTAATGAGGGAGATTTAGACTGGAAAGGAAGTAACAGAGAGGTAGGATGTAAATATTGAATAGGGTAGAGGATAGGGAAGAACCTTGAGGGACCCCTCGGTTGAGGGGGATGGCCTTGGATACGTGATTTCCTAGCTGAATTTTGTAATCTCTGTTGCTGAGGTAGGAATTGAACCAGTCGTGTGCAACACCTGTAATACCAATTTCAGTCAACCGCTGTAGGAGAATGGGATGGCTGACGGTGTCAAATGCACATGAGATGTCAAGGAAGGCAAGAATGTATGATTGCCCTTTCTCAAATCCTTTAATAATGTGGTCTGTCAGGGAAAGTAAAAGAGTCTCAGTGCTATGAGATTTCCGAAAACCGTATTGTGCGGGGGCAAGGATATGATTATCTTCAAGGTATTCTGTAAGTTGCTTGTTGACAGTTTTTTCAAGGAGTTCAGAAATGAATGGAAGATTGGATATAGGGCGATAATTAGCTGGATCAGAGGGATCAAGTCTGGGCTTCTTTAGAATAGGTTTGACAATTGCCTGTTTCAGGGGGAGGGGTACCTGCCCGGAGTTAATGGACAGGTTAATGATTTTTGTTAAAGGTTTGGCGATGATATTGGGTATTGTGAGAAGATGTTTAGTGGGTATAGTGTCAGATGGGTGAGTGGAAGGTTTGGCTTTCTTGATAAAGGTTTCTATTTCTAATGTTGAAGTGCAGTCTAGGGAGGAGAGAACTTTAGTGTAGTTACTTGTCTTTGTTTGGTTGATGTCCGAATCGAAGTGGTTGTTGGGATTAGGGGAGGAGGAGAACTTGGATAGCAATTTATCTACTTTGGTTTGGAAGAACGTGGCAAGTTCTTCGCATTTGGATTTGGCTACTGCATCAGGGATGTCAGGGGTAGTTGTCTTGGTGAGGGAATTCACGTAGTCGTATAGTACTTTAGGATTGTATTGGAATTGGTGTATTTTGTTGGCATAGAAGTCTCACTTTGTCATGTTAAGTTTGTCACTATAGAGATTTAGAGAGAATTTAAATTGTGCCAGGTGAGTATGTGTGGGATTCTTACGCCAGATCTTTTCAGATTTCCGAAGTTGTTGTTTAAGGTTTTTTAGCTCTTGGGAGTACCATGGTTTCTTACTCTTGTTGTTTTGCGGACAGACACGTTTAGATTGCAGCGGACAGGTGGTGTTAGCTATGCTGTTGGTAATGTCGTGCCATGAAGCAAGTGCTGTATCTGCATTGGTGAGCTCTAGGTGGTCAAGTTTGTTGTCGAGAGCTGATATAAGGTCGTCTCCAGTACAATGTTTTCTGTAATGAATGGTTTTGTTTGTGTTGTCATGGCAGGAGGGTATCTTAATGGAGAGAGAGGTTTTAATGAGGTGATGATCTGACCAGGGGATGGGTGTGTGAGAAGGGGGGTCAGTTTGTATGAGGGCATTGGTGAAGAGTAGGTCGAGGGTATGGCCCGCCTTGTGAGTAGGAAAATGGATTGATTTCTTATAGCCTAAAGCATTTAATGATTCAAGAATAGCATCACATGAAGGGGTGCGGGGGGAGCTATCAACATGCAAGTTGAAATCCCCAAGTATGATGGCTGGAGTGTCAATGGAAATGTTCGTTGCAAGGTATTCTATGAGGGTCGACTGGTTGTTATGTAGGGTACCTGGGGGAGCGTAAATGAGACATAATTGTAAAGAGGGGGATTTGAAAAGGCCTATTTCAATTTTCGGAGGGGGAGGGGTAGGGTGGAGAATCATGTGAAATGTTTTCTTTATGATTAACAGTAATCCTCCACCTTTCCTTTTTGGCCTGGGGATGGAGAAAGTGTCGTATGTTTCGGACGGAAGCTGATTTAGGAGAACAGTGTCGGAATCCTTTAGCCAGGTCTCAGTTAAAGCACAGATATCTGGGTCTTGGTCGGTGAGTAGGTTGCAGAGAAGAGGTATCTTTTTGTTTAGAGACTGGACATTGAGGAGTACAAGGAATAGAGCAGTGAGACCGATAATTTGGGTAAGAGGGGGGGAGATCAATGTTCCCTCTAAGCTGCGCAATCGCGCGGCCGCGCACAAGTTAAATTCCTGCCGCGTACATGTTTTAATCTGCCGCGCAAAAAAAACGCCCATGTCTGCTTCCATTTTCCCCGGAAAGAGGGAGGGATAGAAGCCGCCCGCCACCCACCGCAGCGACGCCACTGACTACGGAGACACTACTGGGCGTTGCTTCCGCAGAGCCATGACCTCTTGCGTGACCCACCGAGGCTCTGATCACATTTCCGTTTCCTGTTTTCCGTTTGATTGTGTGGTGTGGTGAACGGCGTTCATGAGAAAAGGTACAAGCTGACAGAAGATAGCGGAAAAATATGTCTAAACGTGAATTCAAAGACGGAAGAAACGATAAACGTTTGAATAAGAAAGCGAGATTGAACTTTAAAGTCGAATGGCTCAAGGAATATGTAGAAGCCGATATGCCGGAGTGCGTCATCAAACAGCGAACGATTCTTGGAAATATTTTTAAGTTCAACTCGGAGAACTCTGTTGTCTGTGACATTTGCAAACATGCGAATGCTCATTGTGCTTTCGCCCAAGGAAAACAGTGGGACGAATGGAAACTGGATTATTTAAAGCGACATTTACTCCAGAAAGTTCATGTTCAGTCTGTCGATTTGCTAAGAAGTCAGTGTCGGGGAACACTTCGGGCATTGCTGAAGGAAACTACTGAAGAAAAGAAGACAAAAACTGAAATTTCTGAAAGAAAGTCTGCTTCCAGTGAGGAGGTAAAAATTCTAATTGATAATGTCCTCCTTGCCATAAAATTGAATTCTTCGATGCTATCTGTTCAGGAAATTCACAATCACATTGGAAAATATGTAAAAATACCGGAATCTTGGAGAAGTAAAAATTATGCGTTTGAATTTCTAGAGTGCATAAACTCAGTAATACAAAGAGATATGATAAATGATTGGCGCCAGTCGACATTCCACACTCTCATAATTGATGAGAGTACAGACATCACCGTGACAAAAATGTTAATTCTTTATGTAAAATTTCGAAAAGAAGATGAAGCTGCTTACTGTACTTATTTTGCTGGAATTCTGAAGCTGACAGAATGTAACAGTGCAGCTATTGTGACAGCCATTACCAATTTCTACCAAGAGAACAATCTTGACTTGAGCAAAATGGTAATGTTCACATCAGACGGGGGCTTCTGTGATGCTCAAGAACTACGATATGCTGATTCAATATTGCAGAGAACGGATAGAAGAAGACGATGACCCAATACACAAATACTGCTTAGACAAGTTGACAAAACCTGAGTATCATGTTACCATCTTTACTTCAGAGGAGCAATCAAACAACTGTAGAGGCGTTCCAGATGACAAAAGCCAAAATAATGAAACTTCGATCACAGTATCTTGGTGACACCATTCATTTCTCAGGGGAAACACGTGAAATTGAAACACCAATGTTTGTGAGTCGCATAGATGACAAAGGAAGCTTAACTGTTTGCATGTTGCAGAAGGTCTGCATGATGTGCACGAATGTCACACTTACAAAATTGACAGATGATAAAAGCCAAAATAATGAAACTTCGATCACAGTATCTTGGTGACACCATTCATTTCTCAGGGGAAGTTCGTAATGTTATAGCAACGTATCCTTCTGTCAACACCACTGCTGTCATCCATTTCATAGAACGTGTCTGTGATCACTTTAGCAGTAGATTTCCTGAAGATGAACTTGGCGAATGGTCAGTCTTTGATAAAGATTCCTTTGCATCTGTTGAAAATGTTAAGAATTTTTTATTTGGTTCTGACAAAATTGAAATACTGGCAGCTAGATACTGCACCTTGCTAAACAAGCCAGAAGTTGTTCTTAAGAAAGGACGACAAAATACTTCTACGGTTGATGTAATGTAATGTTTTCTCTTTCAGCTTTCTGCAAATGTTCATATTTGAATCATATGTTGAGAAATTTTGCACAATAAAATTGACATGTGAAAGTTTTGCACATTAGTTTCAATTTTTGCACACATGCCACCAAACCTTAGAGGGAACATTGGGGGAGATCATGGAGGGGAGGATCGTTTTTATATGAGAGTGGTGTCGTGGGTATAGGGGGGTGTTGGGCCTGCATTTGTTATATTTGAGAATGGTGATCTGGTGTTGATGCATTTTGTAAGGTGAGGTGTTGGGATGTGGTGTGAGAAAGGAAAAAGAGAGGATAATGAGGAATTATTAGGTGGTTTTAAGCAGAAGAGTTGAGGACAGCGCCGAGGTGGCAGTGCGAATTGGAGATTGTGTAGCGAGGGGTAATGGGGTACTGGTGGTATTTGGTAAGACACGACCTGTTTTTTAAAGGGAATGAAGGGGGAAGGAGGGTACGTGTAAAATTAGTTGGCAAACGTACAATAATTAAGAGGAGCATTAATTGGAGCATTAATATCTAGATTACTTTGAACTTCAAGGAGACAGCACAACTACAGATACTTGGGGAGAGCTAAGGAAAAAAATGTTTAATTTATCCTTGTTTTAAAGGTTTCTTGCTTATATTTTTCTGTGTTTTGTGTAGTGCTAGCCTTATATTCTCTATATTGTCTTAGATATTGAGATTGCTGCATTAAATTGCTGTGTGTTTGTTTAAGCAAAAACAAATAAGGCAGTGGGATCCTCAGCTTTGGGCGGGTGAATCATAGTGCATTGCAGGGGGCAATCAAGTTTTCAGTCTGCTTTGAACTTCAAGGAGACAGCACGACTACAGATTCTTGGGGAGAGCTAAGGAAAAAAAGTTGAATTTATTCTTATTTTAGAGGCTTCTTGCTTATATTTTTCTGTGATTTGTGTAGTGCCAGCCTTATATTCTCTATATTGTCTTAGATATTGATATTGCTACATTAAATTGCTGTGTGTTTGTTTAAGCAAAAAAAAAAGGGAGTGGGTTCTTCAGCTTTGGGCAGGTGAATCATATTGCATTTGTTGTGTTTGTGGCATGGTTGTGGACCCCTGATTACTGTGCCAATGACTCCTCCCTGGGGAGTGGCCCCATGGGGAGTCACAGCAATAGGCTGACTCTCAGTAAGCAACACAAGGAAGGAGAAAGCTTTATTATATGGCAATAAAGAGATACCCAAGGAGCGGGCAGCTCTCTCCGGTCACAGATTAGTCTCTGATGATAGTGTTAAGTCTGGGCACTGATGACAAGTGCAGAGTAGATCTCACCCGATGCTGGGAACGGAGGGTCCAGTAGTGGTTTGCGGAGCAGGGTAGGCCGAGAACCCAAGCCCAGGGTTTGTAGACAGTGATGACAGATCCGGTAGTGGTCCGCAGGGCGGAGTAGCTGAAAATCTGGTAAGTGGTGAGACAAGTAGAGAGTCTGAAGAAAGAGGTACTCACAAAACCAGTAAGGCTGCCGAGGAAGTAGCTTCCGCAGTAGAAGTAGTGAGTCAGGCCAAACGCCGGTGCCATTGTCCTTCAGACGCAGGTAATCCAGGAAGTAGATAGGAATGGGCAAGGCCCTTGAGGAGCGAGTACCTGGGCGTCCCTCTAGGCAGGGTACCTGGTGAGAGATAGAAGAAAGCAAGACCCCCGAAGAGCGTGTGTCTTGAGAGTCTTTGCTTGAGCGAGAAACCCTGGAGGGTAGGTAGCAGTGGCAGGGCTCCCGAGGAGCAAGTACCCAGAGCATCCTGGAATGAGTGTAACCCTGGAGGGCTGTAGGAGTAGGTACTCTGAGCGAGCATCTCAGAAGTGGTCGAAATTAGCTGGACCAGAATCCTTGCTAACTTGTAGCAGTGTTGGAAATCGGAGGCTAAGTTCCCGGAGGTAGTGATGTCATGCAATGGGGACGCCTCTGAGGTTCCCGCCATGACGTTTTCAAAAGGAAGGGCGGTACGCGCGCATGTGCCCTAGGAGGCCTCAGGGAGAACATGGCAAATGCAATCACCCATGCCAGTCCGGGGACGCCGGAGGGGTCGGCAAGGTGAGGTGGAGGCAGCCATCTTTCCCAAAAGAGAAGAGAGAGAGAAAAAAGAGGCGAGAGTTACGGGCACAACAGTACCCCCCTTCAAAGGGCCCCCTCCAGGCCTCCTTCCAGGGGGTTTGGGTTTCTGAGATGCGTCTGATGGAAACGACGGATCATGTCTTTGTCGATGATGTTGACAAGGGGTTCCCATGAATTCTCCTCAGGTCCGAATCCCTCCCAGGAGATAAGATACTCCCAAGTCTTGCCTCTCTTGTGATCGTCCAGGATGTCATCAACCTTGTATTCAATGTCCTCCTCACATCTAGATTCGCTGGTTCAGGAGTCTTACTGGAAAACTCAGAGATTAAAAGCGGTTTTAACAGAGCCACATGAAAGGCGTTGTGTATTTTCATGGATGGAGGTAGTTTCAGGCTGTATGTCAAATTCCCCAATCATCGGAGGATGGAAAAGGATCCAATGTAGCAAGGTGCAAAGCGTCCTGAAGGTAGCTTGAGGCGGAGAAATTTGGTACTCAACCAGACCTTATCTCCAGGTTGAAATTGAGGTGCCTTCTTATGGTGGGCATCGTAGGTTTTCTTGGCTCTTTGGCCTGCTTTGAGGAGCAGTTCCTTGGTTTGTCTCCAGAGCTGTTGTAAATCTGCTGCAGTGGCCTGAGCTGCTGGTGAGGCCACAGATAAGGGTAACAGCAGAGGAGGTAGTGGTTGACGGCCATAAATGACTTGGAAAGGCGTGACAGAATGTGAATTTATGGCAAACTCTGCCCACAGTAGCAATTCTGCCCAGTCACTTTGCCTTGTGTTCACATAAGATCGCAAGAATTGTTTAAGTGTTCTGTTCATTCTTTCGGTTTGCCCATTGGATTGGGGTGATAGGCAGAACTTAAATCCAGTGAAATGTCAAATTTCTGACAAAGTGCTCTCCAGAATTTTGCGGTGAATTGAACACCTCTGGCGGACAAGATGTGTTTGGGCATCCCATGGAGGCGAAAAATGTACTTGATAATGAGCTTCGCTAGTTCAGCGGCGGACGGTAAATCTGGCAGAGCCACAAAATGTGCCATTTTAGAGAAGCGATCGATGGTGACCCAAATTGTATTGTTTCCACCGGAGGGTGGCAAATCCACTACGAAGTCGGTCACGATATGCATCCAAGGTTCTTCAGGAACCGGCAGAGGTTGTAAGAGGCCCCAGGGACGTCTGACAGGAGGCTTCTATCTTCCACAGGTGGCACAGGAAGACACATAGGCTTGAACACCCTCCTTCATCATAGGCCACCAATAGTAACGTTGGAGCATGGCGAGTGTATGGCTCTGCCCAGGATGGCCTGCTAAGTGGGAGTCATGTGCACATTTCAATAGTTTTTTCCCCAGATTCTGAGTCACTACAGTCTTCCCAGGAGGAACTTCATGTGTGGCCGCACATCTTCCGGAGAGAATGAACATGACAGGGCATCCTCTCGGATGTTTTTGTCTTCTGGACGGTACTTGAGAATGAAATCAAATCTGTTGAAGAACAGTGACATCTGACCTGTCGGTGGTTAAGCCGTTGTGCATGCCGAAGATACTCCAAGTTCTTGTGATCAGAGAATACTAGAATTTGATGTTGAGCGCCTTCCAGTCATGGGTGCCACTCTTTGACAGCCAGTTGATTGATTTTATTTATTTATTTATTTTATTTATTTAGCATTTTTTTCTAGACCGATATTCGTTGGGAACATCACATTGGTTTACACGGACCATGAATGCAGCTTAAAAGGCTTTACAGGGAATTAAAATTCAAACATTTTATAACTAATTTGGAACAGTAACTGTGAGAAACAGTGTCTAAAAATTTATAGTACAGTGTCCAGATATTTACAGTAACAAAAGGTATAGCAATAGAGGGGAATGAATATGTATGATAAGGATTGGGTTTGGAGGTGAGGTAAGGCTGGCTGCAGAGAGCTGTGGAAGCTGTAGGCAATGTAGAGAGCTGCAGGCACCGGCAGGGACGGCCTCCCTGCCGGGTGAGGACCCAGACTGCAGCACGGGCACCGGCAGGGACGCCCTCCCTGCCGGCTGAGGACCCCGGGAGCGACAGAGCACGCCTGGGAGAGCCAGGAGAGACAGCGGGGGTCCAGGCCGCGAGGGAGAGCTCGCGGTGGGTCAGCCCCGCTGCATGGCACAGGAGACGGCCGGGGAGGAGCCCGGAGTCCGCGGCAGGACCACCGCAATGGCAGCAGCGTCAGCGGCCCGGCTGGCCGCACAAGGGTAAGAGCCTGCCCGCGCTCCTCGCGGGCAGGATCACAACAGGTGGGGCCTGCGATGAATAGAGCTCTTTATCTGGTGCAAGTGTGGTGTGCAATTTTAAGAGTGGGGGTGTGGAGAGTTCCTGTGAGGGCGGTTCTGGTAGGAAGACTGGAGGATCGGAAACGGATCGGCTCTTCGAGCCAGGAGTGATTGTGGTTGTGCAGGGAGTTTTGAATAATAGTGAGGGTTTTGTATCTGATACAGGAGATGGGTAGCCAATGGAGCTCTTTAAGAATGGGGGTGATGTAGTTGGCTTTGCGAGTGTTTGTGAGGATTCTGGCCATAGCATGCTGTAATATTTGCAGGGGTCTAATTGTAGAGTAGGGGAGGCCTAGAAGTAGGGAGTTGCAATAATCCAATTTTGATAGCATAGTCGCTTGTAGGACTGTGTGGAAGTCTTGAGTGTGGAGCAGGAGTTTGAGTTTTTTGACGATGTGGAGCTTGTAGAAACCTCCCTTTATGATTGTGTTGATGTGGTTTTTGAAGTTTAATTGTTGGTCAAGGGAGATACCAAGATCTCGCACGGAGAGGTGAAAAGCATATGAGGGGAATGTGAGGTTGTTAGCCGGAGGGGGGGGGGGGGAGGGGGCATGTGTTCCAGGTGATTAGATATAATGAGGAGTTCAGTTTTTGAGGGATTTAAAGCAAGGTGGAGGTTGGAGAGGAGGCTGTTAATAGAGGCGAGGCATGTTTCCCAGAAATTGAGGGATTTGGTGAGAGATTCTTGAATGGGGATGAGGATTTGGACGTCATCAGCATATAGGAGAAACTTAAGACCAAGGTCGGAGAGAAGATGGCAGAGAGGTAATAGGTATATATTAAAGAGTGTGGAGGATAGGGAGGAGCCCTGAGGGATGCCTTGAGCAATGGGGATGTGTGATGATTCGGATTTTGCCATTCTTAGAGTGTAACCTCTATTGTAAGAGGAGAACCAGTGGATGGCAGTGCCTGAGATGCCAATCTCAGTAAGATGGGTAAGGAGGATTTTGTGACTGATTGTGTCAAAGGCAGACGAAATGTCAAGGAGGGCAAGGATATAGGATTGACCGTGGTCCATGCCCTTGAGGAGGGTGTCAGTGAGTGAGAGTAAGAGGCTTTCAGTATTTCGAGATTTTCAGAAGCTGAATTGAGAAGGGTGGAGGATGTTGTGGTCTTCCAAATAGTGGGAGAGCTGGAAGTTGACTACCTTTTCCATAATTTTGGATATGAGGGGAAGGTTAGATATGGGGCAGTAGTTTGAGGGGTTAGTGGGGTCAAGGGTAAGTTTTTTGAGTAGCGGCTTAACAACTGCAAGTTTGAGGGGGTCTGGGATTTGCCATGGGAGAGGGAACAGTTGATAATGTCGGCTAGGGGTTTTGTGATGGTAGAGGGGATGGAGAGGAGTGCTTTAGTGGGGATGGTGTTGGAGGGGTGGGTGGCAGGTTTGATTTTTTTTTAGAATGGATTCAATTTCCTTGGCAGAGGTTAATTCGATGGATCCAAAGTTGGAGTGAGGAATATTTTTGGGGAGAGGAATGGCTGGGGTGGGGTTAGTGGGGAAGCTTAGGAGGATGTTTGATATTTTATTTTTGAAGTACAGGGCGAGTTCTTCGCATTTACTATTGTCTTGTTCATCTGTGGCATGGGGGGGGGGGGGGGGTGTAGATTTAGTGAATTCAGCCACATACGAGAAAAGAGCATTTGCATTGAATTGTTAATCATGGATTTTTGCAGAGTAGTAGTCACTTTTAGTTTGGAGTGTGGAGCGTCTGTAGGCGTGCAGTGTGGATTTGTAAATGGCTGCGTGCTTAGGAGTAGGATTTTTACACCATATTCTCTGTTTACTTCTAAGGTTGTTTTTTAGATTTTTTAGGTCAGTGGTGTACCAGGGTTTTTTTTAGCTGTGTGAGAGTGGGATATTTCTTTATCAATGAGAGGGCAAATTTCATTGGCTATGGAGGTGGTGAGGTTATTCCAGGAGGAAAGGGCAGCATCAGGGTTGGTGAGGTCTAGGGTGTTAGTTGAATTGTCGAAAGCAGAAATCAGGTCCTCAATAGCTCAGGGTTTGCAAAATGAAATTTATTACTATAAGTGGGGGAGATAGAGGAGGGGACTTTTATGGAGAGAAGTACATTAATAAGAGAATGGTCTGACGATGGGACGGGGATGCTTTCAGGTGAGTGGGGAGAGTGTATACAAGAGTTGACAAAGATGAGGTCAAGGGTATGACCCGCTTTATGTGTGGAGGAAGAGATAAGTTGTCTGAAACCAAGGGCACTTAGGGAATTAAGGAAGGTCTCACAAGATGAGACTTCAATACCACTATAATACTAGGAGACTTCAACCTCCACAGGAGGTTGAAGTCTCCTAGTATTATAGTGGGGGTGTCAATATTGAGATTGTCAGATATAAATTCAATGAGGGGGGATGGGTCATGTTCCAGTAGGCTAGAGGACGTATGTGAAGCAGATTTGTAGCTCTTTAGATTTAAATAGGGCAATTTCAAATTTGTGGGGGGCCTTGATGTTTAGTAGTTTGAGTTTAAGGTGTTTTTTTGTGGCAAGGAGGAGGCCACTATCTCTTTTTTTAAGTCTTGGGATGGAAAAAAGGTCATAGGCATGCATAGATAGCTGGTTTATGAAGACATGGTCAGTGTCCTTGAGCCAGGACTCTGTGACAGCACAGATATCGGGGCTAGAGTCAGTAAGTAGATCATGGAGTATGGGAGCTTTTTTTTTTAAAGTGATTGAGCATTAAAGAGAGATATAGTAAGGGTGGTGAGGCCAATAAGCTGTGTGAGTGGAGATGTCATGATTGGTAGCAATGATTTGCGCTGAGCAAGAGCGCAGAGGGGAGAGGATGTGGGATGTCTGTAGGAGGGGTGGAAGATGTGAGGCCTGGGGTACATATTCAGTAGGGCCAGTCCAATGGGGATAAAGGGGGGGCAGGGTGAGGTGAGTAGCGGGGACACTAATGGGCGACACTAAGGAGAGCACAAGGGGCAAGCTCCTTGGTCGCGCTCCTTAGGCGCGCGACGCACAGCGTGCAACGGCTAGAGACATGGGCCTTAAAGTAGAGCAGTTCGATGGGAACGCCTCCGGATGATTTCACCATGTGGAGGGGTGGTCCTCGGCTGGTGGGAGATTCAGCTTCGGTTGGTGCGGCCAGCTCCGGACCCCAATGGGTCACTCGCCGATCGGGGCAGGAGTCAGTAAGTAGGTCATGGAGTATTGGGAGCAATGGGCCAGGGATGGATCGGTCGGGAAGGCAGCAAAGCAGCGGCGAAAACAAAGTAAGTAGGGTAGGAGCCTTACTTTAAAGCAGTTCGATGGGACCGCCTCCAGATGATGTCACCACGTGGGGGGAAGTCCTCAGCTGGTGGGAGGTTCGGCTTCGGTCGGTGCGGCCAGCTCCGGACCCCAACGGATCACTCGATAATCGTGGGAGCAAGGGGCTGGGGATGGACCGGTCGGGAAGACACCGAAGCAGCGGCGAAAAGAAAGTAAGTAGGGCAGAAGCCTTACTGTTGCGGCTAGACTGCCGTGAGGGTAGATGGTGGACCCTTGGGCCGGCCTACCGGTGACCACAGGGCAGGCCGGGAGGCGGAGGCATGATCTGGCAAGGTTTCACCCGGAACTTAGGGTCGCCCCGGGAGGAGCCCATAGAGACCCAGGCCCTTGGGACTTTGGGCACTGCTGAGAATGTCCAGAAGAGTTAGTGCGTAGAGAAGGCAGGAAGCCCACAAGCTGAGCTGGCTAGAGGTTTGTCAGAGAGTCAGCGAGACAGGCCGGGTCAGGAAGCGGGCCCGGAAGGTAACACTCGGGACCAGAGCCGGCGGCCAGTGGTAAGGAAGTCTGTGGCAACCCGGGTCAGGGCAAGCGGCGGGCTGTAGTGAAGTCAGAAGCAAACTGGAGTCAGGGCAGGCCGCAGGCTGTAGCGAAGTCAGAAGCAAACCGGAGTCAGGGTAGGCCGCAGGCTGTAGCGAAGTCAGAAGCAAACCGGAGTCTAGGCAGGCAGCAGGCTGTAGCGAAGTCAGAAGCAAACTGGAGTCTAGGCAGGCAGCAGGCTGTAGCAAAGTCAGAAGCAAACCGGAGTCAAGGCAGGCAGCAGGCTGTAGCGAAGTCAGAAGCAAACCGGAGTCAAGGCAGGTATCAGAGAGACAACAGGAAACGCAAACAGGAAGCAACTAGTCAGCTAGGAACCTCGTTGCAAGGCGTTTAGTGAACGACTGAATGCCGGTTATATCGGGAGCAGAGCGTGACGTCAGCCGAGGAGGCGGAGCCGGGCTTCCGGGAGCTGGACGCACAAGAGGAGCCTCCTCGCACACGCGTGAGGCCGGAGGAGAACAGGCCTGCAATGGCGTCCGCCATGAGGGAACCGCGCGGACAGAGGACCTCCCGGGACCTGGCCTGGGCGGAATCCCGCGGCTGCCGGAGCAGAGGTAGGCGGGCCTGAGCCCAATCAGGAGAGGGGCGGTTGGGACCGCAACAGTACCCCCCCCTTTACGGCCCCTCTTCAGAGGACCGGGTTTCTCAGGGTGGTCAAGATGAAACTGCTGAAGGAGGGACTTGTCCAGGATGTTACGGCTTGGCTCCCAGGTGTTGTCCTCGTCGCCGCAACCCTCCCAGGCGAGGAGGTACTCCCATCTTCGGTTGTAGAATCGCACGTCCAGTACTTTGCGTACTTGGTACGTGGGATCATCAGCTATGGGAGTAGCGGAAGAGTCCGGAGGCTTGCGGTGGTAGCGGGAGAGGACCAGAGGCTTTAGCAGTGAGACGTGGAAGACGTCGTGGATCCGCAGCTAGGAAGGCAACCTCAGTCGGTAGGAAACGAGCCCCACCCTTTCGGCAACCCGGAAGGGTCCACAGAATTTGGGCGTAAATCTTCTAGAGGGAAGTCTCAGATGGATGTTCTTCATACTGAGCCAGACCCGGTCTCCAGGCTGATACATGGGTGCCGGGCGTCGGTGGCGATCAGCTGCTCGCTTGGCGGAGGAGGCCGAGACAGCTAACGTGTCCTGGGTTGTGTGCCAAAGAGTTTGCAGTTGCTGAGCCGTTAGCTGAGCGGCCGGGGAAATGCTGGGCGTGGAAATGGGGAGCGGAGGCTTAAGCTGCTTTCCATATACCAGCTGGAAGGGTGAGTGTCCGGTGGTGGCATGACACTGGTTATTATAGGCAAACTCGGCCCAGGGTAGGAGCTCAGTCCAGTTGTCCTGCCTTTCATTGATGAAGGCACGCAGGAAGGTCTTAAGGGAGCGGTTCATCCTTTCGGATTGACCATTGCTCTGAGGGTGGAAAGCGGTGGAGAAGCTGAGCTGAACCTTGAAGCATTTGCAGAGAGCCCTCCAGTACCACGTGGTGAACTGCGGCCCTCGGTCAGAAACGATATCCTCGGGAAGCCCATGAATCCGGAATATGTGTTGGGCGAAAAGATGGGCCAGTTCAGGTGCGGATGGCAGCTTGGGCAGCGGCACAAAGTGCGCCATTTTGGAGAAACGGTCGACGGTGACCCAGATTACCGTTTTCCCGTGTGACGGCGGTAGGTCGACCATAAAGTCTGTAGCGAGGTGGGTCCAAGGTCTGTGGGAACTGGGAGAGGCTTACAGAAGACCACATGGAGGACCAGGACTGGGTTTTTGTCAGGCACAGGTGGAACACGAGCTTACATAGGTGCGGACGTCCTGCCGAATGTTGGGCCACCAGTAGAACCGGCTGAGGAGTTCCAGTGTTCGCTCCCGCCCCGCGTGGCCTCCAGTAAGGGAGTCGTGGGCCCAGCACAGGGTCTTTAGTCGGTCTCGTCGGGGAACCACAGTTCTACCTTGAGAAAGGACCGTCAGGGCTGATAGACGGACCTTGCTGGGGTCCAGAATGTATTAGGGAGGCTCGAGGTCCTCTTCAGACATGGAGGTCCGGGACAGGGCGTTGGCCCGAAGGTTCTTTGCTGCAGGGCGGTATTGCAGGGTGAAATCAAAGCGGCTGAAGAACATAGACCACCGGGCATGACGGGAGTTTAACCGCTGAGCTTGGGACAGAAACTCCAAGTTCTTGTAGTCAGTGTATACGGTGACCGGGTGTTTAGCTCCCTTGAGCCACTGCCTCCATTCCTCGAAGGCGAGTTTGATTGCTAAAAGTTCCTTATCTCCAATGGAGTAATTTGCTTCGGCTGGGGAGAATTTCTTGGAGAAATACAAGCAGGGTAATAATTGTCCTGAAGTGGAATGTTGGCTGAGGACCGCCCCAACGGCCATGCTGGAGGCGTCGACCTCGACGATGAAGGGTCTTGCCGGGTCCGGGTGGCGGAGACAGGTTTCGGCCAAGAATGCCTCTTTCAAATCGGAGAATGCCTTGACGGCGGCGTCGGGCCAGCACTTGGCGTCGGGCTCCCTTTCTGGTTAGGGGCAGTGAGGGGAGCAACCCGATGGGAAGTAGCGAGAGATGAAATGTCTGTAGAAGTTAGCAAACCCCAGGAATCTTTGAAGAGCTTGAGACCCAGGGGCTGGGGCCACTTGGTTATGGCCGAGACCTTCTCGGGGTCCATCCGGAAGCCAGTGGACGAGATGATGTACCCCAGAAAGGGCAAGGACTCTGCCTCAAAGACGCACTTTTCTAGCTTAGCATAGAGGCGGTTATCCCTCAGAGCCTGTAGGACCTGCCTGACGTGCTGGCGGTGAGATTCCAGGTCCTTTGAAAAGATGAGCACGTCATCAAGGTACACGATGACATGAGAGTGTAGCATCTCGCGTAAAACCTCATTCATGAGGTTCTGGAAGACGGCCGGGGCGTTGCAGAGTCCGAAGGGCATTACCAAGTACTCGTAATGCCCATCCCTGGTATTGAAGGCCGTCTTCCATTAATCTCCAGGACGTATACGGACAAGGTTGTAAGCCCCCCCGAAGGTCTAATTTAGTAAATACTTGGGACCCCTGGAGGCGGTCCAAAAGTTCAGGGATCAGCGGAAGGGGGTAGCGATCCCTCTTGGTAATGGAGTTCAAGCCTCGATAGTCTATACAGGGGCGAAGTGAGCCGTCCTTCTTGGCCACAAAAAAGAAGCTGGCTCCAGCGGGGGAACGAGAAAGGCGAATGAAGCCCTTGGCAAGGTTCTCTGTAACGTACTGGGACATGGCAGCCGTCTCAGGCAGGGACAGCGGATAAAACCCGGCCTCGAGGGGGGTGTAGGTACCAGGCAATAAGTCAATAGGGCAGTCGAATGGCCGGTGTTGAGGGAGAATCTCTGCCATCTCCTTGGAGAACACGTCGGCGAAGGCTTGATACGGCTCCAGTAAGAGAAGAGATGAGCAAAGCTGGAGCGGCGGTGGAGGATACGGGACCTGCAGGCAGTGTGCAAAGCAGAAGGGACTCCACTGGGTCAGCTGGAGGGTGTCCCATTGAATTACCGGGGAGTGGCGCTGCAGCCACGGCAGTCCGAGGACCAGAGGATGCACTGCCCGCTCCAGAACCAGCAGGGAGATCTCTTCAGAATGGAGCAGTCCAGTCTGAAGGGTCAAGGGGCCCGTGCAGCAGGAGATGGTCCCAGGGAGCAACATACCTCGGATGGAAGAGATACGTAGTGGGGGAACCTTGGGCCGCGTGGGGAGCGATAGCTGGTTTACCAGGTCCGCTACTATGAAGTTGCCCTCGGCCCCAGAGTCGATGAAGGCATGAGTTGGAGTTCCCCTCCAGGGTATTTAAGAGTCACTGGTATAGTGCATTGAGGAGCTGAGCCCGCAAAGCCTAGGAGTAGCTCCTCAGGGTAACCTAGGCACGGTCATTTCCCGGACGCTCCGAGCAGTTGGCGAGGAAATGCCCCTTGCCGCCACAGTAGAGGCAAAGGCCCTGCGAACGACGTCTCCTCCTTTCCTCTGTGGTCAGTGGGGATCTGCCCAACTGCATAGGCTCTCCGGGGGCGGCAGAAGCGGGTGGTATCTTGGGTGCTGAGGACCGGGTGGTATTCTGGGGAAGTGGTGGAGCCCTTCGATAGGAGCGTGTCTCCTTGTCTCGACGGTCCACCCTTCCGGCAATATCAATTAAGTCATTGAGGTCATCCGGGAGATCACGACCCGCTAGCTCATCCTTGATACGGCTAGCTAGGCCCTCCAGGAAGATCCCCCTAAGGCAGTCGTCCCGCCAACCAACCTCCATGGCGAGAGTGCGAAAGTCTATAGTATAGTCTGCCACTGAGCGCACCCCCTGCCTGAGGTGCAAAAGTTCAGAGGTGGCCGTAGTTTGGCGTGCAGGGTCGTCGAAAGCTAAGCGGAAGTTGAGAATGAATTCCTGAAGGTTCTGTAACAATGGATCTTGGCGCTCCCACATGGGAGAAGCCCAGTCGAGTGCTTTGCCATCCAGCAGCGAGAATATGTAAGCCACCTTGACTGTGTCCGAGGGGAACTGTGCTGGTAAGAGAGTGAAGCGGACATAGCACTGGTTCAAGAAGCCCCGGCATGTCTTGATATCCCCGGCATAGCGAGTCGGTGCAGGCAACTGGGTTACCGACGCGGGGCTGGGGTTGGAAGCAAGAGGTGAAGCTGGAGGTGGGACCAGTGGGGAAGCTTCCAGGCGGCTGACCAGCTGTTCCACGGTGGCAGCAAGGGTGTCGATGCAATGCTGTTGCTGTTGGAGGCGTTGTGCCATCCCGGGTATGGCCTGTAGACTGGGAGCCTCTGCCGAGTCCATGGCCTTGCAAAGTGTTGCGGCTAGACTGCCGTGAGGGTAGATGGTGGACCCTTGGGCCGGCCTACCGGTGACCACAGGGCAGGCCGGGAGGCGGAGGCACGATCTGGCAAGGTTTCACCCGGAGCTTAGGGTCCCCCCGGAGGAGCCCGTAGGGACCCAGGCCCTTGGGACTTGGGCTCTGCTGAGAATGTCCAGAAGAATTAGTGCGTAGAGAAGGCAGGAAGCACACAAGGAGCTGAGCCGGCTAGAGGTTTGTCAGAGAGTCAGCGAGACAGGCCGGGTCAGGAAGCGGATGTTGACAAGAGGTTCCCATGAATTCTCCTCATGTCATCAACCTTGTATTCAATGTCCTCCTCAGCATCCAGATTCACTGGCTGAAGTGTCTTGCTGGAGAACTCAGAGAGTACAAGCGGCTTTAGCAGGGCCATATGAAAGGCATTGTGTATTTTCATGGATGGAGGTAGTTTTAGGCTGTACGTCAAATTCTCCAGTCGTCGGAGGATGGCAAAGGGTCCGACGTAGCAAAGTGCAAAACGTGCTGAAGGTAGCTTGATGCAGAGACATTTTGTACTCAACCAGACCTTATCTCCAGCTTGAAATTGAGGTGCCTTCCTATGATGAGCATCAGGTCTTCTTGGCTCTTTGGCCTGTTTTAAGGAGCAGTTCTTTGGTTTGTCTCCAGAGCTGGTGTAACTCCGCTGCAGTGGATTGAGCTGCGGGTGAGGCCACAGACAGTGGTAGCAGCAGAGGAGGCAGTGGTTAGCGACCATACGACTTGGAAAGGGGTGGACCCTGTAGCCATGACAGGATGTGAGTTTATGGCAAACTCTACCCACAGTAGCAATTCTGCCCAGTCGCTTTGTCTTGCATTCACATAAGATCGTAAGAATTGCTTAAGTGTTCTGTTCATTCTTTCAGTTTGTCCATTGGATTGTGGGTGATATGCATAGGTAAGTCCAGTGAAAGTCAAAATTTTTGACAAAGCGCTCTCCAGAAATTTTGCGGTAAATTGGACACCTCTGTCAGACAAGACGTGTTTGGGCATCCCATGGAGCAAAAAATGTGCTTGACAAAGGCTTCGCTAGTTCAGCAGTGGATGGTAACCCTGGCAGGTCCACAAAATGTGCCATTTAGAGAAATGATCGACGGTTACCGAAATTGTATTGTTTCCACCAAGGAAAGGCAGATCCACACGAAGTCAGTCACAATGTGTGTCCATGTTCCTCAGGGACCAGCAAAGTTGTAAAAGGGCCCAGGAGCATCCGACAGTAGAGATGTTGAATCGTGTGATCGATCGTCTTACGATCGATTTCGGCTGGGAGGGGGAGGGGAATCGGATTCGTCCGCAGTTTGGGTTTTTTAAATATCGTGTAAATCGTGTAAATCGTGTAAATCGAAAACCGGCACACTAAAACATCCTAAAACCCCACCCGACCCTTTAAAATAAATCCCCCACCCTCCCGAACCCCCCCAAAATGCCTTAAATTACCTGGGGTCCAGTGGGGGGGAGGGGAAGGGGGAGGGCGGGAAAACTGGCACACTAAAAACAACCCTAAAACCCACCCCGACCCTTTAAAAATAAATCCCCCACCCTCCCGAACCCACCCAAAATGCCTTAATTACCTGGGGTCCAGAGGAAGGGTCCCGGTGTGATCTTTTACTCTCAGACCTCCGCTGCGTTGTAGAAATGGCGCCGGCGCTAACCTTTGCCTTGTCATATGACAGGTCAAAGGTAGCGCCGGCGCCATTTTGTTTTTTTGTCCCTCGACGTCAGGAGCGTAGGAGATCGCTCCCGGACCCCCGCTGGACCCCCAGGGACTTTTGGCCAGCTTGGGGGGGGGCCTCCTGACCCACAAGACCTTGCCAAAAGTCCAGCGGGGGTCCGGAACAACCTCCTGCAGTCGAATCGTGTTGCCGTACGGCCGGCGCCATTTTGCGCTGGGGGTCCAGCGGGGGTCCGGGAGCGATCTCCTACGCTCCTGACGTCGGGGGACAAAAAACAAAATGGCGCCGGCGCTACCTTTGACCTGTCATATGACAAGGCAAAGGTAGTGCCGGCGCCATTTCTACAACGCAGCGGAGGTCCGAGAGTAAAAGATCACACCGGGACCCTTCCTCTGGACCCCAGGTAATTTAAGGCATTTTGGGGGGGGGTTCGGGAGGGTGGGGGATTTATTTTAAAGGGTTGGGGTGGGTTTTAGGGTTGTTTTAGTGAACATAAGAACATAAGAAAATGCCATACTGGGTCAGACCAAGGGTCCATCAAGCCCAGCATCCTGTTTCCAACAGTGGCCAATCCAGGCCATAAGAACCTGGCAAGTACCCAAAAACCAAGTCTATTCCATGTAACCATTGCTAATGGCAGTGGCTATTCTCTAAGTGAACTTAATGGCAGGTAATGGACTTCTCCTCCAAGAACATATCCAATCCTTTTTTAAACACAGCTATACTAACTGCACGAACCACATTCTCTGGCAACAAATTCCAGAGTTTAATTGTGCGTTGAGTAAAAAAGAACTTTCTCCGATTAGTTTTAAATGTGCCCCATGCTAACTTCATGGAGTGTCCCCTAGTCTTTCTACTATCCGAAAGAGTAAATAACCGATTCACATCTACCCGTTCTAGACCTCTCATGATTTTAAACACCTCTATCATATCCCCCCTCAGTCGTCTCTTCTCCAAGCTGAAAAGTCCTAACCTCTTTAGTCTTTCCTCATAGGGGAGTTGTTCCATTCCCCTTATCATTTTGGTAGCCCTTCTCTGTACCTTCTCCATCGCAATTATATCTTTTTTGAGATGCGGCGACCAGAATTGTACACAGTATTCAAGGTGCGGTCTCACCATGGAGCGATACAGAGGCATTATGACATTTTCCGTTTTATTCATCATTCCTTTTCTAATAATTCCCAACATTCTGTTTGCTTTTTTGACTGCCGCAGCACACTGAACCGACGATTTCAATGTGTTATCCACTATGACACCTAGATCTCTTTCTTGGGTTGTAGCACCTAATATGGAACCCAACATCGTGTAATTATAGCATGGGTTATTTTTCCCTATATGCATCACCTTGCACTTATCCACATTAAATTTCATCTGCCATTTGGATGCCCAATTTTCCAGTCTCACAAGGTCTTCCTGCAATTTATCACAATCTGCTTGTGATTTAACTACTCTGAACAATTTTGTGTCATCTGCAAATTTGATTATCTCACTCGTCATATTTCTTTCCAGATCATTTATAAATATATTGAACAGTAAGGGTCCCAATACAGATCCCTGAGGCACTCCACTGTCCACTCCCTTCCACTGAGAAAATTGCCCATTTAATCCTACTCTCTGTTTCCTGTCTTTTAGCCAGTTTGCAATCCACGAAAGGATATCGCCACCTATCCCATGACTTCTCACTTTTCCCAGAAGCCTCTCATGAGGAACCTTGTCAAACGCCTTCTGAAAATCCAAGTATACTATATCTACCGGTTCACCTTTATCCACATGTTTATTAACTCCTTCAAAAAAGTGAAGCAGATTTGTGAGGCAAGACTTGCCCTGGGTAAAGCCATGCTGACTTTGTTCCATTAAACCATGTCTTTCTATATGTTCTGTGATTTTGATGTTTAGAACACTTTCCACTATTTTTCCTGGCACTGAAGTCAGGCTAACCGGTCTGTAGTTTCCCAGATCGCCCCTGGAGCCCTTTTTAAATATTGGGGTTACATTTGCTATCCTCCAGTCTTCAGGTACAATGGATGATTTTAATGATGTTACAAATTTTTACTAATAGGTCTGAAATTTCATTTTTTAGTTCCTTCAGAACTCTGGGGTGTATACCATCCGGTCCAGGTGATTTACTACTCTTCAGTTTGTCCATCAGACCTACCACATCTTCTAGGTTCACCGTGATTTGATTCAGTCCATCTGAATCATTACCCATGAAAACCTTCTCCATTACGGGTACCTCCCCAACATCCTCTTCAGTAAACACCGAAGCAAAGAAATCATTTAATCTTTCCGCGATGGCCTTATCTTCTCTAAGTGCCCCTTTAACCCCTCGATCATCTAACGGTCCAACTGACTCCCTCACAGGCTTTCTGCTTCGGATATATTTAAAAAAGTTTTTACTGTGAGTTTTTGCCTCTACAGCCAACTTCTTTTCAAATTCTCTCTTAGCCTGTCTTATCAATGTCTTACATTTAACTTGCCAATGTTTATGCTTTATCCTATTTTCTTCTGTTGGATCCTTCTTCCAATTTTTGAATGAAGATCTTTTGGCTAAGATAGCTTCTTTCACCCGCCCTTCCCCTTCCCCTCCCCCTTCCCCCGATTTACGATTTTTTGACGATAAATCGGGGGAATTGTTATTGTATCGCGGCTCTAACGATTTTTGATGATTTAAAATATATCGGACGATATTTTAAATTGTCAAAAAACGATTCACATCCCTATCCGACAGGCAGCTTCTGTCTTGCACAGGTTGCACAGGAAGACACATAGGCTTGTATGTCCTCCTTCATCGTAGGCCACCAATAGTAACGTTGGAGCATGGCGAGTGTGCGGCTTTGCCCAGGATGACCGGCCAAGCGGGAGTCATGCACCCATTTTAGTAGTTTTTTCCTCAGAATCCAAGCCACTACTGTCTTACGGGGAGGAACTGCATGGGTGGCAGCGAGGACCACTTTCTCGGGGTTGATGATGTGGCAAGGTTCATTGGGCACGTCTTCTGGAGAAAAAGAGCGTGCATCTGCTCGGACATTTTTGTCTCCTAGACATTACTTGAGCAAGAAGTCAAATCTGTTGAAAAACAGTGACCATCTGACCTGTTGGTGGTTAAGTCACTGTGCATGTCAAAGATACTCCAAGTTATTGTGATCGGTATATACTAGAATTTGATGAGTGCCTTCCAGCCAGGGGTGCCACTCCTTGAAAGCTAACTTAATAGCGAGTAGTTCTTAGTCTCCAATTCCATAATTTTTTTCAGCAGGAGAAAAACATCTCGAGAAGAATGAACAAGGATGGGAGAACATTGGAGTCGCTGTGCTGACTTAAGACTACTTCCACGCGTCGACCTCAATGATGAATGGGCGATGAGGGTCTGGGTGGCAAAGACAAGGTTTTTTTTGGAAGGCTTCTTTGAGAGTCTAAAATGCTGCCACGGCCTCAGGAGACCATTTGGAAGGGTTGGCTCCTTTCTTGGTCATGGCTGAGTGGAACTGTCAAGGTGGAATAATTCTTGATAAATGAAAGGTAATAGTTCATGAAGGCAAGGAAGCGGCATAGCACCTTTAACCCTGTGGGTTGAGGCCATTCTTGAATGCTTTTCATCTTTTGGGGGTCCATCTGAAAACCCTCCTTGGAGACGATATAACCCAGGAAGGGTACGGATTCCTAGTGTAATGCACACTTCTCAAGTTTCACGTACAGATGGTTCTCTCGTAACCTCCGCAAGGGCGTACATTCTTTGTCCCACGCTGGGGAGTGCTCCCTAGTGCTCCCTTCCATCCTCAGCGCAACACTAGCCAAATGGCCATGCTGGCACCCCCTCTCTCCTGGAGTGGGTGAGGAGAATATGGCCTCATGCATTGTAAGCTAACATTCTACCTTGAGCTGACACTGTTTATTCATTCAGGGGTTAAGAACATTGGCAGTGTAAGAGCTCAGATATCCACTGCCACTTTGTTGGATGAGTTGAATCTGGCTGTATTTGGCACTATGTAGCCACATCCTGACAAATCCCACAATGCAGCATGGCCACTGTGCCACAAAGGCAGAGACATGCATACTTATGAGGCAAAGTGGCAACTGTGTGAGTAATTTAGTGGTCTGGGAGGTTATCAGTGGCTTTACAGCTGTGCTGCCAAAGTCAATCACACTTTGCCCCAATATCTGTCTTCCGAGGTCAAATAGCCCTAGCTTTACTTGTGCCATGCAAGCATATGGTATGGTAGTAGCACACCTGTAGCATCAGCTTTCAATGTGTTGCAAGGTAGCAGAACTGAATAGGGATGTGTATTCATTTCAAACAAATAAAAAAAAAAAAGGACGAATAAGGGCAATTTGTTTTATTTGGGGGCTCCAAAATAAATCAGCAGGTCCCCAGAAAGAAACAAACCTTATTCGTTACATTCACTTGAAATTAATTCATTGGGCCTAAGTCTAGTTCTGAAGCCTGGGCCTCACATAAAGTGTAGGCCAAGGCCCAAAGTAGGGGCCACGGCCTATACCTTAGTGTGATACTGACGCCTCGGCCAAGGCCTAGGCCAGAAGCCGGGGGCCTTGCTTTGCCGAGGGCATATGCCGAGGCCCAGGTTGGGGGGGGGGGGGGATGCAACATAGGCCCGAGTGCGATATCAGGGTCTCTTATCTGATTCATTGGGGGTATCCGATGGCAAGTATTTGCCACAGGTTCCTAAGTCTAGACCTAGACTGGCCCCAGACTTGACACTGTGACCCAGCCCGGAGGATGGGTTCTGAAACCTGGGCCTCGCAGTCTGGTTCCAGTCCCAAAGCCATGGCCCAGCCCGGAGGTCAGGTCCTGATGCCTGGGCCTTGGGTCAGACCCAGGTTCAGAGACTAGGCCTCAGGCTGCTCCCTTGTCATCCTCTTCTTTCTTCTAATGCTGTTCACTGGGGTTGCACCGGAATTAATTAGCTCTGGTGCATTTACTCCACGGCAATGCAGTACATCAAAATGGCGCCATCTAGTGGGATGAATGTGCCAGAATTAATTAACTCTGGTGCAACCCCAGTGGATAACATCAGAAGAAAGAACAGGAGGATGAAGGAGCAGAGTGAGGACTGGGATTCTGGCCTGGGCCTGACCCAAGGTCAAGGCCTAGGCACTGGGACCCGGCCTACAGGCCAAGCTCTGGAATCAGGCCTGGGTCTGGGCTCTGGCCTAGGCCCAGGTCCAGGCATCATGACCCAGCCTCCTGACCAGGTCACTGCTTTGGGTCTGGGCCCAGCCAAGGCTGTGGCATCAGGCCCTGACCTCTGGGCTGGGTCACAGCCTTAGTCCTGGGTCTGGGCCTAGGCTGAAGCCCAGGTGTCAGGATTCAGCCTTCGGGTCAGGTCACAGCATCGGGCCTGGGTTTGGGCTCTGGCCTAGGCTCAGGTCCTGGTGTTGGGACTCAGTTTATGGGCCAGGCCCCGGCATTGGGCCTATGTTTGCTGAGATATCAGCCTTGCATAGGCTGCAGGTGCGGTAGGTTGCCGCGACCTATGCCTATGCAAGGCTGAGGCCGACCTAGGCCTCACCAGCGGATCTTCTCCAGACCGGATAAATAGGGGCCAGGGGGTATCCTGGCCCCGATATTTTCTGGGCAGGCAGGAGCCCCCATTTTTTATTTTTGGCCATTGTTTGGGAGTTTTTTTATTGCTTGATACATTATTTTTTCATGAGTTAAATGAATCAAGCAATCCATGAATTGAAATTTGTGGGAAAAAAAACTCCTGAAAATGAACCAAAAATGAAAACCAATAATTTCCCCCTGCACATCCCTAGAACTGAACTGTGTCCTGCTGCTGTGAAACACATTGAAAGCATGTAAGCCTTGCCTGCATCTTAGACAGCTGTGAACATGATATTTGAATATACTAGACACCACCTTCCCTATACCATTATATAATATATCCTGAGGTCCATCCTCATAAGCCATTTAGATGGTCAACTGTAAAGTTGCTACTCTAAACCAGTAATGTGCCACAGCCACTTAAGAACATAAGAACATAAGAAAATGCCATACTGGGTCAGACCAAGGGTCCATCAAGCCCAGCATCCTGTTTCCAACAGTGGCCAATCCAGGCCATAAGAACCTGGCAAGTACCCAAAAACTAAGTCTATTCCATGTTACCATTGCTAATGGCAGTGGCTATTCTCTAAGTGAACTTAATAGCAGATAATGGACTTCTCCTCCAAGAACTTATCCAATCCTATTTTAAACACAGCTATACTAACTGCACTAACCACATCCTCTGGCAACAAATTCCAGAGTTTAATTGTGCGTTGAGTAAAAAAGAACTTTCTCCGATTAGTTTTAAATGTGCCCCATGCTAATTTCATGGAGTGCCCCCTAATCTTTCTACTATCCGAAAGAATAAATAACCGATTCACATCTACCCGTTCTAGACCTCTCATGATTTTAAACACCTCTATCATATCCCCCCTCAGTCGTCTCTTCTCCAAGCTGAAAAGTCCTAACCTCTTTAGTCTTTCCTCATAGGGGAGTTGTTCCGTTCCCCTTATCATTTTGGTAGCCCTTCTCTGTACCTTCTCCATCGCAATTATATCTTTTTTGAGATGCGGCAACCAGAATTGTACACAGTATTCAAGGTGCAGTCTCACCATGGAGCGATACAGAGGCATTATGACATTTTCCATTTTATTCACCATTCCCTTTCTAATAATTCCCAACATTCTGTTTGCTTTTTTTGACTGCCGCAGCACACTGTACCGACGATTTCAATGTGTTATCCACTATGACACCTAGATCTCTTTCTTGGGTTGTAGCACCTAATATGGAACCCAACATTGTGTAATTATAGCATAGGTTATTTTTCCCTATATGCATCACCATGCACTTATCCACACTAAATTTCATCTGCCATTTGGATGCCCAATTTTCCAGTCTCACAAGGTCTTCCTGCAATTTATCACAATCTGCTTATGATTTAACTACTCTGAACAATTTTGTGTCATCTGCAAATTTGATTATCTCACTTGTCGTATTTCTTTCCAGATCATTTATAAATATATTGAAAAGTAAGGGTCCCAATACAGATCCCTGAGGCACTCCACTGTCCACTCCCTTCCACTGAGAAAATTGCCCATTTAATCCTACTCTCGGTTTCCTGTCTTTTAGCCAGTTTGTAATCCATGAAAGGACATCGCCACCTATCCCATGACTTTTTACTTTTCCTAGAAGCCTCTCATGAGGAACTTTGTCAAACGCCTTCTGAAAATCCAAGTATACTATATCTACCGGTTTACCTTTATCCACATGTTTATTAACTCCTTCAAAAAAGTGAAGCAGATTGTGAGGCAAGACTTGCCCTGGGTAAAGCCATGCTGACTTTGTTCCATTAAACCATGTCTTTCTATATGTTCTGTGATTTTGATGTTTAGCACACTTTCCACTATTTTTCCTGGCACTGAAGTCAGGCTAACCGGTCTGTAGTTTCCCGGATCGCCCCTGGAGCCCTTTTTAAATATTGGGGTTACATTTGCTATCCTCCAGTCTTCAGGTACAATGGATGATTTTAATGATAAGTTACAAATTTTTACTAATAGGTCTGAAATTTCATTTTTTAGTTCCTTCAGAACTCTGGGGTGTACATTCTAGCCATATAAGTTATTATCTGCCTGTAGTTTATAACCCCCACCCCCCACCCCCACCACCACCACTACCACCTGACACTCTTCCACCCAGTGCCTTTAGAGGGTCTATTTGTTTTAGAATTTGGGGGTATTGGTGGTTGGGAGAGCTGCCAGGGAGTAAAGGGCATTTTAGGAGGGCATTAGATGATGTTAACTTATTTGGGGGATGCAGGAATGGAGGGAAGGTGGAGGGCAAGTTCCGGTGTGATGCCATCTACTTTCATGTTCACAGGATAAAGGGGTTCGGGGAGGGGTGTGGCCAGGGTGGTGATGATACCTGTGGAGGGTGTGGCAGGCCACCTGTAACCCTGAACCCTATTTTATGGTATGCATTTCTAGATAGAGCACTATTTACCCACATATCTGTAGAAGATATCCTGGTAGGTAGACAGTGAACCAGCCACACATGGCCAGATCACTTTATGCTTACTCAGCCAAATTTACACGCTGGCCGATTAGACCTACAATTACTTGGCCTTATATAGCTGCATATATTTATGGTGAATAGATTAGGTGGCACATGTATCCTGTTGAGTATAGGGGACAAGATCTGCTGCTAAATGTAGCCACGTCATTTGTCCACTACCCAGCCTTATGATTATGGATCTTTGTGTACTTGCAGCCTGCTCAAACACAGTATCATCCCAGAAAGTAGCCTCTATGTAAAACTCATAGATCTGGCTCTGTGCCAATTGAGGAGTCACAGAAATATGGAGGTTAGAGAGTTCCCACTGCCTAAGAATAGAAAGTAATGAGGACTGCTGTTGCTTGGAAACAGGCAAAGTCTTATCACTGTGTTGTTAATGTCTCTTATTGGCATACATTACTTACAAGGTCATGGAAGCAAGAGATTAAATAATATTTGCCAATAAGGGACATTAACAGCATAGAGATCAGACTTTGGCTGGTCCCAAGCAACAGCATTCCTCATCACTTTCTGCTCTTAGGCAGAGGGGACTCACTATCCTCCACACCTCAATGACTCCTCAGTTGGCACACAGCAGGCTTTATGTGCTTTACAAAGAAGCTACTTTCTGAGATTACTCTGAGTTCGAGCAGACTGCGAATAGATTTCATATATTTGAAACTGTCCTACCTAAAAAAGCTAATGTAATTCCTGTCTTTTAGGTGGAGTGAAGACAAATATAAGGGCCCCAATGTTATCTATTGTGGTGTCATTTGCATTATTCCACCTAAGACCAGACAAGAGTTACATGTACACTATCTACTCTCTGGGCCTGACACCTGCAGCTGCAAAATTCTGCTCATTATAGATGAACAAGACTAAGTGGTGAATATAATTTCCAAATATGATTCTGACTAAATATAGAAACATAGAAACATAGAAACATAGAAATGACGGCAGAAGAAGACCAAATGGCCCATCCAGTCTGCCCAGCAAGCTTCCCTCATTTCTTCTCCCATACTTATCTGTTTCTCTTAGCTCTTGGTTCTAATTCCCTTCCACCCCCGCCATTAATGTAGAGAGCGGTGATGGAGCTGCATCCAAGTGAAATATCTAGCTTGATTAGTTAGAGGTAGTAGGGGCAGTAACCGCCGCAATAAGCAAGCTACACCCATGCTTATTTGTTTTTACCCAGATTATGTTTATACAGCCCTTATTGGTTGTTTATCTTCTCCCCTGCCGTTGAAGCAGGGAGCTATGCTGGATATGCGTGAGGTATCAGTTTTTTTCTTCTCCCCTGCCGTTGAAGCAGAGAGCTATGCTGGATATGCATCGAAAGTGAAGTATCAGGCACATTTGGTTTGGGGTAGTAACCGCCTTAACAAGCCAGCTACTCCCCGCTTTGTGAGTGTGAATCCTTTTTTCTTCTCCCCTGCCGTTGAAGTTATGCTGGATATGCGTGAAGTATCAGTTTTTCTTTTCCCCTGCCGTTGAAGCAGAGAGCTATGCTGGAAATTCGTGATGTATCAGTCTTTCTCCCATGCCGTTGAAGCAGAGAGCCATGCTGGATATGCGTCGAGAGTGAAGTATCAGGTACATTTGGTTTGGGGTAGTAACCGCCGTAACAAGCCAGCTACTCCCCGCTTTGTGAGTGCAAACCCTTTTTTCTTCTCCCCTGCCGTTTTAAGCAGAGAGCTCTGCTGGATGTGTGAAGTAACAGTTTTTTCTTTTCCCCCTGCTGTTGAAGCAGAGAACTATGCTGGATATGCATTGAAAGTGAAGTATAAGAATGGAGTGATCAAGCTAGTTGAAAGGCATCAGGAATAGAGGAAGGTGGAGGTAGTAATTTGGATATTTGGTTTGGGGTAGTAACCGCCGTAACAAGCCAGCTACTCCCGTCTTTGTGAGTGCAAATCCTTTTTTCCACATTTCCTCTTGCTGTTGAAGCTTAGAGTGATGTTGGAGTCACAGTAACCATGTGTATGTTTATTGAATAAGGGTATTGTCTCCAGGCAGTAGCCATCATTCTGGCGAGTCACCCACTCTTCATTGGCGGCCTCTTGACTTTATGGATCCACAGTGTTTATGCCACGCCCCTTTGAAGTCCTTCACAGTTCTGGTCTTCACCACTTCCTCCGGAAGGGCATTCCAGGCATCCACCATCCTCTCCGTGAAGAAATACTTCCTGACATTGGTTCTGAATCTTCCTCCCTGGAGCTTCAAATCGTGACCCCTGGTTCTGCTGATTTTTTTTCTTATGGTAAAGGTTTGTTGTTGCCTTTGGATCATTAAAACCTTTCAAGTATCTGAAAGTCTGTATCATATCACCTCTGCTCCTCCTTTCCTCCAGGGTGTACATATTTAGATTCTTCAATCTCTCCTCGTACGTCATGCGATGAAGATCCTCCACCTTCCTGGTCGCCCTTCTCTGTAAAGAGCTATGTGATGACAGCATTCAGTGCTAGACCAAGAGAGAAGACCTATTGTTTGGTCAGAGGTGATATATTTTCACAATGGAAGAGGCCAATGGTTTGCTATAGCTGCTCTATGGCACGAGCATAGCTATAAGACCTAGTGCTTATCAACAGAGTGAAGACTTTGCTACATTACCTCTAGCCAAGCTTCTCTATATTTAGTCCACTTGACTGCATATGAAGATGAACACTAGCTAGATAGTGCCCATCTCAGATACAGGCCCATGTGCCCAATAGTTAGCAAAGAGTATGCTCTCTGGAGAAGGCAAAACAAGTCACTAATGAAGTTAGGAGTTTCATGTTTTGCTCTAACTGCTCTTCCTTGGGAGTATATCATGAGCTTTCCTTTTTAAGGCCTAGATCACATGGCCCTGCATGTGAGAAATTTTGCTAGTTAGAATAATCAGTGGTACTCTTGCATGTAAAGTAATGTGGGTACCAAACCTCTAACCTAGGGAAACCTTAAGTCAAAAACCATATAATAAAAAGACACAACTAGAAAGTAATGTTTCAAACTATGCGACCATTTTATTAAAGAACATTTGTAATCACAACATTCAAAGCAATAAAACATCTTTGGTAATCTCTTTCTGCAAGGACAAGGTCTCAAATAGTACATGATATTCTAATTGAAAGAACCAGTACATTTTGAGTATACATATAATTACATCGTTACAAATGGCAACACCTCATATACAGAAAAATAATCTGATCCTTTGTCAAAATGATGATTACAGCAACGAACCTAAAAAGTGGAAGTGTCAACCCAATTTCTACAGTATAGCTCTAATATTAGAATTGATGCCAGCACAACAATGTGATAGCAAGTAAAACCCCAAACATTCCATGTTGAAAGAGTGCACTCAAAGGGACAGCTAAGGGCCATGACAGCAACCTTGATATAGCAGGCAGCAGGACTAGGACTAGAGAGTGCAGCATGAAGGCAGTAGCAGGATGAGATGATATGAGACAGTAGCAGCTCAGCAGATGAGACAGCAGCATGGAGGCAGCAGCAGGATGAGATGAGATGAGACAGCAGCAGGACCAGGAGATGAGACAGCAGCATGGAGTTCAGCAACAGGATTTGATGAGAAGAGACAGCAGTAAGACCAGGTAATGAGACAGCAGCATGAAGGCAGCTGTAGGATGACTTGAGAACAGCAGCAGGAGCAGGAGATGAGACATGATGAGAAGCAACATCAGCTGGACTGTGACTAGAGACCACATCAAGGAGGCAAGGGGAAGAACATAAAAGAGGGCATAAGAAGGGAGCAGCAGGACAATACTTGCAGACAGTAGACCACAACATTAGCAAGTTGGCACAGGAATTCTGTAGACAGGACAGGCCCAGCAGTTCAATCATCAGTGTCAGGATGACTGGGCAAGGGGCTCCTCCTCCTGTCTGGTGCATGTATTTGTTTTTACTTGCCATCTTATTCTTTAACTGTGCCTTCACGTCTCTGTAGTAGTGGGTCACCTGTTTCCAGTCTTATTGATACTGCTGTGTTGGGATATGATCTGTGCGATGGGCCACAATATCTGGCCTTTGGATGCCCTGGAGGTCATTACAACCTGGTTATCAAACAGCAGGTAGAAGGCGAGTAAATGCAGTCAAGCTGCTGCCTGGCTGCCAGAGGATCCGGTTACCATTTCCATTTCCAGAGAGGTGATACTATCCTTACTCTATCTCCTACTCCCCACTCCCCTCCCTTCCTCCCCTTGCATCTTCCCTGACAACTCCCTCACCCTCTGCCCTCTCTGACTAGTTCTACCCTGCTGTCCTCCTCCCGCCACACTCACCTGTCTAGCTCTTTCCCCCTCCCACCTCATTCTATCTTTTCCCGCCTCCCTATTTCTAGTCCTACTTCCCCTACTACTCTTCCTCTTACTACTTCCATCCTCCTCTCCTCCCTCCTGCCCTCCTCTTCCCTCCTTTTCCCTACATCTGTCCCTCTTCTTCTCTCACCTCTCCACTCTCCCCAGGCCATCCTCTCCTGCTCCACACCACTCCTCCACCATTCCTCTCCTCAGCACTCCTCCACCACATCTCTCCACACCACTTGTCAACAAAAAGTGACAAATAGACAAGACAAACTCACAAAAACCTCCACACACAGATAAAGACAAAGGTAAAGGAAAAGAGATGAGAACCGTAAACAGGACAAATCATGCAGGTAATCACTAGGAAAAGCTTCTAAACTCCATATAGCCGTCTACTCACCTCCTCTGCTCTCTCTCCAACACCTGACACACCCTTAAAGAGGCAGTTGCAGGAAGCCAGTATATATAAACAAAGAAAATAACATGCCATATTTAAAATGATGTACATGGCATAAAATGACGCATGAGGCATTAAATGATGCGTGACACGAAAAAGTATCATGCAGCGCAATACTTACATATATGGTGTGGTCTGTCATTAATTATCCTAACTACGCCCATCTTTTTATAGCAGGATGATAATGCCCATATTTCTGCTATATTTATAGCGATTTGATGAATTTAGGCCTTAGTATGATAAATGAGTATATATGTGTATTTGCAAAATATAATATGAAATAAGCCATTCACTTATAAGAATGACTGTCAGTACAAACAAGGAAAACAAGTTATACAAGTACTATGAGCAAAGTAAATATCTTCCCCCTCCCCCAGCTAAAAGAGATAATTGTAAATGCAAATAGCCTAGGAATAAGCAGTCACTTTCCTGTAAGAGCATAATATGGGTAGCCAGGACTGACTTTTCTCCCAGCACCCACCCTTTCACAAGTCAATAACAAGCAATGCAATCGATAACATCAACGAGACTTAGGCAAAAGTGGGATCAAACAGGCCGCAACTTTATATACAACAATTAGGTGCCCGAGCCAGTACTTTACATCTTCTTCTCTGCACACCCGCCAGCAAGGTGCGCAGATACCCACGACCCCCGCCACCATCAGCAAGGGGTTGTGACCACCAGCTCCCGCCACCTGCAGCAAGGAGCCTCCCGCAGGACAACTGCACCCGATTGCCCTGCCATCAACTCATTGCCTCTCAATCAGCTCGGGCAACCCGCCACCGGCACAGGATGGACCCATCCTGTGACACCCCCCCCCCCCCCAAAGATGCGGCCTAGTTCCCTACCGCAGTAACGCTTCCAAGGCATCCTGAAATGAATTTAGGAACAAGTCCTGTCCTATAAAGAATAGATGCACTCCGTCTGGGCGAAATAGCCCTTTCCTGCATTCCCATGACCACTCATGACAAATGTGACGACCCCCAATTAATGTAAGCCAGGAACCAATTTGCCTGTTTGTCTTGGCCCAGCAGCATTTCCAAATCTTTCTATTCATTTCAGCAGGCCTTGGAATGATGTCTCACCAACAAATTACTATAGACGGTAGCAAGACCGTGGAAGATATCAAGTCCTTCCGTACCATAGTGATAAACTGGCGTCCCGACATCGAACCCCAATCATTACCATCTGGGTGGATAATCAGAATCTGTGGTTGCCCAAATCGCACTTCGCTCCTCTGTAGGCAGGGAAACAATTCATCCCATCCCATGCCCCTGCGTCCCAGCCAATGGATTGTCGCGTTATACTGTGTTAAGTCCAAATGCACCCCATAAGGACGCTCCTGGGCATGCTTGAAAGCCCACGTGATGAAAGAGTGTCCCACAATCCATATTCGGTGGCCCCAACTTCTAGGACCTGAAAAGAGAGAAGTGTTAGTATATTGCATTGTTTATTGATGTCCCGGGCATATGTAACCTTTGAAGGCGCCCGATTTCCAGCACCTGATCCGCTGAATTACACCTCCCGATAATCCAGCTTGAGTGGCTGAGGTAGCTGAACCTATTTGGAACGAATGTGTTCTGAAATGGGACGAGTCCAAACCGAGGTGTAGCACCGCATCGAACTGAAATTTGGTGAGCGGTCTGCCATCTGAGTGAACCAAAAATCTGGATCCCTCAGAGAGGCGAAGTTCTATGAAAGCCCTGTAGTTAGCCAAAGGACAGGTCCTGCAGTTAGGGTTGGTGCAAAGGACTATGTATGAACCTTTTCCCATTTGATCTGTTTTGGAACGATATATAAACAATATGATGGAATCTGCCTCCCGGGTGACATACTGTGAGCGCAAACCGGAACACTCCCAACCTTTGGTGGCCCTAGCCACTAGTTTGCTGACCCGAAAAGCTCCAAAGAATGCAAAAACAAAAGCTATGCAAAACAAGCATGTTTCGTATTCAGAACTACTTATGTTTGCTAAACAGTCCCATAGTCTCTGTAGAGTATTTATTTATTTATTTATTTTTAATTTTTATATACCGGAATTCCTGTATGCAATACAAATCAATCCGGTTTACATGTAACAAAAAGGTTGCCCTGGTCTGGGAGGTTAGACCGGGGTTTTTTACATAGAACATTGAACAATAACAATCAACCAATGAACATTAACATTAACATTATTACAAGGAACAATGAGAGTATCAGTAATATTTAACAAATAATAAATAACCTTGTTCGTGTTTTGAATGGTATGTGTGTGTTGGGTATGGTGTATGGTGGGTGATGGGATGTTTCCCCTCTACCGCTTGTGTTCCCTCTCCTGCTCGAGCTCCTTCTTTTGCCCAACCCAACAATACACGACATATCAAAAATTGTCCGCCCGGGAAACCCCAACCATGAAGGAAATGCCCATTAGTTGTCTTGCCACTGCTGCCCTTGATGTCCCTTCCGCTTTTGCTACCTCTATGTATCGCATTATGCCCCACTCTGAAATTGGTCCCCAGTGCCATCCCCATTTGGAGAAAAAGGACACCACCTTCTTAGCCCCTTTCACGTATGCAGACCATGTGGAAGGGGCTATTGACATTTGTAGCAACCTCCAGGCTTCTGGATACCAAACTGCCAAAGGAAAGCAGGCACTGAAGCTCCCTGTGGATCCGCTTCTGGCGCGAGTTTCCGGAACATGTCCCACTTTGAACGAGAAAGAGAATCAGCCAAAGTGTTAGAATCGCCTGGCATGTGCCGTACCCACGCAGTCACATTTAATTCCATGCAGCGAAGGATGAATTTGCGCAGTAAATCCAAAACTAACATGTTTTTTGCTGTTCTCTTGTTGATAACCTCGACTACACCCTGGTTATTGCACCAGAAAATCACTTTTTTATTCCTGATCCGCTCACCCCATAGTACAACCTTAACGATGATGTGGAAAAGCTCTAGGAAGGTGATATTCCTGGTGGTGCCGGAATGCGCCCACTCCTCAGGCCACTGAACCATGCACCATGCTCCTTGAAAGTACTCACCAAACCCAACTGATCCTGCCGTGTCCGTGAACAATTCTAGCTCGAAATTTGAAACCGCTTCGGACTGCCACAACAATGTTCCATTGAAGTTGTACAGAAATCTGTGCCAGATAACCAAATCCTCGTGAATTCCCTTTGAGATGTGGATATGGTGGAAACTTTTCTTGACTCCGGACATTGCGGCTGACAGCTGCCACAAGAAGGCTCTTCCCATTGGGATAACACTACACGCGAAGTTTAGGCTACCCATTAATGATTGGACCTGCTTTAGCATCAATTTCTTCGCGCTCTGTGCTTGTGAGATCAGTTGTTTGAGTTTGTTCACTTTTTCTTCTGGTGACCATAACTACATGGATATCAAGTCCATTTCGATGCCCAAGAAAACCAGCCATGTGGAGGGCCTTATTGTTTTGTTTTCTGCAATGGGTTTTGTCAGCAACCTGATGAAAGCAATGCAATAGGTCTTCACAGTCTCTTGCATGTGGACGACCCACAAATAGGAAGTCGTCTAAGTAATACACTATCTTCGACAATCCTGATTCTTGTTTGATCACCCAATGTATAAAAGAGCTGAAAGCTTCGAAGAAGGCACTTGCGATAGGCATTTGTCCACGAAGTAACCTCCCTCAAATTGAAAACCCAACAATGGAAAACTCTCAGGATGTAACGGGAATAGACGGAAAGCTGCCTCAATATCTACCTTTGCCATCATCAATGTCCCCTGACTGCATCTCTGCACTAGGCGAACTGCTGAGTTGAACGACTGGTATCTTACCACGCAGAGCTCATGAGGGATGAAGTCATTGACCGATCCACCCTCAGGGAAGGACAAATTGTGGATGAGTTGAAACTTGCCTATCTCTTTTTTAGGGATTACTGCAAGGGGGGAGAGTACCAAGTCTGGAAAGGGGGGCTCGTGGAAAGGTCCTGCTATGCTCCCTAATGCAATCTCTGTGGACAGTTTATCCTTGACGATCCTGGACATGCTGCGCTGAGGAGCAATTTGCACCCCCCCCCCCCCCCCGACTCAACCCATGAATGGGCTAACAAAACCGTCCGAGAACCATTTCAACAATAACAACGAGGTCTCCGTATTCGGGTACCTAAGCAACCATGGCTTCAATGCCGCAACTTGAACTGGCATGGGCGCTATGCCGAGGTTCTCATTTCTGAGTACCTTTTGGTGCTCCTCCCAAGGCAGACCCTGTGGCTGTACTCCCTTCTCCTGAGTGCTTACTGCATTTTGAAGCTGGATGACCTGCTCCGCAGTTGAGACAGCTGTGGCGGAATTTACATTCCGGGAAGTTGCAAGACGAGCGGTTGAACCGCCAGCAAACATCTGACAAACCTGCTCCGACTTTTCCGGAACCACCCAGAGTACATAAGAACATAAGAAAATGCCATACTGGGTCAGACCAAGGTTCCATCAAGCCCAGCATTTTGTTTCCAACAGTGGCCAATCCAGGCCATAAGAACCTGGCAAGTGCCCAAAAACTAAGCCTATTCCATGTTACCATTGCTAATGGCAGTGGCTATTCTCTAAGTGAACATAATAGCGGGTAATGGACTTCTCCTCCAAGAACTTATCCAATCCTTTTTCAAACACAGCTATACTAACTGCACTAACCACATCCTCTGGCAACAAATTCCAGAGTGGGGCTAGAGTGAAAGGAACGCCTTCCCCTCCCTATGATAGCACTTGCTGCAATGCTCGGTGCATAGGAAGGAATCTTTGCATTTATCTGTGTTAGCCATAATCCCACATCCCTCGTGCACCAGGAGAGAAATGTATTCTCTTCGATACGGTCTCGGAAGCACTCATCATAGTTTAGCCAGGACCAACCCTCGTAGTCCTTGCTGGCTGCCAATATTGTATCTGTGTATGCTAACATCAGATCACAACATACATAGGGAACCCTATGAGTTCATTTTTATAGCATTAACGTTCACAATTTACTATAATCTCATAACAATTTTGTTATCAATATTGCCATTTATCAGCAGTGCTTAACATAAAACATACACATCAATTTTTTATCATTTTATTAATTACATCCACTGATGTTTACAGTAATTCAAAAACATGTGCAACCCAATATACATGAATATACACACTTATTTAGCAGCAGTATATTAACATCTAAAACACATATACCCACTACATTCACTCATCCACATACACTCCTCACCCATTAAAACCCCATCTATTCCCTTTTAATAGATGCACCATACATATTTCACTTAAAGTGCTTAACACAAATTCTTAAATCCTAAATGTATTCTTTCCACGGGAGCAGTTCACAACGTCCCAACAGGGATCCCCGTTTCACCGCAGCTTCCTCAGGGGACAAATCACTCCCACTTCATCCGGAGACGACGAGATCCACCGGCCTTCCACCCTCCAGATTATTGCACCTAAAATACACTTCCTCCAATTTCAATCACCGGCACCGTTGCACACCTTCTCGGTAATATCACCACCTCAAATACATCTTCAGCAATTCCTGGTATATTCTAATCATTCCACTTATCAAACAATCCACTTTATGTGTGCCTCACAAACAGCTTAGCAGGCACCGAGAGAATTTCTCAGTAATGAAAGCATAACAGCATCCACCATCTTAACAGCAAACAATCCTTTTCAAAGTGCACTTTAGAATATACCAGGAATTGCTGAAGATGTATTTGTGGTGGTGATATAACCGAGAAGGTGTGCAGCGGTGCCGGTGATTGAAATTGGAGGAAGTGTATTTTAGGTGCAATAATCTGGAGGGTGGAAGGCCGGTGGGTCTCGTCGTCTCCGGATGAAGTGGGAGTGATTTGTCCCCTGAGGAAGCTGCGGTGAAACGGGGATCCCTGTTGGGACGTTGTGAACTGCTCCCGTGGAAAGAATACATTTAGGATTTAAGAATTTGTGTTAAGCACTTTAAGTGAAATATGTATGGTGCATCTATTAAAAGGGAATAGATGGGGTTTTAATGGGTGGGGAGTGTATGTGGATGAGTGAATGTAGTGGGTATATGTGTTTTAGATGTTAATATACTGCTGCTAAATAAGTGTGTATATTCATGTATATTGGGTTGCACATGTTTTTGAATTATTGTAAACATCAGTGGATGTAATTAATAAAATAATAAAAAATTGATGTGTATGTTTTGTGTTAAGCACTGCTGATAAATGGCAATATTGATAACAAAATTGTTATGAGATTATAGTAAATTGTGAACGTTAATGCTATAAAAATGAACTCATAGGGTTCCCTATGTATGTTGTAATGTGATGAGTAGGGAGCTTGTACTCTCTTACTTTGTGATTACCATATGCTAACATCAGGCCATACTGGGAGCTATCATGACGGCCTATCACGCTCGCTAGTCTCAGGAATGAACGGGTCCAATTTAAAACATTCCTTACTCTTTTTTAACTTTTTTTCCCTGCCTTTCCTACCTTTGAGCAGACGGAAGAGGTCAATATATTTCCTTTGTATAATTTTCTTGCGCATAGCTTTGGGCACATCCTCCCAAAGTTCTGAAAATGTATCTAATGCAGGCGCACCTCTGTCTTGCCCCTTGTCTCCCTTCTCTGCGTCTTCGCTAGAGGACGATCCGGGCAAGCTCGCTGCTCTGTTCTATCCCCCTCAGGCTGCGCCGTACATACATTTGATATATCAGTATAGAAGTCAGGCTGCGTACTAGCATTTAATGTATTAGCAGATATGATATGTAACTCTGACCCAATACCCGTCTCACCTGAGTTCGAGACCTCTCTGGTTATGGAGCCAGCTGCCAAAGTCAAATGTCTGGAGGTACCCTCCGCCATATGCACTTCGTTCTGTTCGATGTCATAAAGCCGCTCATCCAATGTGGTTAGTCTCTGTGAAGAGAAAGAGACAGCAGACGGTGCAGGACCTAGCGTATCTAACGTGATGGTATTAACCTCATGAGCGAGGGGCATCCCTATAGGGACAGCGACCTGGCTGTGATCCTGTGGGCCTCCCCGCTCCCAGGGGCGGATAACTTTAAGGAAATCCACCTGTTGGCCTGAGTGGGGTCACCTGAACCACTCATGGGGGACGGCGATCCGCACAGAGGGCCAAGACCGTTCTGTGTTCCCGGGTCGAACCTGGGCAACAGTCCCGAATGATTGTAATTATCTTTGGGGACGGGGATGTAATGACCTCGCTCCCCTTGACCGGACCCCACTCACCCGAGTGGCTTGCAGTCAAAGCGTTTGTCCCTGCTTTGCCACTGTCTCGCCTGTCTGCTAGCTGGGGATCTGAGGTCGACTGGCTCCTCCATCGCCGGCCTGAAGGTCTCGCTTGTATTGTCCAATCCTTGTGGCACCATCAGCCGTTCCTGTGTTATCCGCCATAGGGCCAAGGCGTACAGTACTTTGGCTGAAGAAATTGCCTGTTAGGTGATTGTTAGGTCCTCATGCTTCTGTCTCTGTCATATGCTTCTTCTCTCATCGTTTCCATGGGGCCAACTGTATCGTAGAATCCTCTATTTGGGATGACCGTGCTGCATGGAGAAACAGCAGTGCGCTGTGCATTTGGCTGGGCTGCAGACGACGGTGTTTCTCGATCAGTTTTTCTGTTCTTGCGACATCTTCCTCTTTTTGGGGCCGGTGGTTCTGAAGTGTCCAAAGTCTGTGCTCGAGCTGAAACTACTTTCCTGGTCCCAGATCGACTGGGCCTGGCCTGGCGTCCCCTCCCGCAAGTCTCCTGTGCTATCAGTGACTTGCCCATTGTCTCTCCCGGTGCCTCTGTGGCCTCCTTGGACTCAATCTCGCGTAAGCTGGGGTTAGGGGCCATGTGGGGCACACCAGAGGGACACTGGTAGTTTCCAAATCCAGGCTGGAATGGCTGTGGCAATGGGGCCTCCATCGCGTGGAGCTGATGTGTTGTGGCGTCCCTCACGCGGAGCTCAGGCGCAGGGATCTCCCTCCGGAAGAGCTGAGGTGTAGGGACCTGAAGGAACTGTGTAATAGGTTCATCCATCTGGAGATTTCTGATTTTTATATTTAGTTATTTTATTTTATTCTTTTTCTTTTTTTTTTTTTTTATATAGTGAAGTCAATGGGCACGTGGGCACGGCCTGGAGCAGGAAAAAGGGGGGCCTGTGGAGGCAGAGGCCGGCACGGGGGGGGGGGGGGGGGGCCCTGGTATGCACGTGGTGGCAGGGATCTTGTATGTGCATAGCAGCGAGCCTCAGGTGGGGGGTGCTGAGAAGACTCAAGCGGGGCTGCAGATCACACGTGCTGGGGGGGTGAAGTGGGTCTGCACTGTAGCGAGGTATGGCCGTGGAGGGGGGGGGGACAGGTATCGCACGTGAGAGGAGATTTGAGGCCTGTAGGTCGACCGGAGCGGGGCCTGGGAGGCGGCGGCGGGCCGGGCAGAGAGAGAGGGCGGTTGCCGGAGCTCGGCCGCGGGGAAGAGATGGGCAGGATCGGGTACTCACATGCGGGAGATATGGAGCCTGCCGCAGCTGAAGCAAGGCCTCAAGGGGGGGATTCGTCCATCAGGAAGCAGGAGCGATCAGAGATGCGAGCCCGGAGAGTATCTGTGGGCAAAGAGGGGGCTACCGGCGCTCCCTGGGAACCTAATCGGCTGGGTTCCAGCCGATTGGGTCCCTTCTCCCTTGGGAACCAATTAGGCATCCCGGCCCACCTCCCCGAGGACCGGATTCATCCTCAGGGATGGCAGCCATTGAGTGGGCACTCCGGCACGGGCATGCGCGCATGGCGACCCGCTTTCCCAGTTCCTACCCCCCCTCCCCCCAGGTGCTGGCGCGGTGGATGCCTGGCACCCACATTATACCCGGGCACCCCGATACTCTGTCGGGGTGCCCTTCGCTTATCTCTTTAGATGTGTGATCACAATCATTGTCTCTTGTGAGTGCTGCAGGGACATCAGGAACTCTGAATCATTGAAGAGCTGATTGTGCTGGCTTGGTCAGGCTCAACACTTTGCAGGAATCCACTGGTAGACCCAGGAGTGGGTCTTAAGAAATCTCAGTTTGCACATGCTCAACATGTTAATTCTTTGTTCTGTTATCTTTAGCCCTTCTCTGGGGATTCCTCCAAGTCAACTTTCAGTAAGCTACGTGTTTCAGCACAAACTAATAATGGTGGGTTAGTTGTCATTTATCTATATTTCATGTTTTACCATTGTGTACATCATTGTTCAGGTTCTAATTTACTTTATCATATATACATGGGCCCTCATATGAGTGTATGAAGGTCCATGAAAAGGTTTGAAAGTTAGGCTCCCTCTGATTAAGTTTGCCTATATATTAGGTGGGAAATTTTTTTTAAAGTTAGAGGGTAGTTTGTAGGGATATGCAACCCAAATATTTTTGTCTTAGTTTGTTCTTTTTCTGGGGAGGGTGTTTTTTATTCATTTTTTAAAAATGCATATTTTGGTTCAGTTATTTATATTATTTATTTATTTAACATTATTATTTATTTTCTATACACGTCCATTTTGTTCATGGCGGATTACATTGAACACACATAATTAGAATAATATGAGAGAAATAAGAATAAACATAATGAGGTCTATATTCAGCACAGTCTGGATAGCAAAGTTAGCCAGATAAACTTTTCCGACTAACTTTAGAGGTATATTTAACAGGGCAATCACACTATTGAATATAGCTAGCTATTTTAATTAGTTATCTGTCTAATTATAGCTGGCTAACTTTAGGACAGCTTTTTGACTCGACCAGATATAGCTGACTAAATCAATCAGCTATGTATATTGGAGTTAGCTGATTAACTTAACCAACTAACTCAATTCCTCCCAGTTACACCCCTGAACTGCCCCTCTTATCCTGCTAAATTCTTGCCACCTAGCTTAGTTGGCTAGAAGTTAGTTAGAAAAAGGCTGAATATATCAGAGTAAATCATTTAGATGGATAACTATTAAGTTATATGTCTAAATGGGTTTTGAATATGGACCTCAATAAATCAGAAATATATAGAAACATAGAAACATAGAAGTGACGGCAGAAGAAGACCAACGGCCCATCCAGTCTGCCCCAGCAAGCTACGCAGTTTATCATTTTTTTTTCCTCCCCCTTTTTCTCCCTCCCACCCGTCTCTATTGGCTTCCAGCACCCTCTGGCCCCAATTCCCTTCCACTCCTCCACCAATGCAGAAAGCAGCGCCATCCTAGTGAACATCTAGCTCAATCAGGGGTAGCAACCGATGCAACCAGCAGGCCACACCCCTGCCCCTTGCCCACCCCTGTTTTGTTTGCTTGGGTTTTTTTTGGTTTTTTTTTTTAGATGGCAGTCCTCCATCCTTCCGCTCCGTGAAGGTGGAACACCAATCACTGGCCACTGGCATCCCGCTCCGTGAATGCCTCTGTGGCTACTGCCGCTCCGTGCAGTGTTTTGTTGTATGAAAGTGGAACACCAACTACTGGCCACTGGCATCCCGCTCCATGAATGCCTCAGTGGCTACTGCCGCTCCGTGCAGTGTTTTGCTGCCTGAAGGTGGAACACCAACTACTGGCCACTGGCATCCCGCTCCGTGAATGCCTCAGTGGCTACTGCCGCTCCGTGCAGTGTTTGCTGCCTCCTCTCTATTTATGCCCACTAGACTTGATGGATCCACAGTGTTTATCCCACGCCCCTTTGAAGTCCTTCACAGTTTTAGACTTCACCACTTCCTCCGGAAGGGCATTCCAGGCATCCACCACCCTTTCCGTGAAGAAATACTTCCTGACATTGGTTCTTAGTCTTCCTCCCCGGAGCCTCAGCTCGTGACCTCTGGTTCTGCTGATTTTTTTCCTACGGAAAAGGTTTGTCGTTGTCTTTGGATCATTAAAGTTTTTCAAGTATCTGAAAGTCTGAATCATATCACCCCTGCTCCTCCTTTCCTCCAGGGTGTACATATTTAGATTCTTCAATCTCTCCTCGTACATCATCCGATGAAGATCCTCTACCTTCCTGGTCGCCCTTGTCTGTACCGCTTCCATCTTGTCTTTGTCTCTTTGTAGATACGGTCTCCAGAACTGAACACAGTACTCCAGGTGAGGCCTCACCAAGGACCTGTACAAGGGGATAATCACTTCCCTTTTCTTACTTGATATTCCTCTCTCTATGCAGCCCAGCATTCTTCTGGCTTTTGCTATCGCCTTGTCGCATTGTTTCGCAGACTTCATATCATTAGACACTATCACCCCAAGGTCCCTCTCCTGCTCCGTGCACATCAGCCTTCCCCCCCCCCCCCCCCCCCATCAAATACAGTTCATTCGGATTTCCACTCCCCATATGCATGACTTGCACTTCTTGGCATTGAATCTCAGCTGCCATATCTTCGACCACTCTTCCAGTTTCCTTAAAATCCCCGTCTCATTCTCTCCACTCCTTCCGGCATGTTCCACTCTGTTCCAGATCTTAGTGTCATCCGCAAAAAGACAAACCTACCTTCTATCCCGTCCGCAATGTCGCTCACAAAGATATTGAACAGGACCGGTCCCAACACCGATCCTTGCGGTACACCACTTAAAACGCTTCTCTCTTTAAGAAGAAAGTATCATTTACCATCAACACAGTGTCTTCTGTCCGTCAACCAATTTGCCATCCTCCAGGTCACACTTTGCACTCACTCCTAAGCTTCTCGTTTTATTCACCAGTCTCCTGTGCGGAACCCGTATCAAAAGCTTTTGCTGAAATCCAAGTAGATGACATCGAGCGCTCTTCCTTGATCCATTCCTTGGTTACCCAGTCAAATAAGTCAATCAGATTTTGTCTGACAGGATCTTCCCCTGGTGAATCCATGCTACCCTCTGGTCCATCAATTCTCCGGACTGTAGATATTTCACTATTCTCTCTTTCAGCAGTGACTCCATTACTTTTCCCACCACTGAAGTGAGGCTAACCGTTCTGTAGTTACCAGCCTCCTCTCTGTTTCCACTCTTGTGAAGCGGGACCACTACCGCTCTTCTCCAATCTCTCTGGTACCACTCCCGTTTCTAGGGATCTATTGAACAGGTCACACAGCGGACCCGCCAGCAGAACATCTCTGAGCTCCTCTCAGTATCCTTGGATGAATCCCATCAGGCCCCATGGCTTTGGTCCACCTTCAGATTCTTTAGCTCTTCCCATACATTTTTCTACTGTAAAAGAATTTTCATCTATTCCACTTCCCTCCAGTTTCTTGTGTGTAGAGAGTGGTCCTTCTCCAGGGTCTTCTTTAGTGAACACAGAACTGAAGTATTCGTTTAATATTTCTGCCATTTCTTCTTCTCTCTCCACACATTGATCATTACCACCTTTTAATTTCACAATACCACTATGGACTTTTCTCTTTTCGCTGATGTATCTGAAAAATGTTTTGTCACCATTTTTTATCTCCTTGGCAATCCTCTCTTCCGCTTGACTTTTTGCCAACTTGATTAATTTCTTTGTCTCCCTCAGTTGAATCAAATATTCTTCTTTGTGTTCCTCCCTTTGGGATCTTTTATATTTCTTGAATGCTGTTCTTTTAGCTTTAATTTTGTCAGCTACCTCCTTTGAGAACCAGATAGGTTTCAATTTTCTTTTGCTTTTCTTTACATTTCTAACATATAGAGTAGTTGCCTTGGTGATTGCTCCTTTTAGATTGGTCCACTGCTGCTCCACATCTCTCTAGTTCTCCCATCATTTTAGTTCTTCCTCCAGGTACTTCCCCATTTCCTCAAAGTCCGTGTTTTTGAACTGTAAAACTCAGGTCTTTGTGTTTCTTTTCCCTATTCTTTTAGTGATATTAAATCATACCGTTTGATGATCACTGGTGCTGAGGTGGGTGCCCACCTGGACATCGGAGACATTATCTCCATTAGTGAGCACTAAGTCGAGTATAGTTCCTTCTCTCGTGGGTTCCTATACCATTTGTTTGAACAAAGATACTTGCATGGCATCCACTATCGCTCTACTATTTTTAGTTTCTGCAGATGGGATTTTCCAGTCTACATCTGGCAAATTAAAGTCACCAACAATCACCACTTCTCCCTTCTTACCTATCTTATGGATGTCTTCAACCAGATCTCTGTCCAGCTCTTCCTTTTGGTTTGGAGGCCTTGCAGCTCAGATGCTTGGATGTTGTTTCTGACATAAAGAGCCACACCTCCCCCTTTTCTATCCTCTCTGTCCTTCCTTAACAAGTTATAGCCTGGTATTGTTGTATCCCAATCATGAGATTCTGTGAACCATGTCTCTGTGATAGCAACAATGTCCAATTCTGCCTCAGTCATTAGGGCCTGCAGATCTGGGATTTTATTTACCAAACTATGAGCATTTGTGGTCATAGCCTTCCAGGTACTCTCTTTAAGGTTATTGCTTTTCCTGGACTCCTTATGAGACTTTATTTGAGATTTGTTATTCACTTCACTCTTTCCTTTTGCAGTTGTGCCACTGTTGACAGAGTTATCCATCTCAATTAGATTTTTCTTTTGTTTATGGATCTTGAAATTCTGCATGCATTGTGTTTGTTTTCTCTTTTCTGGTAACACTTCAATGTTTTTCTCAAGAACTTCTTCAGTTTTTAATATAGAGAAGGCTTTTTGTTCATTTTGCATTCGGTACATTGTGTGTCTCCTCATCACAGGTCTAATTCTACCAGAGCCCACTGTAATCCTGGATTTTAAAGAATTTCTTAATGACCTGTTTGAGTGGGAGGGTGTATCTAATGGCTGTCCATCTGTCAAGAATGGGTGACTGTGGGTCCTACCTGAGCCTAATGAATCTCTTTTTCTTGACTTCTGGTTTTTTTGTGATGTTGGGGAATTATTTTCTGAGTAATGCAATGTGGGTGTAATTCTTGTAATTGAAGCTAATTGAGCTTTAACCTCAGTCAGCTCCTTTTTCAAGGAAGAGAGTTGTGCACAAATTGGGCAAGCTCTAAGTTTCCAGATGCTTTCCCTCAGAATAAAGGCTCCACAGCAATTACACTGGATAGTCCTCATTTTGGTAATTTTTGATTTTTGATGAATAGCAATTATGGAAATACTAATTTACCTTGTTGCCATTTATGAATCTAGGCAGGTTATATAAGAAACACAAACCTAGGGGTGGGTGGGTAGAGGGGTAGGGAGGAAGGGTGTTAAACAGTTAAAGCAGACTAACAGCACTCCCAAATTTCTATTTCAGTTGTGCTTCTTTTTAACAGGCAGTGCACTAGTTTTGGCAAATATAATGCCCTACTTCTAAGCACAGATAACAACAGATAACAACCAAAATGGACTTAACTTTAGCAGGAAAGGTTCTGGCTCATGTAGATCCCAGCTCCAAAGTGAATTCAGTTCCCAATGCACATGAGGCTCTGGCAACTTTAATCCAATTACTGCCTCCCCTACAAACCCAGGCTGAGGAGGAAGGGACTGCTTTGAACTAATGGCTGAAACAGTTAAAGCAGACTAACAGCACTCCCAAATTTCTATTTCAGTTGTGCTTCTTTTTAACAGGCAGTGCACTAGTTTTGGCAAATATAATGCCCTACTTCTAAGCACAGATAACAACAGATAACAACCAAATGGACTTAACCAATTGAAGATATGGAGGGCTTCTGTAGTGGTCAGGGTGATGCGAGGCTGTGAGGGTGGTGGTGGTCCTGAACTATTTTACTACTATAGGGGTAGATTTTCACAAAGCGCGCCTTAGCGTACTTTCGTTGGCGCATCAGGCGCAAACAAAAGTACGCTGGATCGGCGCGCGCAAGGCTGCCAATTTCGTGTAGCCGGTGCGCGCCGCCTGCCGCTGTTCCCTCCAAGGCCGCTCCGAAATCGGAGCGGCCTCGGAGGAAACTTGCTTTCGCCCTCCCCTCACCTTCCCCTCCCTTCCTCTATCTAACCCACCCCCCCGGCCCTATCTAGACCCCCCCCTTACCTTTGTCGGGGGATTTACGCCTCCCGGAGGGAGAAGTAAATCCCTGCGCGCCAGTGGGCCTCCAGCGCGCCGAGACGGGACCTGGGGGCGGTTCCGGAGGGCGCGGCCACGCCCACGGACCGCCCCGGCCCGAAACCATGCCCCCGGGCCCGCCCCCGAAACACCACGTCCCTCCCCGAAAACGCTGCACCGATCGGCCCCGCCCCGACATGCCCCCCTCGAAAAACCCCGGGACTTACGCGAGTCCCAGGGCTCTGCGCGCGCCGGTAGGCCTATGTAAAATAGGCGCACCGGCGCGCAAGGCCCTGCTCGCATAAATCCGGGCGGATTTACACGAGCAGGGCTCTTAAAATCCGCCCCATAATGTGTATATCCCTAGATTAATCAAGCTGTGATGTTTTTTCACAGGAGGGTCTCACTATCGCGAGGGGGTTATCACTGCGATAATGGGGCCTCTCCCCTGAAAATGCATCTCAGTTGTATGGTGCATTCTTTTGTGCTGCAGCCAAACATCATGGCACAAAAGAAACCAGCGATTGTCCTTTAATGCGATGGCAGCACCAACCTCAAATCACCATTGCCTTAAAGAGCCACTGCCCCTTAAAAAAAAGATTTAACAGAGAGGTTAACCAGGGTTCAGAGCTGACCCCGTCTCAAACTGGAGCTACTGTTTCAGGTGGCCCCGACTCCCCCAAAAAGTGAAAAGTAGTTGAAAGGATGTGCATGGCAGAGGTTGCTCTGCCAACACCCTTCCCATACCCATCCACCTGAAATGCCACCCACCTGCCCCCCCAAAAGTCACATACCTAATCCCCTGATCCCCCAAAAGCATTCCATCACCCCCTGAAGGCACACAACTAATCCCCCACCCCCCAAAGGCAATACTATGCCCCCTCACCATCCCCCCAAAGGTAAAACAGTCCATCTCCTCACCCTCCAAAATAGTTCAGGACCACCACCACCCTCACAGCCTCGCATCACCCTGACCACTCCAGAAGCCCTCCATATCTTCAATTGGATCCTGCACTGGGGGTATGGTCCAGGTTTTGGACATGGCCTGGGTGGGGGGATAACTGTTTCCTTTAGGGGGGGGTTGGGGGAGGGAGGATTAGGTGTGTGCTTTTAAGGAGCCTGGGAGATGGGGGGTATTGGTCTTAACCTTGGAGGGGTGGGGGTTGAGGGATGGAATGTTTTATCTTTGGGGGTCCAGGGGGGTAGGGTGTTTAAGTGTTGGCACTTTGGGGAGTGATGGGTATGGGAAGGGGTGTCGGGGCCTGAAAGTAATTGTTTGTTGGGGTTGCTGCCATCGCATATATACTTTAAAGTATTTTTCACTTTTTGGGGAGTCAGGGCTGCCTTTTCTACAGCTCCATGTTGAGATGGGGGTCAGCACTGACCCCTGCTCAACCTCCTCATTTGATGTTATGATTCCTCCTTAGCTGTGCCACAGGAGGCATCTCACCTTTCTCTGGAGGCCGCTCCGAAGCCAGGGCCTCGCCTGAGCAATTGTCCGAATCCTGCTCCACAGCCTGGGAGGCCTTCGGTGTTCGGGGCCTACTCAAGGCCTGCTCCACTGCAGCCTGGATGCTCTGGTGTGGCCCACGCCCTTCTTCTAAGGGGCGGGCCCGCGGCTCCTCTCCACTCTTATAGAGCTAGCGAGGGGTGGCCCTTCTGGACTCCTCCCAGGGAGTTGCCTGGGCCGAGGGTATAAAGGCTCTTCTCCAGCACTCATGCTTTGCCTTGCACGGAGTTACACATCTCTGGATGTTGCCGCTTCCAGCGCTCCGTCAGGCCTTCGTTGTTTGTTTCAGCTTGATGTCCTGATGTTTCATGATGTTCATTGATGTTTGTTCCTGACCCTGTTGTTCTACCCTTGCTTCAGACTGCTGGTATGCAGTACCTTGCTTCAGACTGCCGGTGTGCAGTACATTACCCTGGAATGCTTTGTGCAACATTCTTCCTTTCCTGCACTGGTTCCGCTCCCGCGGATGTGGGACAGGGTGGTCCGTGACCAGACCAGTGGCTGTGTAGGGTGCCCTGAGGGACAGTGCCAACGTCTGAACCTCCCAAGCTTCTGAGTCTCCGTTTACAGTCTACAGTTCCTGTGTCTACAGTTCCTGAACCTTCGTTTGTGTTGTCCTGCGCTGGTTCTGCTCCCGTGGATGTAGGACAGGGTGGTCCATGACCAGACCAGTGGTACTGGCTGTGTGGGGTGCCCTGAGGGACCGTGCTATTGTCTAAACCTTCTACGTTCTGGAGTCTACGTCTACAGTCTATGGTTCCTGAGTCTTCGTCGTCTGTTTCAGAACCTTCATCTGCCCACGCCCTGAGTCCGGCCTGCTGCCTCTTGCCATCCCAGCGGCAGGTCCGAAAGGGCCAGGAACGGTGGAGGACTGTTCATCACCAACACTCCACAAGTTGGTTCCAGAGGCATGCAGGTCCGGCTGGGGTTCGAGCTGTCTCTCGCCACCCACGCTACACCTACCCGTGGCACGGGATCATGCCAGGGGCCCAAGGGCACACTCCCTCTGAGGGTGACCACTCTCCCAGTGTCCCCTGTAACAGAATGCAAGGCCATGTTCCCGGTGTATGTGGTTCGGTGTTAGGACCTGCTTGTTTCTGGACCCTGAATTTTTTTTTTTTCTGGTTTTCATCTCATGACCTGATGGAGGCACCAGCTTCTGCCATTTTTTATGACCTGCTGGAGGCGCCAGCTGCCTGGTTCCCACGACCCGCAGGAGGCGCCTGCATCCAGACCATCTGCTCTTTGTTCTCAGGATGGAGTTCCACGACCTGCAGGAGGCACCTGTGTGCCTCCTGATGTTTTTGCCATGGCCTGCTCCCACCCTGGATTCCCTCCCTTGTTTCCTGTTTCTGGTCTTCTGTTCCTTGTCCTGCTTTTGCTCGTTTCTGCTGTTGTCCTGCTTTTGCTCTTTTCTGCTGTTGTCCGGCTTTCGCTCGTCTGTGCTGTGTTCCGCTTGTTGCTTGTTTGTGCTGTATGCGGGTTTCGTTTGTCACTCCCTGTTCACGTGCTCCCTCTTTTTTGTTTTTTTTTTTATGTCGGTCGCGTGTTCACTGGTCGCGTGTTCTCTTGGTCTCGTGTTCCTGGTCCTTCAAAAAAGGGGGGGGACCCCTTTGAGGGGGGGTACTGTTAGGATTCTTCCTATAACTGTGCCACAGGAGGCATCTCACCTTTCTCTGGAGGCCGCTGCGAAGCCAGGGCCTCGCCTGAGCAATTGTCCGGATCCTGCTCCATGGCCTGGGAGGCCTTCAGTGTTCGGGGCCTACTCGAGGCCTGCTCCACTGCAGCCTGCTCCAGGGGTATAAAGGCTCTTCTCCAGCACTCATGCTTTGCCTTGCACTGGAGTTACACATCTCTGGATGTCTCCTCTTCCAGCGCTCCGTCAGGCATTCATTGTTTGTTTCAGCTTGATATCCGGTGTCTTGTACGTCCTGATGTTTCATGATGTTCCTTGATGCTTGTTCCTGACCTTGTTGTTCTAACCTTGCTTCAGACTGCCGGTGTGCAGTACCTTGCTTCAGACTGCTGGTGTGCAGTACATTACCCTGGAATGCTTTGTGCAGTGTTCTTCCTTTCCTGCGCTGGTTCTGCTCCCGCGGATGTGGGACAGGGTGGTCCGTGACCAGACCAGTGGCTGTGTAGGGCGCCCTGAGGGACAGTGCCAACGTCTGAACCTCCCAAGCTTCTGAGTCTTCGTTTACAGTCTACAGTTCCTGTGTCTACAGTTCCTGAACCTTCGTTTGTGTTGTCCTGCGCTGGTTCTGCTCCCGCAGATGTAGGGCAGGGTGGTCCGTAACCAGACCAGTGGTACTGGCTGTGTAGGGCACCCTGAGGAACTGTGCTATTGTCTAAACTTTCTACGTTCTGGAGTCTACGTCTACAGTCTATGGTTCCTGAGTCTTCGTCGTCTGTTTCAGAACCTTCTTCTGCCCACGCCCTGCGTCTGGCCTCCTGCCTCTTGCCATCCCAGCGACAGGTCTGAAAGGGCTGGGAACGGTCAGAGGACTGTTCATCACCAACACTCCACAAGTTAGTTCCAGAGGCATGCATGTCTGGCTAGGGTCTGGCTGTCTCTCGCCACCCACGCTACACCTACCCTTGGCGTGGGATTGTGCCAGGGGCCCAAGGGCACACTCCCTCTGACGGGGACCACTCTCCCAGCGCCCCCCATAACATTTGAAGCCAATATTTGTTTTTGTTTTTTTCTGCCGCTTTAAATGCACAACAGGAGCCTTGGGATCTGTGTTAGGGTCACTGGCCTTCCGCCACACATCTAACGCTTTTCAAATAGGTATAGATATTTTATCACTGCTGACCACCTTCTTGTTCAGCCACTGTTACTACCTTCTGTTCATGAATTATGGATGATGGAGGCATAGAGGAACCAGTCCCAAGTTTGATAAGGAAGACTATGAACATGATCTTGACTTTCTGTATAACACAACTCTCCATGGTAAAGCCTATGCTTGGGCATCAAGTATTTGTAAAGGCAGCCCCCCCCCCCCCGACTATACCAACAGCAAGAATGAATGCAAGACTCAAAAGAGTGATCAGGTATCTTCCAGTTGAATTTTCAGTTGCATGCGTTGCTATTTCAGGATCCTGTTCTGGCACCAGTACCTCGGCATCCTTCTTGAGCTCCTTCTGTACAAAGGGTGATCTGAAAACGCATGATATAACTGTTTAGACCCTAATGTGGCTTGATGAATCACCTGGATAGATTTCTAAATATTTAGTCTCCTTCAAATGCTTGCTTAAATAGATGAGCTTTTAGAGATTTTTCAACAGATTTAGTGCAGGAAATTGCTGAAATAAAATAAACATTAAAAAAGAAAAACACAAAAAAGCCCAAACTGGGACCTCCCTGGGCTCTCAGTATTGCTTCTCTGGGGCTCTACACACCCCACCCCCTGCCAATTTCTGCGACTTGAGCCTCCCCAGCTTGGATGAGCCAAGCCCAGTCAGGACCTCCTCAGGTCCCTCCAATCCATTTCCTTCCAAGGAATGGGAAATCCCTAGCCCTCATTTACCCCTTCTGTGGGGGCTGGATGGTTAGAAAGGGATAGAAGCTATTACCACTTACTCTTTCCCTTCTGCAACTCTTTAAAAATAGTACCAAAGTGTTGTCAAAATGAACATGAGTTTGTCTGATGTTTTTTTCTTGTATGGCCATACAAACATTTGAAACCACCGCAATTTTGATATCTGTATTTGGGCCAGGAATAATTTTTAGAGTCATAGTGTGGCAGGAATATTTATGGAGCACTAGGGATGTGCATTAATTTCAAACAAATTTCATAAATGCGATAAATAAGGCAATTTGTTTAATTTGGGTCCCTCAAAATGATTCATGTCACCCCCAAATAAAACAAACCTTATTTGTTGAATTCATTTGAAAACAAAGTGCATCAGTCCTAAGCCTAAGCTGAGGCCAGGGCATAGGCTGTTGCCCAAAGCAGGGACTGCTGTCTATGCCCTAGCATGACACTAGCACCTTGGCCTCAGCTGAGACCTGAGAAAGGTCTTATCTGATTTGCCAGGTATTCAATGGCAAGGCCAGGCCTCAGCCTGGATCCAGGCCTGCTGCCACGACCCATCCTGGAGGCTGGGTCCCGATGTTGGCTCCTCAGCTTGGACCAGGCCCGATGCCAGTACCTGGCCTGGAGGCAGGGTCCCAAAGCTGGGGCTCCAGCCTAGGCCCAGGTCCAGACCAGGAGCCCAGGCCTTGTAGCTGCTCACTTCTCCTCTTCTTCTCTTCTGTTGCCATCCACCGGGGTTGCGCTAGAGTTAATTAACTCTGGTGCATTCACCCCAGTGGATGATGCTATTTTGATGTACGGCAATGCTGTACATATTGGTCTGAGCTGGGTCCCAGCATCTGTCCTGGTTCTGGACCGAGGCCCCAGTTTCAGGATCTGGTTTCCAGGCTGGGTCGTACGATGGGCCTGGATCCAGGCTCTGTCCTAGACCAAGGCCCAAGTATCAGGACAGACTCTAGCCTAGGCTGAGCTTCAGGCATTGGGACCTCTCCTCCGGGTCAGGTTGCAGCATCAGTCCTGGCTTTGGGCCCCATTTCAGTTGAGGTGTTGGCATGCATAGGTCAAGGTCACAGCAACATACAGCTCCCTCGGCCTACACAAGGCCAAGGCTTTGGCCTAGGCCTAGGCATCACCAGCAGATCCCCACTGGACTCAGTAAGTGGGGGTTGGGGGTGATCCTGGCTCAGGCATTTTTCCAGGAGGGCAGGTGGGAGGCCCCTGGAGACCTCGGGGTTTTTTTTTATTGTTTGATTCATTTTTTTCTCATGACTGAAACAAACAAACAATCCATGAACTGAAATTCATGGGAAAACCCCCCTCCTGAAAATGAACCAAAAATGAAAATGCATTTTTTCCCCTGCACATCTCTATGGAGCACTCCTTCCCCTTTCTCCTGCCAGGACTCCCATGAAAGGGGTGTGTGGGTTCTGGGGAGATTTAATTTTATTATTTGTACAATTTTTATATACTGTTGCACAGTAATATTCCAACACTATGGTTTACATAAAATAAACATAAAATTGGTACAAAAAATATTAAAAACTTAACTCATATTATTAAAATTCACTTACTACAAATAATTATAAGTTCTTAATGTTATGTTTGTGGACCCTTGACCCAGAGTAAAAGTCACCCACCTGAGGAATCTAGGTGCCTTTCGTCTCTGGAAGGTGGAAGTCCCGGTACTAAAACCCCTCAGTACCCTATGCTGGGTCTCAGTGTGAACTGGGTACAGGACAAAGACAACCAGATACAACGTCCTGGTTCCAGGCAGGGGTCAGTGTCCAATCCGAGGTCCAGGTAGGCGGCAGGCAAGGCAAGGTCAAAGTCCAATCCGAGGTCCAGGCAGGCAGCAGGCAAGGCAAGGTCAAAGTCCAATCCGAGGTCCAGGCAGGTAGCAGGCAAGGTAAGGTCAGAGTCCAATCCGAGGTCCAGGCAGGTAGCAGGCAAGGTAAGGTCAGAGTCCAATCCGAGGTCCAGGCAGGTAGCAGGCAAAGCAAAGACAGGTCCGATCCGGAGTCTAGGCAGGCAGCAGGCAAGGCAAGGTCAGATCCGATCCGGGGTCTAGGCAGGCAGCAGGCAAGGCGAAGTCAAAGCAGGCAGGAGTCAACCACAGGGAAACCGCAACACCAGGAACAAAAAACCACCAGACCTGTTGTGAAGGCAATCAGCCCTTCACTGCAAGTGACTTAAATATCCCTCCCTGCTGACGTCTTCTTCCGGGGCCGGCCCCTCTTCCGTGTTCCGGCCCCTTTAAGGGGCGGGGCTGATCGCGGGCTTGACGACGCTGCTCCTCGGAGGGTGGCCATCTTGCTGCCGCGGCCCGTGCGCCGCGGACCGCGGGGAAGGGGACCCGAACCGGCCTGGCTGGAGAAGGTAGGGGAGCCCGGTCGTGTGCAAACGCGATCGGGGTTCACAACAGTACCCCCCCTCTTACGCCCCCTCCTGGACGGGCCTGGTTTCTCAGGATGCATCAGATGAAAGTGATGAAGCAAAGATTTATCCAATATATTTGCTGCAGGTTCCCATGAGTTTTCCTCAGGACCAAAGCCTTCCCAGGCGATCAAGTACTCCCATCGTCGATGGTGGCGCCGAATGTCCAGAATCTCTCGTACTTGATTGATGGCATCCTCAGCTGACTCGACGGTGGGGGTTTGACACGGAGTCTTATGGAAAGGAGAGGAAGTCAGAGGCTTTAATAGAGAAACGTGAAAAGAATTGTGGATCCGAAGACTAGTAGGAAGTCGTAGTCGATAGGTTACCGGACCCAGACGTCTACTGATAAAGAAGGGTCCGATGTGTGGTAAATTTTGAATGGAAGTATTGAGGCTTCTACCCTTAGCAGAATTTAAAACCAGGGAATCCTGCCTGGATAAAATATCCCACTTCCACTTCTATTTCCCTACCCTTTCTGCCTTGAGACAAAAAGTTTACTTTCAGAGGTGTGTTCGAATCTACCACAGAAATTTTTTATTAACCTTTAATTCTTGCAGCACATCATGCATAAATAAACCAGTCAGTTTATTGTAAAAATATTTTCTTTATTTCACAGATACAGAAAGGCATGAATAAATATCTCTAAATGACTAAGAATCACTTTTATGTTCAAATCTTAACTTTACCAGAGTATATCCTACAATCAATGCAAGAACCATTAAAAAAGTGATTGAAATTATTAATATCAGATAAATGTCTATTAATGTCATCTTTTTAGAAATTAATACATTTCTAATACATCTGCCAATGTAGAAACAATAGCAATTTAAAGGTTCTCATATACTTGAATAAAAAATTATATTTACCAATTTTCTGAAGCACCCCGCTTGTGTCTCTCTCAATCACGTGCGAAGAAAGTCTAAGTAGCACCTCTCCCTCTCCCTCAAACTGCCACTGTTTTATACACTTAAGACCCTTTGATCCAGGGTCGCTGTTACACTTCCATCAACACATCTAAATTTTATTCTGTTTATAGCTTCGCCCATTTTTGATTTTTAATTGGATTTCTTTTGTAGTTCTAAGAGAAAATCTTTTTCACTCCCTTCTGTCACACTTAATTGGCTGGCCATCTGTTTTTAGGGTGGTCAATCATGACACCTGCGTTAGGATGCTCAATGTCATAAAATGCAGGTGCTTTCTTACTTGAGATAAGAGAAAGTGGTAAACAACTGTACTCTCAAAGTCTGAAAGTGGGACAAAGGTGAAATCTTGAGGTTTTAAGTAGGGGAAAGGTGAAAGCTATGTGCTGAAGCTTTTTCAGCACAGCCATGACCAATGTCATGGCTTTTAAAAGTAAAGGCTTATGGGTATTAAATGCTAACATGTTTCTTTATGGCTAATTGATTACTGACTTCACTAAATATAAGTAATTATCAATAAAGCACAAAATATTAAGATATTTTCTGACACCCCCCCCATGGAGTCAGTAAAACAAATACTAGACATAGCTAGGTACATATAAATCAGTAAGGCACTAATAAGCCTGGGGGAAAATAATCACACAATAAACTACATATAATAAGTTGTGTCAGTGCTCAACATTGCATAGATACAAGTGAAAATCAAATGTAATAATACAAGTGTAATAAAAATTGGTTACATTACCAAATTGAATATAAAGAGATATGAGTTGACAAATCTGAGTTAGTTTCTAATAATAACCAGATATAAAGAGTTTCTCAATATTTCCTTATGGGAAATAGAGAACATTCATACCCAGGGAATGTAAATTTTAAATTTGAAGCTACTCATCCAGTCAAATAAGATGAGGGTTCATAATTAAAATAATCTTTATGGGTCAGAAATCTGTGATGTGTCATCACTGATTCCATCATGTGTAGGGATCTGTGGGCATTAAATGCCTATTATACTTACCAATTGACGAGCTACGATCCTGAAATGGCAAGGTGCATTTTGAATAAGACACATACCAGTCCAGTCAATAATAGACAGTTATTCACAGTTCTCAGTAGATCCAGCCGGATCAGACGTTTCAGATATCTGTGAAGTCAGTCTGACTAATTATAGATATTGGAATCTGTTTGCTCGCCTTCCACTGCTGGTCTAGTCGGAGCAGAATCTTGAGTAGGATTTGGTTGCTGATGTTGGAGAATGACTGATTGATCATCCTCAGAGGAGAGAGCTGCATTCAGCCAAAGCATAAAGTCTTGTCCTTCGTCTGTTAGAGAATTAGCCGGAGCAAGGTGTATTGGATCTAATTCTTCATCCGTCACAAAAGACGGTGGACTAGGTACTGGAAACCAATTCGAGCTTAACCCCGGGCTGGAGGCTCTTGAATTTCCATCTGAAGCAACAGGATTGGCATTTGATAGGCCATGTCCATATCCTAATTGATATTCTGCCAAAGAGTAGATATTGAAGTAGCAGGGCACAAGTTCCCAGGGAGCACATTGGCAAATGTGAGCACTCGAGGTTCTTCGTAGTGCTTCACGAACAGATGCCAGTCTTCTTGGCCAAGTCCAGCAATAGGAATATTGTGGGAACTTAAATAAAATATCACAGTTTTTATGCAGATAATAAGGTGCACATGTATCAGGATTGTTTTCTGAATACATCCAGCTTCCATAATCAGCATACTCATTTATGAGATCAGGTCCCAGGCAGACAATCATCGCATTCTTCCTAGGATTAGCTGGAATATGTATCTTTGAGTTTACACCTGCCATTTCTGGTTCGCTGCTCTTCGTTCTAATTTCTCTTAAGACAGAAGAAAAGAACACCAATTATTACTATGATTCCCAGGATTAATGGGAATAAATTGATCCCTAAGTCATGAAGGAGTCCACCTGCCCCTTCCATTATGGTTTTAACTACACCAACAGCTGTTTTAGCTATTCCACCCACTAATCCAGAAAAAGCACGACCCAGGGCATTTGAAAATACCTCTGGCTTCAGTAGCTCGTCTAGGATCAGCTCCCATTCACTAGCTGTTAGTTCTATCATTCTCAGATGCTGTAAAAACTCATCCTCTGACATTAACCAAAGTGAAGACAAATTTCTTAATAATACATTTACATTTAAAACATGAGTCAATAACATTTTTAACTCAGTGAATTGTACTGGTTTTAAATTCCATGTACTTTATTGTTTCAGTTAACCGGGCACTAAGTGTAGGAAAAAATTCCCACGGTCCACACTTAATGACAGATAGTGCAGTAACTAAATACAATATTCCCGGTTGAAACCCACACTGTGCTTTGTTTGACCGAAGGATATAAGATCCATTGGGTAATTTCAAAAAAACTTCTACTAGAGGACCGGGATTCGGTTCTAGAGGACAATCAGCTTCTCCCTCTAGTGTGAGGCAAGTATTAGAGACCTGCACCAGGGAATTACACACAGTTACAGGAACTTTGTGACAACCTTGTGCTATGATCCAGTGATAACCAGCATTATTAATACACAAGTGGGTTGGTTCAAAGATTTTAATTGTTTTAATCCAGGTGTTGCTTCCATTTGAGCTTTCCAAGAACTGACCAAAGTTCTGGATTTCCCAGCAACGTTTATAGACCTGAGTAGTGATTGGGAGAAAGATACGTCTGACCCCTTGTACTAGGGTTGAACCTAAGGTTGCCCATGGTTCTTTTCCCATTTCATGTTTGCTGACCTGCAAAATAACTTGTGAAGCCTCAACATGGGCATACTGAATTTGCTCAGCTGTGAGGTTTATTTCCTCTAATATTTTTCCTAATTGAAGGTCTCCCCATTTGGGTTTTGGGGAAGTAAGACCATCAATAAAGTGAGTAAGCTGTTCTATTCTTGCTAGAACCTGTATTTTCTCATCAGTTGTGGATATGGCATCAATCCCTAACTGTAAGGTTTGAGCTAAGTAATCCCTTAATTGAAAAATACCTGCTCTTAGCTGATATTCATTGGATTGAATACCTTTTATAGCAGTTTTAATTCTATCATTAAGATTAAGGAATGTATTTTGAACCTCCTGTTTCAAAGCATTCCTGCGCTTTCTGTTGGCTGTTCTCATCACCCAAGCGGGCAAGGGAAATGAGTCATTCAGCCATTTTGTCTGTACAATTAAATCTAACACAGAAGTAACCTCAGTGTCATTTAACCCCTCAGCTAAACCCCTGATACAGGCAGCGGTCAAAGACCGGCCTAGCACAGGTGCATTTTGAAAAAAATTAGCCTCCTGAGTAAAGAAGGGTCCCCATACCCTATTAGAAAACCTTTTATTACAAAGATTAACCTGATATTGCCAACTAGGGCAACAAAAGCAATTTGTCTGGGTGGACGAGGAACGGGTACAAAAGAATGGATTATTCCCACACGCATTATTCCACAAAGATAAATTATAAAAAGAAATTCCACGCCAATGTGTAAAAGAGACAGGCAAGTCATCACAAAAGACATGATAATGTGTACTATTTAAAAACAGAATTTCATAAGGTAGTCTACAAACATAAGACAGAGAGTCCTTAATCATTGGAAGGGGGAATCCTGTATCCTCTCCCCCCCATGTGGAATAATTAGCGTAAGAAAGAGTTACCTCAGGAAAGATGTCCATCCAGGAGAAAATGAGACCTTTAATCAAACCTGAAAATTCATAATTAGAGCCAGACAAGGAGTCCCCCAGAGGCACCTTCGAAAGGGGATTGATGCAGGCACAAGATCCATTATGAAAACAAGGACGAAGGGCAAACAGCCGCTGGAACTGTTCAGAAGCACCAATATGTGGTTGAGAGCAGTGCTGCAGTTTCCAGGATGGAGTTTCAAGGATCCCAGTAAGATTGACACTCACTGCTCTGAAACCCAGGAACAAGTTCTGATATCTAATCGAACAGAACTCTGCACGGAAGCCATCAAGAGGAGATTCCGAAGTGATGGAAGAAAGCTGCAGGGAGGAACGCTCCAGCTGCAGAAACAGAGCAACAAGTCTGGACTCTAGACCCGCAGGCAGGGACTCCGGAGAGATGCCTTGCCAAACCTGGTGAGTGTAAAACCTGAAAGGAACATCAATATGCAATAAAACAGGATCTTGCACCAGCCAGCCATGGTATGGAACAAGAATAACACCAGAAGGCAAAGGCACTGCCAGAAGAGACAAAGGCTCAGAAGGTGAGCGCTTACTGACATGTGAGTGTGAATAACGGAGCTCCTGTGAAGCTGCGGGAGAAAAGGTGGAATGCAGCTGGGTATTAGATAAGAGATAAAATAGTGAGATAGGAGATGCAATAATTAAAAGCACCCAGCAAGCAATAACATACTTACAATAAGGTCTGTAAAAAAGAAACACAGCATGCAAAAAGGTACTGATTGGGGAACAAACCATACAGCATGCAAGCAAAAGCTTCTGCTGAAAGCGAGTGAAACATGGAGGACGCTCAGATGCGGGACAAGCTACACTGAGAACGACCTGATCTTCCTGCTCCGGGGTAGGCACAGCCATGTCACCGCTGAGAATGACATCAATTGCTGGAGCAGTGGGAGCGCTGGGCAGCGGTAGATCTTCCTGACCCATTGGCATCAGCGGAAACTGCGGATGCAGCAGAGGCTGGGGGTTGAACCGAGGCTCTGGTACCGGAAAACCCCAATGTCTCGGATACCAACTTGACATCTCTAATGGACACAACTTTCCTATTCTTTGGATCCTCAGAGTCAGAAAGCAACAGTCCCGAGTCACCTAGAAATTCTGTAACAATAAAGGGATTAGACCAGTATGGTTCTAAAGAGCCACGAACATGCGTTTTGCTCAAAACTACGGAACCAATCCGAAATGGATTTGGACTCCGAGAGGCCTTGTCAGAAGTAACCATAGCTTCTGAGGAGGCCATATTTTCAAGCATAGAGAACCCAAAGAGAGACATAGCGGGAGCTTCATGATTGGCAGTGATGGTACTATTAATCCGGATTTGGATCTCCGGAAGATGAAGGTACCAATTACTGGGGTTAGATTGCAATGCAAAAATTTGCAGACTACGCTTAACCTCACCATTAATCCTTTCAACCATTCCATTAGATTCTGGACGATGTGGGTAGGAGAATCGATGAGTAACGCTATGATCAGCACAAAAGGTCTCAACCTCAGCATTTTTAAAGGCTGGACCGCCGTCTGTGCAAAGAAACTGAAAAGGCAAAATACCAAATACAATAGCCAGACGGTTAACAGTCACAATAGCAGTAATGCGTTTCTGTGCAAATAGAAACACAAAGCCAGTAAAGGAATCAAGTACAACCAAAATATGTCTGTAACCACGGGAAGAAGTAAGGGGACCAACATGATCCATATAGACCACCTGCCCTGGTCTAATTCCCCGTGGAAGTATCCCCTCAACATAAGGGTGTCCAGTCCGTTTGGGATTTGTGCGCTGACAATCCAAACAGTCACTGACCATTTTCTTTGCCTGACTTCTAGTCAAAACCCCATCTGAATGCTGGCACAAAGTAGCCGCATTCAAATGTAAGGAGCCATGCCTAGCAAGACGTGCCCTTACAGTTATCTCTTGCTGAGAGGCAGCCAATTTAGCTGCTTCATCTGCCAAAGAATTGTAACGAGAGTACCAGCCCACGGTCTGGTGAGCAGGCACATGCAAGACAAGCACCTGCACAGTAAGTTTCTGTGAAATAGAAAAAATTAATCTCCAGCGAGCTCTGTGTGCAATAGGCTTGCCTGTAACATCTAAAAAGTCACTGTTTTCCCACACTTTCATATGTGAATTAAACCCAGACACCACATATGTAGAATCAGAACAAACCATAACGGATCTTTCAGGATCCAAATTGGGCGTTTGCTCAATATGTGACAAAGCCTTTTGAAAGGCAATCAGCTCCGCCTGCTGTGAACTCATATCACCTAATCGCCATGTATGTGTGGCAAAGACTTTCCACTGACCCCTTTTATTAGGAGTTAAAATAACATTAGCCGCACCAGCAAAAAATGCAGTAAGATAGTCACCCGAGGGTGTGGCAGAACCATCAGTAAAAATTACCAATTGAACCTTCTGATAAATAGGAGGAAGGAGCCTATCCGTCTCAGTAGTTAAGCAAAGATCCTCACAAGTTAAAATAATGTCAGAATCAGCCAAACCATTCTGATAATGGAATTGCACATCGTCTCTATATTGATCAGCACGCCATTGCACCCAGCGTGTGGAGAGAGCCCTACTCTCTGGGAGGGAATGGCGAGTGACAGCCTGTAACTGGGGAATCCCAGTATAACAATGAATAATCTTACCCTGAGCAAGAGCAGAGACTTTAGACAGGCAATATCTGACAGCCGTCAGTGTACGCTCCACAATATTAAATTTCCTCTCAGGCTGAGAGAAAGTATGTGTAATATAACATATGGGCTGAGATTCAGCATGGTTACTGATTGTAGCCAAGAAATGAGAGTCAGAAACCTGCAACGTGACATCTAAATCTTTAGATGATTTACGGTGCGCCAAAGGGGCTGAAACTTTGACAGCCTCTTGCAGCGCTCTCAAACATTCAGAATGAACAGCAGTCCAATCACGTGCCACAACGGCATCTCCTTTAAGCAAATCATACAAGGGGGCTGCTAATGAGGCAAAACTAGGCACAGTTTTACGTGCAAAATTAAGTGTCCCCATGATTACTTGCAATTGGCGAGATGTCTTAGGCACCGGGAAGGATATAATCTTTTCTTGGAGGGTGGGGGCAAGGCTAGCACCTGCCACCCCGATTAAAAATCCCAGAAACTTAACTTCCTCAAAACCAATTCTGGCTTTGGCAAAATTAACTACAAAGCCTTCCTCACCCAGTACCTGTATTAGTTTAACTACAGAATCCCAAAGCACATCCAGCTTATCAGAAGCCAGATATATATATCATCAACATAAGGAACAGCATTATCAATGTTATGTCGCTGAAGGAGTTCCTCAACGGCAGCAGAAAATAAAACAGGGGAATTTTTAAAACCCTGAGGGAGCCTGGTATACTGATACTGCTTACCCCTGAATGTGAATGCAGTGACAGGGGAAGTGCTAATCGGAATACTCCAAAACCCATTAGCTAAATCCAAGGTGGCTTTCCACCTAGGTCGTGGCAAATTATCAATTGTAGATGCAGGATTCAAAGTCTGAGCCGCAACTGTCTCAGAAGAGGCGTTAAGTACCCTATAGTCAATGACCATACGAGTACTCCCATTTGGTTTGGGCACAGGAAGGAGGGGTGAATTAAATTCAGAATATTCCTCAATTAAAACACCCTGAGTAAGTTTCTGAGAAATAATAATATTTAAATCATTGTAGAATTTCTTATGGACAGGATACTGTTTTTTGAGGACTGAAAGGCTTATTTAAAACTATCTCTATCGGCTTAGGGGTCTGCACTAAACCAGTGTGGGTATGATAGAGCTGAACGAGCCCTAACTTAAGCCATTCAGTAAACAAATTCTGCAGCTCAGCCTCTCCAATGATGGATTTGAGCTGAGGAGAAATTGAAGCTTTTACAGCCTCAAAGCCATAAAGGGGGTCCTCCAACATCATAGAAGGCAAAACAGGCACAGCAGCCTGTGTGAAATAAATTGCAAAAGGATCCTCCTCATCAAATAAACATGCCACTTTTATGGTACGGGACCCTTTGAAGTAAGGGGAAAAGATTTCTACAGTCGCTAAGGGAGCTTGAGAATGCTTCCCTGCAAACATAGTAATTGTGACATTTTCATTTAAATATTGAATTGTATCCCATTCTCTAGTCAGGATATTAATTGTAGTACCTGAGTCCATCATGCCCACAAATAGATCACCCTGCTCCTTATTCTGGATCCACAGGGGGTTTAGACGCGGAGCCAGCATTGCCATGGAAAGTGGCTCGCTTCACAGGCTTTTTGTGAGAAGAAGGGGGAGGGCGGTCCGCCTTAGTTACAGCTCCGGACACCGCTGGAGGTTTCTCAGGAGCTGGAAAGCGGGCAGGAGGGGTCCCACGATTATCCCTCACAGGATAGCGGGGAACCCACCCAGTATTAGAGGGATTTCGTGGAGGGGGGGGTGTATAATCCTGTCTAGAATTCCCAAACCCCCTATAGACCCTCTGATTTCTATCCTGGGAAGAAGGATCCCTGAAATGAAAACTCACCCGTCTTGAAGTTTTCTCAGGCTGAGTGCGCTGGATCTCTCTGCCCCTTTCCCTGGGTCTGTCAGACCCTGGCTGAGCCTGTTTAAGTGGCTTAGAAGGGATTAATGGACGACCAGCCGCCTCGAAGACTTGCTGGATAATGAATGGGAACTGCTCATGTCGATCTGCCGGGGCCAATGCACTTAAACGATTACTAAGATCAATACGAATAGAGGTATCAGGCATGACGTCTTTTAAAATCTCCCATACTTGATCAAAATTACTCATAGTAACCAGCATGCCAAGAGAATATGCAGCTGAAATACCAAACTTTTGCAAAATATGACGCAGCACTTCACCGAGATTTGTGATTAACGGTTTCCCAAATATCGAACGATAAGTCCACCCGTAATAACTGCCCCAGCTATCGCAGAATGAGGGGGGAGGAACCAAATTCTGTGGCATCAGAGTAGAAATAATATAATGTCTGGTACGAGAATTACAGGCACCAGTGACAGCTTCAAGCGCGACTAGTCTAGTGGCCAGATGTTCAGGTATCAGATTAACATCAGCTGGAAGCGTCCCCAAAGCCCGCCTTACTCTATCTGCTTTTCGATCAATCTCACTACGGGTCCCGAATTCTCCAGGCGTCCCCAAAGAAAACGAGGTTTGTCCGTAATGATCTCTGAGCGTTTGAAAGCAGTGCAATAGGGCATTGTAAAACGCATTCTTTTTCCCTGCCGGAATTTGATCCACAGGCGGGGCATCAAAGGACAAAATAGCATCAAGAGGCGGACGCGGTTCAGTGAACGCCAAGCCCCCTCTTTTTTCAGAAACCGGAATTACCGGATTCTCTACAAATAAGCATTTACCAAGTGAAAAAGACATCTGACAATCAGGGAGAGCAAAAGGAACAAAATCCTCTTCCGCTCTTCTATTTAGCCCCTGGTGTCTGCCCTGTGCAGTAAGAGCTTTTAAACGACAAATGTCAACATGAAAGCACGGTGACGAGTCACTGGCCACTTGTAAATGCAGGACAAAGGACTGATTTTCCCTGATATGATTGGCTTCAACCCACTTACGGAACGTTGCTTCTTGAGAAGCTCTAATTCTATAAGGGTCAGCCATTGCAACCAATTATAAAAACTGCTGCAAAAGGCAGAAGTACAAAGACTGGAAAATAATGTTTAATTCTACAGGAGATTTAAACCACGTTGGGCGCCATGTGGTAAATTTTGAATGGAAGTATTGAGGCTTCTACCCTTAGCAGAATTTAAAACCAGGGAATCCTGCCTGGATAAAATATCCCACTTCCACTTCTATTTCCCTACCCTTTCTGCCTTGAGACAAAAAGTTTACTTTCAGAGGTGTGTTCGAATCTACCACAGAAATTTTTTATTAACCTTTAATTCTTGCAGCACATCATGCATAAATAAACCAGTCAGTTTATTGTAAAAATATTTTCTTTATTTCACAGATACAGAAAGGCATGAATAAATATCTCTAAATGACTAAGAATCACTTTTATGTTCAAATCTTAACTTTACCAGAGTATATCCTACAATCAATGCAAGAACCATTAAAAAAGTGATTGAAATTATTAATATCAGATAAATGTCTATTAATGTCATCTTTTTAGAAATTAATACATTTCTAATACATCTGCCAATGTAGAAACAATAGCAATTTAAAGGTTCTCATATACTTGAATAAAAAATTATATTTACCAATTTTCTGAAGCACCCCGCTTGTGTCTCTCTCAATCACGTGCGAAGAAAGTCTAAGTAGCACCTCTCCCTCTCCCTCAAACTGCCACTGTTTTATACACTTAAGACCCTTTGATCCAGGGTCGCTGTTACACTTCCATCAACACATCTATATTTTATTCTGTTTATAGCTTCGCCCATTTTTGATTTTTAATTGGATTTCTTTTGTAGTTCTAAGAGAAAATCTTTTTCACTCCCTTCTGTCACGCTTAATTTATTGGCCATCTGTTTTTAGGGTGGTCAATCATGACACCTGCGTTAGGATGCTCAATGTCATAAAATGCAGGTGCTTTCTTACTTGAGATAAGAGAAAGTGGTAAACAACTGTACTCTCAAAGTCTGAAAGTGGGACAAAGGTGAAATCTTGAGGTTTTAAGTAGGGGAAAGGTGAAAGCTATGTGCTGAAGCTTTTTCAGCACAGCCATGACCAATGTCATGGCTTTTAAAAGTAAAGGCTTATGGGTATTAAATGCTAACATGTTTCTTTATGGCTAATTGATTACTGACTTCACTAAATATAAGTAATTATCAATAAAGCACAAAATATTAAGATATTTTCTGACAGATGTATCTGGGAGCCAGTCGCATGGATGGAACCCGGAGACGCAGATGACGGGTGGAAAGCCAAACCCGATCTCCCGTAAGAAATTGCGGAGCGGGACGGCGATGCTTGTCTGACATCCGTTTTGCGGCCTCGGCTGCCCTGTGAAGGCGAGCGTTGGTGGTTACCCAAAGTTCATGTAGGCGTTGAGCCGAAAGTTGAGCTGCAGGTGAAGCTACCGTAAGTGATAGAGGTAGTGGAGGGCGAGGTTGTTTACCAAAAACAATTTGAAAAGGAGATTGTCCAGTGGCAGAATGTACATGAGAATTATGTGAGAATTCGGCCCAGGGGAGAAGACTGCCCCAATCATCCTGATGATGGTTCACAAAAAGACGTAAGAATAATTTTAGTCCTCTATTGACCCATTCTGCCTGACCATTCCCCTGTGGATGGAAAGCAGTGGTAAAGTCCAATTGGATGCCGAACTTCTTACAAAGCGCGTTCCAGAATTTAGCCGTGAACTGATGTCCTCGGTCAGAAGTGATGTGAAGAGGAAGACCGTGGAGCCGAAAAATATGCGAGGTGAAGAGGTCCACCAATTCGGGAGCAGAAGGCAATTTGGGTAAGGGCATAAAGTGGACCATCTTAGAAAAACGGTCGACAACGACCCAGATGACCTGGTTCCCCCCAGAAGTAGGCAAGTCGACTACAAAGTCCGTGGAAATGTGGGTCCATGGCTCTTGAGGGGGTGGAAGGGGCTGGAGGAGGCCCCAAGGTCGACCCGGCAACGGCTTCTGCTGAGCACACTTAGGACAGGAGGAAACATAAGCTCGTACATCCCCCTTCATCTGGGGCCACCAGTAGTAACGGGCAAGTAGTTCCCAGGTTCGTGCTCTCCCGGGATGTCCAGCAGACAGCGAGTCATGTGCCCATGAAAGTACTTTGGGGCGTAGTCTGAGGGGCACTACAGTCTTCCTGGGTGGTACCGTCTCCGTGACCGCTAGCATAAGTTTGGCAGGATCAATAATGTGTTTAAGAGTCTCTGGTGAATCTTCGACCTCGAAGGATCTGGAAAGAGCATCCGCCCGCCCATTCTTAGCTGCTGGACGATACCGGAAGTTGAAGTCAAAACGTGAGAAGAATAAAGACCAGCGGGCTTGGCGAGGGTTGAGATGCTGAGCTCTGTTAAGATATTCCAAATTCTTGTGGTCGGTGAAAATGGTGATGGTGTGTTGCGCCCCTTCCAGCCACTGTCTCCATTCTTCCAAAGCCATCTTGATAGCCAGCAATTCTTTATCACCGATTCCATAGTTCTTCTCTGCGGGTGAAAACTTACGAGAGAAAAAAGAACAGGGAATTAATGCCCCTCGATTTGAATACTGACTGAGGACTGCCCCAACAGCTACCTCGGATGCGTCCACCTCAACGATAAATGGACGATTGGGGTTCGGATGACGGAGACACGGTTCCTGTAAAAAGGCCATCGTGATATCCTTGAATGCTTGTATTGCCTCTTGAGACCACCTCTTGGTATCAGCCCCCTTTCTGGTCAAAGCGGTAATCGGAGCTTTAATGTGGGAATAATGTGGGATAAAGTTCCGGTAAAAATTGGAAAAAGCAAATGTTGCTTACCTGATGTAACAGGTGTTCTCACAGGACAGCAGGATGTTAGTCCTCACAAATGGGTGACATCGAGGATGGAGCCCAACCACGGAAAACTTCTGTCAAAGTTTCAGGAACTTTGACTGGCCCCTACTGGGCATGCCCAGCATGGCACTAACCCTGCAGCCAGCAGGGGTCTCCCTTCAGTCTTGTTTTCAAAGCTACAGGCAGTGCCGAAAAATAAAATAAACAAACCCAACACCGCGGGGTGGCGGGCGGGTTTCGTGAGGACTAACATCCTGCTGTCCTGTGAGAACACCTGTTACATCAGGTAAGCAACATTTGCTTTCTCACAGGACAAGCAGGATGGTTGTCCTCACAAATGGGTGAGTACCGAGCTGAGGATGTCCTGACTTGCACCAAATGTACCCAACGGTGTGCAACAGGCACAACAACTGGGGTGGAATTTGGTGAAGGGCATCCGCACCCAACCGGGAGGTGGAAGGGTGTTGGTACATCAAGTTGGAAAAAGGTTACGCAAGACAGATTGGCCGAAGATGGAATCTTGTCTTCCAGCTTTATCCAAACAATAGTGGGCCGCAAAGGTATGGAGGGAACTCCAGGTTGCAGCTTTGCAGATGTCAGGAAACGGCACCGATCGAAGGTGTGCTACTGAAGTCGCCATGGCCCTCACAGAGTGTGCTTTAACGCGGTCTTGGAAAGGAATGCCAGCTTGCTCGTAGCAAAAGGAAATGCAGTCCGCCAACCAGGAGGAAAGAGCCTGTTTACCCACAGGTTGTCCTAACTTGTTAGGATGGAAAGAGACGAATAATTGAGTGCTCTTTCTGTGAGAAACTGTACGGTCTAGATAAAAGGCCAGAGCTCGTTTACAGTCTAGGGTATGCAGAGTCTGTTCCCCTGAGTTGGAGTGGGGCCTGGGAAAGAAGATAGGTAGTATGATGGATTGATTGATATGAAAGTCCGAAACTACCTTAGGTAAAAATTTAGGGTGAGTGCGGAGTACCGCCCGGTCCTGCAGGAGTTTAGTGTAAGGCGGATAGGTAACTAGGGCCTGTAATTCACTAACCCTGCGAGCTGAAGTGATAGCCAAAAGAAATAACACCTTCCATGTGAGATATTTTAGGTCACAGGAGTGTAGAGGTTCGAAAGGTGGTTTCATAAGGCGACCAAGAACCAGATTAAGGTCCCAAGATGGGGCCGGAGGACGTAAAGGTGGCTTCAAATGGAGCAAGCCTTTAAGAAGCGTGTTACCAGGGGTTGTACTGAGATAGGGACACCCCCGATACCTTTATGGAAGGCGGCTACCGCACTGACATGCATTCTAATGGAAGAGGTCTTTAAACCTGATTCTGATAGATGCCATAAATAGTCCAAGAATTTAGAGATTGGACAGGAAAGGGGATCAAGGGACTGAGAAGTGCACCATGATGTGTACCGTTTCCATTTGTATGAGTAGGATTTCCTTGTGGAAGGCTTCCGTGAAGCTATCAGGACACGAGAAACTGAATCTGAAAGGTTGAATGGCTGAAGGACTAACCTTTCAACATCCATGCCGTCAGGGACAAGGCTTGGAGGTTGGGATGGAGGAGGCATCCGTTGTTTTGAGTGAGCAGATGCGGGTCCTTTCCCAGGGGAATGTGCCTGCGGATGGAGAGATCCCGGAGTATGGGAAACCACACTTGGCGTGGCCAGTGCGGCGCTATGAGGATCATGGTTCCCCTGTCCTGACGCAGCTTCACGAGAGTCTTCGACAGAAGAGGAAGTGGAGGGAATGCATAGAGCAGACCGGTTGTCCACGTGAGGGAGAATGCATCCCTGGGCCGAGAGTGCTGGCTCCGAATGAGAGAGCAGTAATTGTCCACTTTGTGGTTCTGAGGGGACGCAAAGAGGTCTATGTGGGGATAACCCCACTTGTGAAACAGAGAGGTCGCTACCAAAGGATTGAGAGACCACTCGTGTGGTTGGAAGACACGGCTCAGCCGGTCTGCCAATACATTGTCTACTCCCGGCAGGTAGGTGGCCGTGAGGTACATGGAGCGGGAGAGGGCTTCCGCCCAAATCTGCGCAGCTTCCTGACATAGAAGGAAGGAGCCTGTGCCTCCCTGCTTGTTTATGTACCACATGGCCACCTGGTTGTCTGTCTGAATTAAGATTGTGTGATTCGAGAGGCAATCTTGAAAAGTCCTGAGAGCGTAGCGGATCGCTCGCAGCTCCAGGAAATTTATCTGGTGTTTGGTTTCCTCTGGTGACCAGAATCCTTGAGTTTGTAGATTGTTTACATGGGCTCCCCAACCGATGTTGGAAGCGTCGGTGGTGAGGATTAGCTGAGGATCTGGTGGAAGAAAAGGCAAACCCTGTAGGAGGTTGACTTGATTGGTCCACCAGGGAAGAGACAGACGGAGTGCATCGGTGATGCGAACAATGGAGGACAGAGGCTGAACAGCTTGGGTCCATTGGGATCTCAGAGTCCATTGCATGACTCTCATGGCCAGGCGGGCCATGAGAGTCACTTGAACCGAGGAGGCCATGTGTCCCAGTAGAACTAGGAATTGGCGAGCTGTTGACGTTTGTTGAGACTGCAGTTGGCGAGCTAGGGACACTAGAGTCTTTGCCCGTTGATGAGGAAGGAAGGCTTTTGCCTGTAAGGTGTCCAAGTCTGCCCCAATGAAGGATAAGGTCTGAGATGGGACTAAGTAGGATTTCTCGTAATTGACAAGAAACCCTAGAGAAAGCAGAGTTTGAATTGTTAGAGTCAGGGAAGACCGAGCTATTTGCTGGGTTGGGGCCCTGATTAACCAATCGTCCAGGTAGGGGTAGACGTGGACACCTTCCTTCCTGAGGAATGCTGCTACCACCACAAGGCATTTGGTAAAGACTCGTGGTGCGGACGCCAGGCCGAAAGGTAGTACACGGTATTGGTAGTGGTTTCGGCCTAGTAGAAAACGCAGGTATTTGCGATGAGATTCTGTGATCGCAATGTGGGTATATGTGTCTTTCAGGTCTAGAGAGCATAGCCAATCCCCTCTTTGCAGCAGAGGGAGCAATGAGCCCAGGGTTACCATCTTGAACTTTTCCTTGGAAAGGTACTTGTTCAGGGCCCGTAGGTCCAGGATTGGACGAAGTCCCCCTGACTTTTTTGGTATCAGGAAGTACCTGGAGTAGAACCCGAGACCTTGCTGTAAGGGAGGAACGGGTTCTATAGCGTTTGACTGTAGGAGAAGAGAAACTTCCTGCTCTAAAAGAACAGAGTGATCGGTAAGTCTCCACGCCTGCAAAGGTGGGGAGTCGGCAGGAAGGGATAGGAAGTTGAGATGGCAACCCTGTGCAATGATTGCTATCACCCATTGATCTGTGGTGATTTGATGCCACTTTTCTAGGAAGTGGCACAGCCGCCCTCCTACCGGTATGGCTGGAAGAGGGGTTTGGCAACTGCTCTCTAAGTGAAAGTCAAAAACCCGCCGCAGGGCCCGGTTGTGGAGCTGCTGCAGGTTTTTGTTTACGAGCCTGGCGAGGCTGAGTCTTATGGTAAGACCGTGCAGGCCTAGGTTTTGTTGATGGGGGATAATACTTTCGTGGCCTAAAGAAGGACTTTTTGGAGTCTTTCCTAAACGGCTGTTTGGAAGGCAAGTCAGGAGGAATGGATGAGAGCTGTTTTAGTGTCTCATGATGATCCTTCAATTCAGCAACAATTTGTTGAATTTGCTCACCAAACAAATTATCCCCTAGGCAGGGTAAATCAGAGAGCCTGTCCTGAACTTCTGGACGAAGGTCAGATGATTTAAGCCAAGCCCAACGTCTGGCAGAGATGGCCGTAGCAGAAATTCTAGTGGAAGCATCAAAGATGTCATAGGCTGTTCGTATTTCATGCTTCCCAGCTTCAAACCCTTTATTTAGAAGGGATTGAAGTTGTGGCTGGAACTGCTCAGGCAAGGCATCAGTATATTCCTGCATCTGTTTCAGAATGACCCTATGATATTGAGTCATATAAAGTTGATAAGAAGCTATTCTGGAAATCAGCATAGCTCCATGATATACCTTCCTACCTATACTATCTAGGAATTTGTTTTCCTTAGTAGGAGGTATAGAAGAGTGTGGCTTTAGTCGCTTAGCTTTCTTTTGAGCTGATTCTACGACTACAGAATGATGGTCTAACTGAGGTTTTTGAAAACCAGGTGCTGACTGTACAAGATATGTAGAGTCAGCTTTTTTGTTGACCAGGGAAACAGATCCGGGAGATTCCCAATTCTTTTTAAGAAGGTCTAGAAAAACCTGGTGAATGGGAATAGAAGTGATGACTTTTGGGGCATCCAAAAATTGGAGTAATTCCATCATCTGGTGCCTGTCATCTTGTTCAGATTGAAGTTGGAATGGGACCAACTCTGACATTTCCTTCACAAAATTTATGAAAGAGAGGTCCTCAGGGGGAGAACGCTTTCTACTCTCCGCAGGAGAGGGCGGTGAAGGCAAATCATCGGTGTCAGTAGAGGTATCATCACCCCAAGTATCATAGGGATCTGGATGTTGACCTGTAGGACCTCGAGGGGGCTGAACCCCTGAAGGCCCAGGTTGAGGTTCCGAAATATCGGTTGGAATCACCGGGGGGCATCGAGAAAATCCTCGATGGAATCGGTGCCGGTATCGGTGCCGGTGTAGGCATCGAGGGAACCGGTGTCGGTCTCGATGGAATCGGTGTCGGCATTGGAAACCTCAGTGGAGCAGAGGTGCGTATCGCCCCCGAAGAAGAAATCGGTGGCGAGGGACGACCTGGCATCGATTGAACAATTCCCGAAGGGGGAATTCGATACGGTGGTTTCTCCACTTGATGATAAACCTGTCGGTGACAGCGGTCTTACCGGTGTCGGTGACTCAGGTATCACCGGTGGAAGGGCTGTCATGAGTGCCTCCATCTGGTGTAGCAGCGGTGCCAGTGCTGCTGCAATCGGCTCGGTGACCGGTTCCCCTCTCGGTGCCGGAGTCGGTGCCGGAGGAGTCTGGAACCGTAGCATCGCCTTGTCGATGGCCTCCTGGACCAGCCGGTCCAGTTCTGCCCGGAGACCAGGGGTAACAAGACCCGGCTCGACGGGAGAGGGAGGCTGAGGCTGAGCCGGAGGGACCACCGTCACCGGTGGGATCGCGGCTCCCAAACCCTGAGGGGGTGAGGGTTGCCTCGGTGCCTGCGAAACAGTAGTGGACGGTGCCACTTCTGATCGAGACTTTTTTGGCGGTGGCTCGGTCGGTGCTGAGGTCGATGACGTCGATTCCTCGACAGGCCGAGACTTATGACGTCAATGGCGATGTTTTTCTTTCCGATCCCCTCGATCATCAGGGGAAGGAACTGGAGTCGATGGCCGCGAAGTCATCGATGGCGGACAGTCACCGAAGGGTTATCGATGATGATGAGACCTCGACGGTGCCGGTTCCGATGACGTCGATGCAATCGATGGCGTTGGGGGTACGAGCTTGGAAGAGGAGCCCCATCTTCTCCATTCTGGCTTTTGCGACCCTTTGGTGTTATTAGGGCACATTTGGTGCAAGTCAGAACATCATGCTCGCTCCCTAAACACAAAACACAGACTCTATGAGGGTCTGTGATTGACATAGTTCGGGTACAGTCCGGACACCGACGGAACCCCGACGCCATGGCAAAAGGCCAAAATTTAAGCCGCGGGACTGTCGAGTGCCAACGGGCCTCAAGGGCCAAACTCGACGGAAGTCGACCAAACGACCAGCAAAAACTTACCGAAGTTCCGCGGACCAAAAATTCGTCGAAGGGAGACCCCTGAGGGGCAAATTTTTCTCAGTATTAGTTATTTCGAATTTCCTGTCAGGAACGTGGTTAAGAGCTCTTCTACCGCGTGGCTACTGCTGCGCGGAAAAAAGAAGACTGAAGGGAGACCCCTGCTGGCTGCAGGGGTCTCCCTTCAGTCTTGGGCTGTGGCCAGTCTCGAATACTGGCCACCTTCTCTGGATCCATCTGAAACCCTGTGGTGGATATAATAAATCCTAAGAAAGGTATAGATTGTTTCTCGAAGAGACATTTCTCTAGTTTCACAAACAGCTGATTCTCTCTTAGACGTTGTAGGACTAGTTTAACATCTTTGCGATGTGTGTTCAGATCCTTAGAGTAAACGAGGATATCATCAAGGTACACGATCACTTGTTTATATAGCATGTCCCGAAAAACTTCGTTCATAAGGTTTTGAAAAACCGCAGGTGCGTTACACAATCCAAAAGGCATGACGAGGTATTCGTAGTGGCCATTACGAGTATTAAAAGCGGTCTTCCACTCATCCCCAGGTTTGATTTGAACCAAGTTATATGCTCCCCGCAAGTCCAGTTTCGAGAAAATTTTTGCATCGTGCAATTGGTCTAGTAATTCAGGTATCAGAGGAAGAGGATAACGATCCTTGCGAGTGATGGCGTTAAGACCCCTGTAGTCTATACATGGCCTTAACGACCCGTCTTTCTTGGGTACGAAGAAAACCCCCGCTCCTGCCGGGGATGTGGAAGGACGAATAAATCCTCGTGATAGATTCTCCTTGATGTAATCTGACATGGCCTGGGACTCTGGCCCCGAGAGTGGATAAATTTGCCCCCTAGGAGGAATGGCGTCTGGGAGTAAGTCTATTGCACAATCGAACCTTCGATGACAGGGTAGGATCTCTGCCTTCTCTTTAGAAAAAACGTCCACAAACTCGGCGTATTGTGGTGGGAAAGCCATCTTTGTGGTGGTTACTGGAATTGCAGGTTGATGTGTCCATTGGATGCAAGTCCCATGGCATTCTGGACCCCATGCCGCAATTTGGAGAGTACCCCAATCAATAGTAGGGGAATGTCGTTGTAACCAGGGCAGACCCAGTACCACTGGTGGATGGCTTTTTCCAGGACAAAAAATAAATTTTTTCTTGATGCAACACTCCGGTGAGGAGGAGTAAAGGTGTAGTGCAGGAGGTAATCCGTCCAGGAAGGTTCTCGCCACGGATGGAGGAAATGAATAGTGGTGTCTTACGAAGGCAAGTCGGAATCTGTAATTGATGGACCAGTTCTGCCAGAATGAAGTTTCCTCCGGCACCGGAATCAACCAGGGCCTGGGTGGTGAAAGGTCCCGCCTCACATTGAAGTGTCACTGGTACTAACAAATTGAGGAGCAAGATTACTCCCTAGGGTCTGCCCCTCCGAGACTCCTAGGACCGGTAGTTTCCCGGACGCTCGGGGACACTGAGCAAGAAGGTGTCCTCGGTTTGCCGCAGTATAGACACAGCCCCAGCCTCTTTCGATGTTGTTTCTCCTCAACCGTCAGCCGACTTCTTCCCAACTGCATGGGTTCTTCTTTGTCTCCGGTGGAACTTCAGCTGTGCCGGGAGTTACCAATGGATGGGAGAAATTGGGAGCCAAGGAAAATAGTCGATGAGAGGATCTTGTTTCTCTGGCCCTCTGTTGGATTCGTCGATCAATACGGCCTGCCAAGTCGATCAAAGAATCTAGATCCTCCGGAAGATCTCTACCCGCAAGTTCGTCCTTGATGCGGGGAGTTAAGCCTTCAAGAAAAATGCCCCTCAGGCAGTCCGATTGCCATCCTAACTCGGAGGCCAGTGTCCGAAATTCAATAGCAAAATCTGCCAATGTATGGGAACCTTGGCGTAGATTAGTAGTTCCTATGAAGCGGTAGCCAGTCTTCCGGGTTCATCAAATACCTGGCGGAATGTAGCAACGAACCGAGACAAGTCGTTCAATATGGGGTCTGTCCCTTTCCCAGAGAGGGGATGCCCAGGCCATGGCCTTTCCGTCGAGCAAAGAGATGATAAAGGAGGTTTTCGTCTGGTCATTGGGGGAATTGTTGTCCTTGTAACGAAAACCTGAGAAAACACTGGTTTAAGAAACCCTCGACATAACTTGGCCTCCCCGGAAAAAGCGAGGAGGAGCGGGCAAGTGAGATACTGAAGCAGGAATAGTTGGTGTAGGTGGTGCTGGAACAGCGGCCTCGGCTCCATAGGGTATTTCCAGACGCCGAGCTAACCGGTCCACCGTGGCTGTTAGTGCTTCCAAGCTCAGTTGTTGCTGTTGTTGCTGCTGACGCTGCTGCATCAGCTGCTGGGCGAGGCCTGGGATTGCCTGAAGACCGGACAGGTCCACCGGGTCCATGGCCTTCACAATCTGTTATGTTTGTGGACCCTTGACCCAGAGTAAAAGTCACCCACCTGAGGAATCTAGGTGCCTTTCGTCTCTGGAAGGTGGAAGTCCCGGTACTAAAACCCCTCAGTACCCTATGCTGGGTCTCAGCGTGAACTGGGTACAGGCCAAAGACAACCAGATACAACGTCCTGGTTCCAGGCAGGGGTCAGTGTCCAATCCGAGGTCCAGGTAGGCGGTAGGCAAGGCAAGGTCAAAGTCCAATCCGAGGTCCAGGCAGGCAGCAGGCAAGGCAAGGTCAAAGTCCAATCCGAGGTCCAGGCAGGTAGCAGGCAAGGTAAGGTCAGAGTCCAATCCGAGGTCCAGGCAGGTAGCAGGCAAAGCAAAGACAGGTCCGATCCGGAGTCTAGGCAGGCAGCAGGCAAGGCAAGGTCAGGTCCGATCCAGGGTCTAGGCAGGCAGCAGGCAAGGCGAAGTCAAAGCAGGCAGGAGTCAACCACAGGGAAACCGCAACACCAGGAACAAAAAACCACCAGACCTGTTGTGAAGGCAATCAGCCCTTCACTGCAAGTGACTTAAATATCCCTCCCTGCTGACGTCTTCTTCCGGGGCCGGCCCTCTTCCATGTTCCAGCCCCTTTAAGGGGCGGGGCTGATCGCGGGCTTGACGACGCTGCTCCTCTGAGGGTGGCCATCTTGCTGCCGCGGCCCATGCGCCGCGGACCGCGGGGAAGGGGACCCGAACCGGCCTGGCTGGAGAAGGTAGGGGAGCCCGGTGACGTGCAAACGCGATCGGGGTTCACAACACTTAAAATTATTCCTAAAAACGCAAATAAAAACTAACACATCAAACTAAAATATATGGATCTCAGATTCCTTCTTTGGTGTCATTCTCATATGCCTGACAAAACAACCACATTTTTTTTTTAAATTTAATACTTTTATTAAACTTTTAATATGACAGTGCTATTACAATAGAAATATGAATACAGAATACAAAGTACATCCCCAAAAATCCCCCCTCCCTCCCCCACCCTCACCAGTTTAGTGGAGCTATGGCTCCTCTACTACAGAATCCAGAAGCATTAATGCTAGGTAATGATATCTCACTTAAGAACCATAAATTTACATACCCAATACTTAATCGCCCAAATTGTTGTGTATCAATACATTTCCCCGAATAGCATCTAATCGCTTAATCCATTATGAGATTAATTTGAAAAATATATTCCATAAACGGTTTCCAAGATTTAGTAAATGAAGACATTCTCCCATATTTAGCTGCTATTAGAGAGGCCAACCTGTAGTATGTATGAAGTTTATCTATGACCTCCAACAACTGCGGTTACTTGTTCTGTTTTCCACTTTGTCCCAATCAAAGTACGAGCGGCAATAAGAGTATGAGAACAGAAGCGCTGCTGGGACTTATGTAGGTCATCTGGGTAAACATGCTGCTGGTCCGTGATAGCAGTAGCCTGAATAGGCACATGAAACAGGGCACTCAACCAAATGAAAAGAGTCTCCCAAAGGGTCTAGATTTTCGGACAGGTCCACCAAATATGGAACTAAGTTCCCTCACTTCCACAATTGCGCCAGCATAAGGCTGAGGGCCACTGGATATATCCTATGAATTTTATTTGGGGTGAAATACCATCTATATATCATCTTATAGCAATTTTCACGCAGACCAGCTGAAATTGAGCATTTCCTAGCAAAATATAATATAACCTCCCAAGTTTGAGAACTCAAGTGCTCTCCCAGATCCGGCTGCCGGCCACTGTCTCTCAAATGTGCTGATCTCCTGCTTCTCTGGGTAAAGAGCATGATATATTTTAGAAATGGGCCCTTATTCTGTCACTATACTGCACAGAGATTCAAACAATGAACGACTGGGTCGTAACACTTTAGTGCGTTGTAGAGTCTGAATAAAGCGGACTACTTGAGCATATGCCAGAAAATCTTTTGAAACTGAATGAGGATATATCCATTAGGCCCTGCATGGAGAGGATCGACCCTTGGGCCATCATGTGGCCAATTGTGGTAACACCCCGCCTTCCTCCAAACAGTCACCTGGGGGATATACCTGGTATAGAGAAGAGAGACGTTGGTAAAAGTATTATAGTCCCAACTACTTGTCTACTACTCTGCTTCCAGATATTCAAAGTGACCTGTAGTGACCATGGTATGTCCTTGACTGGCCACCTGGAGTTCCTTGGTTGCCAAAAAATGGCCTGTAAAGCCATTGGGCCTAAGATTGCTTGTTCAACGGACACCCATTGCTTTATTTCCGTGTTGCGATGAATATCTATTAAGGCCCGCAACTGGGCTGCCTTATAGTACCAAAGGAGATTGGGACCCCCAGTCCTCCCTGCGACTTCGGGGAGATATAAAACCTGACGCGCTAGACGGGGAGGACCGTCTTCGCCAGATGAAATCAAACATCCGTTTTTTGCCAGCAACGTATCACATGAGAAGAGACGTCCACTGTAGGGAGGAAAACAAGTAAAGGAATTTAGGCAAAATTGTCATTTTGGTAATTGCTATTCTTCCCAGCCATGAAAAAGTACACCTGTTCCATCGACTCATATCCAGGGTTACACTATTTATCAGTGGAGTATAATTTAGATTGTAGAGGTCAGATAATCTAGCTGTTAAATAAACCCCCAAGTACTTTATGTGGGATTTCGCCCATTTATACGGGAACATACTGCGAATATTTTGCACTTCCTCCGGGCTCAAAGTCACATTGAGCAGCTCCGACTTAGAGAAATTCACCTGAGGCCGGCTACTTTGCCAAAATTATTTAGTTCTCGGGTAACCCCCTCCACGACACGGCCGGGGTTGTTAATGTTAATAGAATATCATCAGCAAACAGGGATGCCTTGTATTCTTTGGTCCCCAACTGAACTCCATATATATCCTTGGCTTTGCGTATCCGTGTCACCAAGGGTTCAAGATACAGGGCAAATAACAAAGGAGATAGTGGACAACCTTGTCTAGTGCCCCTTCCAATGGGAAAGACAGGGCCATATCCGCTATTCACTTTGACCCTGGCAGTGGGTTTATCATACAGCTGTTGTAGCCATTGCAAAAAGAAGGGCCCAAAAGCCAATTGTCTTAAAGTAGAAAACAGAAAGGGTCAATGCACTAGGTCAAAAGCCTTTTCGGTATCAAAGGATAATAAAACCGCTGGGGTCTGAGTTTTACAAGCCCACCATACGAGATTGATGACCTTTCTAATGTTATCTGCCGCCATACGGTGTGGTATGAATCCTACCTGATCCGTATGGACAAGCTGTGAAAGAAATTTATTAAGTCTCTGAGCTAGAACCCGAGCCAGGATTTTGAGATCCACATTAATAAGCTAGATGGGTCTATAGGAGCCACATTGTACCGGATCTCGGCCCGGCTTCAGAATAACAGTTATGCCAGCTGTATTGTTGTGGGGCCCAATGCCTTTGCCTTCTTGGAGATTGTTAAAATACTGGGCTAGGGGTTCTGTTACTATGGATGAACACTTTTTATAGTAACACCCAGAAAGCCCATCTAGACCAGGAGATTTGCTGGATTTCAGGGATTTAATCACCATCTCAATCTCACTGGGGAGGATCGGAGCATCCAGGCTCTGTCGTTGCTCAGATGTCAAATTAGGTAAATCTAAACCTTGCAAATATGCATTTATGTCAGTTTGTTGGATGGATCCCTCAGATTTGTATAGGTTCTGAAAGAACTCAGAAAAAAACACTGCGTATTCCCGCCGAGGCTGTAAGAATCTCTCACGCTGAATTTTTAATTTTTAAAATATTATTTTGGGAGGTCCGTGTCCGGAGTTGACATGCTAAAAAGCGACCTGCCTTGTTCCCACCTTCATGGTATTTCTGCTTTAGAAGATACAAAGCGTGTAGTATACGTTTGTTATCAGTTGCACTAACTCATCTTTGAGGGCAAGTAACTTCTGATAGCACTGCTTAGAATGGATTCTCATATGTTCCTGCGATAAGGCCGAGATTTTGCTCATTAAAGCAATATGAACCCCCTGTTCCTGGTGTTTGCATGCAGTTCCCCCCGAGAGAATTAGAATCCCCCTTGCCACTTGCCTTAGAACATTCCCAAAGGGTGCTAGGGGACACCCTCCCCCCAGAATTCAAGCAGAAGTAATCCTGCATCTGTTCACTCAGCCTTTGTACAAAATCTGCATCTTGTAGTAGGGATTCATTCAACTTCCAGAACAGATTGCCTTCGTCCCGATCATCTAGATCTACCTCAAGTATTATTGGGGCATGATCAGACCAAGTGATAATGTCTATATCCACCCCCCTGACCTGATTTCCCAATAATTTGTCAACCAAAAAATAATCTATGCGTGAATAACTATCATGAAGTGCAGAAAAAAAAGTGTATGATCTAGATTTGGGATATTGGCTTCTCCATATGTCAACTATATTCCAATCGGACATAAAATTTCGCACTAGCTTCCTACCGGATCCAGAAAGTTGAGAGTGCGGTTTAGATGTATCTATGTCCAGTCGAAGCATAACATTGAGGTCACCCTCTAATATAATTGGCCCTTCCGCATGTAAGGCCAGCGCCCCATGTAGTTCCTTCCAGAAGGGCCCTGTGTCTCTATTAGGGGCATAAACCATCACTAATGTGAATTTCTTCGTACCCAACTGGATATATAAGATGAGGTACCTCCCATGTGGGTCTGCAGCGTGGGAAAGATACTCGAATACCAAGTTCTTTGATATCAAAATCCCTGCTCCTGAATATTTAGCCTCTGCCCCTCGGGCAGCCAAGAATACATGTGGGAATTCTCTGTACTGTAATAACTGCTCATGTTTGCGCTTCAGGTGAGTTTCCTGAATGAATGCAATATCTGCTTTTTGATGTAGTAATTCTTTTTGGAGGAGAAAGCCTCCGGAGCTTCGCCAAGAACCATGTCTCCAAACATTCAAGAAACATCTCAAAACATGGCTCTTCAGACAAGCTTTCCCGGAGTCTCAAGAACACTCGAACACTGGTCAAAGGTCATAACAGAACATTATGGAGACTCATGATTGTCCCCTACCTTCTCTGCATGTTCCCCCTTGCATGACTTAATGCCACCCGTTCCTTCCCTCTTCCTCCTCTTCCCTCCCTATGTTCTTCAGCCCGCTCCTCCTTTCCCTCTCTCCTCACTGCTACCTGCTATCATTTAGGGCCCCCGCTTACGCCCTATTTAATTCTCAGGTTCATAGCGATACCCTTTTGACGCCTTATTTCATGCAACGCCTATCACCACTATTTTGCGGTTCTATTTATATTCGTTATTTGTCGACTTGCGACCTATTACCACTGTTTGCTGTTCTATTTATACTTGTTATTTACTTTGTTTTTATATTGTTATTTATATTTGTTATTTATATTTGCTGTTCTATTTATACCTGTTATCTATATTTTTTGATGACTTGTTTTAATGTAACGCCATAACCGCGATTGTTCTGTTTCAATGGAAACTGATATGATTTGATATTTTTTTCAAGAATGTCGGTATATAAAAACTCTAAATAATTAAATAAATAAATAAATAAATAAGTGCTTTCTAGGAGTGTTTAGGCCTTTAACACTGAGAGATATTTTAACCATTATCAATTAGTAAGTGAAACATCACTATAAGTGTATGGAAATTTTCCTACAAATTTTCAAATGGACCTTGGGTATGTAATGGTGCATAAGAATGTCTCATCGCCTCAACATTCTGAAGAGTGCATAATCTGGAACTGCCTAAGTTGAAAAAGTTAGTCGGGTATTCTGACTCCACTGCCTCCTTCACTTGAACCGTAAAGGGACCGCTCACCATCAACTGCGAATCCACCCCTTGGGGGGTACCTGGTGGATGCCATTGCCTTCCTAGTCTCCGTCCCTCCCCCCCCCCCCCGCCAGACCCGTATGCTTGAAAAATTAGCGTAACATTTGTCAAGTACTTAACACATCTACCAGTGAAACTTTCAAACAGGTTAGAACCATCAACAGTGAAAACAACAGCATGTGACTCAGAAAACTGTGAGATCTATACTGAAAATAGACTCCTAATTATTCAGCACAGTCCTCATTGCCCTGAATAGAATTCCAGAAGAGCGATCTGTCACCATCAGCCCTTATCGGTAAGCAGCTTCCCAGGTCCAGCTGATTATCTACGGAGCCGCCCACGGCCCGGCCCCTGTCTTCTCCATTGTAGATCTGCATCCGTTGTTTCATGTGGCATGGGCCTGGGAGCTGGAGTGAAATCAAAGCTGATACCGCTTGGGTGAAACATTCGGCAGCCTCCGCTATCGTTTTAAATCTGTATGAGATACCTTGATGTTGGAAAATCAAAGCGAATGGAAAGGCCCAGCGGTAGCGAATCTCAGCAAGGTGTAAGACAGTTGTTGCCTCATGCAATAGGAACCTCTTTTGCAGCGTTGAGGGCGCTAGATCATTGTAGATGATGATTTCATGGTTATTATTTATTTATTTATTTATTTATTTAACATTTTTATATACCGGCATTTGTAGGACACATCATGTCGGTTCACAATTAACTGAGAAAGGAAATTACATTGAACAAGGGGGGTTTAACTGGGAGAATTGGATAATAATTGGATAAAAGGAACAAGGTAAAAAGCGAAGAACGAGAGAAAAGAGAAAGCAAGCATGGATAACTTAATTGGAAAGATATGGGTTTAAAATTACATATTACATATGTGAACTTATTTACAACGTTGGGGGGAGGGGTGAGGGGAGAGGGAAAGGGGGGGAGAAAATATGCGAGAGGGGAGGTAAAGGTAAAGGAGAGATTGATATGGTAAAGAAGGCGGGGGGGGGGGGGGGGAGGCTGAAGAGGCTAAGAGGCGGGGGAGGGGGTGGGGAGTGGAGGTTATGCCATTTCCATTGGGGATGAGCCCGTGCCAGCTTGACAATCTCCTCTTTTTGTTTGTAGTGAAGAAATTTAATAATGATGTCCCTGGGCTGGTTGTTTCGTTTGGGCCCTAGTGCTCGATGTGCTTGTTCCAAATTCACCTGGAAAATGCGATCATGCTCCTCCGAGGGGATCCCGAAACAGGTTCAAAGATCTTGACAAATGGTCATTGCCGTCTGCATACTATCCACATATTGCTCCTCCTCAGGAACTTCTCTAATAAGTATATTAGACCTGCATGATCGGTTTTCAAGATCTTCTACTTTATCCCCAAATGCTTCTAGTTCCGTCGTGAACTGCTTTGTTTGAGCTGTCAAAGCCTCCATCTGAACACTTTGACCATCTGTTCTCCCATCTAATTAATTCACACGGGAACCCAGGGAAGCAATATCTTCTTTCATATTCTCTATGGGGTAGATTTTAAAAGAAGCGCGATCAGCCTACTTTTGCTTGCGCATCAGACTCAAGCAAAAGTACGCTGGATTTTAGTAGATACGCGCGGAGCCGCGCGTATCCACTAAAATCCCTGGATCGGCGCGCGCAAGGCTATTGATTTTGTATAGCCGGCGCGCGCCGAGCCGCGCTGCCTAACCCGTTCCCTCCAAGGCCGCTCCGAAATCGGAGCGGCCTCGGAGGGAACTTTCCTTTGCCCTCCCCTCACCTTCCCCTCCCTTCCCCTACCTAACCCACCCGCCCGGCCCTGTCTAAACCATCCCCTTACCTTTGTCGGGGGATTTACGCCTCCCGGAGGGAGACGTAAATCCCCGCGCGCTAGCGGGCCTCCTGCGCGCCGGGCCGCGACCTGGGGGCGGGTACGGAGGGCGCGGCCACGCCCCCGGACCGCCCCGGGCCGTAGCCACGCCCCCGTACCCGCCCCCAAAACGCTCCCGACACGCCCCCGAAATGCCGCGACGACCGGGCCCGCCCCCCGACACGCCCCCGACACGCCCCCCTCCGAAAACCCCGGGACGTACGCGAGTCCCGGGGTCTGCGCGCGCCGGTAGGCCTATGTAAAATAGGCTTACCGGCGCGCAGGGCCCTGCTCGCGTAAATCCGGGCGGATTTACGCGAGCAGGGCTCTTAAAATCCGCCCCTATGTGTAACATACCTCTAGGAACTAGGACAGAGAAATGTTGAATCATCATTGTGACATGAAAAGACTGACAATAGAGTGCTGTCTCTTTAAGAGCTGGGGGGGGGGGGGAAGGAGATTCAAAATTGGATTGTATTGGGCATGTGCAGCAGATCACTGCTACAGCCTGAACAGAGTTTTCTGCCCTGCTCTGAACTAATAAATATCTGTTGCTGATTAAGGTGAGCAGCCCTCTATAATTGTATTCATGTGTAATGTATTTATGTTAGTTAACATTGTTTTGAGATGTATTGAAGTTGTTTTTTACTTTACCTAAAGAGATTCAAAAAAATTGTATTGTATTGGGCATGTGCAGCAGATCACTGCTACAGCCTGAACAGAGTTTTCTGCCCTGCTCTGAACTAATAAATATCTGTTGCTGATTAAAGTTCTCTTTTCTGGAACCCTGCTGTGGACGACTTGGGAGTAATTGAACTGTGCCCTGTCAGGATTTGAAGCTTTTCTTTCGGATAGAGGCTGCTGTATTGTGGATTTGACAGTTGAAGCAAAGAGCAGTACTGACGCCATCTTCAGCTCTAAATTCAAATGGACACACAGTAGGGTACAATCTGGAACTTTGCTTATTTAGAGACTGCTTAAGGTCGGGTGCTATTATCACTTGCTGATTCTGGTTGAAATACTTAACATGAGTTTATGACAAAGTTGAGTTTTCTCTTGTACTATATACATGTGTTTATATGAAAAATGCAGATGCTTAGGAAGTGAACAGATTTATTTCAGTCATTCATCCTAGTAAAGATAAAACTGTTACCCACTAAAGAGTGTGTGGATTCATTTCTGATACTGGGCTGGGAATCAATGTGCAGGTTTCAGACACAAGGAGTCATAAAGAAATTTGAACTTCAAGGGTTACATATGCATGCAAGTATTTCTGCTTCATGGTTCCGCATATCCGACCGAAGTTCAATAAACCATCCACGCATTTCATCCCACATTTATTTTATTTATTTATTTAAGTTTTTTATATACCAACATTCAAGACAATAGTCCCATCATGCTGGTTCACATGAAACAGGAGTGCAAAATAAACTTAAACTTGAACAATAGTGCAGAAAAAGCAGTTACATGTAACAAGGAAAAATAGAACTTGGAGTGAGAAGGAAAAAGGAAAAGGAAAACCAGCTAATTACATATAATTACATTGTAAGAGGTAGCTAATAGTGATATTGATGGTGATGTGTGTTGATTGTTAGGAGTTAAATAATATTGGAGTTAGGAAAAGCCTGCATGAACAGCCAGGTCTTGAGTCTTTTCTTGAAGGTTGAGAGGCTGGGTTCCATTCTAAGATCTGGGGGGATGGAGTTCCATAAGGTAGGATCGGCTGTGGAGAAGGCCCGATTTCTTAGCGTAATGTGTCTGGTAGTTTTGGCTGGGGGTACTTGAAGTGATCCTTTGTAAGCATCTCTTGTCGGTCTTGTTGAAGTGTGTAATCGGAGGGGGAAATGAAGGTCAATTGGGGCTAGTTGATGGATGTTTTTGTATATGGTGAGAATGGCCTTGTAGATTATTCTGAAGTGGATGGGTAGCCAGTGGAGGCCCATTAGGATAGGGGTTATATGGTCTCTTCTCCTGGTGTTAGTGAGTATACGGGCAGAGGCATTTTGAACCATTTGCAGTGGTTTGGTGTGTAGTGAGGGGAGACCAAGCAAGATGGTGTTACAATAGTCCAGCTTTGCGAAGATGATTGATTGTAGGATCGTTCTAAAGTCATGAGTGTGGAACAGAGGTCTTATTCTATTCAGTACTTGGAGTTTATAAAAGCAGTCTTTGGTGGTTTTGTTGATGGTAGCTTTCAGGTTCAGGTGATTGTCAATTAGAACTCCTAGGTCTCTCACTTGTGTAGTTTTTGGTATGGCTGGAAGAGTGGGGGTGAAGGAGCTGTTCTTTGGTGTGATGAGTAGTAGTTCCGTTTTGGATGAATTTAGTACCAGGTTGAGGCTTGTGAGAAGCTGTTTGATATTTTGGCGGCATGTTTCCCAATGAGACAGTGTTTTCGCGAGTGACTCCTTGATGGGGATCAGGACCTGGATATCATCCGCGTAGAGGAAATGTTTGAGCTTGAGGTCAGTGAGAAGTTGGCATAAGGGTAACAGGTATATGTTAAATAAGGTAGGAGATAGGGATGAGCCCAGAGGGACTCCTACTGACGCGGGGTAGAGTGAGGATTCTTTGTTATGAATCTTAACCTTGTTTCCTCTATTGCTGAGGAAGGTTCTGAACCACGAGAGGGCAGTGCCTGAGATACCTATGGCTATTAGTTGGTTGATGAGAAGGGAGTGATTGATGGTGTCAAAAGCTGACGAAAGGTCCAGTAGGATCAGAAGGAAGGCTTGTCCTTTGTCAAGGCCTAGGATGATGTGATCTGTCATGGAGATGAGGAGTGGTTCCGTACTTAAGGTTTTACGGAATCCGTATTGTGATGGGAATAGGAGGTTGTTGTCTTCAATGTAGTTTGAGAGTCGTGAGTTTACCAATTTTTCCATAATCTTGGCTATGAAGGGGAGGTTAGCGATCGGTCGATAGTTGTTGGGATCGTTGGGGTCGAGATTTGGTTTTTTGAGTAGGGGTTTGAGTGAGGCCAGTTTGAGGTTGTCTGGGTAGAGTCCTTGTGTGATGGAGCAATTTATGATGTCTGCCAGGATTTTGGAGATAGAGTCTGGAATTGATAAAAGAAGTTTAGCTAGGATGTGATCTGAAGGGTGAGAGGAAGGTTTCATTTTCCTTAGAATTCCTTGGATCTCAATGGATGAAGTTGGATCAAGTTCTTCTAATCGAGTATTGTTGATTGCGGATTGAGGAGTAGTTAGTGGTGCAGTGGCGTTAGTGGGGAGCTGAGATAGAAGATTGCTGATTTTGTTGCTGAAGAATAGTGCTAATTCTTCAGCTTTCGATTGAGCTTGGTCATGTGCAATCTCTGTCTGGTTTAATTGCGTGAGGTTGGCTACATAGCTGAAGAGTGCTTTGGCATCGAAGACAAGGTCGTGTATCTTAGAAGCGTAGAAGTCCCTCTTGGATCTTAAGGTGCTTGCTTTGTATTGATGAAGAATTGATTTGTAGATTGAAAGGGTATTGGTTCCTGGGTTTTTGCGCCATTTAGCCTCATTTTGTCTTAGTTGGAGTTTGAGTTTTCTTAATTCTGAGGAGAACCAGGGCTGTCTTTTGGAGGAATTGGGGTGTGGTTTTTTTGTTATAGGAGGGCATAGCTTGTTAGCTATAGTTTCCGTAATTGTATTCCATGTTCGAAGCGCTGAGTTCGGGTCAGTGAGGTCCAGGTGGTGGAGGTGTGGTGATAATTGATTATTGAGATCTTCTGGTGAGCAATGGGGAAATCTGGCACTGGATCCCACGGGGCAACCTCCGAGCCCACTATGCTCGCGTCAGCTGCTTCTTCTCCAGCATGCCTTAGACCTTGAGATGTAGACGGCAGTATCGTTGCCTCGTTTACACTTTCTTCCACTAATTTACTGAAAGCAAATTGCTTTAAATCTGCGGCTTTTCTGCGTGCGGCCATCCCTACCTCAGGATGCTTAAATCGGTCTTGAATAAGTATTGGTAGATCTATAATGTGTCTTGAAGAAAATTTATCTGGATAGGATCTGAATGAAGAAAGCTCAGGAAAGAAAGTTCAGCTAGTCCGACGAAGACAAAGGAGGTTCTGGGAGGAGGAGGAAATATAATCCGGCATTCAATCATTCATTTCACAGCGGCGTCCACCAGTGCCCCCCCCCCCATTCTGCTGTTAAAAGCTCAGGAGGGTTCAGAGCTTGCTAGGCAGGCTCTCTATCTGGTCCACTTCGTCACACACTTCTTCAGCTTGTTGGGAAGAAGTTTGATTGTGTTAGTGTAAGTATTGCCTTATGGAAATTCTTCTGTCCCACACAGCCAAGCTTTAGTGAGATGAGTCAGTGGGCTAGGTTTACCTGAGGCTTTGCAAGAAGGTGCAGGATCAAGGTTATCTAGCTGCTGAGGCTCACCTGCTCTCTTCGTATATTCCTGTGTATGCGGAGCCTCAGGCTTTTGCAGCCATCTTCGAGCGTGGCAAACAGCCAACAACCACATTTTTAATTCTTTCCTGAACCTCTTTCTTTCTTGCTGTAGTCTCAATTCTTGTGGTAATTTATTTCATAGTCTGGGTCCTGCTATTAACAAAGAGCGATCACTAACCTCTCTCAAACCTCAAACTTCGTCCTTACTAATTAATAACTAATTTCTGGGGTGGGGAGCTTGGAAGTGCTCCAGCTGTGCTTGGCTTCACTCAGCCAGGTCGACCTAGGCCCTGTAGTCTTTGCAGATTGGTGAGCAGGGGTTCAGAGGACCTGCGAAATGGAAAAATTCCCCAAATGTTTCTTTTTTATTGTGTTTGATTTGGGTAAATGAGGCATTTTAATTCAGATTACACTTTTATGTTTGAAATGAATGCACATCCCTAGTAATTTTGAAACACATTTTTGCAGGTAAAATAGTACTTTATGCACAGAAATGGCTTTTTAATAATTTCCTCGCCAATATGTTTGTAAGGTCATGTGTTTTTAATCTATATGTGCAAACGTTTGCCTACCATGAGCAAAGGCATTCCCAGGGACAAAACTGGAGAGTGGTATATAGTATACACAGGCTACTTTTAAAATAAATGTGTGTGTGCCCATACACGCACATATGGGCGCTTGAGTGGAGATACGCTGGAATTTGAAATCATGAAAGTACTTGCACACATTTGATATAAAATACACATACTATGCATAAATATGCTCCTAATTTTAAGAGGTTACCAGAGTATACATACTTTATCCTCCATAGGACTCTGCCGGCTTCAATATGCATATGTAAGCAAATTTTAAAACATGCTCACTCAAGGGACATTCCCATTTTTTCCAATTAGTCCACCACTTTGCCCAATTAATCTTGAGGTCATTCAGACCCCTCTGGTTCTTCATCCTGCATGCTCCCCAGTTGACCCAGACCCCTCACCCTCTTGTGTAAGCCATAAATCACAATTTCTGCAGACTTGCTCCTTATCAGGAGCAACAATAAATAAACATGGTTAAAAAGCCACTGTGCACTGTCTGTTTTAAAATACAGACTTACTTACATGCATAACTGTTGGCTCCACCCCAGAAACCCATGCCCTGCCTCATTTCTGTACCCTTATTTTTTGCTCAGCACATACATATATGGGCATAATTTGTGTTTTTTAAAATCTTCATTGTCATGCGCATCTGACATACTTAGATATATGGGCTTTTTTGGTGTGTGAGCAATGCTTTTAAAATTGACCCCATACTTGTGTATACTTTTGAATTTCAAAAGTATGTGCATACATTTTCTTAACAACATTATGCTCATAGATTATCAGGTGTAAATGTGTAAGATAATTTATGGTGGGATAATTTTTAAAGGCAAATTATATAGGTACTATCCCTTAAACAATTGTGTAAAATATATGCATATTTGATTGAAAATTTAAGGGGGTTATTACAAAATTACCCCATGTATAACCAGCAGTATATCATTTACAATTTTTTTTTCTGTGGTTTTAAAGGATTGTTCTCAGAGGGCAGAAAGATTAATCATGATTGTTGAGATTAATTAACAGAATTTTAGGAAGGGTACCCTGTGGGCTTAAATCACAAGTTTTTTAAGTACTTAGAAATATCTCTCTCTTATATATTTGGCAGCTTGAACATTTTCTTAGCAGTGTGGACCGGAATACATAGAGAGACTGGATGGACCAATTGGTTACGTGTTACATTCAGTTTCACGTTCATCTTTTTTATGTGAAATAAAACTGTAATTCTAAATTAAGACATTAGTCTTACTAATGCATAATATTAACTTTCAAAAATTAGTTGGAGGGGTGTGGTGATGGTGTAGGACTAAAATTTCCTAATTCATTTGCACAGCCCTACACACTACCCATATAGCCTTTGAAAATGTATGCTACCTATGTCATAATATAATCTGCCTATATTCTACATATCTAAACATGTCACACACAGCACAAGGTTCTAAATATGAAATTGTTTTTTTTCTTTTTTAGATACTATTACATGTGGCAGCAGTTGTATTAATTACAATTCTTATTAATTCTACCACAGTGAATAAGTTGGTTAACATGTTAGGTAAGAAAAAAACATTTGCTCAGGGAAAACATAAAGTATAAAAATGTTTTTATCATAAATTCTTCTTTGTATCTAATTAAAACAGCATGTGACCACTCCATATCTGAGTAGATCAGCATTAGGGGCATGCTGATCATGGAAATACTAGAGATGTGAACCGGAACCGGTTCTGATTCACATCGTGTTTTTTTTTTCGTCTGGCCCGATCGTGGTTTTGTTTATTGGCTGCGCCCGAGCCGATAAACAAAAAACCCACTCTGACCCTTTAAAACTAATCCCTTAGCTTCCCCCACCCTCCCAACCCCCCAAAAAACTTTTTACAGGTACCTTGGTGATCCAGTGGGGGTCCCGGGAGCGATCTCCCGCTCTCGGGCCGTCGGCTGCCACTAATAAAAATGGCGCCGATTGGCCTTTGCCCTTACCAATGTGACAGGGTATCCGTGCCATTGGCCGGCCCCTGTCACATGGTAGGACACTGGATGGCCCGTGCCATTTTTAAAGATGGCACCGGCCATCCAGTGCTCCCTCCAAGTGACAGGGGCCGGCCAATGGCACGGATACCCTGTCACATGGTAAGGGCAAAGGGCCATCGGCGCCATTTTTATTAGTGGCAGCCGACGGCCCAGGAGCGGGAGATCGCTCCCGGGACCCCACTGGACCACACAGGTACTGTAAAAAGTTTTTTGGGGGGGTCGGGAGGGTGGGGGGAAGCTTAGGGATTAGTTTTAAAGGGTTGGGGTGGGTTTAGGGGTTATTTTTGTGTGCCGTTTTTCCCGGCCTCCCCCAAAACGATAAGAGAACCCCCACGAACAATTTTGTGGGTTTTTCCTATCGTTTTGGGGAAGCCCCGATTTCTGACGATTTTGAAAATATCATACGACATTTTCAATCGTCCGAAGCCCGATTCACATCCCTAGGAAATACTGAGATCTTACTGGTAGGTATTGGCAAAATGAAGCTGGTTGTAACATGTAGACAAGGAGTCTATGCTGCAGGCCCAAGACTGCTCTTCTTCCCCACTCAATCAAACCTTCTATCTGGTGATCAAGTGGGTAAGAGATTCAGTGATGTAGACCTTGAGAGAGGAAAATGAAACAGAAGTTAAATGAGGGGATAGAGAGCTCATAAGAAGAAGCTGGGTGCAAGGAGTAGAGAAAGAAACTGAGAGAAGATAGGCGAGTGTATAAATCAAAGAAAGAGGAGATGAAAGGGAATGAGTATCAGAGAGAAAAGACATGTGAGAGAATGACAGGTAGAGAGGATATGTGTCATGAGAACCAGATCAAGGGGAGATAGTTGGAAGGAAAGAAGTGGAAAGGGGAAATTGGAGATGAGAGCTAGGGAGAGATGAGGTGGAGACTGGAAAGGGAGGGTAGAAAGAGAAGTGAGATTGGGTATTGGAGGGTTTTATAATCTGAGAGATGGAGAAGGCTGAAACAGAGAAAGTGAAATGAAATGGGGGTAAAAGACAGATGAGATGATGGGTAGAGTAGCAGTTGAGAGACAGGTAAATGAGGGTGGAGTAGGGGAGCTGAGATAATGAAAGAACTAGAGAGGGGCAAGAAACAAAGATGTTAGAGGATGGAGAGACAGGTGGATTAGAGACATAGAAAAAAGTAGGATGAAGTAAACATGTCGGAGTTTAATGGATAGGGAGGGGAAAGAAATAGAAAGGAGGGAGATATGTAGATGCAAAGGGAAAATGGGGAAAGAGAAAAATAAAAAGGAATGAGGAAAGGATATAAGTTCAAAGTGGAAAACTGAAATACTGATGATGAAGAAAAGGAGGAAAGCACGATTTTCAGTTAACTTTTGGCATTTGAGATTTTTTTGGCTGCAATTTTCAAACTATCCACATTGTAACAGTCTGTAGATATTTTTTACTTGTGGAATTTGCACCAATTTTCAAAGACATAGTATGCACATACTTTCACTTTATAAGGATACACTTATTTTTAAACAACGTGAAAACTCTAGCAAAACAAGTTTTTTTTCATTTGAAAATAACAATAATTTCAAATGTGCTTTAGTTTTAGAATACATTATTTGAAAATAGTACATACTGAACTTAAAAATGGAATGAAAACAAAACAAACATAAATCCCCTCAATGGTAAACAGTGAAAAATCTCAATCCCCCCTCCCCAAAAGAAAATGATTGATGTTCATCCCATCTGTTTGAATCTGCAAATATTTATACCTTCATTTTGGGGTAGATTTTCAAACCGCGCGATTTGGCGTACTTTTGCTGGCGCATCAGGCGCCAGCAAAAGTACGCGGGATTTTAGTAGATACACGCGTAGCCGCTAAAATCCTGGATTGGCGCGCGCAAGGCTATCGATTCTGTATAGCCGGTACGCGCCGAGCCGCGCAGCCTACCCCCGTTCCCTCCGAGGCCGCTCCGAAATCGGAGCGGCCTCGGAGGGAACTTTCTTTTGCCCTCCCCTCACCTTCCCCTCCCCTTCCCCTACCTAACCCACCCGCCCGGCCCCTGTCTAAAACCCCTCCCTTACCTTTGTCGGGGGATTTACGCCTCCCGGAGGGAGACGTAAATCCCCGCGCACCAGCGGGCCGCTAGCGCGCCGGGACGCAACCCGGGGGCGGGTACGGAGGGCGCAGCCACGCCCCCGGACCGCCCCCAAAATGCTGCCGACACGCCCCCAAAACGCCGCGCCGATCGGGTCCGCCCCCGACACGCCCCCCTCGCCAAACCCCGGGACTTATGCGAGTCCCGGGGTCTGCGCGCGCCGGTAGGCCTATTGAACATAGGTGCACCTGCGCGCAGGGCCCTGCTCGCCTAAATCCGCCCGGATTTGGGCGGATTTAGGCGAGCAGGGCTCTTAAAATCCGCCCCTTTGTGTAGGAACTTTTTCAATGGAAAGTAACATGCTTAGGGGCGGATTTTCAGAGCCCTGCTTGCCTAAATCCGCCCAAAACCGGGCGGATTTAGGCGAGCAGGGCCCTGCGCGCCGGTAAGCCTATTTTACATAGGCCTACCGGCGCGCGCAGAGCCCCGGGACTCGCGTAAGTCCCGGGGTTTTCGGAGGGGGCGTGTCAGGGGGCGGGCCCGAACCGCACGGCGTTTTCGGGGTGTGTCGGGAGCGTTCCGGGGGCGGGCCCGGGGGTGTGGCTACGGCCCGGGGCGGCCCGGGGGCGTGGCCGCGCCCTCCGGACCCGCCCCCAGGTCGCGTCCCGGTGCGCAGGAGGCCCGCTGGTGCGCGGGGATTTACGCCTCCCTCCGGGAGGCGTAAATCCCCCAACAAAGGTAAGGTGGGGGCTTAGACAGGGCCGGGTGGGTGGGGTTAGGTAGGGGAAGGGAGGGGAAGGTGAGGGGAGGGCAAAAGGAAGTTCCCTCCGAGGCCGCTCCGATTTTGGAACGGCCTCGGAGGGAACGGGGGTAGGCTGCGCGGCTCGGCGCGCGCCGGCTATACAAAATCGATAGCCTTGCGCGCGCCGATCCAGGTTTTTAGCAGATACGCGCGGCTCCGCGCGTATCTACTAAAATCCAGCGTACTTTTGTTTGCGCCTGGAGCGCAAACAAAGTAGGCCTATTCGCGGAGTATGAAAATCCGCCCCTTAGGGTTGATGTACTAATCTACAGTGTTCTTCATGGACAGTCATGACAATACATCTACACAAGTGGGTAATGTCACCAATGGAGCTGTGAAATGGAAATAACACTTTTCTTTAGCTTAGATTAACTCTTTGAGTTGTTTGATCATTTGCACCCACCTCAGGAACCACTTCATTCTTGTTTTTTCTGTTGAGCTGAATTGAAACTTTTGCTCTCTTTCTTTCAAGCTACCATTAGTTTTGTCAAACTTTCACCTTGCAGTATTAATTTTCTTTCATAGGACATGATTTATTAAGGCATTTCTCCCATTCTGTATCTTTGGGAAAATGCCTTGTTGAAGAGCCATAGTTTGTTTTATTTTGTTATTTTTCACTTCACTTTTCATCTCCAAGTGAAAAAGAAGTGGTTATCAGAAAGCATTCTTAGTGACAAAAAAATCAAATTCCAAAAGTAGGAGCTGCAAATCATCAAGCTCTCATATGCAGCATAGGCATTCAAGGAGCAAGTCACCAATGGCATGTTCACAACCTTGAAAAAACTCCATGGCACTATTAGATCAAAAAAATACCATGCTGAGGATCCATTGGTGCAGTTGGCTCTGAGAATATATAGCATCAAGGACTCATCATTGGCTCCAACTTCAATGCTGATGAATTAAAGGATGCTCTGCATGGAAGACACATTTGAGCTGAAAATTTTCATACTGGATCCAATCAATTTAGAACATCAATGTCGAGGACAGAGCATAATTGTTGCGGTTGCAGGCCATGGACCTCCGCAACCTGCAGCCTCACCTCCGGGCCCAGGAAAGTCGCTTCTGTCCTGTCTTGATCCGCGCTGGGTCCAGGTCCCCCTCGGGCCGCATGGCCCTACTCTTCGGCATCTTCCACTGCACATGCTGTTGCCAACGGCAACTCTACCGCCGACACCCCCCCCCCCCCCCCCCACCCCAAGGTGTGCGCGTGCGGCTCATACTGATATTAAAAGAGCCAGTGGTGGGAAATCTTCCCAAAGCCCTGGTTGATGACGTCAGGTTAGGGGACTATTTAAACCGAACTGATCATCAGTTCTTGCCTCAGCAACAGGTCCCACTCTGCCTCAGAGCCTCTGGTTGCTCCGTGTGTTCCTGATCCTGCTCTGTGACCCAGTTCCTGCCTAATCCTGTTCCATGATCCAGTTCCTGCCTGGTCATGCTCTGAGTGTTCCTGATTCGGTGACATGTTCCAGTTCCTGCCTTTCCTCCCTGTCCTGGTCCCCGCTCCGCTTCTTCTACTCCATGACTGCTCTTCTGGTTCTGACCTCGGTACGTTCCTGAATCTCGTCTTGTCTGCTGCCTGCCCTGATCAATTGCCTGTTCTTCGGTTTCTCCTGCTCGTCGCCTGCTCTGACCTTTGGCCTCCTTCCGGATAAGGCTGCTTGCCAACCTGCCCCGACCTCTGGTACATCTGCTGTCATCATGGGATTCATTGTCATCTGGAGACCCATGCCAAAGCCAGCCAGCCCCAGTACCCAAAGGCTCTACCTGCGGGGAATGAAGGCTGGCATTGGTAAAGGTCCTGTTGGGTCTCTTTGCTGAGTGTATCCCCTTCCAATGACAAGGACCTACTGGAGGTCCCTTTTTGTAGGTAGCACCAACCTAGTCTCGGCCAGGGGTCTACTGCGCAACAATTTGCTGATACCATGGACCTGGCAGATCTTCCAGGTCTGCAGGTCATTCCGGGCCTAGCCCAAAAGATACAGCAGCAGCAGCAGTAGCAGCAGCTTTGAGATACTGGCCAGCACAGTGTCTTGCAGCCCATTTGGATGCTACCACCTTTGCTGCTTCCGGTGCTGTCCACATCTCCGGCACCAATTCCGCCTGCAGTAGCTGCTACGTCCATCTGTCTTCCAGCTCCTCCTCTATACACTGGAGATCCCAGGCAGTGTTGTGGTTTTCTCAATCTGCTTTATGCATTTTTCTCTTCAACCGGCCCAGTTTCCCAATGACAGCGTTAAGACTATGTTTATCCTCTCCTTGCTTGACAGGAAGGCCTTGGCCTGGGCTTTCCCTCTGTGGGAACGTGGTGCCCCATTACTTCAGGACCTGCAATATTTTATGCAGACCTTCAAGCTGGTCTTCAATGAGCTGGGACAATTAACCAAGGCTGGCTCCAACATTCTCCATCTCCAGCAGTATTCCATAATGTTGGCAGAATATGCTATCGAGTTTTGCACCCTTGCTACTAAGTTGGGTTGGTGGGAGGACAGCCTTCAAAGTATATTCTTGGAGCACCTATCTCCTAGTGTCAAGGATGAGCTCACTGCCCGGGATCTTCCTGATGGGTTGGATGCCCTAATTGACCTGGCGGGAAGAATTGACCGTTGCCTTCAGCAATGGCTTTGATAGTCTCGAACACCTCGCCGACCCAGTACTGCTGGCTCCAAGTTCCACAGCCGAGCCTTTGCCGACCCAATACTGCTGGCGCCAAGTTCCACAGCCGAGCCTTTGCCTTTGCCAGGATTGCCATCTGCACCACAGCTGGCACAGCTGTTCATCCAGCACATCTTCAGGATTCATGCCCTACCTAAAGGCATCCTTTCAGATTGAGGCCCTCAATTTACCGCCAGGTTCTGGAGGGCTCTCTGCCAGAAGTTCGACGTCACCCTGGATTACACGTCCGCTTACCATCCTCAGACCAATGGTCTCGCAAAGAGAACAAATCAGACCTTGAAACAATTCCTTCGTCTGTATGTCAATGAGAAACAAGATGACTGGGTTAGTCTGCTACCCTGGGCCGAATTTGCGCTAAATTCTCATGTCTCCGTGGCTACCGGATCCTCCCCGTTTCAGATAGTGTATGGGAAACAGCTACGCCTGCCACTGCCTGTGCCTATCACGGTTGCGTCTCTGATAGCTCAACTCTCCGCTGATGAGTTGTACCGTCTGTGGATATCCACGCAACGTGCCTTGATCAAGGCCAGCCAGGCCGCTAAAAGATATGCTGACCAGCGCAGAAGACCGTACCCGCCTCTCAAGCTTGGCCAAAAGGTTTGGCTGAGCACACAGTTCATTCACTTGAAGCTGCCATCATCGCGACTGGCTCCGCGATTCATCGGGCCATTTCCCATCATCCGGAAGGTGGGTGCTGTCTCGTATCAACTTCGGCTTCCCCCATCTCTCAAGATTCACAACACGTTTCATGCCTACCTCTTGAAGCCTTTGGTACTGTCGTGGCCTTCCAGCACGCCTCCGACCCTCCGAAAATGAGCTCACCTATCAGGTCCGGGAGGTCTTAGATGTGAGGAAATACCGGAAGAAGTGGGAGTACCTGCTAGCGTGGGAGGGCTTCGGTCCCAAGGAGAACTCCTGGGAGCCATTGGCTAACATCCTGGACCGGAATTTGTTGGAGCAATTCCACAAAGACCACCCGGCTAAACCCAGGCCTCAGGGGAGACGCCCTAAAGAGGGGGGTACTGTTGTGTTCCGCGGCCGTGGTGGACCACGACCACGGCCCCCTACCGTGCCCGCGGTGCTTCCACACCATGGGAGCCCCAGGGGAGGGCACTGACTCCGGCCTCGCTCCGGCGCGGCCTTCGATGCGGCTCGCTGCAGGGGGAGCCGTTCCTGCTCCCCACTCACGGCATCCAGCTGCGTCTCTCCTCCGCGGGGCAAATCCAAGATGGCCACCGCCATCTCTAGGCATGAGGCCACACCCCCTCTACAGATTTAAAGGGACCTGATCCCTTTAACAAGCTTCACCTGTTCTTGATCAGCCAGAGCAGGGAAAGTATAAAGGGAGGTTTCCTCTGCTCATCCAGTGACTTGGCAACGTCCTCCAGCGCAGTCTAGTCTGCTTGATTCGGTGAGTTCCTTGAGCTTTGGATCCTGTTCCTGTTTCATCTTGGTGTTCCCGGTTCCTGACTTCGGATTGGCTTATGGTGATTCGTGTACGACTTCGGACTGGCAAGTGGTGATCCCTCGGTATGTGACCTCAGACTGGTGAGTGACGACCCTCCGGCTCTCAACCTAGGACTCCTTCCAGACTACCATCTCCAAGGGCCCGCCTAAGTCCCAGAGGTCTGGGTCCCTACGGGCTCTTCCCGGGGGGACCGCGAGCTTCCAGGGCGAAGCTCCAGTCTGTCCTTGCACCGATACCTTGACCTCTCTAAGGTCCACCTAAGCCCCAGCGGTCTGGGTCCCTACAGGCTCCTCCTGGGGGGACAACAGACTTCCAGTGGTGAAGACATAGCTCCTCTTCTCATCTCTTCATCTGCTTCCGCAGTCGTCTCAGTCTCCAGTGCCGAGAGTCAGCTGGTCCCGTCTTCCGCTCTGCCTCGCCACCCAAAGAGAGAACCTACAGATCTTCCGAAAGGTATTCCATCCTCCCGTTGGCCAAGGGTTCACAAGCCTGAGCATAACAGGTTGGACCATTAGATGACCGAGGGGTTAAAGGGGCTCTTAGGGAAGATAAGGCCATTGCAGAAAGACTAAATGAATTCTTTGCTTCCGTGTTTACTAATGAGGATGTTGGAAAGATACCAGTTGCGGAGATGGTTTTCAGCGGTGATGAGTCAGACAAACTGAACGAAATTACTGTGAACCTGGAAGATGTAGTAGGCCAGATTGACAAACTAAAGAGTAGCAAATCACCTGGACTCGATGGTATGCATCCTAGGGTACTGAAGGAACTAAAAAATGAAATTTCTGATCTATTAGTTAAAATTTTTAACCTATCATTAAAAGCATCCATTGTACCTGAAGACTGGAGGGTGGCCAATGTAACCCCAATATTTAAAAAAGTCTCCAGGGGCGATCCTGGTAACTATAGACCAGTGAGCCTGACTTCAGGGCCGGGAAAAATAGTGGAAAATATTCTGAAGATCAAAATCGTAGAGCCTATAGAAAGACATGATTTAATAGAACACAGTCAACATGGATTTACCCAAGGGAAGTCTTGCCTAACAAATCTGCTTCATTTTTTTGAATGGGGATAAAGGTGAACCGGAAGATGTAGTGTATTTGGATTCTAGAAGGCGTTTGACAAAGTCCCTCATGAGAGGCTTCTACGAAAACTGAAAAGTCATGGGATAGAAGGCCATAAGAACATAAGAACATAAGAAATTGCCATGCTGGGTCAGACCAAGGGTCCATCAAGCCCAGCATCCTGTTTTCAACAGAGGCCAAAACCAGGCCACAAGAACCTGGCAATTACCCAAACACTCAGAATATCCCATGCTTCTGATGCAATTAATAGCAGTGGCTATTCCCTAAGTAAAATTGATTAATAGCCATTAATGGACTTCTCCTCCAAGAACTTATCCAAACCTTTTTTGAACCCAGCTACACTAACTGCACTAACCACATCCTCTGGCAACAAATTCCAGAGCTTTATTGTGCGTTGAGTGAAAAAGAATTTTCTCCAATTAGTCTTAAATGTGCTACTTGCTAACTTCATGGAATGCCCCCTAGTACTTCTATTATTCGAAAGTGTCCCTCATGAGAGGCTTCTACGAAAACTGAAAAGTCATGGGACAGAAGGCGATAAGAACATAAGAACATAAGAAATTGCCATGCTGGGTCAGACCAAGGGTCCATCAAGCCCAGCATCCTGTTTCCAACAGAGGCCAAAACCAGGCCACAAGAACCGGGCAATTACCCAAACACTAAGAATATCCCAAGCTACTGATGCAATTAATAGCAGTGGCTATTCCCTAAGTAAAATTGATTAATAGCCATTAATGGACTTCTCCTCCAAAAACTTATCCAAACCTTTTTTGAACCCAGCTACACTAACTGCACTAACAACATCCTCTGGCAACAAATTCTAGAGCTTTATTGTGCATTGAGTGGAAAAGAATTTTCTCCGATTAGTCTTAAATGTGCTACTTGCTAACTTCATGGAATGCCCCCTAGTACTTCTATTATTCAAAAGTGTAAATAACCGAGTCACATCTATTCGTTCAAGACCTCTCATGATCTTAAAGACCTCTATCATATCCCCCCTCAGCCGTCTCTTCTTCAAGCTGAACAGCCCTAACCTCTTCAGCCTTTCCTCATAAGGGAGCTGTTCCATCCCCTTTATCATTTTGGTTGCCCTTCTCTGTACCTTCATCGCAACTATATCTTTTTTGAGATGCGGTGACCAGAATTGTACACAGTATTCAAGGTGCGGTCTCACCATGGAGCGATATAGAGGAGTTATGACATTTTCCGTTTTATTAGCCATTCCCTTCCTAATAATTCCTAACATTCTGTTTGCTTTGTTGATTGCTGCAGCACACTGAGCCGACGATTTTAATGTATTGTCCACTATGATGCCTAGACCCCTCTACCCACCCACCCCTGGGTTTGTGTTTCTAATATAGTCTACCTAAATTCATAATTGGCAACATGGTAAATTAGTATTTCCCTAATTTCTATCCATCAAACAAATTACCAAAATGAGGACTATCCAATTCAACTGTTGTGGAGCCTTTATATTGAGGGTAATCATATGGAAACTTAAGGCTTGCCCCATTTGTTCAGAACTCTCTACCTTGGAAAAGGATCTGCCTGAAGTTAAATCTGAATTAGCTTCAATAAAGAAAGTCTCAGCCACTTTACATTATTCAAGAATTAATTTCCCATTACCACAGAATAACCAAAAGTCAAGGAAAAAGAGATTTACTGTGGGCTCAGGTAGGATAAGTCCTGTGACCCACAGACACCCGTTATTGACAGCTGTGCAGCCCACAACTCTACCTCCCCCTCACCTCCCACTCACACAGGGCATTAAGGAACTTAAAAAACAGTATTACAGTGGGCTCTGGTAGAATTAGACCTGTGATCCGGAGACACATAGTGTATCAAGTGCAACAAGTACAAAATGCCTTCTCTGTATTAAATACTGAAGAAGTTCTTGATAAAAAGATTGAAGTGTTATCTGAAAAGAGAGAAGAAACCCAATGTATACAGAATTTCCAGATCAGAAACCAAAGAAAAAAGCTCACTGTGATGGATGACTCTGCAATCAAAGGCACTAATACAAAAGGAAACGTGGATAACAAAACTCAACTAAAGAGGTCACAAAAGGAGTCCAGGAACAGCAGTAACCTGTACAAAGAAAGCTGGAAAGCTATGAGCACAAATGCTCGTAGTTTGGGCAATAAAATCCCAGATCTGCAAGCCCTAATGGTGGAGGCGAACTTGGACGTTGTTGCTGTCACGGAAACGTGGTTTACGGAATCTCATGACTGGGATATGGCAATACCAGGCTATAACTTGTTAAGGAATAGGGATGTGAATCGTGTTCCATATCGTCTTAACGATAGAAATCGTCTGGCAGGAGAAGAAAATCGTGTTAGGCACGATTTTTTAGTTAAAACATCGTTAAAAATCGTTTTTTTCCGATTAGTGCGCACTAACGGGAGTTAGTGCACACTAACAGAAAATGATACAATTTGACACTTTTCAGGTCAGTTAAGGTCAGTTTAGGAATGAATATGTATTCCTATTGGCTGCCCTCTTATTTATTCATGTTACCAAGGTTCCCACTGACAATATATGGGGGATGGGAAATGGAAACAGTTGGTAGCTTGACAAAAAAAGTAATGTGATCAGTCAATGTGACTAGAACTTGTGCCCTAACCCTGATACCAGGGGTGTTGTGATCTTCCTGCACACAGTGCCCTAACCCTGGCACCAGGGGTGTTGTGATCTTCATGTACACAGTGCCCTATCCCTATTAATACCAGGAGTGTTGTGATCTTCCTGCACACAGTGCCCTATCCCTAATACCAGGGGTGTTGTGATCTTCCTGCACACAGTGCCCTATTCCTGATACCGGGGGTGTTGTGATCTTCCTCCACACAGTGCCCTATCCCTATTAATACCAGGAGTGTTGTGATCTTCCTGCACACAGTGCCCTAACCCTGGCACCAGGGGTGTTGTGATCTTCCTGCACACAGTGCCCTAACCCTGACACCAGGGGTGTTGTGATCTTCCTGCACACAGTGCCCTATCCCTATTAATACCAGGAGTGTTGTGATCTTCTTGCACACAGTGCCTTAACCCTGGCACCAGGGGTGTTGTGATCTTCATGTACACAGTGCCCTATCCCTATTAATACCAGGAGTGTTGTGATCTTCCTGCACACAGTGCCCTATCCCTAATACCAGGGGTGTTGTGATCTTCCTGCACACAGTGCCCTATTCCTGATACCGGGGGTGTTGTGATCTTCCTGCACACAGTGCCCTATTCCTGATACCGGGGGTGTTGTGATCTTCCTGCACGCAGTGCCCTATTCCTGATACCGGGGGTGTTGTGATCTTCTTGCACACAGTGCCCTATTCCTGATACCGGGGGTGTTGTGATCTTCTTGCACACATCCCGGTATCAGGGATAGGGCACTGCATGCAGGAAGATCACAACACTCCTGGTATCAGGAATAGGGCACTGTGTGCAGGAAGATCACAACACCCCTGGTATTAGGGATAGGGCACCGTGTGCAGGAAGATCACAACACCCCTGGTATTAGGGATAGGGCACTGTGTGCAGGAAGATCACAACACTCCTGGTATTAATAGGGATAGGGCACTGCATGCAGGAAGATCACAACACCCCCTGGTATCAGGGATAGGGCACTGTGTGCAGGAAGATCACAATACCCCGGAGGAGTGAGGGTCAGGCAGCTCCCCCCTGTCTGTGAAGCCAGCCTCTCACTAGTAATGCAGGGAGGGAGCTGTCTCAGACTTCACCATCCTCCCCCCCCCCCTCACCCACACACCATTCACTGGCTGGGACATGGGGGAAGTCAGGAGTGAGGGTCAGGCAGCTCCCCCCTGTCTGTGAAGCCAGCCTCTCACTAGTAATGCAGGGAGGGAGCTGTCTCAGACTTCACCATCCTCCCCCCCCCCCTCACCCACACACCATTCACTGGCTGGGACATGGGGGAAGTCAGGAGTGAGGGTCAGGCAGCTCCCCCCCTGTCTGTGAAGCCAGCCTCTCACTAGTAATGCAGGGAAGGAGCTGTTTCAGCCTCACCATCCTCCCCCCCCCCTCACCCACACACCATTCACTGGCTGGGGCATGGGGGAGGGGAGGAGTGAGGGTCAGGAAGCTCCCCCCTGTCTGTGAAGCCAGCCTCTCACTAGTAATGCAGGGAGGGAGCTGTCTCAGACTTCACCATCCTCCCCCCCCCCCCCCCTCACCCACACACCATTCACTGGCTGGGACATGGGGGAAGTCAGGAGTGAGGGTCAGGCAGCTCCCCCCTGTCTGTTAAGCCAGCCTCTCACTAGTAATGCAGGGAGGGAGCTGTCTCAGACTTCACCATCCTCCCCCCCCCTCACCCACACACCATTCACTGGCTGGGACATGGGGGAAGTCAGGAGTGAGGGTCAGGCAGCTCCCCCCTGTCTGTGAAGCCAGCCTCTCACTAGTAATGCAGGCAGGATAGGGCACTGCATGCAGGAAGATCACAACACCCCTGGTATCAGGGTTAGGGCACTGTGTGCAGGAAGATCACAACACCCCTGGTGTCAGGGTTAGGGCACTGTGTGCAGGAAGATCACAACACCCCTGGTATCAGGGATAGGGCACTGAGTGCAGGAAGATCACAACACCCCTGGTATCAGGAATAGGGCACAAGTTCTAGTCATATTGACTGATCACATTACTTTTTATGTCAACTACCAACAGTTTCCATTTCCCATCCCCCCAACCATCACCTCAGTGGGAACCTTAGTAACATCAATAGATAAGAGGGCAGCCAGCCAATAGGAATACATATTCATTCCTAACTGACCTGGAAAGTGTCAATTTGTATCATTTTCTGTTAGTGCGCACTAACACGATTTAACGATTTTTAACGATAAATCGTTAGAATTTCTATTGTATTGTGTTCTATAACGATTTAAGATGATATTAAAATTATCAGACGATAATTTTAATAGTTAAAAAACGATTCACATCCCTATTAAGGAAGGACAGAGAGGATAGGAAAGGGGGAGGTGTGGCTCTTTATGTCAGAAACAATATCCAAGCATGTGAGCTGCAAGGAAGATGGGGCACTATGAAGCCAACCTAAAAAAAGCACTATGGGCCAACCTAAAAAAAGATGGGACATCCATTTTTATTGGAGTGGTTTACAGGCCTCCAAACCAAAAGGAAGAGATGGATAGAGATCTGGTTGACGACATCCAAAAGATAGGAAAGAAGGGAGAAGTGGTGATCATTGGAGACTTTAATATGCTGGATGTAGACTGGAGAATCCCATCTGCAGAATCTATTAATAGTAGAGAAATAGTGGATGCCCTCCAAGTAGCTTTGTTCAAACAAATGGTTTTGGAACCCATGAGAGAAGGAGCTATACTGGACTTAGCGCTCACTAATGGAGATAATGTCTCTGATGTCCAGGTGGGCACCCACCTCAGCACCAGTGATCATCAAACGATATGGTTTAATATCACAAAAAAGATACAGAAAAGAAGCACAAAGACCCAAGTTTTGCAGTTCAAAAACACAGACTTTGATGAAATGGGGAATTACCTGGAGGAAGAACTAAAAGGCTGGGAGAACGAGAGAGATGTGGATCCAATCTAAAAGGAGCAATTACCAAGGCAACTAATCTATATGTTAGAAAAGTAAACAAAAGCAAAAGAAAAATGAAACTTATCTGGTTCTCAAAGGAGGTGGCTGACAAAATAAAGGCTAAAAGAACAGCACTCAAGAAATATAAAAGATCCCAAAGGGAGGAGCACAAATAAGAATATCTGGTAGAACTGAGGGAGACAAAGAAATTAATCAAGATGGCAAAAAGTCAAGCAGAAGAGAGGATTGCCAAGGAGGTAAAGAGAGGTGACAAAACATTTTTCAGGTATATCAGTGAAAAGAGAAAAGTTCATAGTGGTGTAGTGAAATTGAAAGGTGGAAAGGATCAATGTGTGGAGAGAGATGAAGAAATGGCAGAAATATTAAACGAATACTTCAGTTCTGTGTTCACTAAAGAGGACCCTGAAGAAGGACCATCGTTAGTTAACACGAAACTGGAGGGGAGTGGAGTAGATGAAAATCCATTTACAGTAGAAAATGTATGGGAAGAGCTGGAGAAACTGAAAGTGGACAAAGCCATGGCGCCTGATGAAGTTCATCCCAGGATACTGACGGAGCTCAGAGATGTGCTGGCAGGTTCGCTATGTGACCTGTTCAATAGATCCCTAGAAACGGGAGTGGTGCCAAGTGATTGGAGAAGAGCGGTGGTGGTCCCGCTTCACAAGAGTGGGAACAGAGAAGAGGCTGGTAACTACAAACCGGTTAGCCTCACTTCGGTGGTGGGAAAAGTAATGGAGTCACGGTTGAAAGAGAGAATAGTGAACTATCTACAGTCGGGAGAATTGCTGGACCAGAGGCAGCATGGATTCACCAGGGGAAGATCCTGTCAGACAAATCTGATTGACTTTTTTGACTGGGTAACCAAGGAATTGGATCAAGGAAGGACACTCGATGTCATCTACTTGGATTTCAGCAAAGCTTTTGATACGGTCCCGCATAAGAGACTGGTGAATAAAATGAGAAGCTTAGGAGTGAATGTCGAGTTGGTGGCCTGGATTGCAAACTGGTTGAAGGACAGAAAACAATGTGTGTTGGTAAATGGAACTCTCTCTGAAGAGAGAGCGGTGTTAAGTGGGGTACCGCAAGGATCGGTATTGGGACCGGTCCTGTTCAATATCTTTGTGAGCGACATTGCGGACGGGATAGAAGGTAAGGTTTGTCTTTTTGCGGACGACACTAAGATCTGCAACAGAGTGGACACGCCGGAAGGAGTGGAGAGAATGAGACGGGATTTAAGGAAGCTGGAAGAGTGGTCGAAGATATGGCAGCTGAGATTCAATGCCAAGAAGTGCAGAGTCATGCATATGGGGAGTGGAAATCCAAATGAACTGGCGGGAGAAAGGCTGATGTGCACGGAGCAGGAGAGAGACCTTGGGGTGATAATGTCTAACGATCTGAAGTCGGCAAAACAATGTGACAAGGTGATAGCTAAAGCCAGAAGAATGCTGGGTGGCATAGAGAGAGGAATATCGAGTAGGAAAAGGGAAGTGATTATCCCCTTGTACAGGTCCTTGGTGAGGCCTCACCTGGAGTACTGTGTTCAGTTCTGGAGACTGTATCTCCGAAAGAGAGAGACAAGATGGAGGCGGTCCAGAGAAGGGCGACCAAAAAGGTAGAAGGTCTTCATCGTATGACTTATAAGGAGAGATTGAAGAATCTAAATATGTACACCCTGGAGGAAAGGAGGAGCAGAGGTGATATGATACAGACTTTCAGATACTTGAAAGGTTTTAATGATCCAAAGACAACGACAAACCAGGGGTCACGATTTGAAGCTCCAGGGAGGAAGACTCAGAACCAATGTCAGGAAGTATTTCTTCACGGAGAGGGTGATGCCCAATCTTCCAGTCTTGCAAGGTCCTCCTGTAATGTATCACAGTCTGCTTGTGATTTAACTACTCTGAATAATTTTGTATCATCCGCAAATTTGATAACCTCACTCGTCGTATTATTTCCAGATCATTTATATATATATTGAAAAGCACCAGTCCAAGTACAGATTCCACTGAGAAAATTGACCATTTAATCCTACTCTCTGTTTCCTGTCTTTTAACCAGTTTGTAATCCATGAAAGGACATCATGAGAAGATACATTACAGGAAGACCTTGCAAGACTGGAAGATTGGGCATCCAAATGGCAGATGAAATTTAATGTGGACAAGTGCAAGGTGTTGCATATAGGGAAAAATAAACCCTTACTGTAGTTACACGATGTTAGGTTCCATATTAGGAGCTTCCAACCAGGAAAAAGATCTAGGCATCATAGTGTATAATACTTTAAAATCGTCGGCTCAGTGTGCTGCAGCAGTCAAAAAAGCAAATAGAATGTTAGGAATTATTAGGAAGGGAATGGTTAATAGAACGGAAAATGTCATAATTCCTCTATATCGCTCCATGGTGAGACCACACCTTGAATACTGTGTACAATTCTGGTCGCTGCATCTCAAAAAAGATATAGTTGTGATGGAGAAGGTACAGAGAAGGGCAACCAAAATGATAAAGGGGATGGAACAGCTCCCTATGAGGAAAGGCTGAAGAGGTTAGGGCTGTTCAGTTTGGAGAAAAGACGGCTGAGGGGGGATATGATAGAGGTCTTTAAGATCATGAGAGGTCTTGAATGAGTAGATGTGACTCGGTTATTTACACTTTCGAATAATAGAAGTACTAGGGGGCATTCCATGAAGTTAGCAAGTAGCACATTTAAGACTAATCGGAGAAAATTCTTTTTCACTCAACGCACAATAAAGCTCTGGAATTTGTTGCCAGAGGATGTGGTTAGTGCAGTTAGTGTAGCTGGGTTCAAAAAAGGTTTGGATAAGTTCTTGGAGGAGAAGTCCATTAATGGCTATTAATCAATTTTACTTAGGGAATAGCCACTGCTATTAATTGCATCAGTAGCATGGGATATTCTTAGTGTTTGGGTAATTGCCAGGTTCTTGTGGCCTGGTTTTGGCCTCTGTTGGAAACAGGATGCTGGGCTTGATGGACCCTTGGTCTGACCCAGCATGACAATTTCTTATGTTCTTATGTTCTTATCGCCTTCTGTCCCATGACTTTTCAGTTTTCGTAGAAGCCTCTCATGAGGGACTTTGTCAAACGCCTTCTGAAAATCCAAATACACTACATCTTCCGGTTCACCTTTATCCCCATTCAAAAAAATGAAGCAGATTTGTTAGGCAAGACTTCCCTTGGGTAAATCCATGTTGACTGTGTTCTATTAAATCATGTCTTTCTATCGGCTCTACGATTTTGATCTTGAGAATAGTTTCCACTATTTTTCCTGGCACTGAAGTCAGGCTCACTGGTCTGTAGTCACCCGGATCGCCCCTGGAGACTTTTTTAAATATTGGGGTTACATTGGCCACCCTCCAGTCTTCAGGTACATTGGATGCTTTTAATGATAGGTTACAAATTTTAACTAATAGATCAGAAATTTCATTTTTTAGTTCCTTCAGTAGCCTAGGATACATACCATCCAGTCCAGGTGATTTGCTACTCTTCAGTTTGTCAATCTGGCCTACTACATCTTCCAGGTTCACAGTAATTTCGTTCAGTTTGTCTGACTCATCACCGCTGAAAACCATCTCCGCAACTGGTATCTTTCCAACATCCTCATTAGTAAACACGGAAGCAAAGAATTCATTTAGTCTTTCTGCAATGGCCTTATCTTCCTTAAGAGCCCCTTTAACCCCTCGGTCATCTAATAGTCCAACCTGTTATGCTCAGGCTTGTGAACCCTTGGCCGACGGGAGGATGGTATACCTTTCGGAAGATCTGTAGGTTCTCTCTTTGGGTGGTGAGGCAGAGAGGAATACGGGACCAGCTGACTCTTGGCACTGGAGACTGAGACGACTGCGGAGGCAGATGAAGAGATGAGAAGAGGAGCTGTGTCTTCACCACTGGAAGTCTGTGGTCCCCCCAGGAGGAGCCTGTAGGGACCCAGACCGCTGGGGCTTAGGTGGACCTTAGAGAGGTCAAGGTATCAGTGCAAGGGCAGACTGGAGCTTCGCCCTGGAAGCCCACGGTCCCCCCGGGAGGAGCCCGTAGGGACCCGGACCACTGGGACTTAGGTGGGCCCTTGGAGATGGTAGTCTGGAAGGAGTCCTAGGTTGCGAGCCGGAGGGTCGTCACTCACCAGTCCGAGGTCACATACCGAGGGATCACCACTTGCCAGTCCGAAGTCATACACCAGAGAATCACCATAAGCCAATCCGGTCAGGAACCGGGAACACCAAGACGAAACAGGAACAGGATCCAAAGCTCAAGGAACTCACCGAATCAAGCAGACTAGACAGCGCTGGAGGACGTTGCCAAGTCACTGGATGAGCAGAGGAAACCTCCCTTTATACTTTTCCTGCTCTGGCTAATCAAGAACAGGTGAAGCTTGTTAAAGGGATCAGGTCCCTTTAAATCTGTAGAGGGGGTGTGGCCTCACGCCTAGGGATGGCAGTGGCCATCTTGGATTTGCCCCGCGGAGGAGAGACGCAGCTGGATGCCGTGAGGGTGGAGCAGGAACGGCTCCCCCTGCAGCGAGCCGCACCGAAGGCCGCACCGGAGCGAGGCCAGAGTCAGTGCCCTCCCCAGGGGCTCCCATGGTGGGGAAGCACCGCGGGCAAGGTAGGGGGCCGCGGAACACAACAGTACCCCCCTCTTTAAGGCGTCTCCCCGAAGGCCTGGGTTTAGCTGGGTGGTCTTTGTGGAATTGCTCCAACAAATTCCGGTCCAGGATGTTAGCCAATGGCTCCCAGGAGTTCTCCTTGGGACCGAAGCCCTCCCACGCTAGCAGGTACTCCCACTTCTTCCGGTATTTCCTCACATCTAAGACCTCCCGGACCTGATAGGTGAGCTCATTTTCGGAGGCAACCGGTTGCGGGGTCGGAGGCGTGCTGGAAGGCCACGACAATACCAAAGGCTTCAAGAGGGAGGCATGAAACGTGTTGTGAATCTTGAGAGACGGAGGAAGCCGAAGTTGATACGAGACAGCACCTACCTTCCGGATGATGGGAAACGGCCCGATGAATCGCGGAGCCAGTCGCGATGATGGCAGCTTCAAGTGGATGAACTGTGTGCTCAGCCAAACCTTTTGGCCAAGCTTGAGAGGCGGGTATGGTCTTCTGCGCTGGTCAGCATATCTTTTAGCGGCCTGGCCGACCTTGATCAAGGCACGTTGCGTGGATATCCACAGATGGTACAACTCATCAGCGGAGAGTTGAGCTATTGGAGATGCAACCGTGATAGGCACAGGCAGTGGCAGGCGTGGCTGTTTCCCATACACTATCTGAAACGGGAAGGATCCGGTAGCCACGGAGACATGAGAATTTAGCGCAAATTCGGCCCAGGGTAGCAGACTAACCCAGTCATCTTGTTTCTCATTGACATACAGACGAAGGAATTGTTTTAAGGTCTGGTTTGTTCTCTTTGCGAGACCATTGGTTTGAGGATGGTAAGCGGACGTGTAATCCAGGGTGACGTCGAACTTCTGGCAGAGAGCCCTCCAGAACCTGGCGGTAAATTGAGGGCCTCAATCTGAAAGGATGCCTTTAGGTAGGCCATGAATCCTGAAGATGTGCTGGATGAACAGCTGTGCCAGCTGTGGTGCAGATGGCAATCCTGGCAAAGGCACGAAGTGCGCCATCTTGCAAAAGTGGTCGACAACCACCCATATTACCGTGTTGCCACTGGATAGTGGCAGGTCTACCACAAAGTCAGTTGCCACATGGGTCCACGGTTCAGAAGGTGCAGGTAATGGCTGAAGTAACCCTGGGGTCGAACCGGAGATCCTCTTGTGGCGGGCACAAGTCTGACAGGACTCCACATATGCCTGGACATCCTTATTCACCTTTGGCCACCAGTAGTACTGGCGCAGGGTCTGCAACGTGCCGGATTGCCCTGGATGGCCAGAACAGCGGGAATCGTGAGCCCATGCCAGCACTTGTTTCCGCAAGTGCGGCGGGGACCAGAGTTTTCCTGGGCGGGATGGTCATGGTATCAAACAGGAGGATACGGGATGGCTCAATGATGTACTGTGGTTCCTCAGAATCTTCCGTTGAATCGAATATCCGTGATAGGGCGTCAGCCTTTACATTCTTCCCAGCCAGTCTGTATCGGAGGATAAAATTGAAACGGGTAAAGAACAGGGCCCACCAGGCTTGTCGTGGGTTGAGTCGTTGTGCTCGGTGCAGGTATTCTAAATTTTTATGGTCTGTGAAGACCGTAAACTGGTGTTGTGCCCCCTCCAGTCATGGCGCCACTCTTCTAAGGCAACTTTGATGGCCAAGAGCTCCTTGTCGCCAATGGCGTAGTTTCTCTCTGCAGGTGAGAAACTGGCGGGAGAGGAAGGCACACGGACGTAGCTTATGGCCCTCGGAGGCCTGGCTCAGGACGGCCCCTACTCCTTCCGAGGATGCGTCCACCTCGATAAAGAATGGCCGCTGCGGATCCGGATGCCGAAGGCACGGTTGTTGCATGAATGCCTCCTTGAGGCGACGAAAGGCGGCCTCTGCTCCCTGAGGCCACTTTTGGGGATCTGCACCTTTTTGGGTCAGGGCTATCATCGGGGCAACAATGGACGCATAATGAGGGATAAAAGACCGGTAATAGTTTGCAAAGCCCATGCACCTTTGGAGTGCCTTGAGCCCAGACAGCTGTGGCCATTCCCGAATGGCTCTTAACTTTTGCGGATCCATGCTGAATCCTTGAATGGAGACTATATATCCCAGGAATGGAAGAGACTCCTGTTCAAACAGGCACTTTTTGAGCTTCGCATACAACTTATGTTCCCGGAGGCATTGTAAAACTCAGATAACATGCCGGCGGTGGGCGGCCAGAGTGTCGGAGAAAATCAAGATGTCATCTAAATATACAACCACGCACTGGGACAAGAGATCGCGGAGTATCTCATTCATAGTATTCTGGAATACTGCGGGGGCGTTACAGAGCCCGAACGGCATCACCAAATACTTGTAGTGGCTGTCTCGGGTGTTGAAGGCCGTCTTCCATTCATCGCCTTCCTTAATTCGAATGAGGTTGTAGGCCCCTCGGAGGTCCAACTTAGAAAAGATCCTCGCCCCTTGTAGCCGGTCAAAGAGTTCAGAGATGAGAGGCAAGGGATAACGGTCCTTGACCGTTATAGCATTCAAGCCCCAATAGTCAATGCAGGGGCGAAGTGTCCCATCCGTCTTTCCGACGAAGAAGAACCCAGCCCCTGTGGGAGACTTAGACTTCGAATGAAGCCCCTCTCCAGGTTTTCTCTGATATACTCATTCATGGCCTACGTCTCCATGGGCGAGAGGGCGTAGGTGCGACCTCGAGGAGGCTTGGTGCCAAGAAGGAGGTTGATGGCGCAGTCGAAGGATCGATGCGGTGGCAGAACTTCGGCCTTTTGTTTCGAAAAAACATCCGCGTAGGCAGCATACGGGGCTGGCAGGCCTGGAAGGCTGGTGGAAGGTATGTAACAGGATACTGGGACCACAGAGTGGAGGCAATTGCCATGGCAATTTGGCCCCCAACGAGCCAGCTGCAAAGTCTTCCAATCGAACTGGGGCTCGTGCTCCTGGCGCCAAGGGAGACCTAGGACGATCGGATGAATGGAGTGCTCCAGGACATAGAATGGCATCCGTTCTTGATGCAGGGCCCCAGCCTTCAGCTGAACAGGAACCGTGGTGTGTGTCACCTGGTCTGGAAGGGGCTTCCCTTGGATCGAGGAGATGACCATGGGAACAGGGAGAAGAACTTGTGGGATCTTTAGGTGTCCCACCAGGCCTTTCATTATAAAATTGCCGCCAGCGCCGGAGTCCACAAGGGCTAGCGTATGGAACTCCCCATCTGTCGTGGTTAACGCCACTGGCAACATTAGTGGAGGTGCAGGTGCAGTCCGGCCCAGGAAGAGACCTCCTTCAGGTCCTAGGCCCGAGAGTTTTCCGGTCGTGCTGGGCAGGCGGCTATTCGATGGCCTGCCGCGTCGCAATAAAAGCAAAGCCCTTTCTTCGTGCGCCGCTGAAGTTCTTCAGGAGACACTCTCCCAAGACCCAACTCTATGGGCTCTTCGGTGGGTGCCCGAAGGGCTTCAGATGCGCTTTTGGGTGGAGGTGAGGGCCTTCTTACCACCTTAACTACCGGAAGGCGAAACCTCATCCAGTGATCCACTCGATTGGCCAATTCTATAACGGCATTGAGATCATCTGGGAGTTCTCTCGCTGCTAGCTCATTCTGAAGGCGTGAGGCTAGCCCTTCCAGGAAGATTCCATGCAGGCAATCTTCCTTCCAATTCAGCTCTGCGGCCAGGGTGCGTAATTCCGCTGCGTACTCGGCCACTGTCCGAGTACCCTGTCGCAGTCGGAGCAATTCTGAGACCGCAGTGGGTTTGCGGATGGGTTCATCAAACATCTGCCGAAAGGCAGACAGAAACTGACTCAAGTCCTCGAAGATAGGATCCCTTCTTTCCCACAGATGAGAGGCCCAAATCAGAGGTTTCCCATCAAGCAAGGACATAATGTAACTGGTTTTGACCAGGTCGCTGGGAAACTGCACCGGCAGCAAGGAAAAATGGACCTGGCACTGGCTGAGGAATCCTCGACACAACTTCACATCTCCGGCGTATCGAAAGGGCGCCGGGAGTTGAGTTGGAGTTACATGCCCCAGGTCACCCCTGGGGCATGTAACTCCAACTCATGTGAGGGCAAAGGCGATCGGCGCCATTTTGAGTAGTGGGATCGGACGGCCGGCATGCAAGGAGGTCGCTCCCGGACCCCCGCTGGACTTTTGGCAAGTCTTGTGGGGGTCAGGAGGCTCCCCCAAGCTGGCCAAAAGTCCCTGTGGGTCCAACGGGGGTCCCGGAGCGACCTGCCGTCCGACGCCAGGACTCAAAATGGTGCCGATAGCCTTTGCCCATACTATGTCACAGGGGCTACCGGTGCCATTGGTCAGCCCCTGTCACATGGTAGGAGCACAAGATGGCGCCGATGGCCATGTGACAGGGGCTGACCAATGGCACCGGTAGCCCTTGTGACAAAGGCTATCGGCGCCATGTTGAAACTAGTACCGAGAGTGAGAGTGAGTTCCTGGACCCCACCGCTGGACCCACAGGGAGTTTTGGTAAGCCTTGGGGGGGGGGGGGTCAGGAGGGTGGGGAGTTGTAGTTATTTAGTAGTAACGTATTTACAGATCGACAACTTATTGAATTCTCCATACTTCCGCTTGAAACGGAATTGACCCCCCACAAATACGTATCGCGTACGCAACGAAAACTTTTTGCCTGCACATCCCTAGTAGGGCACGCCCCCGGTGCAGGCCTCTACTGAATCTTCATCATGTTCCAGTTTCAAGTTCCACTTCCTCATCTGGAGTCTGCTTCGCATTCAGCGTGGTCCGCAACCAGCCATGGGCGGCTGTTGAAGGGCGTGCTCGATGCAGTTCTCACCCAATACTTTCATCTGAATCCTTGCCTGAGACCTTTTGATTAACCTGAATCCTTGTCCAAGTCTTCTGAGTAACCTGAATCCTTGTCCGAGTCTACTGAGTGTCCCAAGTCTTCGTCTGAATCCTCTGAGTATCCAAGTCTTCGTCTGAATCCTCTTGAGTATCCTGAGTCTTCGTCCGAGTCTTCCAAGTTCCTGACTTCCTGTCTTGTCTTATTCCTGCCCTCCGCCTCCATCTGGCTTCACGTACTCATCATTCCCAATCAGCGGCTCTGAAAGGGCTACCGAGTGGCCGGGGGGCTACTCTTGTGACCAGCATTGCGTTTGCTGGGTCACACTGGTGCATCTAGGTCCAGCGGAGGGCTGATCCTGCTTTGTTCCTCCTCTGAAGTTCCTTGCCTTGGTTCCAGTCTTGCCTTTTTCTTGCTCCGCCTGTGCTTGCATGCTCTCACCTCCCACGGTGTGCCTTGGCGTTCCTCCCTGAGTCATGCTGTGGTTCAGGGGCTCATGCTCTCCCGATGAGTTAGTGACCATGTTTGCATCTGAAGCCATAGCCCATGGTCGCAACCCAGGGGTTCAAGAAATGAATGATTGTTAACTGAGCTTCCGTTTCTTGAACCTGACCACTAGCACTTTTTTAAACTTTTTTTTTTAATTTGTTTTTTAGATATTAAGGAGGATGTACAGAAAGCAGTATTTTCTAGACATGTGATTCAGTGGTACTGTGCAATCAGTGGTACTGTGAGGACAGTAAATAACAAAATGAACCGGTGATTGTGAATTATACTCCTTACTTATATGAAAATAATTAAGTGTGGAGGTAATATTACTCTCACAGGACAAGAAGGATGGTAGTCCTCACATATGGGTCACATCACAGGATGGAGCCCTGAACAGAAAAACTATTCTGTCAAGTTTCTACAAAGCTTTCGCACCGAGGACAAGTCTCCCAGGCTACTGCCCAGGAGGAAGGGTTAGGCCTGCCATCATAGTTGGCGATTCAATTATTAGAAATGTAGATAGCAGGGTGGCTGGTGGACGTGAGGACCGCCTGGTAACTTGCCTGCCTGGTGCGAAGGTGGCAGACCTCACGCGCCACCTAGATAGGATTATAGACAGTGCTGGGGAGGAGCCGGCTGTCGTGGTACATGTGGGCACCAACGACATAGGAAAGTGTGGGGAGAGAGGTTCTGGAAGCCAAATTTAGGATATTAGGTCGGAAGCTAAAATCCAGAACCTCCAGGGTGGCATTCTCTGAAATGCTTCCTGTTCCACGTGCAGGACCCCAGAGGCAGGCAGAGCTCCAGAGTTTCAATGCGTGGATGAGACGATGGTGTAGGGAAAGAGGGATTCAGCTTTGTAAGGAACTGGGGAAACTTTTGGGGAAAGGGGAGACTTTTCCGAAAGGATGGGCTCCACCTTAACCAGAGTGGAACAAGCTGCTGGCACTAACTTTCAAAAGGAGATAGAGCATCTTTTAAACTAGAACAAAGGGGAAAGCCGACAGTCACTCAGCAGTGCATGGTTCGGAGAAATGTATCCTTGAAGGATACTAATGAAACAGGAGAGTTAGGGCATCCCAACAGAGAGGTTCCATTAAACGCAAATATAGTCCATATGCCTATATGTAAAAAATCACCAAAACTAATGATTTCCGAATTCTCCCAAACAACTGAAAAGCAGGTTGTTAAAACAAACAAAAAACACACTTTGAAATGTCTATATGCCAATGCCAGAAGTCTAAGAAGTAAGATGGGAGAGTTAGAGTGTATAGCAGCAAATGATGAGATTGACATAATTGGCATCACAGAAACTTGGTGGAAGGAGGATAACCAATGGGACAGTGCTATATCAGGGTACAAATTATATCGCAATGATAGGGAGGATCAACTTGGTGGGGGTGTGGCACTTTATGTCCGGGAGGGTATAGAGTCCAACAGGCTAAAGATCATACAAGAGACTAAATGCTCAGTAGAATCTATATGGGTAGAAATCCCATGTGTGTTGGGTAAGAGTATAGTGATAGGAGTATACTACCGTCCACCTGGACAAAATGGTCAGACAGATGATGAATGCTAAGAGAAATCAGGGAAGCAAACCAATTTGGCAGTGCAATAATAATGGGAAGATTTCAATTACCCCAATATTGACTGGGTAAATGTAACATCAGGACTTGCTAGAGATATAAAGTTCCTGGATGTAATAAATGATTGTTTCATGGAGCAATTGGTTCAGGAACCAACAAGGAGAGGGAGCTATTTTAGATTTAATTCTTAGTGGAACACAGGATTTGGTGAGAGAGGGTAACGGTGGTGGGGGCCACTTGGCAACAGTGATCATAACATGATCAAATTTAAACTAATAACTGGTAGGGGGACAATAAGTAAATCTGCAGCTCTAACACTAAACTTTCAAAAGGGAAACTTTGATAAAATGAGGAAAATAGTCAGAAAAAAACTGAAAGGTGCAGCTGCAAAGGTTAAAAGTGTTCAACAGGCTTGGACATTGTTTTAAAAATACAATCCTAGAGGCGCAGTCCATATGTATTCCACGCATTAAGAAAGGTGGAAGGAAGGCAAAACGATTACCGTCATGGTTAAACGGTGAGGTGAAAGAGGCTATTTTAGCCAAAAATCATCCTTCAAAATTGGAAGAAAGATCCATCTGAAGAAAATAGGATAAAACATAAGGCATTGTCAAGTTAAGTGTAAAACATTGATAAAACAAGCGAAGAGAGAATTTGAAATGAAGTTGGCCATAGAGGCAAAACTCATAATAAAAACTTTTTTAAATATATCCAAAGCAAGAAACCTGTGAGGGAGTCGGTTTGGACCATTAGATGACCGAGGGGTTTAAAGGGGCTCTTAGGGAAGATAAGGCCATTGCAGAAAGACTAAATGAATTCTTTGCTTCCGTGTTACTAGTGAGGATGTTGGGGAGATACCAGTTCCGGAGTTGGTTTTCAGGGGTGATGAGTCAGACGAACTGAACGAAATCACTGTCAACCTGGAAGATGTAGTAGGCCAGATTGACAAACTAAAGAGTAGCAAGTCACCTGGACCGGATGGTATGCATCCACGGGAACTAAAGGAACTCAAAAATGAAATTTCTGACCTATTAGTTAAAATTTGTAACCTATCATTAAAATCATCCATTGTACCTGAAGACTGGAGGGTGGCCAATGTAACCCCAATATTTAAAAAAGGCTCCAGGGGTGATCCGGGTAACTATAGACCAGTGAGCCTAACTTCAGTGCCGGGAAAAATAGTGGGAAACTATCCTCAAGATCAAAATTGTAGAGCATATAGAAAGACATGATTTAATGGGACACAGTCAAACATGGATTTACCCAAGGGAAGTCTTGCCTAACAAACCTGCTTCATTTTTTTGAAGGGGTTAATAAACATGTGGATAAAGGTGAACCGGTAGATGTAGTGTATTTGGATTTTCAGAAGGCGTTTGACAAAGTCCCTCATGAGAGGCTTCTACGAAAACTAAAAAGTCATGGGATAGGAGGCGATGTCCTTTCGTGGATTACAAACTGGTTAAAAGACAGAAACAGAGAGAGTAGGGACTAAATGGTCAATTTTCTCAGTGGAAAAGGGTAAACAGTGGAGTGCCTCAGGGATCTGTACTTGGACCGGTGCTTTTCAATATATATATCAATGATCTGGAAAGGAATACAATGAGTGACGTTATCAAATTTGCAGATGATACAAAATTATTCAGAGTAGTTAAATCACAAGCAGACTGTGATACATTACAGGAGGACCTTGCAAGACTGGAAGATTGGGCATCCAAATGGCAGATGAAATTTAATGTGGACAAGTGCAAGGTGTTGCATATAGGGAAAAATAACCCTAGCTGTAGTTACACGATGTTAGGTTCCATATTAGGAACTACCACCCAAGAAAGAGATCTAGGCGTCATAGTAGATAATACATTGAAATCGTCAGCTCAGTGTGCTGCAGCAGTCAAAAAAGCAAATAAAATGTTAGGAATTATTAGGAAGGGAATGGTTAATAAAACGGAAAATGTCATAATGCCTCTATATCGCTCCATGGTGAGACCACACCTTGAATACTGTGTACAATTCTGGTCGCCGTATCTCAAAAAAGATATAGTTGCAATGGAGAAGGTACAGAGAAGGGCAACCAAAATGATAAAGGGGATGGAACAGCTCCCCTATGAGGAAAGGCTGAAGAGGTTAGGGCTGTTCAGCTTGGAGAAGAGACGGCTGAGGGGGGATATCATAGAGGTCTTTAAGATCATGAGAGGTCTTGAACGAGTAGATGTGACTCGGTTATTTACACTTTCGAATAATAGAAGGACTAGGGGGCATTCCATGAAGTTAGCAAGTAGCACATTTAAGACTAATCGGAGAAAATTCTTTTTCACTCAACGCACAATAAATCTCTGGAATTTGTTGCCAGAGGATGTGGTTAGTGCAGTTAGTGTAGCTGGGTTCAAAAAAGGTTTGGATAAGTTCTTGGAAGAGAAGTCCATTAACTGCTATTAATCAAGTTTACTTAGGGAATAGTCACTGCTATTAATTGCATCAGTAGCATGGATCTTCTAGGTGTTTGGGTAATTGCCAGGTCTTGTGGCCTGGTTTGGCCTCTGTTGGAAACAGGATGCTGGGCTTGATGGACCCTTGGTTTGACCCAGCATGGCAATTTCTTATGTTCTTATGTTCTTATGTTCTTTGACTGACACTGGCACACTGAGTGCACTGAGCATTAGAGATGTGAATTGTGTGCCAGATCGTCTTAACAATCAGGTTCGGCTGGGGGGGGGGGGGGGGGTAGGAATCTGATCGATAAGATATGTGAATTGGAATCGTTTCTGATTCCAATTCACATCGCTAATTTTTTTTTTAGGGAGGTCCGCGCCGCTAAAAAAAAACCCCATCCGACCCTTTAAATCGACCTCCACCCTCCCGACCCCCCAAAACCTTTTAAAATTACCTGGTGGTCCAGGGGGGCATCGGGGAGCGATTTCCCGTTCCCAGGCATCAGCTGCACTAAAAGCAAATGGCGCGATGCCCATTTGCCCTTACCATGTGACAGGGTATCCGTGCCATTGGCTGGCCCCTGTCACATGGTAGGGCAAATGGGCATCGGCGCCCATTGCTTTTAGCGCAGCTGATGCCTGGGAACGGGAAATCGCTCCCCGAGGTTGGTGGCGCCGGCCAATCTTTACTCATCAGCCCCTATTATAGAGTATAGTATAATAGGGGCTGATGAGTAAAGATGGCCGGCCATCCAGTGCTCCTACCATGTGACAGGGGCCGGCCAATGGCACGGATACCCTGTTACATGGTAAGGGTAAAGGGGCATCGGCGCCAATGTTTTAGCGCAGCTGATGCCTGGGAATGGGAAATCGCTCCCCGAGGCCCCCCTGGACCACCAGGTTAATTTTAAAAGGTTTTGGGGGGGTCGGGAGGGGTGGGGGAGGCTAAGGAGGGTCGATTTTAAAGGGTTGGGTGGGGTTTTTTTTTATCGGGCCATCGGCGCCATTTTAATTAGTGGCAGCCAAAATGGCGCCGATGGCCCGAGAGCGGGAGATCGCACCGGGACCCCCCCCCCCCATTGGACCACCAGGTAATTTAACATTTTGGGGGTGTTCGGGAGGGTGGGGGAGGGTAAGGAATGGTTTTAAAGGGTCGGGGTGGGTTTAGGGGTTGTTTTGGTGTGCCGGTTTTCCCGCCCTCCCCCAAATAATTCCCGTGCCCTATTTAATGATTTATGACGATTTATGACGATAAATCGGGGGCATTTGTATTGTATCGTGCACTCAGATGATTTAGGACGATTTTAAAATTATCTGATGATAATTTTAATCGTTCAAAAATGATTCACATCCCTACTGAGCATGCTCATCCTGCAATTATCCCTGTGAGCCACAGGTCTTTCCATCAGTCTTCTTTTTTCCGCTCTGCGGTAAGCATAGCGGTTAGGAGCTCTGTGAGAAATTCTAACACTTTTTCCACACGGAAATACTTAAACTTTTACTTCACAAACACTTTTCCCTGCATGGGTCTCCCTTTGCGTACATTTATTCGAAGCTCAATGAGTACTATGCCCTGTTTTTTCGGTCGATTCCTGTCACCTCCCTGGCCTGCCAACTGGACTGCGGCCTTCCTCTCCCTATAAGAACATAAGAAATTGCCATGCTGGGTCAGACCAAGGGTCCATCAAGCCCAGCATCCTGTTTCCAACCACGAGGCCAAAACCAGGCCACAAAGAAACTGGCAATTACCCAAACCACCATGAAGAACCCATGCTACTGATGCAATCAACAGCAGTGGCTATTCCCCTAGTATAATTGATTAATAGCCATTAATGGACTTCTCCTCCAAGAACTTATCCAAACCTTTTTTTGAACCCAGCTACACTAACTGCACTAACCACATGTTTTCAGTTAGCCACACATAGCCTGCGAGTGTCACTCTGTGACATTCTGCCTGGTATTAGTGCTAGTGGGACAGGGACTTCCACGGTCTCTGTTCAGCCAGGGCCCCTGTAGATTTCAGGTCCTTCGATTTTCCTTGGTAACCTCACACAGTCCATGCCCCCATCGCTACCATCGGTACCCCCTTCAGACCATCCTGGATTCTTAGGACTGCCATCGGTACCCCTCCCCCCATGGTACACTGATGCAATCTGTCCCTGCATTGTTTTCTATCAGTGCCATCCATGTTTTTCATCCATGGCACTGATTTTTCCTTGGGTTTCATCAGTGCCATCATCACCCAGATGGATTTCCATTGACCACACACTTTGTGTCGTCGGTGCCATCCATGCCAGAGTCGATTGCCATCATCGCCCAGGACATTTCCATCAATGCCATTGTTTATTTATCAATGTCATTGATGTCCAGGACATTTCCATCGATGCCAATGTCCATGGCATTGATGCCAGGTCGATCCATCGATGGGCATCGATGCCAGAGTCGATTCCATTCATGACATCGATGCCCAGGTCGATTCCATAAATACAATCGATGCCAATGTTGATTCCATCGATGCCAAAATGGATTCCATTGATGCCAGTGTCAATTCCATCGATGACATCCATGCCAACATCAATTCTATCAGTGCCATGTTAGTGCCATCGATGCCCATGTCGCGGTGGCATCGATGCTAACGACACTATTGGTGCCCGAGTCGATCCAATCGCTACTGTTGACGTCCGTGGCCATGCCGTCGATGCCCATGGCCATGCCACAGATGCCGTTGGTGCCCGCCTCCATACATCAATGCCCTCGATGCCCACATTGCTTCCATCGGTGTCTTCGACCATTCCTATCGAGTGTGGTCATCGACTCAGTCGATGCCGGTATCATTTTTCCAATACCAATGATGTTTTTTCGATTATTCGATGCCACATTGTTTTCATAGATACCTATGCCGATGCCGTCAGTGCTTCCATCACTGTCATTGTTGCTGCCTGGATCATCGATGTTTTTTCATATATATTTTTGACGATACTCTTGAGGCCGCTTCGGCCGCCATCGACACCATCAATACCGACATAGCCATGTATTTCCCTCGCCTAAACACAGTACTCCATGCTTGGGTTCTTATTAAAGCCCCGTATTAGCCTACGACACAACATAGTGCCAGGAGCAGTGCAGGCATGCTGACAGTCCATCAACAGTCGCCAACCAAGACAGCGAGGGCATCCATCTCGGTGCTGGGGGAAAGGCTGAGCTGAGCACCGTGGCATGTATTGTCACCGACATGGTGACCATCCGCCACTGATGCCATCCAGCACATCGGTGCTATCCTTCTTGATGCTGGAGAATGCTCGACACTGTTCCACACAGTATTTGCAGTCCTTGGTGCTCCAGAAACACCGGAACTAGTTCCAAAGAATTCTGCACTGGCGTCATGAGACATTGAGCCGCTGTGATGAGCGCTGGGTTCACGAGCTGTTAATTGGCTCCCCTGTTCCCGAGGCGTGCCCCACCAACATTGGTGTGGTATTGTGGCCCTCCACTAATTACGGTGGTAGCACCAGCTACCTCAGCCTGTCTCCTCTATACCTGCGCCACCGTACCAGGCATCAGAGTTGAGACAGGCGTCTACTCCCTCAATGACTCCTGAAATCCACAGAGCCAGCAATCTTCACCGGCTCGTCCTTTGGCAGTCCACGTCGGATGGTAAGTACTCACTTCTGTGGCATTCCCATTGAGATGTGTTCTCTAATTCGGGCCACATGGTTCAAAACATTTTAGGTCATGTACCTTCCAAGAAGCGTATTAGTGTCACATATCGCTATCCTAGCTATGTCAGCCACACTACCAAGAGAACCTCTCTATCATTTCTTTGGGATTGCATCAGGACATCCTCCCATTTTCAGCAACGGGGCTCTGTACTGATTAATACTCTGGCTTCTGGTTCCTAATTCAGAACCAAAGTTCCAGATGCATTCGCTGATCTGCTAAACACGAGATCCAGCAACTACTACCTTAAGTACAAGTACACCTCGAAGCCTGACGACATGTCTCAATGTCTTCTTGTACAGCACACAGAAATGCGGGTAAGACTTTACTGCTCACGCTCATGTGGAACATGATATCCAAATTACATCAGCCCTTCCAGTTGGACACCTCCTGGTCTCCCAACTGGCTGGATATCAGAGCGGCCAGCCCACTTTGTACCAAGGCTCCCGGTACACTCCCCCAGACGCTACAAAGCGCAGGGGGGGGGGGGGTTTTGGGGAGTTTTAATTACACTATTCTTTCTTTCAACAGAAAGTAGTTACTCTCCGCCCATCCTGGACCTCAGAAATACCAACTTTCTTCAAAAGACACAGGTAAAATGGTATCTCTTGTCACCATGCTTCCATATCGCAGTAATTACCTTTTTATCTAACTATCCTTCCTCCACCTATCATTGTAATTTCCTTTCTCAGTTACCTGTAAACCGACATGATGTTTTTACGAATGCCGGTATATAAAAGTTATAAATAAATAAATAAATAAATAAAAAAGTACATTACCTCTAATCTTTCTATGTGCTTCATGGTAAGTCAACAATATTACAATCCCAAGCTCTGCCGGTTGCACCAGTTTCGGCAACTAGGGTATTTCATTGAATCACTATCGGTGACTAATGTTTCTCTACGGAGTGCAACATCATTCACGCCTTCCTTGCATGCACAGCTGCATAACCATAGTCAGTCCACGCAAGGAGCTCTACCTTCTTCATGACTCTATACATTTACTACCTGGGATTACTGTCACTGCCATAAATCCCTTATACAACACTTCTGGACACCACAGTCATAATGACCTTCCTGTCCAGCATACGCACAGACATTCTAATAAATTCTTACATGTCCCTGCGCGCATTTTCCATAACCTCAGCCCCTCAATTCTTCATTGTCGGGCCATGGGGTTTTTTCACTATGCACTTTCCTCATAGATCCAAAACTGCTATGGGTTAGATTCAGTGAATTTCCAATCTCAGTGGGTCTAAGCTGTTCAACCGCTTTCGTCCCTCATCCATATTGCAGATCTAGAACCAAAACCTAGTCTGATTCTGCTCATGCTCGCATTTACTCAGGGTTGTAAAGTTTGACCTAAAAGGTTCTCAACCCAATATGTGTCTATTCCCCTCCAGGCACAGTTTCACATGAACTTCCTGGAGCTTGTACCCATGAGTTATACCCTTATGCCTTTCAATACTGCCTCTGCAACAAATCTTTGTGCATACAGACAGACAGCACAGGGACAATGTGCTTTCCAACACACAAGCACGCACAACCTCTTCGCTGCTCTGCAAGGCAGCTGCGCAGCTCTACTCTAGGCCCTTGCTCACTTCATGCATCCTCGGACCACTTATCTAAGAGATTTACTGAACACACTAGCAGACCTTCTCCATGTAGGTTTCCATCCTCTCGAATGGTCTCGGACTACATGTGTAGCGAGAAAAATCTTCTAACGCAGAGGTCAACCGAACTTGCCCTCTTCGTCCGAATTGAACCATACGGTGCACAGATTCTACTCCCTACACATGTTTCCAATGCATTCCCATAGATGCCTTTCTTCCATCAAGGGCCTCTTAAATGTGTCTCTTCTGCTGCCTCTCATAGCCAGCACTCTTCTAATGTTGAACCGGGATGGGGTTCACTGTTCCTCAGACCCACGTCCTGGCCGAGACCAGTATGCTTCCCATACTTCTCAATCTATCACACCAGTAACCAATTTGCCTTCTCACAAGTCAGTCTCAAATCGTAGACTCACTGATGTTCTCAGGTACTGGTAGCGTCACAAAACCTGCCACACATAAATCCTACCATTCAAAACGGCATGATTTACCACATGACACATACAAAAGAGTATTACCCTTTTTCTTTTTCTACACCACTCTTTTCTCTTGCTCCCTCGGATTCTGCTCCCCAGACACCCTCCACATAGGTAAACCTCTTTTCCAATTGGTGTATCGTTTGGGAGTGGGGATACCCGATTAACGGTAAACCCCTTCTGAGTCAGCTTATCATGGATTATCCACTGATCAAGCCACCTCTATTTTCACTAGTCACGGAATGGAACCTATATCTTATCCTCATAAGTCTCATACGTTCTCCATTCGAGCCTTTCCATTCCTCTTATTTCACAGTTTGGCATGAGAAATTCTTTCCCTCATAAATATTTCTGCCAACAGGGTCAGTGAGTTACACACCTTGTTACATATTCATCTGACCCTACGTTCCTCCGTGACTGAGTGGTTTTACGTATTCAATTTCATATCCTTACTCGGAATATTCTCTGCCCATTTTTCCCAACACCTCTCTCTCACCAGAGTGAGAGGGTTTTTCCACTTCTTGGAAAATAATAGTGCACTTGCATTCTATCTCTATCGCACTACGTTCCATAGGAATTCCCCCTAACTCTTTCCTTCTGTGGGAAGAGTCAAGCTGCGAGTTCCAGTGGGCAAACAGATCTATTCCTCCTAATTGACGGTCTGTATCTTTTTTCCTACCAACAAGCAGGCATTTCACTACAACACTGTGTGTAACCACACTCTGTTGCGTCCCTCCCAGCCTCAATAGCTTCCCCTCGGCAGCTGCTGCTTGTACATATTTATCAGGCTGCAACCTGGAGCTCTCTCCATACCTTCACAGCCCATTATTGCTTAGATATGACTAGCCGGCATGCTCCATGTTTGGCCAGTCCATCTATTCTTATTCTTTTCGGTTTAACTACCCAACATCCTTCCACCAACCCGTTAAGGGTTTCAGGATGCCCTCCGTTCCAAATTCCACCCCCGGTCATTGCGCCTTCCGTGGGTCTTGGGCGCATTTGGTGCACTCTTGAGCATCCTCAGCTCGGTACTCACCCATATGTGAGGACTACCATCCTGCTTGTCCTGTGAGAAAGCAAATGTTGCTTACCTGTAACAGGTGTTCTTACAGGACAGCTGGATGTTAGTCCTCACGAAACCCACCCGCCACCCCGCGGAGTTGGGTCTGTATACGTTTTTACTTTTATTTTAGTTTTGCTTGCGCTTTTAGGTATAAGACGAGACTGAGGGAGACACCTGTGGCTCACAGGGATAATTGCAGGCTGAGTATGCTCAGTGCTCTCAGTGTGCCAGTGTCAGTCAAAGCTTTGTAGAAACTTTGACAGAAAAGTTTTCCGCACAGGGCTCCATCCTGTGATGTCACCCATATGTGAGGACTAACATCCTGCTGTCCTGTGAGAACATCTGTTACAGGTAAGCAACATTTGCTTTTTATTTCTTTTTTATTATTTTTTTAGAATAGAACAAAATTGTGGCTCACGTATCCTCTGTCTGCCTAAAAGTATTTATTTTGATAATCAAATTAACCTCCCATTATACTAACATTGCTAATTTAGTATATTAGAATATATTGCATATTTTTAACCTGTACAAATAATCATCTCATTTTATGTGTTACGTAACGGCCTCGAAAGGCCTTGCATTCTGTTGTGTAAGGGGGTGTTTAGTGTGCCCATGGGCCTCAGCCCGACCCCAGATGGATCCAGGACAGAACCGAGGGTTGACGGCGTGTTCCACCATGGCTGACGGTCTTACCCTCTGTCAGGCCTGCAAGCACCCAAGGCCAACAACAGGATGATGTTGGAATGTGAATGGTCCTCCGACCATTCCGAGCCCTTTCGGACCTGCTGCATGGAACAGCATGGAGCAGCAGGCCTGGCCTGAGGTCGAGGGCAGATGGGCCTTGACACGAAGACATGACAGCAGGATCAATGCAACGGCATCGCGGACGAGGACTTGACACCAAGGCTGATGCAGACGGCATCAGAGACGAGGGCTGGCACAAGACAAGACACCAAAGTAGCTGAAGACATGACACCAGGGTCGATGCAACAGCATCGCGGATGAAGACATGACACCAAGGCTGATGCAAAGACATCCCGGACCAGGGTCGATGCGACGGCATCAGGAACAAGACATGATACCAAGAGTGATACAACGGTATCCAGGACGAGACGAGGAACTTGACGAAGTCCAGATGAGATGAGAAGCTGGGCGGAAGGACATTGGCACTGTCTCTCAGGGCGCCCTATTCAGTTCACCTGCGGAACTGAGTTACGGACCACCCTGTCCCACTGCATGCCCTACACAGCCCAAGGAGGCTGGTCATGGACCACGCTGAGAACGGGACGAGCGCAGGGAAGGATCCAGTCGAAGCAGAACTCCAACGACGGAGCCGATGTCATCCGAAGCTCCACCAACGTCTGGCAGGACATGACGGCTCAGGAGCACAGGACACCAGTCCACCTGCAGGCTAGTCCCTACTCGGGAAAGACGTCATCCAAGGGACTACCGGCCTACAGGACAAAAAGGCTCAGGAGCGTTGACAAAACAGCAAAGGGCAGAACATCAAGGAACCTGGGACATCAGGAAACAGAACATCAAGATGAGACACCTGGACGGGGACCTCAGGCATGAACATGCCTTGGCATGACGAGACGAAACAAAAAGAATTCCATGGAGAAGGCGAAGAAAACCTGACGGAGCTCTGGCAGGCAGGAGGCTCCAGAGTGAAGCAACTCCGATGCAAAGCAAAGACTGACTGATGGGACAGCCCTTTTATAGGGCTGGTACAGGAAGTCCCATTAAAGGTGGGGCCAGCACACCTCCTGTGTCTGGCCCTTTAAATGTAGCAGAGAGGTGCGCGCCGGCGCCTAAGGGGAAGCAGGAGAGCTGTGCAGGACCACGGACAATGGCCTGCACCGACATCAGATGCAGAGGAAGCAGGGCAGGGCCTGAGGAGCAGGCCCGATGACAGCAGCAGCTCCAGCCGCTGCAGGAAGCCCCAGGGGCGGCTCCAGCCGCCACTCCAGCTCGGGGATGCGGCCTTCGCGCTGCGAAGATGAGCACCCTCCCCAAGACTAATAGCGCCCGCGACATGCAAATGATTGTCGATGGCCCTATTAGTCATTCCCATGCGATACAGTAAGTAAACTGTGCAGCCAAACCGCACATTTTACTTTAAGAAATTAGCGCCTACCCAAAGGTAAGCGTTAATTTCTGCCAGCGCTGGGGAAGTGCACAGAAAAGCAGTAAAAACTGCTTTTCTGTGCACCCTCCGTCTTAATATCATGGCGATATTATGTCAGAGGTCCCAAAAGTTAAAAAAAAGTTAAAAATTAAAAAAAATAAATGTAAAATCAGCCCACAGCTCACGGGTTGAAAACCGGACCCTCAATTTTTCCGGCGTCCGGTTTCCGAACCCGTGGCTGTCAGCTGGCTCGAGAGCCTACGCCGGCAAAATTGAGCGTCGGCTGTCAAACCCGCTGACAGCCCTGCCACTCCTGTCCAAAAGAGGCGCTAGGGACGCGCTAGTGTTCCTAGCACCTCTATTTACTGCGGGCCCTAATTTAAATATTTTGTTTTACTGTATCGTGCGCACAGGACACTGGCCTGTGCATACACCGGGAGAGTGTGCGCTCGGCCGCTCTCCTGCGAACTTTACTGTATCAGCCTGTATATTTGTGATTATATCAGCCATATATTAAATAAGTGAGATGGCACATGATTGTAATTCCTACTTTCCCATTCTGCTATATGTCTAAAATTATTTGTTATTTATTTTCCTCACAGTACTACTGATTGCAACATACACTGATTTAGTTATAATATAGCTTATTTTGATATACATCAGCCTATGTATTTAGTTTAGTTTAGTTTATTGTTTTTTTTCTATACCGTCACATCGGCAAGGCCTTCACATTGGTTTACAAATAATTACAAGTAAGAAAATACATTATTTTGTTAAAAATAGTAACAGCTAAAACTAATAAAGGACAATTTATATATGCAATTTTCCTCTCTTTTATGATATATATTGTTTAATTATGTTTTAATTATATATTTTTTCTTTTTCTCCAGCAGAAATATATAAATATATTTGTTACATTTTTCACTTTGCTATGCGATTTCATTGCAACACTGTTTTCAAAGAAAATTTGTTTTATAAACTTTCCTTTTACATTGTTGGTATAAATCTATGTCTTTACTGTACTTATGTTTATATCTGCATCATTTTATTAATATTATCACTTTTATTATAATTTCTGTTTATATTTTTTATTATTAATTTATTGTATTTGTCATTTTAAATGTCTTAAATGCAGTTAGTATAGCTGTGTTTAAAAAAGGATTGGATAAGTTCTTGGAGGAGAAGTCCATTACCTGCTATTAAGTTCACCTAGAGAATAGCCACTGCCATTAGCAATGGTAACATGGAATAGACTTAGTTTTTGGGTACTTGCCAGGTTCTTGTGGCCTGGATTGGCCACTGTTGGAAGCAGGATGCTGGGCTTGATGGACCCTTGGTCTGACCCAGTATGGCATTTTCTTATGTTCTTATTTCATATGCTTTTTGTTGTGATCCTGCCCGCAAGGAGCGTGGGCAGGCTCTTACCTTCTCACAGCCAGTCGGGCTGCTGACGCTGCTGCTTGCTTTCTCCCTGAATCAGCTGGGGCTGTCCCCGCAGCTGTTCCCATGCGGTCGGCTCCTCTGTTCCTGCCTTCTCCCGACTTGCTGCTGCGATCCCGGGCCCTTCAGTCAGCAGGCCGTCTCTGCTGGTGCCTGCTACAGCCCGGGTCCTTGCCTGGCTGGGAAGCCATCCCTGCCAGTGCCTGCAGCCTGCCACAGCTCTCTACTCTGCCTGCAGTCTTACCTCTCCTCCTGGGGCTGTCTTCATGGCATGGAGCTGTTCCTGCAGTCAGCCCTTCTCCTGCTTCAGTCCTTGCAGCTCTCTGTTCTCTCTGCCGGTGCCTGCAGCCAGCCTTACCTCTCTCTGCTTCTTCCTGCTTCAGTCCTTGCAGCTGGGAGCTGCTCCAGTGACCTGCCTTCACCCAGCTCCAGTCCAGGGCTGCTCCGCGGCTTCCTTGGGCCTTCCACGTGGCTGAGGATGCCACCAGCTTCCAGCTCTTCTCTCCAGCTCCCTAGGGCATGGGCGCGCGCGCCTCTCTGCTCCTCTTCAAGGGCCAGCAAGGTGGGGCCCCCTGCTGACCCCTCCCTGGGCGTTGTCCACCTCAGCTCTACTAAAGGGCTCAGCGTTCAGTCTGTCTTTGCCTTCGCAAGGAGTTGGTCACTCCTGAGATCCTTCGCTCCAGGAAGTCGTCCGTGTTCCAGCACTTCTGCAAGGTCCTATGTTTCTTGTTCTCTGTCGGAGCTCCTCGTCCAGTCCTGATGTCTGCCTGCCATTCCAGTCCCAAGGTCTGTCTTTCGATCCAGTACTTGTGTTCCAGTCCTGATGTTCCTGCTGTTCCAGATGTCCTTGTTCCAGCCCTGAGGTCTGTCTTGATCCTTGTTCCTGATCCTGATGCTTTAACCTGCCTTGAGTTGCCAGGAGTGCAGCGTATCCTTGCCTTGATCTGCCAGGAGTGCAGCAAACCTGCTTCCTCTTTTCTGTGCTCTCCCGCTCTCAGCGTGGTCCACGACCAGCCTTCCAGGGCTGAGTAGGGCGCGCATGAGGCAGGGTGGTCCGCGACTCAGTCCCGCGGGTGGTCTGAGTAGGGCGCCCTGAGGGACAGTGCCCATGTCTTCCTTCAGCCCTCGTTCCTGAGTCCACCTCCGTGCATCCAGTACCTCATCCTGAATCCACGTCTGTTCCTGAGTCCACCTCTGTGCATCCAGTATCTCGTCCTGAGTCCACGTCTGTGCCTAAGTCCACGTCTATGCATCCTGCACCTCGTTCCTGAGTCCACGTCTAAGCCTGAGTCCACGTCATTCCTGAGTCTCGTCTGAATCCATGTTCCAGTCTTCGCTGCCCTGGCCTCCATCTGGCCTGCCGCTTTGTGCCGTACCCTGTGGCAGGTCCGAAAGGGCTGGGAACGGTCGGAGGACTGTTCACAAGACCAACATTGCATTGTTGGGTCTTCCGAAGCGTGCAGGTCCGGAGGAGGGCCTGTCTTCCAGTCTTCACTCCAGCTTGCCTCCGTCCAGCCCATGCTCGGGCATGCCACGCCTCCCGCGGCACCTCTCCAGACCCCTCTGGCGTCGAGCCGCGGCCCAAGGGCACACACATCTCCCAGGAGTGGGATCGCTCTCCTAGCGCTCCACAACACTTTTAAATATTGTTATGTGATGTCTTTTAGCCCCTGATGTAGCTCAATTTTGAGTGAAACTCAGCCTGAGTCAGGCATATGCTATTTTATGCTGTTGTGTTTTAAGACGAATAAAGAATCCCTATACCTAAGGAGACCTGGTCTATCCTTCATTTTGTCTGCCTACTGGCTTCGTTAGATCAGCTTCCATGCTGTTTTCTGTGACAGTCCTTCCCAAGCCAGTGTCATTGTTGCGAGAATGGACAGGCATTCTGGAATGTGAGCCCCTGTGTTGCAACATGATCCACCAAACTCCAGGACTAGCCACGGTCCATGCCACTGGCAGGCAAATGCAACCGGGCACAGGCTGGCTGAAACAGGAATACTCTTGGCTTGAAACAAGAATATGCTTGGCTTGATATAGGAGCACTTAAATGACTAATGTGCACCAGAAACTGAGACCCAGCAATGCAATGCTCATCTCTGGGGTAGCCCTCCAGTTACTTGAAAGCCCTTTAGGACTGCTGCCTTGGAAGTGGATTGTTCATGAGGACCGGCGAAGGCTCAGGACTTGGAACAAGACAAAGGCTCTGAGAGGGACCGGCACCATTGCGAGACTCTACACAATCCTGGGCTGACTACAGACCACACCAGTAGTGGCACAGGCACTGGACTCAAAGACTTGGAAACAAGATGGAAGATGTAACAAGAATTCTGAAAACCAGGGTCATGAACTCAGACTCAGGAACTCAGGCTCAGACTTTAAAACAAGGAAGGACTTCTGAAGAATGAACCAGCAATGAAGACTCTGACGACTCTGGTCAGGATGAAGACTTGGATTTCAGGAACAAGATGAAGACTTGACTAGGTTTCAGAAGACAGAGGAACCAGGAACATGACAAGAGACCAGGAACATCACAGGAATGAAGACATGGGGGACCTCCAATGAAGAAGACAGGAAGCAGAAGACTACAGGATTGAAGACCCTTGAGAAGGCCAGGAGCAAAGGCTGAGAAGCCCTTTTATAGGGCTGCAGGAAGGATGTCATCAGGAGGGGTTGTGGTACTTTTCCCACCACAGTCCCTTTAAATTTAAGCAGAGGCACATGTACACACCTAGGGAGATGATGCCAGGCAGGAAAAAGATAATGAAAGTCTGTGACCCCCAGGCCACGAAGAACAGGCCAGAGCATTGGCATGGCTAAAGTTGGCATCAGCGCTCCAGGCTGCATAAAACAGGTGGCCCTCTCCAGCTGTGGAGTGCTGCAGCCGAGCAGAGGTGATGGTGGCATCAGCAGTGGCTGAAGGCCACACAGGAGGACAGAAGCGGTGCCCACTGGCACTGGGGTTCAGTGGTGTCTGGGAAGTTGAGAGGTGGTGAGCCACTAGCAGGCCTGTCCCATGAGCAGAATCACAACAGCCAGAGTGAAATCATCAAGCAGTGATGAGTTAGGCAGACTGAATGAATTGCATGCTTCTCCTGGGGGCAAGTGCTTGTCAAGAGGACTAAGACAGACCTTTTCACTAGCAGCAAGAGCATTCCCACATCGATACTGACAATGAGGAATTCTTCCCTCAAACCTTAGGTATAACTTAATGACTGGAAGTGGGACATTAAGTAAATTTATAGCTCTTGCACTAAACTTTCAAAAGGGAGACTTTGATATAAAAGGAAAATAGAAAAAAACTGAAAGGTGTAGCAACAAAGGATAAGAGTGTACAACAGGAGTGGATATTGTTTAAAAATTCCATCTTAGAAGCCCAGCCCAGAAGTATTCCACACATTAAAAAAAGGGTGGAAGGAAGACCAAATGACTGCTGTCATGCTTAAAAGAAAGGCTATTTTATCCAAAAAGAATTTCCTTCAAGTCTAAGAAGTAAGATGGGCGAATTAGAATGTATATCAGTGAATGATGACATAGACTTAATTGGCATCTCAGAGACAGGAGGATAACCAAGGGACAGTGCTATACCGGGGTACAAATTATTAGAGATGTGAATCGTGTCCTCGATCGTCTTAACGATCGATTTCGGCTGGGAGGGGGAGGGAATCGTATTGTTATCGTTTCGGTGTTTAAAAAATCGTGAAAATCGTGAGCTGGCACACTAAACCCCCTAAAACCCACCCCCAACCCTTTAAATTAAATCCCCCACCCTCCCGAACCCCCCCAAATGCCTTAAATTACCTGGGGGTCCAGCGGCGGTCTGGAACGGCAGCGGTCCGGAACGGCCTCCTGCAATAGAATCGTGTTGTCTTCAGCCGGCGCCATTTTTCAAAATGGTGGCGCAAAATGGCGGCGCAAAATGGCGGCGGCCATAGACGAACACGATTCGACCTGCAGGAGGTCGTTCCGGACCCCCGCTGGACTTTTGGCAAGTCTTGTGGGGGGTCAGGAGGCCCCCCCAAGCTGGCCAAAAGTCCCTGGGGGTCCAGCGGGGGTCCGGAAAATGATCTCCTGCCGCGAATCGTTTTCCGTACAGAAAATGGCGCCGGCAGGAGATCGACTGCAGGAGGTCGTTCAGCGGGGGACCGGAAATGGCATAGAGTCCAACAGGATAATCATTCTGCATGAGACTAAATGCACAATCAAATTTATTTATTTAAGGTTTTTTTATACCGGTATTCGTCGAGACATCATATCGGTTTACATTTAACTTATAACAGCAGGGAAATACAATAACTTGGGGAACTTGGGGAATATACAGAGGGGATATAACAATCTTTAGGGAGATCAAGTATATAATAAATATGAGCAATTAATAAAATCTTTATGGGTAGAAATTCCTTATGTCTTGGGGATGACTATAGTGATAGGAGTATTTTATTTATTTATTTAGCATTTTTTATATACCGAGGTATAGCAGAGTTGCCTTCACTCCGGTTTACATACAGAACAACGTGTTACATTGAACGATGTTTGAAATTTAAGAATATCAAAGATTAACAATAATGAGCAAAGAACATAACAAGGAGAATGAGTATAACAGGATAACACAGTATATTACCGTCCACCTGGCCAAGATGGTGAGACAGTGAAATGCTAAGAGAAATTGGGGAAGCTAACCAATGAGGTCATTTTCTAAGGCTTATCGGGTACGGTAAGCCTCTATCATACGCGATAAGCCTCTATCGCAGCGAAAAGTCCCTTTTCATGTGTGATAACTGGCAAGGGGAGGAGTCGGGGCGGACTCTGCAATATCTTCGCTAGCGGCGATAAGGTTAGTAACCTTATCATCGCCAGTAGCAACCAATAGCACCACCTTTCACGGTGTGGTATTGGATGCAAAGCCGGCAGTGATAACACTGCTGTGGTGCGATGGCCGCCGGCTTTCGAGGGCCCGCCCCCCACTTCCCCCCCCCCCCCCGCCCCCCGTTACCTCTGGTTTCACCATTCTGCACGAGAATGGTGAATCCAGGCCCAAATTGGTAGAGCGGTAATAATGGAGATTTCAATTACCCCAATATTGACTGGGAAATGTATCATCGGGACATGCTAGAGAGATAAAGTTCCTGGATGGAATAAATGACAGTTTTATGGAGCAATTGGTTCAGGAACAGACAAGAGAGGGAACAATTTTAGATCTAATTCTCAGTGGAGCACGGGATTTGGTGAGAGAGGTAATGGTGCTGGGGCCACTTGACAACAGTGACCATATTATGATCAAATTTGAATTGATGACTGGAAGGGGGACAGTAAACAAATCCACTGCTCTTGTGCTAAACTTTCAAAAGGAAAACTTTGATAAAATGAGAAAAATAGTTAGAAAAAACTGAAAGGAACAGCTACAAAGATAAAAAGTGTGCAAGAGGCGGGGGTCATTGTTAAAAAATACAATCCTAGAAGCACAGTCCAGATGTATTCCACACATTAAGAAAGGTGGAAGGAAGCCTAAACAATACCCCGGCATGGTTAAAAGGTGAGGTGAAAGAAGCTATTTTAGCCAAAAGATCTTCATTCAAAAATTGGAAGAAGGATCCAACAGAAGAAATAGGATAATGCATATGCGTTGGCAAGTTAAATGTAAGACATTGATAAGACAGGCTAAGAGAGAATTTGAAAAGAAGTTGACCGTAGAGGCAAAAACTCACAGTAAAAACTTTAAAAAATATATCCGAAGCAGAAAGCCTGTGAGGGAGTCAGTTGGACTGTTAGATGGTTGAGGGGTTAAAGGGGCACTTAGAGAAGATAAGGCCATCGCGGAAAGATTAAACAATTTCTTGCTTCGGAGTTTACTGAAGAAGATGTTGGGGAGATACCCGTACCGGAGAAGGTTTTCATGGGTAACGATTCAGATGGCCTGAAGCAAATCACGGTGAACCAAGAAGATGTGGTAGGCCTGATTGACAAACTGAAAAGTAGTAAATCACCTGGACTGGATGGTGTACTCCCCAAGGTTCTGAAGGAACTAAAAAATGAAATTTCAGACCTATTAGTAAAAATTTGTAACCTATCATTAAAATCATCCATTGTTCCTGAAGACTGGAGGATAGCTAATGTAACCCCAATATTTAAAAAGGGCTTCAGGGGCGATCCAGGAAACTACAGACCAGTTAATCTGACTTCAGTGCCAGGAAAAATAGTGGAAAGTGTTCTAAATATCAAAATCACAGAACATATAGAAAGACATGGTTTAATGGAACCAAAGTCAGCATGGCTTTACCCAAAGCAAGTCTTGCTTCACAAATCTGCTTCACTTTTTTCAAGGAGTTAATAAACATGTAGATAAAGGTGAACCCGTAGATGTAGTGTAATTGGATTTTCAGAAGACGTTTGAGAAAGTTCCTCATGAGAGGCTTCTAGGAAACGTAAAAAGTTGCGGTCCTGCCTGCGAGGAGTGCGGGCAGGCTCCTCACCTTACGCGGCCAGTCAGACAGCTGACGTCTTCTTCTTCGCGGCGGGCCTGCTGCCGTCGCCGGGCTCCTCCCTGGCTGTCTGAAGCTCTTCAGTGCGGCTGGAACCTCCGCTGCCGCTCCGGCTCTCCCCTGACGTGCTGCAACTCTCCCGGGAACTTCAGCCGGCAGGGAGGCCATCCCCCCACTGCACCCTGCCGGTGCCTGCAGCTCTCTGCTCTGACTGCAGCCAGCCCTTCTTCTCTCCTGCCTTCCTGCTTCAGTCTTCGCGGCTGGGAGCCGCTCCTGCAGCCTGCCATCTCTCCAGCTTCGGAGCAGGGCTGCTCCGCTGCCTGCCTCACTTCCTAGGGCCTTCCACGTGGCTGAGGATACCACCAGCTTCCAGCCCTCTCTTCTCCAGCTTCCTAAGGCGCGGGCGCGTGCCTCTCGCCTGTTCTTCAAGGGCCAGCCAGGTGTGGCCCTCTGCTGACCCCTCCCTGGGCGTTTTCCTCTTCAGCCCTACAAAAGGGCTCAGCATGCATTCCAGCTTTGCCTTCGCAAGGAGTTGATCACTCCTGGGATTCTGCTGTCCTTTGCTCCAGGAGTCGACTTGTTCCAGCATGTCTTCAAGGTCCTTGTGTTTCCTGTTCTTCATTGGAGCTCCTCATCTTGTCTTTTGTCTACGTTCCAGTCCTGATGTTCACCTGCTTTTCCAGATGTCCTTGTTCCAGCCCTAAGGTCTATCTCCTGATCCAGTATCTGTGTTCCAGTCCAGATGTTTGTTCCTGATGTCCGTGACCCAGCTCTGATGTTGCTTCTCCTGATCCTGAAGTCCGGTGATCCTGTCTTTCTCTTCCTGAACCCCTGGTTCCTCGTTCCTGAGCCTTTCTGTATGCTTTGTTACCCTGCAGCAAGCCATGTCGTGGTCCGCGACCAGCCCACGGGCAGGCTGAGTAGGGCGCTTCATGATGCAAGCCTTGTACCTTGTTCCTGAGTCTTCCGAAAGCCACGTACCTCGTTCCTTCCTGCGCTGGTCCCGCTCCTGTGGATGAAGGACAGGGTGGTCCGTGACCAGACCAGTAGTACTGGCTGAGTAGGGCGCCATGAGGGATCGCGCCACTCTCCATATACCCCGAAGTCTCATCTGTGCATCCCAGAACCTTTGTTCCTGAGTCTACGTCTGTGCATCCTAGTACCTCATTCCTGAAGTCTACATCTGTGCATCCAAGTACCTCATTTCTGTCGTCTACGTTTGTGCATCAAGTACCTCGTTCCTGATGTCTACGTCTGTGCCATCAAAATACCTCGTCCTGAAGTCTCGTCTGAATCTACATGTTCCAGTCTTCGCTGCCCTGGCCTCCATCCGGCCTACAAACCCGCTTCTTGCCATACACTGCGGCAGGTCCGATAGGGCTTGGAACGGTCGGAGGACTGTCATAAGACCATCATTGCGTTGTTGTCTTCTGAAGCGTGCAGGTCCGGAGGAGAGTCAGTATCTCCCAGTCTTCAGTCCAGCCTCACTCCTGTCCAGCCCATGCTCGGGCATGCCTTGCCTACCGCGGCACCTCTTCAGAGTTTCCTCTGGGGTTGAGCCCGTAGCCCAAGAACACACACCTCTTGGTAAGTGGGACCGCTCTCCTAGCGCTCCACAACACATGGGATAGGTGGCGATGTCCTTTTGTGGATTACAAACTGGGCTAAAAGACAGGAAACAGAGAAGGATTAAATGAACAATTTTCTCAGTGGAAGGGAGTGGGGCAGTGGAGTGCCTCAGGGGTTCTGTATTGGGACCCTTACTTTTCAATATATTTATAAACTAGCCGTTAAGCCCATAACAACGGGCTCGGTCCGTTTCCTTCCCACTCCCTCCCCCTCATTCTCCCTCCTCCTTCACTCTCTCACCCCTCCCCCCTCTCTCCTCTCCTCCCTCTCCTCCCTCTCTTCCCCTCCCCCTCTCTCTCCCTCCCTCACCTCCTCACCTCCCTTCCCCTCTCTCTCACCTCCCTCTCTCTCACACCTCCCTCTCTCTCAAACCTCCCTCCCCCTCTCTCACCTCCCTCTCTCTCACCTTCCCTCTCTCCTCCCTCCCTCCCTCTCCCCTCCCTCTGTCACCTCCCTCTGTCACCTCCCTCTCTCTCTCTCACCTTCCCTCTCACCACCTTCTCCTCCCGCTCCTGCCGGCAGATCTGGGGGTGGTGTCACTCCCGCGCGCGCGGCGCTGCTTCTCCTGCCGGCAGATCTCGGGGGGGGGGGGTGTCACGCGCGCACGGCGCCGCTGCTTCTCCTGCCGCTCCTGCCGGCAGATCTCGGGGGGGGGGGGGGTCACTCGCGCGCGGCGGCGCTGCTTCTTCTCCTGCCAGCAGATCTCGGAGGGGGGTGTCACTCGCGCGCGGCGCCTCTGCTCCTCCTCCCGCTCCTGCTTCGCGGCCGCCGCCGCTCCTGCGGCCTTACCGCCATGTTTTTTGTTTCGGGCACGCACGGCTCTGACCAACGTGCTGGCCCGCACATGCGCGGTAGAGCTGCTCTCTACTGCGCATTTGCGGGCCGTCGGTCAGAGCCCATTTATGAGGTAGATGATCTGGAAAGAATATGATGAGTGAGGTAATCTAATTTGCAGATGATACAAAATTATTCAGAGTAGTTATATCACAAACAGATTGTGATAAATTGCAGGAAGACCTTGTGAGACTGGAAAATTGGGCATCAAAATGGCAGATGAAATTTAATGTGGATAAGTGCAAGATGATGCATATAGGGAAAAATAACCCATGCTTTAGTTACACAATGTTAGGTTCCATATTAGGAGCTGCCACCCAAGAAAGAGATCTAGGCATCATAGTGGATAACACATTGAAATCGTCAGTTCAGTGTGCTGCGGCAGTCAAAAAAGCAAACAGAATGTTGGCAATTATTAGAAAGGGAATAGTGAATAAAACGGAAAATGTCATAATGCCTCTGTATCGCTCCATGGTGAAGGCCGCACCTTGAATACTGTGTACAATTCTGGTCGCCACATCTCAAAAATGATATAGTTGCGATGGAGAAGGTACAGAGAAGGGCGACCAAAATGATAAAAGGGATGGAACTGCTCCCCAATGAGGAAAGACTAAAGAGGTTAGGACTTTTCAGCTTGGAGAAGAGACGGCTGAGGGGGGATATGACAGAGGTGTTTAAAATCATGAGAGGTCTAGAATGGGTAAATGTGAATTGGTTATTTACTCTTTTGGATAATAGAAAGACTAGGGGGCACTTTATGAAGTTAGCATGTGGCACATTTAAAACAAATCAGAGAAAGTTCTTTTTCACTCAACGCACACTTAAACTCTGGAATTTGTTGCCAGAAGATGTGGTTAGTGCAGTTAGTGTAGCTGTGTTTAAAAAAGGATTGGATAAGTTCTTGGAGGAGAAGTCCATTACCTGCTATTAATTAAGTTTACTTAGAAAATAGCCACTGCTATTACTAGCACCAGTAACATGGAATAGACTTAGGTTTTGGGTACTTGCCAGGTTCTCATGGCCTGGATTGGCCACTGTTAGAAACAGGATGCTGGGCTTGATGGACCCTTGGTCTGACCCAGGATGGCATGTTCTTATGTTAATTGAAAGAAGGATCCATCTGAAGAAAATAGGACAAAGCAAAAGCAAGGTAAAAGCAAAGTATTGATAAAACAGGCTAAGAGAGAATCTGAAAAAAGCTTGCCACAGAGGCAAAAACTCCCACTGAAATCTTTTTTATGTATATCTGAAACAGGAAGCCTGTGAGGAAGTTAGCTGGACCATTAGATGATCGAGGGGTTAAAGGATTTAAGGAAGATAAGACTATTTGTGGAAATACCTAGGGGTAGATTTTAAAAGGTACGTGCGTGCACATATGGATATGCCAATTTTATAATATGTGCAGGCCGGCGTACACGTTATAAAACCCCATGGCCGTGTGCACATGAGCGCGGGATTTTATAATCCGTACACGCATGTGTGAGAGGCGCATGCAGGGGAGCTTATTTAATAAGATTACACGCGGCGATGCAATCGGGCCTCCTCGAGTTCCCAACTCCCCTACCCATACTCCCTCCTTCCCCTCTCCTCCCAAGTAACCCCTAAACCCTGTCTCCTACCTTTTCTTTTTTTTTTGTTTTTTTGCTTACTGCTCTGTTGGAGCAGAAGCAACTTGTGCACAGTGACCAACTGCCGGCGCGCGCTTTCCTGGCACAGCGACAAATGGCTGCTGTACTGGCCACTTCCAACCCCGCCCCTCCCTGCCCCCCAGACTGCCCCTTTCTTTAGGCCCGGCACTTCAGTGCATAACGGGGGTTACACACATGGCTGGACTCCTTTGAAAATGCATGCGGTGCGTGCAAGACCCGGCCACGCATGTAACCACCGGGATTTATTTATTTATTTAATCATTTTTTATATACCAACTTTTCATGCAAGCATATTAAATCGGTTTACAGTAGTTAGCAATTAATCATTTAAAATTATTTTCATTTCCAAAGAAGAAAGGAAGTAAATACATTGTTTCATAATATAAATAATTAACATAGCAAACTAAATAGTAGGCTAAATAATCAAAATTTAAACACTTAGATAGGTAGTATAGTTAAGGTAGAGATAGTATAATAAAAATAAAAATATACATTCCCTGTACATACCAGGATCAGTCCAGACAGTAAGGTTATGTCTCCCTTCCAGTAGGTGGAGTCAGAGGTTAAAGTTCTAAGCACCTCCCATATCCCAGGGTTCCTCCTGCAATCCTTCAGTATTCCTCTGACTCTAGCAGGTGAAGGAAGACATCCCCTGCGGTCCTGTTACTTTGGTCAGCTGAGTAAATTTACCTTTATTTGTAGTCAAGGGATTTTTTGTCCCTGGCTGATCTTTGACTAGATCTTCTTATGTTTAAAAAAAAATAAATTTAAATTAAGATTAGAATTTATTTGATGCTGTGTCCATTGGCCTTGACACCCGGAAGACTTTTATTATTCCCGGGCAAAGAGGGGATTTACCGGTGGGCCGGTCCCTCCCCCTTTCAGTGCCAGAGAAGTTTATATGCCTCTGAAGGGAGCTTAGAGATTTTTTGTTGATTTCCAGGGAGGTTTCATTCCACTGAAGAGAAAGCTCCATTAACTGTATAGCAGTTAAAAAAAAAAAAGATTTAAAACTGTTAAGTTCAAGGCAAATTTTAATATTTGGTAGGACACAAGCAAAATTAATTTCAGATTTTTTTGTTTTTTCAGAGCTACTTATTATTTTTGTTGATATGCCACGAGGTTATCGCTGTTCTGCCTGTGGAGAGCCGGCAGCACGGCTCTCCAGAGACAGTCTGTGCTTTCGCTGCGTTTCTGGCGGCAAAGGGCCATCAGAGCTGCCTCTTGCTGGCAGAAAACAGAAGTTGCCGCGTACACGCGATTCAAATGCTTCACAGCTGATTTCCTTACCTATAACGGCCCTGTCTCCGAATCGCGGGACAGCGGCGGCCATTTTGAATTTAAACGACGATCGCGTTGGCTCGCGGTCGGACGGAGGGGAACTCATTGAATGTTTATCACCTCCTATTTTAGCCCTAGAGCAATCTAATTTGAACAAAAATGATAATGTTCAGCCTTCTTTACCCCCGGGGGGAGGTATTAAAGCAGCCATTTTCCTCACAATTTATTTTGCTTATGCATAAGGCATATTTGGAGGCTACAGCAGATACAGAAGGTAATCAGCCACCCTCTGCTAAGATTCCTAAGCATGCAGAGGAATCTATGTCACATTTAATTAATATGAGTCAGGATCCTGACTTACAAGACCCACTCCTGGGATCATCAGCTGATACTATTGATGAGGAGGTTATGGGATCAGCGCTGGTGGAAGGGGATGATCCCCAAGTACTGCGATTGTTTCACAAAGAGGAGTTAGATCCTCTTATTCCTTTTGTACTAGAGGAGCTGGCAATTCCAGTACTACAACCAGTGATGGATTCCACTCCTGGGGATCCTGTTCTCGCAGGGATTAGGGCTCTGCCTAAATCTTTTCCTTTTCATCCTAAGCTTTTCCAGTTGCTTACTCGAGAATGGGATTTTCCAGAAGCTGGTCTTAAGGTTACTAGAGCTATGGATAAACTTTATCCACTTCCACAATAATTTTGGACTTGCTGAAGGTCCCTCAGATTGATTCTGCAGTTTCTGCCATTGCTAAGCACACCACAATTCCAGTAACTGGAGGCACTGCTCTAAAGGATTTTCAGGAAAGAAAACTTGAGGTTCTTCTTAAACGTATCTTTGAGGTATCCGCTTTAGGTGTACGGGCGGAGGTGTGCAGTAGTCTAATGCAGAGGGCAACTCTTCGGTGGGTCCAACAGTTACTTAACTCTCAGGATTTGCCGTCAGCAGAACTTGAGCAAGCCAATCGTTTAGAATCAGCAGTAGCATACACTGCTGATGCATTATATGACCTATTACGTACTTCGTATCGTTCTATGGCTTCTGCAGTTTCTGCAAGGAGACTTCTTTGGCTTCGCCATTGGGCAGCTGACGCAACTTCCAAATCTCGTTTGGATTCTTTTCCATTTAAAGGATCATTACTCTTTGGGAAAGAGTTAGAGCAGCTCATTAAAGATTTGGGAGATAATAAAGTTTATAAATTACCAGAGGATAAACCTCGTTCCTATCGTTCATTCAATACCTTTAGAGGCCATTTTCGGGGCCAGAGAAGATTCCGATCTGGTAGAATCCCATAATTTTCTACATGTCAACAGCTTTCAAGGGCTCAAGTATGGGCCCATTCCTTTCGTGGGAGACGGCCTCTCCGTACTAACAGCTCCCAAAATTTTCCATCCTCCAAAACTCCACAATGAAGGTGCGCCGGCCCATTCCTTGGTGCCAGAAATAGGAGGACGTCTCTCATGTTTTCACAGGGAATGGGTCAAAATTAATTAACCCTTTTTTTCCAAGTTCTTACCTTTATGGCTTGTTAACAATTTTAGTTATAAATGTTCATTGTATTAGACTATGCAAATATATTTCCTGCATTTTCTGTTTTATGTAAACCGGTATGATTTCCACTTGATGTAAGAATGTCTATATAAAAGTTAAAAGTAAATAAATAAATAAATAAATAAATAAAATTACCACAGACAATTGGGTCCTCAATATTATAAAACAAGGCTACGCTTTGGATTTTGCACGCCCATTAAAGGATATTTTCTAGCCGCTTCACAAGAGTGGGAGCAGAGGAGGCTGGTAACTACAGACCGGTTAGCCTCACTTCGGTGGTGGGAAAAGTAATGGAGTCACTGTTGAAAGTGAGAATAGTGAACTATCTACAGTCCGGAGAATTACTGGACCTGAGGCAGCATGGATTCACCAGGGGAAGATCCTGTCAGACAAATCTGATTGACTTTTTTGACTGGGTAACCAAGGAATTGGATCGAGGAAGAGCACTCAATGTCATCTACTTAGATTTCAGCAAAGCTTTTGATATGGTTCCGCATAGGAGACTGGTGAATAAAATGAGAAGCTTAGGAGTGAGTGCCGAGTTGGTGACCTGGATTGCAAACTGGTTGACGGACAGAAGATAATGTGTGATGGTAAATGGAACTTTCTCTGAAGAGAGAGCGGTTTTAAGTGGTGTACCGCAAGGATCGGTGTTGGGACCGGTCCTGTTCAATATCTTTGTGAGCGACATTGCGGACAGGATAGAAGGTAAGATTTGTCTTTTTGCAGACGACACTAAGATCTGCAACAGAGTGGACACGCCGGAAGGAGTGGAGAAAATGAGACGGGATTTAAGGAAACTGGAAGAGTGGTCGAAGATATGGCAGCTGAGATTCAATGCCAAGAAGTGCAAAGTCATGCATATGGGGAGTGGAAATCCGAATGAACTGTATTCGATGGGGGAGAAGGCTGATGTGCACGGAGCAGGAGAGAGACCTTGGGGTTATAGTGTTTAATGATATGAAGTCTGCGAAACAATGCGACAAGGCGATAGCAAAAGCCAGAAGATTGCTGGGCTGCATAGAGAGAGGAATATCGAGTAAGAAAAGGGAAGTGATTATCCCCTCTTACAGGTCCTTGGTGAGGCCTCACCTGGAGTACTGTGTTCAGTTCTGGAGACCGTATCTACAAAGAGACAGAGACAAGATTGAAGCGGTACAGAGAAGGGCGACCAGAAAGGTGGAGGGTCTTCATCGGATGTCATACAAGGAGAGATTAAAGAATCTAAATATGTACACCCTGGAGGAAAGGAGGAGCAGGGGTGATATGATTCAGACTTTCAGATACTTGAAAACTTTAACGATCCAAAGACAACAACAAACCTTTTCCGTCAGGAAAAAATCAGCAGAACCAGAGGTCACGAGCTGAGGCTCCAAGGAGGAAGACTAAGATCCAATGTCAGGAAGTATTTCTTCACGGAGAGAGTGGTGGATGCCTGGAATGCCCTTCCGGAGGAAGTGGTGAAGTCCAAAACTGTGAAGAACTTCAAAGGGACGTGGGATAAACACTGTGGATCCATCAGGTCTAGAGGACGCGTATAAAGAGGAGGCAGCAAAACACTGCATGGAGCGGCAGTAGCCACAGAGGCATTCACGGAGCAGGATGCCAGTGGCCAGTGGTTGGTGTTCCACCTTCACGGAGCGGAAGGATGGAGGGCTGCCATCTCCAAATTAAAAAAGAAAAAAAACAAAAAACAGGGATGGGTTCATGGGCTATAGGTATTACCAATTATCAGGCTTATTCAATATTTGATGATAGTTAATGTGACTTTCAAGGTATACTTCACTTTCAATGCATATCCAGCATAGCTCCCTGCTTCAATGGCAGGGGAGAAGAAAAACTAATACTTCACGCATATCAAGCATTGCTCTCTGCTTCAACGGCAGGGGCGAAGAAAACTAATACTTCACGCATATCCAGCATTGCTCTCTGCTTACCCAACTAATCAAACTTAATATTTCACTTGGAAGCAGCTCCATCGCTGCTCTCTACATTAATGATGGGGGTGAAAGGGAAATAGAACCTAAGGTTACTAAGAGCCAAGAGAAACAGATAAGGATGAGAAAAAAGAAGCGTGAAGCTTGCTGGGCAGACTGGATGGACCGATTGGTCTTCTTTTGCCGTCATTTCTATGTTTCTATGTTTGTATGTTTCTAGTATCTCCAAGCGGACCTCTTCTAAAACAACAACTTGTTCATCAAACCTTGCATCGGTTAAAGGATCTAGGAGCTATTGTACCGGTCCCTCTGTCCCAATATCGGACCGGTCGGTACTCCATTTATTTCATTGTTCCAAAAAAGGAAGGAACATTTCATCCAATATTAGATTTGAAGGAAGTAAACAAGTCACTAGGGGTTCCTCGTTTCTGCATGGAGACCTTGAGATCAGTCATTGCGGCCATCCACAAAAACGAATTTTTGGCTTCTTTAGATTTGTCAGAAGCTTATCTTCATATACCAATTCAGGAATCCCACCAGAGATATCTTCGTTTCATGGTGTTGGGCAAACACTATCAGTTTCGGGCTCTTCCATTTGGTTTAGCGACTGCGCCTCGAGTATTTACCAAAGTAATGGTGGTAGTTGCAGCAGCACTCAGACGAGAAGGGATATTGGTTCATCCCTATCTCGACGATTGGCTCATTCGAGCAAAGTCAAAGACTCTTTGCGAACTAGCGATCAAAAAGGTTCTGCATCTTCTTCATACCCTTGGTTGGGTAGTCAACTTCAAGAAAAGTCATCTAGTCCCGACGCAAGTTTTGCAGTTTCTGGGTGCTCGATTCGATACAGCTGTGGGAAAGGTTTTCTTCCACAGGACCGGATGATCAAATTGATGTCGCAAGTTCGTCGCCTTTTGGATCTAAATTTACTCACGGTATGGGACTATTTACAGGTTCTTGGTTCTATGGCATCTACTCTGGACATGGTCCCCTGGGCTTTTGTACATCTAAGACCTTTGCAAAGGGCGTTGCTTTCCAGGTGGGACCCCTGGTCAGAGGAGTTTCATCTTCCTCTACCACTTCTGGAGCCAGCTCGGTCCAGTTTAGATTGGTGGTTGATACCGTGTCACTTGCAGGAAGGAATGGAACTGGAGCCGCCATAGTGGATATTAGTGACAACAGATGCCAGCCTTTTCGGTTGGGGAGCTGTATGCCAGTCACATTCGACACAAGGTCAGTGGACAGCTTCACAAGCCAAGTGGCCCATCAATTGTTTAGAAACCAGAGCGGTACGACTAGCACTCCGCAGATTTTTACCACTTATTCAACATCAGTCGGTGAGGGTTCTCTCCGACAATGCCACGACAGTAGCGTACATAAACAGGCAAGGCGGCACGAAAAGTTGCTCCGTCGCCATAGAAGCAGACATGTTAATGACCTGGGCCAAATCTCATCTACGCCGTCTAGCGGCATCGCACATAGCAGGAGTAGACAATGTTCAAGTAGACTTCCTCAGTCGCCAGTTTCTAGATCCAGGAGAGTGGGAACTTTCCTGGGAGGCAATGAACATTCTCACTCAAAGGTGGGGGACACCCAGGCTAGATCTGATGGCTACCCATGTCAATACAAAAGCAGCTCGGTTCTACAGTCAAAGGAGAGAACATGGAGTGGAGGGGGTGGATGCCTTGGTTCTACCTTGGCCCAAGGACATCCTTCTATATGTGTTTCCACCATGGCCAATAATAGGAAAGGTTGTGAGACGATTAGAATCTCACGAAGGTCCGGTGATTCTCGTCGCTCCAGAATGGCCTCGCAGACCATGGTATGTGGATCTCATCAACTTAGCGATCAACGGTCCCGTCCGCCTAGGCCACCTCAACAACCTCCTTCGACAGGGTCCAGTATATTTCAATCAGGCGTTTCACTTTTGTCTAGCAGCTTGGCTTATGAAAGGAGGCAATTAAAAAAGAAAGGCTATCCAGACTCAGTCATCACCTCCATGCTTAGTTCGAGAAAACCTTCTACTTCTCTCACCTATGTTAGAGTATAGAAGGTATTTGATGCTTGGTGTAGTAAGTTCGGTTTGTCTTCGCGCAGAGCTACAGTTGTAGACATTTTGGCTTTTTTACAAGATGGTTTAAAAAAGGGTCTGGCTTATAATTCACTCCGCGTTCAAGTTGCGGCAATAGGCTGTTTACGAGGTAAGGAGAATGGTGTGTCTATTGCTATGCATCAGGATGTTGTCCGTTTTCCTCAAAGGAGCCAAACATTTGAAACCACCAATTCGGGCTATCTTTCCATCATGGAATCTGAATCTGGTTCTTCGTAGTCTTTGTGCTCCTCCTTTTGAACCCCTTAAGCGAATAACTTTGAAGGACATAACGCTCAAGGCAGTGTTTCTCGTAGCAATTTGTTCTGCTAGACGCATTTCAGAAATTCAGGCACTGTCTTGCCGTGAGCCTTTTTTGAGAATTTCAGATTCAGGTATATCATTGCGCACAGTACCATCCTTTTTACCTAAAGTGGTTTCCTCTTTTCATCTCAATCAATCTGTTGAATTGCCAGCCTTCCCAGATTTGGATAAATCTTCTTCTCAATCATAAGACTTAAAAGACTTGATGTACGCCGAGTGCTTTTACGTTATTTGGAGATCACTAATGTCTTTCGTCTTTCTGACCACCTTTTTGTTCTATGGAGCGGCCCTAAGAAGGGCTATCAAGTTTCTAAGGCTACCATTGCATGGTGGTTGAAGGAAGCCATTGCTTCAGCATACATTTGTAATGGTTGCCCAGTTCCTGATGGTCTCAAGGCGCATTCAATACGCTCTCAGGCTGCGTCTTGGGCCAAGAGTCATTGTGTTTCACCTCAAGAAATTTGTAGAGCGGGGACTTGGAAATCTTTGCACACTTTTGCCAAACATTATTGTTTGGGACGTTCGCGCTCCAGACATAGACTCTTTCGGCAGTAGTGTGCTGAAGGCGGGACTCTCCGGATCCCACCCCATTTAAGGCAGCTTTGGTACATCCTACTGTCTGGACTGATCCTGGTACGTACAGGGAAAGGAAATTAGTTCTTACCTGATAATTTTCGTTCCTGTAGTACCAAGGATCAGTCCAGACGCACCGCCCAGTTTTTTTCTGGAGAGTTCGCTATTGAATACTGTTTATTTCCTTTTATATTTTTCCAATGCAATGATTTAAAAAGCTCTGAATATTGTTATTTTTTTCATGTTATGTATTTGTTCTATTCATATATATAGTTGATCTAGTCATTGATTATCCTTTTTCATGAGTTTTCTGCTTTGTTATTCAAAATACTGGAGGATTGCAGGAGGCACCCTGGGATATGGGAGGTGCTTAGAACTTTGACCTCTGACTCCACCTGCTGGAAGGGAGACATAACCCTACTGTCTGGACTGATCCTTGGTACTACAGGAACGAAAATTATCAGGTAAGAACTAATTTTCCTTTACCTTGGTATAAAATCAGAAGAGTGAGATAATTATGCTAACAGCTCTTGGTAGGCTTGTTTAAAAAGCCAGGTTTTAATCCCCTTTTTAAATAATTTGATGTCAGCTTCTAGTTGTAATTCCTGCGGAATAGAGTTCCATAGAAGGGGTCCAGCAATAGAGATAGTTCTTTCTCTTACATTATTTAGGTGGGCAATTTTGGGGGAAGAAATTGGCAGCATCCCTGTTCCTGTTGATCTGGTGATTCTTGAGGGGGTGTGGAAATGAAGTGAAGAGGTTAGCCATTCGATTTTCTCATTGTATAGGGTTTTGTGAATTAGTGATGAGATTTTATGCTGGGCCCTGTATTTGACCGGCAGCCAATTAAGTTCTTTTAATATTGGGGTGATATGTTCGGATCTTCTAGTACCTGTCAAGAGTCTAGCTGCAGAGTTCTGCAGAAGTTGCAATGGTCTTGTGATATTTGCAGGAAGGCCTAAGAATAGTGAGTTACAGTAGTCTAATCTTGATAAGACAAGTGCCTGTAAGACAGTTCTAAAAGTCTTTTGGGAATAGGAGGGGGTTTTAATCTTTTGAGTATGTTTATTTGAAGTCACCATCGCTTATGATTTTTTTATCAGAGAATTTCATGGAGAATTCGCAATCTATAAGAATCCTAGATCTCGTACTTCTAGGGAGATGGGGTAGTTTTTGGCCACTTCTTGAATTTCAAGCTCTTTTGTCTTGCTTAATTTAGGTGAGATGTATAGGATTTCAGTTTTTTTTAGTATTTAGGGAAAGGTTAATTTGGGTTAATATCTTTTCAATGGCAGATTGGTATATGTCCCAGAGCTTAAGAGTTTGGTCAATGGACTTTTGGATCTGTATTAAAATTTGAAAGTCATCGCATAGATAAAATGTGTTAGAACCGAAGCCTGATAGAATTCTGCATAAAGGGAGCATATAGATATTAAATAGTGTAGATCAGAGCTTTCCAAAGTGTGTGTCGCGACACTTTAAGTGTGTCGCCTGAGGTGTTCCGGTGTGTCGCGCAAGCCCGGGGAACGTGACACACCGGCAAGTGGGAGCCAATGCAGCCACCGGTGGAGCTCATCCCACTGGCGGCTGAGCAGTAAAATATCGCTGTGCTGTGTGCCGGAGACACACAGCAGGAAGATCGGCATGGCCGTGTAGAGCTCACCTCACCACGGCCCGAAGAAGAAAAAGGTCACATTGAAACGTGCAGATGCTCCTCCTCCTTCCTGCCCATGGCGGCCCCGGAAGAAAATGTGCCGGAGCCGCACGGGCAGAAAGGGGGAGGAGCGTCAGCCGCGTGCAGAAGAGGAGCAGCAGCATTGTTGCAGCGGGCAAGAAGAGGAGGAGCAGGGTCCCCACCGCGGATCGGCCCGAGAAGATCAGGGCCGCTGCCGTCACACCGCCGCGATCGGCCCGAGAAGATCAGGGCCGCTGCAGAGCCCATCCTGCAGCGACCTGTGAAGAGGAGCCCAGAGGTAAGAGAGAGGCTGAGGGCCCGTAGAGTGCGTCTGTGAGCTGAGTTGAGCGATTGTGTGCGTGTGTGAGGTGAGTTGAGCGATTGTGTGCATCTGGTGAGGTGAGTTGAGCGATTGTGTGCGTCTGTGAGCTGAGTTGAGCGATTGTGTGCGTGAATGAGGTGAGTTGAGCGATTGTGTGTGTGTATGAGTTGAGTTGAGAGATTGTGTGTGGGAGTGAGGACCTGAATGTTTGCAGAGACAGCATGTGAGAGAGCCTGTGTGTGTGTGTGTGTGTGTGAGAGAGAGACAGCATGTGAGAGAGCCTTGTGTGTGTGGTGTGTGTGTGTGAGAGAGAGACAGCATGTGACAGTGAGAGCCTGTGTGTATGAATGATTGTATGAGAGAGAGCAATGTGACAGTGAGAGTCTGTGCTTGAGCAAGACAGCATGTGGGAGTGAGAGAGAGCCTGGGTGTGTGAGAGTCAGACAGCATGTGCAAGAGAGAGACTGTATGAATGATTGTATGAGAGAGAGCATGTGAGAGCCTGTGTGTGTGTGAGAGAGAAAGCATGTGAGAATGAGAACCTGACTGAATGTATGAGAGATGGAGAGAAAAGAAATAGAAAAAAAAGACAATATGAAAGGAATTGGCAAACAAATAAGAAAGGGGAGGTGGAACAAAAAAGCCTGTGACCAACTGATTAGAAAACTAAGATCAGATAGCAAAGGTAAAAAAAAAGAAAGAAATTACTTTTTAACTGATTGGCACATGTAATCTTTGGTAATGTGCAAAAGTAGCACTTTCTCTATGCTGATTTCATAATGTACGAGATCAACTGGAGGAAGTGGAAACCCACGGGCCTGCACAGAGGAGGCAGCAGAATGGGCTTTCAGTGCCATAGCAGCAATCAGCGCCTCCCCAATAGCCATGCGGCAGCAGTGACAGTGGCAGCAGAGGAATGAGAGAGGCTCCGAGGTTGCTGGCAAAAGAAGAGAGGGGTTTGCCTTTAGTGTGTGCCTGCCTGAGGGTGTGTCTGTGTATGAGAGTGTATGGGGTGTCTTCCTGGGGTTTGTATGTGTGAGAATAGGTTGCTGGTCTGTGTGTGGGTGTATGTGGTGTGTGAGTATGAATTGGTGCCTGCCTGGGGGTCTGTGTGTGTGAGAATGAATGTGTGCATGCCTGAGGGAGTGGTGTGAAAATGAATGGAAGCCTGCCTGGGGTCAGTTTCAGTGTGTGAGAATGACTGGGAGCTTGCCTGGGTGTGTGTGTTTGTGTGTATGTGAGGGAGCCAGAGAGAGTATGTATGAGAAAATCCAGGGGAGTAAGAGTTTGTTGTGGGGAGGGAGAGAGAGTGTCTTAGAGCTTGAGAGTGTGTCAGTGTCTGTGAGAGCGAGAGGTTATGGTGGGTAATAAAGAGCATGAATGTGTATGTATGTGACAGTATATGTGTGAGAGAGAATGGAAATGTGAGTATGTGTGAGAGAGAGAGGATAACCTCCTAATCCTTGACAATATCAGGGTGACTGGAAATCAGAGCTCCCACGTATGGACAGCAGGGGCTTTTTAAAATCCTTATTAGTTTTATTATTGGGTGTTATTTGATATATGTGCTGTTTTGAAATATTTTATTGGTGTTTAGGAAATTGGTAAAAAATGTATATGATTTTAATGAATAGAAATTCTATTTATCAGTAGTTTAAAATATTCTTTTATTAGTATGGTTTTACTATTATAACTGATGCTCTATGTTTCTTGATTTTATTTGTTTTATGAGGAATGGTGGTTCTGTTTTTCCATTATTAATACACAGAATCTGGCTTCTTGGGGTTTCCATTTCAGTTTTTTGTCTAATTTGTGCTCTTTATTTGGTATTCTGTATTTGGTGAGGGTCTGTCTCTGCTCTGTGTGTGTGACCATGATGAGAAATTCGCTAGCATAGGGATCTATAGCAATCGGGTTTGTTTTTGTTTCCTCAGTAGGTGGTGTATTGGTATTCTAGGACCCAGTATAATATTTACCCTTGCTTTTTCACAGGTAGGGTTATTGTTGTTAGAGTCCTTGGTGTTATTACTGTTATGTTATGATGGGATTGCAGTATAGATTTTGAGTGTCTTTTTTTTTTTGCAAGGTTTTATTTTCGTTCACAATGTGCCTGGCAGTGGAAGGTGTTTGTGCTGCTGTTACTGTGAGGTGACACCAGAATTTGAAAACATCTTTCAGTATGATGAGCTGTAAAGGAAACATTCAAGCTCCATTGTTTGGGGGAATTTCAGTGGATGCACAGAGTTACAGAACTGGAGGTGCAGGATTTATATTGACATTCTGTCCCTTCCTATAAATTCCACTCTTCACTCTCATAGCCATATGGAATTAGTTGAATGAGGCTATCAATAATTTTATAGTGTGAAACTGGCCAGCTTTTTAAAATTACGCAGAAGACCCTTTGGACTTTCTTATTAACACCAAATATTCAAAAGCTGTGTTCATCCCATCAGCTCATATATCTCATTAAAGAGGTAAATTGAATAACACAATAACTTTGTTTTAATTATTGTTACTCATAAATTATAACAATAACATTAATCTTGGAATATTATATATTTTTAATATAAATGAAAGATTTTCAGAAGATAGGTTGTGTCCGTGAAACATTTTATTATGTATATATTTAAGGAAACACATAAATTGTCGAAATACATTTTGTTCGTTTAACCTTTAAACCTCTGGTTTGCTAGTAGACTGAATTACTGTGTCCCGAAATTATGTTTGTCTAAAAAGTGTGTCACCAACATGAAAAGTTTGGAAAGCTCTGGTGTAGATGATAGAGAGGATCCCTGGGATACTCTGAAGTTAGATCGATAGGATTTGATTCTTATCAAGAAATTTTACTTTGAAAGTTCTATTTGTTAGGTAAGAGCTAAACCCTTTGAGAGCTGAGTCTTTAATGCCTATTTCGTTTAGTCTATCAAGGAGGATATTATGATTCACTGTATCAAAGGCTGCTGAGATGTCTAGCAAGATCAGGAACGGATATCGGTATATAAGAGACCTTAAATAAATTAATAAATAAATAAATAAATAAGTAAGATTGGCTGTTATCGGTTCCTCTTAGGATGATATCTTGTAGTGAAGTTAAAAGGTCTTTGTACTAAAATATTTTCTAAATCTGTGTTGTGCTGGGTACAGGGTATTATGTTTTTCTAGATAATCTGTTAGTTGATTATTAATTACTTTCTCGAGAATTTTGATATACAAGGTAAATTAGAAATGGGTCTTAGGTTTGAGAGATCATATGAGTTTGCTTGTGGTTTTTTTGTGATTGGTTTTACTATTGCGGATTTTAAAGTGTGTGGGGCATTAGCTTCGGTTATGGACACGTGCCGGGCATTTAACATCTACTTATAAATTAATTCTTTGCTTTGATGTTTACTAATGAGAATGTTGGGGAGCTACTCATGCCTAAAATGATTTTCAAGGGTGATGATTTAGATGAACTGAACCAAATCATGGTGAACCTGGAAGATGTAGTAAGACATATTGACAAACTGCTGAAGAGTAGCAAATTGTCTGAACCAGATGTTATATACCCCAGGGTTCTGAAATAACTTAAAATGAAATTTGTAATCTATTACAAGTAATTTGTAACCTATCATTTGTTAGGAACTGAAAAATGTTTTGGCTAAAGGGGAGCAAATTCTGATTGGTTGGACTTTATTTTAAACAAGATGAAACCTAGCTGCTGGCACTAACAATTGAAAAAGAGGTATATGTACAATTTCCACTAACATCAAGTACATTTGGCATATACATGTATTTATAATTTCCCATCTAGAATACCACACCAGCTCAATAGGTTAATTAGTGCATGCAAAAACCTGCAACTCTGCATATGCAGCTATTTCCTAATAATTAGCTAGATTAGTTAAAGTGCTGTTTATGATGCGAATAACATGCACGATAAACAAAAGGGGTGTGTTTATTAAAATGGATGGCCTGCCGCATCGCACAGATAAATTTCCTATGCAGCATTGTGTCATCGTGGTGCGCGTTGCATCATCGCAGCACGTGCTATGAAATTGCGCGGCGCGGTACGTCATCGTGCAGTGCGTTATTTTTTTCCCAGTATAAATACTGACTTCCTGCATCTCCTTCTTTGAGGGTGTGTTAGGCGTTGGAGTGAGAGGAGAGGCGTTTAGTGCGGTTGGAGGAGTAGTGGTGTGACTTTTTGTAATTTTTGATTGAGTAGTGCTGTTTTGTGTTGTCATCTGTTTCCCCTTTCTTTTGCCTTTTGTGATATTTGTTGGAGTGAAAGTAAGTCCAGTTTATTTTATTGTGTGCGGTGGAGGAGGAGCAGAGGAATGTGAGCAGGAATGGAGGAGGAGGAGTGAGTGAGTGTGTGTGTGTGTGTGTGAGTGGTGAGAGCATGGAGCGTGTTTGGTCTGGGAAGAGAGGAGGGAAGAGGTGTGAGGATAGGAGTGGAAGGAGGAGGGCAGGAGTGGCAGGAGAAGGAGGAGTAGGAGTAGGGATAGGGGGAGAACTAGAGAGAGGAAGGAAGGAAGGGAATGGAGGGTGGCAGTGGGGGAAGGGGTTAGGCAGGAAAGAGTGGAGGCAGTAGGGTAGCATAGACATAGAGAGAGAGGGCCGAGGGGAATAGAGTTGGTAGGCCAGGGTGAGGTGTGGGGGGAGAAAAGGCGGGGAGAGGAGAGGAGAGGAGGACAGAAAGGGAGGGCAGGGAAGACACCTCTCAGGGAGAGGAAGTGACACCCCCTTCGGGCAGCCAGGCAGCACCACAGTAGAAACAGTGGGCCATAAGGTTCAGTGAGGCAGAGAACAAGCTTCTCATCACTGGTATCCTGCAGCACTATGCTAGATTATTTGGAAACTGTGCAGCCAAGGCCTCAAAGGCAGCAAAAGGGCAAATATTGCAAAACATTGCCGAGGCCATCACCCGCCACAGTGGAGTGAAAAGAAGCGGGAAGCAGGTCGCCCATCGTTACCGGGACATGAAAGCCCAGCTGAAGGCCAAGCTTGCAGCGAGATTCAAATTTACGCGGCGGACTGGAGGAGGAGCCCCCTGTCCCATTGTAAGCACCGACATGGAGCAGCAACTGATTGAAAGGCTGGGACTGAACGTATTCGAGGGCATGAATGAACTGCTAGACATCCCTCGAGCTGCCACTAGTAAGTTCACCTTACAGATAAATGGGCAGACAGCAATGGGTGTAGACATAGTGGGGCTTTTACTAGGCATTTTTCCCATTGACACAGAATGGGAAAAACCCTTAAGTAAATAGGCCCCATAAATTGGCATTAGATGATCACTTTGCAAAGAACCAAATTGCACCTCTGATGCCAAAGAAATAAACATACTTGCTGGTTTATGTACTTATATCTTTTTTTGTTTGTTCTCTGTTTCCACAGCTCTTGAACAGAAAGCTGCCAGTCCCAGCCAGGAATGCCCAGGACCCAGCTGGGAAGCCCCAGGAACCAGCCGTGATGCCCCTGGGATCAGCCGCCCAATAGCTATGTTCCAGAGGCCATTACAGATGGATACAGAGACACAGTGGGAGGAGGAGGAGCAGTAGCAGTCCCAGCAACCGGAGCCAATGGAGTCAGGCAATTTGGAGTGGCAATCTTCTGACAAGCAGTTAGGTGGAAGCAACACACCATGGCAGCATGTGAACTCACCATCAACATGCCATACAGTTGGCAGAAGCCCACCTATGCTCAGCTTGAGCCTTGAGACACCACCATCAGCACCAGCACTAACACTGCCACCATCAGGCCCTACCCACCATCATAGCCACCCTCACCATCAGGCTCACTGTCATCCCCACCATCAGGACCACAGCCACCATCACAGCCATCACCAGCAGCACCCACTAGGACTGGAACCAGCACCAGCATCTGTAGCAGCCATCTCTATAGGAGAAGCCGGCAGTTGCGGGGAGAGCTAATGGTCCTGAAAATATCTGTTCAGTGACAAAACAGGTACAGGATCCTGCAGTAAAGTATGGCAGCCAGCACACAAAATGCCAACACTATACCTGCAGCCATCAGCAACCTAACAAATATAATATTGCAATTCCTTCAGGGAATGCTGGACCTGCCATCAGAATCCTCAGATACATCCTTGGCTCAACACCCTTCAGCAGTCCTGGGGAATCACAATGCCGCAGGGGTAGGCCTCTAAAACAAATGCTCTCCCCCCCCTCCCCCCAAAGTGGGATGCCATGGAATAGTAAGGGGCTTTGAAAGAAGGCTGAAATTGGCCCTTAGGCAAGAAGATAATGTTTGAAAGAAAACATGGACGGGCTTTTCACATAAGAACATGCCATATTGGGTAAGACCAAGGGTCCATCAAGCCCAGCATCCTGTTCCAACAGTGGCCAATCCAGGCCATAAGAAACCTGGCAAGTACCCAAAAACTAAGTCTATTCCATGTTACCATTGCTAGTAATAGCAGTGGCTAATTTCTAAGTCAACTCAATTAATAGCAGGTAATGGACTTCTCCTCCAAGAACTTATCCTATTCTTTATAAACACAGCTATACTAACTGCACTACCACATCCTCTGGCAACAAATTCCAGAGTTTAATTGTGCATTGAGTGAAAAAGAACTTTCTCCGATTAGTTTTAAATGTGCCACACGCTAACTTCATGGAGTGCCCCCTAGTCTTTCTATTATCCGAAAGAGTAAATAACCGATTCACATCTACCTCTCATGATTTTAAACACCTCTATCATATCCCCCCTCAGCCATCTCTTCTCCAAGCTGAAAAGTCCTAACCTCTTTAGTCTTTCCTCATAGGGGAGCTGTTCCATTCCCCTTATCATTTTGGTAGCCCTCTCCATCGCAATTATATCTTTTTTGAGATGCGGCGACTAGGATTGTACACAGTATTCAAGGTGCGGTCTCACCATGGAGTGATACAGAGGCATTATGACATTTTCCATTTTATTCACCATTCCCTTTCTAATAATTCCCAATATTCTGTTTGCTTTTTTGACTGCTGCAGCACACTGAACTGACGATTTCAATGTGTTATCCACTATGACGCCTAGATCTCTTTCTTGGGTTGTAGTACCTAATATGGAACCTAACATTGTGTAACTATAGCATGGGTTATTTTTCCCTATATGCATCACCTTGCACTTATCCACATTAAATTTAATCTGCCATTTTGATGCCCAATTTTCCAGTCTCACAAGGTCTTCCTGCAATTTATCACAATCTGCTTGTTATTTAACTACTCTGAACAATTTTGTATCATCTGCAAATTTGATTATCTCACTCGTTGTATTTCTTTCCAGATCATTTATAAATATATTGAAAAGTAAGAGTCCCAATACAGATCCCTGAGGCACTCCACTGCCCACTCCCTTCCACTGAGAAAATTGTCCATTTTATCCTACTCTGTTTTCTGTCTTTTAGCCAGTTTGTAATCCATGAAAGGACATCACCACCTATCCCATGACTTTTTACTTTTCCTAGAAGCCTCTCATAAGGAACTTTGTCAAACGCCTTCTGAAAATCCAGGAACACTACATCTACCGGTTCACCTTTATCCACATGTTTATTAACTCCTTCAAAAAAAAAAACAAGCAGCCATGGTTCTCTAACGAGCTCCGTACCCTGAAGCAAAATCTAAGACGGAAAGAAAAAGAATGGAGGAAGAATCCCAACCCACATTCCCTATCAATATACAAAGCGGCTCTTCACCATTACAGATCAATAACACTCCGTACAAAAAGAGATTTTTATGCACATCGTATCCACGATATGATGTTTGACGCGAAAGTACTTTTTTCCTATGTATCGGAACTTACCAAAACTACGCCCCCTACTATTTTAGACGACACAACCCAAGCAAAAGCCAACGACCTAGCTGTATTCTTTCAGAACAAAATTTCTAGCACCCAACCCAAAATTTCTAGCAACCAACCTAAACTCACTGCCTCAGAATACCCTCCTCCCACGGAACATAAATATAAGTCTGGACTCCTTTGACCTCACTCACACTTTAGAGGTGGAAAACCTAATAAAAAGACTGAAGCCTTCGACCCACCCTCTAGACCAAATACCTTCCAAATCCCTGATTCTCATACCAGAATACATCTCCAAACATCTAGCCGATATTATCAATTGTTCCCTCTCACAAGGAATATACCTGGATGCTCTCAAAATAGCCACACTCAAACCCATTCTCAAAACACCTAACCTGGATCCGGACAACCTTAACAACTATCGCCCTATATCAAATCTCCCGTTCGTAGCTAAGATCATGGAGAACATTGTAAATAAACAACTTTCAAATTATTTAGAAGATCATAATATTCTCCACCCTTCACAATATGGTTTTAGAAAAGAACACAATACCGAAACACTACTCATTTCACTCCTCGATCAAGTTTACTTTGGCTTTGATAAAGGATAATCATTCCTCTTGGCTCTTCTTGACATCTCTGCAGCTTTCGATACGGTAAATCACAATACCCTACTAAACCGTCTATCAGACATAGGTATTACAGGATCAGCCCTTTGTTGGTTCGACTCCTTTCTTAGTAATAGAGGCTATAAGGTTAAAATCAAGAACAAGGAATCCTCTCACACCAACGCACCATTCGGAGTCCCCCAGGGCTCTTCCTTATCGCCTACACCAGAGCTTTCCAAACTTTTCATGTTGGTGACACACTTTTTAGACAAACATAATTTCGGGACACAGTAATTAGTCTACAAGCAAACCGGAGGTTAAAGGTTAAATGAACGAAATGTATTTCGACAATTTATGTATGTTTCCTTAAATATATACATAATAAAATGTTTCACGACACAACATATCTTGTGAAAACCTTTCGTTTCTATTAAAACTATATTAATATTCCAAGATTACTGTATTTGTTATAATTTATGAGTAACAATAATAAAACAAAGTTATTGTGTTATTCAATTTACTTCTTTAATGAGATATATGAGCTTGATGGGATGAACCACAGCTTTTGAATATTTGGTGTTAATAAAAAGTCCAAAGGGTCTTCTGCATAATTTTTAAAAAGCTGGCCAGTTTCACACTATAAAATTATTGATAGCCTCATTCAACTAATTCTATTTGGCTATGAGAGTGAAGTCTGGAATTTATAGGAAGGGACAGAATGTCAATATAAAATCCTGCACCTCCAGTTCTGTAACTCTGTGCATCCACTGAAATTCCCCCAAACAATGGAGCTTGGATGTTTCACTTACAGCTCATCATACTAAAAGATATTTTCAAATGCTGGTGTTACCTCACAGTAACAGCAGCACAAACACCTTCCACTGCCAGGCACATTGTGAACTAACACAAAACCTCGCAAAAAAGACACTCAAAATCTATACTGCAATCCCATTGTAACATAACAGTAATAACACCAAGGACTCAAACAACAATAACCCTACCTGTGAAAAAGCATGGGTAAATATTACACTGGGTCCTAGAATACCAATACACCACCTACTGAGGAAACAAAACAAACCCGATTGCTATAGATCCCTATGCTAGCAGAATCTCTCATCATGGTCACACACACAGAGCAGAGACAGACCCTCACCAAATACAGAATACAAAATAAAGGAGCACAAATTAGACAAAAAACTGAAATGGAAACTCCAAGAAGCCAGACTCTGTGTATTGACAATGGAAAAACAGAACCACCATTCCTCATAAAACAAACAAAATCAAGAAACATAAAGCATCAGTTATAACAGTAAAACCATACTAATAAAAGAATATTTTAAAACTACTGATAAATAGAATTTCTATTCATTAAAATCATATACATTTTTTACAATTTCCCAGAGGTTATCCTCTCTCACACAGACTCACATGTCCATTCTCTCTCACACATACACTGTCACATACATACACATTCATGCTCTTATACCCACCATAACCTCTCGCTCTCACAGACACTGACACACTCTCAGGCTCTAAGACACTCTCTCCCCCTCCACAACACACCCCCACACACAAACTCTACTCCCCTGGATTTTCTCATACACACTCTCTCTGGCTCCCTCACATACAAACACACACACCCAGGCAAGTTCCCAATCATTCTCACACAAACACACCCCCCCAGGCAAGTTCCCAATCATTCTCACACACTAAAACTGACCCCCAGGCAGGCTCCCATTCATTTTCACACCACTCCCTCACCATCCCCCAGGCAGGCACTCATCCATTCACACACATACACCCCCAGGCAGGCACCCATTCATACACATGCACACACTAAAGGCAGACCCCCTCTCCTTCTTTTGCCAGCAACCTCGGAGCCTCTCTCATTCCTCTGCTGCCACTGATGCCACATGGCTATTGGGGAGGCGCTGATTGCTGCTATTGGCACTGAAGCCCATTCTGCTGCCTCCTCTGTGCAGGCCCCGTGGGTTTCCAGTTCCTCCATGTTGATCTCGTACATTGTGAGATCCGCATAGAGAAAGTGCTACTGTTGACATTAACAAAGATTACATGTGCCAATCAGTAAAAAGTAATTTATTTCTTTTTTTTTTTTTTTTTTACCTTTGCTGTCTGATCTTAGTTTTCTAATCGGTTGGTCCCAGGCTTTTTTGTTCCACCTCCCCTTTCTTATTTTTTTGCCAATTCATTTCATATTGTCTTTTTTTCTATTTCTTTTCTCTCCATCTATCTTCTTCCCTCATACAGTCAGGTTCTCATTCTCACATGCCTTCTCTCTCTCTCACACACACACACACACACAGGCTCTCTCTCTCACATGCTCTCTCTCTCATACAATCATTCATACACAGTCTCTCTCTTGCACATGCTGTCTGACTCTCACACACCCAGGCTCTCTCTCACTCCCACATGCTGTCTTGCTCATGCACAGGCTCTCACTGTCACATGCTGTCTCTCTCTCACATACACATAGGCTCTCACATGCTGTCTCTGCAAACATTGAGATCCTCACTCCCACACCCAATCTCTCAACTCACACAGGCACCCAATCTCTCAACTCATCTCATACACGCACACAATCTCTCAATTCAGCTCATACAGGCACCCAATCTCTCAACTCAGCTCAGCTCATACAGGCACCCAATCTCTCAACTCAGCTAATACACGCACCCAATCTCTCAACTCAGCTCATACACGCACTCTACGGGCCCTCAGCCTCTCTCTTACCTCTTGGCCTCCTCTTCACGGGTCGCTGCAGGATCGGCTCTGCAGCGGCCCTGATCTTCTCGGGCCGATCGCGGCGACTCTGATCTTCTTGGGCTGATCCGATCCGTGGTGGGGTCCCTGCTACCGGGCCTCTTCTCGTCCGCTGCAACAACGCGGCTCCTCTTCTGCACACGGCTGCTTCATCTCCTTCCTGCCCGTGTGGCTCCGACAACATTTTTCTTCCGGGGCCACGTGGGCAGGAAGGAGGCGGAGCACCTGCACGTTTAGACGTGCCCTTTTTCTTCGGCCGTGGTGACGTGAACTTACCACGGCCTTACCGATCTTCCGGCTGCGATTCTTCACTGCTCAGCCGCCAGTGGGATGAGCTCCACCAGCGGCCACATTGGCTCCCACTTGCCGGTGTGTCACGTGCACCGGGCTTGCGCGACACACCGGCACACCTCAGGCAACACACCAAAGTGTCGCGACACACACTTTGGAAAGCTCTGGCCTACACTATTCAATATTTACATTCTACCTCTCTGCCATTTACTCACAAACCTGAAACTCAAGTTCTATATTTATGCAGATGATGTTCAAATTTTAATCCCAATATCTAATTCACTCGAATCAACAATCTAGTTATGAGACTCCCATCTGAAAATGATCAATCATCATCTCTCAAGCCTCAATCTGGTGCTCAACACTTCCAAAACCGAACTGTTACTAATCACCCCAGAAAGCAGTCCTTTTCATACCAGACGCAGACAATCATACAAACATCCCACACTAGAGATCTAAGAGTTATCATTGACAATCACCTGAACCTAAAGCAATTCATAAAACACACTACAAAGGAGTGCTTCTACAAGTTACAAGTACTCAAAAAACTCAAACCGCTCCTATTCCATTATGATTTTAAATCCATCATCCAAGCCATTCTATTTACCAAAATCGACTACTGTAATTCCATATTGCAAGGACTCCCGGCCTCAACTGTTAAACCCCTCCAGTTACTCCAAAACGCAACGGCGAGAATTTTGACAAATACTAATCGAAGAGTGCATATCTCTCCCATTCTAAAAGACCTCAATTGGCTCCCAGTACAATTCAGGATTCTTCATAAATATCTTACATTAATTCACAAAAATATTCATCATCAGACCCCTCTTGATCTGCGATACCCCCTCAAACTGCACTCAACATCTAGACCTTTAAGGGATGCCTACAAGGGATCACTACATGTACCTTCTATCAAAGCTATATAACACTCAAATATCAGAGACCGGACATTCTCCATCTCAGGTCCCGCCATCTGGAACACCATACCTCCGGACCTCAGACAGGAATCATGTTTACTAACTTTTAAAAAGAAATTAAAGACATGGCTGTTCAGCCGAGCTTTCACCGACACCAGCCCAACAGCCTGACTTATAATTGTTCTAGCAACTATGTATATAAACAAGCGCTAAACATATATATAAATTATTAGAGAACGTTAACAAATTATCATGAGGATTGCTCCTTGCCTCCCTCGCATACTCCATTGTATATTATAATCTTTATTCCCCCTTCTTATTTCCTACCCCAAGTTTACACATCCTTGTTATAATGTAACTTTATTCTCCTTCAAATTGTCTACTGTTTGTTGGTTATAGTTTCTACTTGTTCGATGTAAACCGAGTTGATTTGATTTGTATCAAGAAATTTGGTATATAAAAGCCTTTAATAAATAAATAAATAAATAAATAAAAAAGTGAAGCAGATTTGTGAGGCAAGACTTGCCTTGGGTGAAGCCATGCTGACTTTGTTCCATTAAACCATGTCTTTCTATATGTTCTGTGATTTTGATGTTTAGAAACTTTCCACTATTTTTCCTGGCACTGAAGTCAGGCTAACCGGTCTGTAGTTTCCCAGATCAACCCTGGAGCCCTTTTTAAATATTGGGGTTACATTACCTATCCTCCAGTCTTCAGGTACAATGGATGATTTTAATGATAGGAGTGGTAGAGTTGCTGTGCTGTCTAGATGGAAGAAACTATGGATGTGAATTGTTTTTGGACGGTTTAAAAAAATCGTCCGATATTTTTTAAATCGTCAAAAATCGGTACAGTGTGAGATACAATAGAAATTTTCACGATTTATCGTGAAAAATCGTTACTCCCGTTAGTGTCCACTAACGGGAGTTATTTGGGGGGAGGACGGGAAAACCAGCACAACAAAACAACCCCTAAACCCACCCCGACCCTATAAAACTAATCCCTTACCTTCCCCCACCCCCCCGAACCCCCCCCAAAACTTTTTACGAGTACCTGGTGGTCCAGTGGGGGTGCGGGGACCGATCTCCCGCTCTCAGGCCATCGGCGCCATTTTGGCTGCCACTCAAAAATGGCGCCGATGGCCCGATTAAAAAAAAACCCACCCGACCCTTTAAAGATGACCCCTTAGCTTCTCCCACCCTCCCGATCCCCCCAAAACATTTTTAAATTACCTGGTGCTCTAGTGGTGGTCCCGGGAGCGATCTCCCATTCTCGGGCCGTCGGCTGCCACTCATAAAGATGGCGCCGATGGCCCTTTGCCCTTACCATGTGACAGGGTATCCGTGCCATTGGCCGGCCCCTGTCACAAGGTAGGAGCACTGGATGGCCGGCACCATCTTTACGATGGCGGCAGCCATCTTTAAAGATGGCACCGGCCAGCCAGTGGCCGGATACCCTGTCACATGGTAAGGGCAAAGGGCCATCGGCGCCATTTTTATGAGTGGCAGCCGACGGCCCGAGAATGGGAGATCGCTCCCGGGACCACCACTAGAGCACCAGGTAATTAAAAAATGTTGTGGGGGGATCGGGAGGGTGGGAGAAGTTAAGGGGTCATCTTTAAAGGGTCGGGTGGGTTTTTTTTTAATCAGGCCATCGGCGCCATTTTTGAGTGGCAGTCAAAATGGCGCCGATGGCCCGAGAGCGGGAGATCGGTCCCCGCTCCCCCACTGGACCACCAGGTACTCGTAAAAAGTTGTGGGGGGGGTTCAAGGGGTGGGGTGGGGGAAGGTAAGGGGTCAATTTTAAAGGGTCGGGTCTCACTAAAAAAAAATTAACGATGTGAATCGGAATCGATTCCGATTCACATCTCCAGCGATCAGATTTTTTTCTCCCTCCAGCCGAACCCGATCGTTAAGACGATCGGGCACATGATTCGCATCTCTAGAAGAAACCAGCTCAGCGTGTACTCACTACAGAGTTGCTGTGTTGTCTACATGGAAGAAACTGGCTCAGTGTGTGCTCACTACAGAGTTGCTGTGCTATCACACACAATGGAGGGTGTTATGTCAAGAATTTTCAAGCAGTACACTCACTAAGAATCTGTCCTTCAGCCTCTGGGCCTATTACAGCCTACTTTAAGTAGCCTACAATCTCTTTGCAGCTGCTGTCTCTTGTGAGGCTGTCCCATCTCCTGCTCCATGCTGCAGGGTGTCATCTCTTCTCATCTCCTTCAAGTGCTGGCTCCATGCTGCGGGGTGTCTTATCTTCTTATCTCCTGCAAGTGCTGGCTCCATGCTGCTGTGTCTCATCCTGGGCCTCCTGCCTCCATGCTGCTGTGTCTTGTCCTGGGCCTCCTGCCTCTATGCTGCTGGGTCTCGTCCTGGGCCTTCTGCCTCCATGCTGCTGTGTCTTGCCCTGGGCCTCCTGCCTCTATGCTATTGGGTCTCATCTTGGGCTTCCTGCCTCTATGCTGCTGGGTCCCATTTCAGTGCACTCTTTCAACATGGACTGTCTGGGGCCGTTGTGTATACAGCACATACTGGTGTTGCTTGTAGCTGTAACTTTACAGCAGTACTATGGCTTTTGGGGTGCCACTTTCTCTTTCTATGTTCTTAGTTGTAATTATGTTTGTGCATAAAGGATAAGATGCAATGCCTATATATGTATGGCTATTATTTAAATCTTAATGTACAGGTGTACACTTAATGTGCTGTTCATGAATTGTCCAATCCTTTTAGCTATTTGCAATCTTGTCCTTGCAGAATGTGATTACCTAAGACATTGCCTTGATTTCAAACAGTGTACTACATGTTTGCTAATAAACTGCTTGCTGTTTAGAAATCTCAAGTTTCTGGTTGTGTTCTTTCATTGTGTGGTTTTAGTGTTTATGGTACCCAAATTAAAAGGTTAGCTCTCCCCATGGCTGTACCTGATTCCAATTGTGCAGTTATGGAACATGCAAGACCATATGGGCTATGCCATTACAATGAAAGCTACGTGTATGCTGGTAAGCAAGACAGCCAGAGGTTAAGAAGAAGGTCATTGCTTGGGGACCTGCAGTATTGGCCCTTATTGCTTACTTCACATACCATACTCTTTGCTAACTCCTGCTTACATGTTCCAGTATGTAACCTGCTCTATACCTTCATGGTTAATACATTATATACTGTGCCAGTACAGCTTAGGTGATGTAAAAATGGTAGTGTTCATGACCCAACAGTTAACTTTCTGCCCCCTTACTTCTATCAGGAGTGCAAGTGTCTTTGATCACATACTTTATTAAGTTTTACTGAAACCTAATATGATGTGTACTTACTGAGTCTTTGTACACACTCTCAGCTCCTGCCTCCCTGTTATGACCGTCGGCTGCGGCTGTCTGCAGCCAACCCATCTCACCTCATGTCATGCCTGGCTCTCCACTCCTGGTGAACTTGCGGCTGTGGCTAGCCGCTATCGCCGCATTCCTCCCGGCTCTCCGGGCCTCACGTGGTGGCTGGGATGCCGCCGACCAACGCTCCGACTCCAGGCCTCTGTAGGCGTGCACGCGTGCCATGTGTCCTCCCTTTAAAGGGCAAATGGCGGGAATTCCAGGGTCGTCCCCGGCTGATGACATCACTAGCCTGAGATATTTAAGCACCTCCTTTGGCCTTCGCTAACCACTTGGCAATGAGTTCCCTGAGCTCCTCTGGTGCTTGTTCCTGTTCTCCGGACCTGTGGTTCCTGCCTTGGATTTCTGATCATGGACTCTGGCTCTGGGTACCCGCTTCTCGGGGGCCTGCTCTGCGCTTCCATTCCTGGAACTCTGTCTCCACGCTTCCCCACTCCTTGGGGTAGCCTCAGTGCTACTATGCCAGAGATCCTGTCTCTACACTTCCCTGCTCCTTGGGGTAGCCCCAGCATTACTACACCAGAGATCCTGTCTCTACGCTTCCCTGCTCCTTGGGGTAGCCTCGACGTTACTACAGTAGAGATCCTGTCTCTATGCTTCCCCACTCCTCGAGGTATCTTCAGAAGTACTACATCAGAGATCCTGTCTTTACGCGTCCTCGCTCCTCAGGATAGCCTCAGTACTACTACTCCAGAGCTCCTGTCTATGCACTCCTCGTTCCTCGGGGCCTACCCTGCGCGCTTCTGCATAGGAGATCCTTCCTCTGGTATATCCTCTCTCCAGACCTGCCCAGCACTGCGATTTCACTGAACTGACTCGCTCTGTTTCCGCTCCTCGGGACACCCCGCACTACTGCTCAATGCAGGCGCCTGTGATCAAGTGGCTTTGACGCAGGCAGTTCTTCTACACCTCTCTCCTGGGCCACAACCATGGTCCTGTTGCCTTTGTTTCCAGTCAACCTCACCTCCTGACGGTGGGGACCTTTGGGGCCCAAACCCCTCAGGTAGCGTCAACCCTCACCTCGGGCCAAGGGTCCATGAAACCTACAAAACCTAACAGATTGTCAAGTCCATGGACCCAGCAGAGGCCTGAGCTATACAGGCCATTCCTGGTGGTAAAGGAGCTCTGAAGAGATTCCTGACAGGAATTTTCCTCATGGAATTACAAAAGTTCCTGGAAACATTAGCAGCTGCCATAGACAAATTGAGCACCCGATTGGACGCCGCCATGACAGACACCATGACGTCCTCCAAGCTTCTACCTCTATGCCAGCTCCTCAGCTGACCATTCCATTGCCAGCACCACCACGCTTCTCTGGAAACCCCTTGATGTGCAGAGGTTCCCTAAACCAATGTAACATGCACTTCTGCCTGCAAAGGGCTTATTTTCCAGATGTGATTACCAAGACTACTTACATCCTTTCTCTCTTGGGTGGCAAGGCCTTGGCTTGGGCTTCACCCCTCTGGGAGCATGCTGACCCAGTCCTTCAAGACCTGCCCAGGTTTCTGGCATTATTTTGCTCCGTCTTCGTCCCTGGCAGAAAATCCACTTCCGGATCAACCCTTCTTCATCTCCTACAGGTCACCAGGTCCTTGACCGATTACGTCATAGAATTCCGGACTCTGGCGTCAGAACTCCATTGGGACCCTGACTGTCTTCGATCCATTTTTCTCGAGGGACTGAGTTCTAGAATCAAAGATGAATTGGAGGCCCGCAAATTGCCTGCATCTTTGGACTCCTTAATAGATCTCGCCGGGCGGATTGACCACCGTCTCCAAGAGCGTGCACAGGAGACCCAAGCTTCCAGAAGATCTATGCCAAGTTCGTCCTGCATTCAATGCTCTTCTTCCCCCAGGCTGGACTCAGTTCAAGACTGGCTGAGGAAGAAGCTATGCAAAAGGGTTGGAGCAAGCTTTCACCCAAGGAACAACACCGCCACCAACAATCTTGTCTCTGCTTATATTGCGGCAAATCCGGACACGCCTTAGCCACATACCCCATCTGTCCGGGAAACTCCCAGGTCTAGGTTCAGCAGAAGGACTGCCCCTAAGCCTAACTTCACCTTCTACTCCACTGACTTTGCCTGTCTCTATCAAGCTGGACAAACAAGAGTTCCATACCTTGGCTCTTGTGGGCTCTGGTGCTGGTGGAAATTTTATTTTAAAACAATTGATGGAACACCTCTGGATTCCCACCATCCACTCCCCGGTACCTCTACTCCTTTCCTCCATCCACGGAGAACCACTGCCTGGTCAGGTTACCCATACCACAGCTCCTATTCTTCTCCACACTTGTTCCCTGCACGTGGAGTCCATCTCCTTCCACATTCTGGACAAGGCCGTACATCCTGTGGTCTTAGGCCTGCCATGGCTACAATAGCACACCCCCCAGTTTGACTGGGCCACCTTACAACTTTTTCGCTGGGGGTCCCTCCAGTCATGCCAAGTGTCTGGAGCCCGTCTCACCTCTGCCTTGCCTTAGCACTTCGCTTTTACCTCCTGGCCTTCCTCCTCAATACTTGGCTTATGCTTATGTGTTCTCCAAAAAGGCAGCGGATACTCTGCCTCTGCATCATACCTATGATTGTGCAATCAACTTGTTACCCAACACTGAGCCTCCTCAGGACAGAATTTACCCATTGTCGCTCACAGAGACTCAGGCCATGTCGGAGTACATCCGCGAGAACCTGGCCAAGGAGTTTATTCGACCCTCCAAGTCTCCCACTGGAGCGAGTTTTTTTTTGTAATTTATAGTTTATTAAAGTTACCAACAGATAACAAGCTTGGCAATACAATGCAAATAACAGTACACATTCAATATTCTTCAACCCTATTTTGAATGTCCATTGGTCGCTTAGTTTCGATGTATTCCCCACCCCCCAAATCCCTCCCCCCTAAGTGCTTCACAAATACCAATACAAATCTTGAAGAATACCTTGAAAATGAAATTGTAAACAAATCAGGAGACAACAGTAGAACACAGATGAGAGAAAAAGAGGCAAACTCGACCCCGCTTTCAGATCCAACACCCACACTTCACATATAAGCCATTTGAATTGGTTGCCTACCCTGTAGGAGTGCAGTTACAAGTGGATTTACACACCTAATAGCTATATTTTTAGTTAACCATTTCTCCAAAGGCTCCCAAATCGCCCTTCTCCCTTTTTGGTAATTGTGCATGGTATCTATCCCTACATGGATCTTCCATAAAGTATGTAAACGCTTCCAAACTCGGGCAGCAGAAGGTATATTACTAGTTTTCCACAATTGTGCCAGTTCACACCTAGCACCTATGATAATAAGAAGCACTAATTTCCACTGAGAGGGGGTAACATCTATGGGGATGTTGAATAGAGCATTTTCGGGAGCTAAAACAATCGGAGTTCCCAGAATTTGAGTGGCTATATTCATAATGTGAGTCCAATAAGTAGTGAGTTTTTTCTTTATGGGGAAAAATACTGGATCGCTCCGCCCCTGCATTGACTATCGGGGTTTGAACGAGATCATGCTGAAAGACCGCTATCCTCTACCTTTAATTTCTGAACTTTTTGACAGGCTCCAGGGAACTAAAATCTTCTCCAAGTTGGATCTCAGGGGAGTCTATAATTTAGTTTGAATCCGCAAAGGAGATGAATGGAAGTCAGCATATAATACTCGAGAGAACCACTTTGAATACCTTGTGTTGTCATTTGGCCTTTGCAATGCCCCAGCTGTCTTCCAGAATTTGGTGAATGAAGTCTTCAGGGATATGTTATATCAATGTGTTGTGGTGTTTCTCACAGGACAAGCAGGATGGTAGTCCTCACATATGGGTGACATCGCAGGATGGAGCCCAATCATGGAAAACGTCTGTCAAAGTTTCCAGAACTTTGACTGGCCCCTACTGGGCATGCCCAGCATGACACTAACCCTGCAGCCAGCAGGGGTCCCCCTTCAGTCTTCTATTTTCTGCGCAGCAGTAGCCTCACGGTAAAGGAGCTCTGAAAAGATTCCTGACAGGAATTTTCCTCATGGAATTACTAAACGTTAAATTGCCCCACAGGGGTCCCTCCTCTAACTTTTCTCAGTCCACGGTACTCTGGTAAGTTTTTACCCGTTTTCTGTCAATTACCGTTGAGTTTGACCCTCGCGGCCTACTGGCCATCGACCGTACTGTGGCTCGAATTTTTGCCATGGCATCGGGTTTCGTCGGTGCCCGGACTGTACCTGCACCATGTCTATCACAGACCCCCATAAAGTTCGTGTAATGTGTCTAGGATGCGAGTACGATATCTTGACCTGTACCAAATGTGCCCTAATGACACCGAAGGGTCACAAGGCCAGAATGGAGAAGATGGAACTTCTCTTCCATGCTCAAACCCCGACTCCGTCCATTGCATCGATGTCGTCAGAACCGGCACCGTAAACTTTGCACCAGCATCGATCACTGACTGGTGACCGACCGGCATCGATGACTTATCAGCCATTGACACCCTCTAATCCCCCTCAGGATCGAGGGGATCGCAGGGAGAAACATCACTATCGACACTGTAAGACTCGGACCATCGGGGAGTGAAATCATCGACCTTGCCATCGTCCGAACCGCTGTCGAAAAAACCCCATCCAGGAACGGCACCGACCATTCCTGCGACCGAGTCATCGAGGCAACCCTCACCCGATCAGGGATCGGGAGCCGTGACTCCGCCTTTAACAGTGGTCCCTCCGGCTATGCCTCTGCCTCCTTCTTCTGTTCCGGAGCCGGGACTGCTTGCTCCAGGTCTCCGAGAAGAACTGGACCAGATGGATCAGGAGGCCATTGACAAGGCGATGCAACGTCTTCAGGTTCCTGTGACACCAGCGCCGCCTGTGGAACCGATCATCAACTCGATTCCGGCAGCGCTGGCACTGCTGCTATCCAGGATGGAAGCATTTATGGCCGCTTTTCCACTGATGAATCCCGGGTCTCCGATGGCTCCGATGCCCTTCCCTCTAACAGCATCATCGGGAGGAGAAACACCATTCTGCATCCCTCCTTCGGGAGTTCTGCCTCAGCCATCGATGCCACTACATCACTCGCCACCGACTCATCCATCGGTGCCGATACGTTCGTCGGCGCCACCGAGTCATCCATCGATGCCCTCGATGCCTGCACCAGTGCCTTCGATGCCATCATCGGTGCCTCCAATAATTCCTCCGCTTCCTTTGGAGCCTAGACCGGGACCTTCAGGTATCCAGCCACCCTGTCCCCCCTCTATGTCCTAGAGGGACAGGTGCTGATCCTTATGATACCTGGAGTGATGATACCTCAACAGACACCGATGATTTACCTTCACCACCTTCACCCGCTGAGAGTAGAAAGTGTTCTCCTCCAGAGGACCTCTCCTTTATAAACTTTGTGAAGGAAATGTCTGAATTGGTTCCCCTCCAATTACAGACGGAACAGGATGATAGGCACCAGATGATGGAGTTGCTCCAATTCCTGGATGCCCCCAAGGTAATCACCTCTATTCCCATCCATTGGGTCCTTCTCGATCTGCTCAAGAAGAACTGGGAACATCCTGGATCAATTGCTCCAGTACACAAGAAAGCTGACGCTACCTATTTGGTGCAGTCAGCCCCAGGGTTTCAAAAATCACTGCTTGATCACCACTCAGTCGTGGTAGAGTCTGCACAAAAGAGGGCGAAGAGGTCAAAGCCTCACTCATCTGTTCCTCCTGGAAAGGAACAAAAGTTCCTAGGTTACATTGGTCGCTGAGTATTCCAAGGGGCCATGCTCATCTCCCGAATTGTCGCCTTTCAGCTTTATATGACCCAATATAACAGGGCCATTTTTAAGCAGATACAAGACTTCTCAGACTCCCTACCTCAGCAATTTCAAGAACAATTACAAAGCTTAGTAAACAAGGGTTTTGAGGCTGGCAAGCATGAGATTAGAACATCTTATGACATTTTTGACACTTCTACCAGAGTGTCTGCAGCTGCTATTTCGGCGAGAAGGTGGACCTGGTTCGAGTCTTCTGACCTTTGCCCTGAAGTACAAGACCGGCTATCTGACCTGCCTTGTGTCGGAAATAATCTGTTTGGCGAAAAGATTCAACAGACGGTGGCAGAATTAAAAGACCATCATGAGACCCTAAGACAGCTCTCTTTGATGCCTTCCGACTTCTCCTCAAAACAGCCCTTCAGAAAGGACTCTAAGAAGTCATTCTTCCGCCCGAAGAAGTCTTACCCACCACCAACCAGATCCCATGCCACGAGACCTTATCATAAACCGCAGTCTCGTCAAGACCATAAAAAAAACCACAAGCAGCTCCTCAACCAGGACCTGCTTCAGGTTTTTGACTTCCACCTAGAGAGCAGCAGCCAGATTCCTCTGTTGCACATATCAGTGGGAGGTCGATTGTGCCACTTCCACAACATGGAACAAAAAGCAAATAGAATGTTAGGAATTATTAGCAAGGGAATGGTTAATAGAACGGAAAATGTCATAATGCCTCTATATTGCTCCATGGTGAGACCACACCTTGAATACTGTGTACAATTCTGGTCACCGCATCTCAAAAAAGATATAGTTGCGATGGAGAAGGTACATAGAAGGGCAACCAAAATGATAAAGGGGATGGAACAGCTTCCCTATGAGGAAAGGCTGAAGAGGTTAGGGCTGTTCAGCTTAGAGAAGAGATGGCTGAGGGGGGATATGATAGAGGTCTTTAAGATCATGAGAGGTCTTGAACGAGTAGATGTGACTCGGTTATTTTCACTTTCGAATAATAGAAGGACTAGGGGGCATTCCATGAAGTTAACAAGTAACACATTTAAGACTAATCGGAGAAAATTCTTTTTCACTCAACGCACAATAAAGCTCTGGAATTTGTTGCCAGAGGATGTGGTTAGTGCAGTTAGTGTAGCTGGGTTCAAAAAAGGTTTGGATAAGTTCTTGGAGGAGAAGTCCATTAATGGCTATTAATCAATTTTACTTAGGGAATAGCCACTGCTATTAATTGCATCAGTAGCATGGGATCTTCTTAGTGTTTGGGTAATTGCCAGGTTCTTGTGGCCTGGTTTTGGCCTCTGTTGGAAACAGGATGCTGGGCTTGATGGACCCTTGGTCTGACCCAGCATGGCAATTTCTTATGTTCTTATGTTCTTATGTGGCACTCATTCAAATCCAACCAATGGGTGTTGACGATCATTGCTCAGGGTTACCATCTGAAGTTTCTCGCCCTGCCACTGGACTCCCCGACTCTACAGACGTGGAGAACATCCGAACACTCCATTCTTCTGGATGAAGAGTTTTCCCTACTTCTCCAGTCAAGAGCAATAGAACCCGTTCCATACTCTCAGCAAGGCCTAGGGTTCTATTCCCGGTACTTCCAAATCCCCAAAAAATTGGGAGGCGTCCATCCTATTCTTGACCTATGGGCCCTCAACAAGTGCCTCCAGTGAGAAAAATTCAAGATGGTCACCTGGGGATCGCTTCTACCTCTTCTACAAAGAGGAGACTGGCTCTGATCTCTGGACCTCCAGATGCATACACCCATATTGCGATCAGTCCAGCTCATCGCAAGTACCTGAGGTTCCTAGTAGGCCCCAAGCACTATCAATACCGAGTGCTCCCATTTGGCCTAGCGTCTGCACCATGAGTCTTTACAAAATGCCTCGTAGTCTTCGCAGCCTTCCTCAGGACACAAGGTGTTCATGTCTACCCCTATCTGGATGACTGGTTAATCAAGGCTCCCACTCAGCAAGCTGCTCTGTCGTCCCTCAATCTAACCTTACACACTCTAATTTTATTAGGATATCTCGTCAATTATGAAAAATCCTACTTAGTCCTATCTCAAACCTTGTCGTTCATTGGGGCAGACTTGGACACCTTACAGGCAAAGGCTTTCCTGCCTCGACAACGAGCACTGATTCTTGTGTCTCTCGCTCACCAGCTGCAGTCTCAGCACTCTGCGACAGCATGCCAATTTCTTGTCCTCCTGGGACACATGACGTCCTCAGTTCATGTCACACCAATGGCCCGCTTGGCCATGAGACTCATGCACTGGACTCTGAGGTCTCAATGGACTCAAAGCATTCAGCCTCTGTTGGCCATTGTCCATGTCACCAACTCACTCCATCTGTCTCTCGCATGGTGGAAAAATCAGACCAATCTCCTCCAGGGATTGCCCTTCCAGGTTCCAAATCCTCAAATCATTCTCACTACCGACGCTTCCAACTTCGGGTGGGGAGCCCATGTAGCCGATCTGCAGACACAAGGCTCTTGGTCTCCAGAGGAAGCCAAACACCAAATAAATTTCCTGGAACTTCGAGCAATCAGATATGCTCTCAGGACTTTTCAGGATCACCTATTGAATCAGGTCATCCTGATTCAGATGTACCAGCAGGTTAGGGATGTGCAGAGGGACGCCATACGTTGCATTCGGGATACGTATTCGTCATGGGGCAGATACATTGCATACGTCCGTATGGCGCCCCGATGCGGTTATATGTCTTAATCTATTCGTTACCCAGCTAAAATTAAATTTACTCCAACCCCCCTGACCCCCCCAAGACTTACCAAAACTCCCTGGTGGTCCAGCGGGGGGTCCAGGAACCATACCTTGCACTCACACACCCTCGTTACCAGTATCAAAATGGCGCCGATAGCCTTTGACCTACTATGTCACAGGGGCTACAGGTGCCATTGGTCAGCCCCTGTCACATGGCCATCGGCGCCATCTTGTGCTCCTACCAAGTGCTATAACAGGCAATGGGTCTGTGCGAGTCCTTCTTCCACAAACATTATCTAGAGCTGCTCACAGGTGACACTTCTGTGAGAGGCTTTAAGGTTAAAATCAACAACATGGAATCTCCTCTCACGAATTCTCCACACGGAGTCCCCCAGGGCTCCTCTTTATCTCCCACCCTGTTTAACATCTATCTCCTCCCTCTCTGCAAACTACTCACAACACTAAATCTGAAGTTCTATGTATACGCAGACGACGTTCAAGTTTTGATCCCCATAACTGGCTCCTTGGACTCAGCAGTCAAGCTATGGGATTCGCACCTACAATCAATCAACCACCACCTTACAGGCCTTAACTTGGTGCTAAATACTGCCAAGACAGAACTCCTGCTTATCACTCCTGAAGATAGTCAACACCTACAACAATCGCGTGCTACCATCCAAATTGCCCATGCTAGAGACCTCGGAGTCATGATCGACAGTCATCTGAACTCAAAGAAGTTTATAAATCATACTACCAAGGAGTGCTTCTATAAATTACAGGTGCTAAAAAAACTCAAGCCTCTTCTATATCACCATGACTTCAGATCTGTACTCCAAGCCATCCTGTTCTCCAAGGTCGATTATTGTAATTCGATCCTGCAAGGTCTACCAGTTGCTACAATAAAACCCCTCCAGTTGCTCCAAAATGCGGCGGCGAGAATCCTGACAAACACTAAGCGAAGAGAGCACATCACGCCTATACTAAAAGACCTGCATTGGCTTCCAGTTAATTTTAGAATACTCCACAAATCTCTTACTATTATCCACAAAAGCATCTACCACCAGACCCCCCCTAGACCTGCTACATCCGCTCAAACTACACTCTTCGGCCAGACCCATAAGGGACGCTTATAAGGGATCTCTACACATTCCCCCAATCAAAGTGGTACATAGATTAAACATTAGAGACCGGGCATTTTCAACAGCAGGTACCTCCATCACAACACCCCCGGTATCAAGAATAGGGCACTGCGTGCAGGAAGATCACAACACCCCCGGTATCAGGAATAGGGCACTGTGTGCAGGAAGATCACAACACCCCTGGTATTAGGGATAGGGCACTGTGTGCAGGAAGATCACAACACTCCTGGTATTAATAGGGATAGGGCACTGCGTGCAGGAAGATCACAATACCCCTGGTATCAGGGTTAGGGCACAAGTTCTAGTCACATTGACTGATCACATTACTTGTTTTGTCAAGCTACCAACTGTTTCCATTTCCCATCCCCCATATACTGTCAGTGGGAACCTTGGTAACATGAATAAATAAGAGGGCAGCCAATAGGAATACATATTCATTCCTAAACTGACCTTAACTGACCTGAAAAGTGTCAAATTGTATCATTTTCAGTTAGTGCACACTAATCGGAAAAAACGATTTTTAACGATTTTTTAACTAAAAAATCATGCCTAACACGATTTCTATCGTTAAGACAATATGGAAAACAATTCACATCCCTAGTGCATATGTTGATGATACAAACATAATTGCATTCTGCTGCACCACATTAGTATCTGTGATGCAGCAACCTGGCATCTGCAGATGAGAGTGAGCCTATGCGTGACACAGCAGTTTAAGGTATTTAAACCCTTGCCCTGTATGATGTGAACATTTAATGAAGATAGATGTGGCTACGGTTAGAATGCTTATAAACTATATTGTGATGGCGACATGTCTCAGATCATAGGAAATTAGAAGTGAAGGGTGGACAGTAGCAGATTCACTATCCTTGCTTCAATCACCTGCAAGTGCCATCCTCCTGTTGGTTTCCCAATCAGGTGACGCCACTACATGACATCACGACAGGCAAGACCCTTATGTTTTGTACCTCATTTATGATACATTTCCTAGCTTGCTATAGTAGGAAGTGTGCACTGAGAAAGCAGAATGCTACCTTTGAAGGAGCAATGCACATACAGCAAAGTACACCAGATAGCACCATCACTTACGGTCAGGCTGTCATGGAAGGTGTGATACCAAAACTTGAGTGATGTGGGCAGTATTATGGCCACCTGTACTGAATGTGAAGTATGCCCATGCTGGCATTTCATGACATCTCCCTAAAGGTAATGGAAGGAACAGCAAGACTCTATTCCTGCAGGCATGGCAGTTAGACGATGGCTAGATGTACATATGCAGCAAATTGGTATGCTGTTATAAATCCTACTAATACCTCACTCTTTATGTGATCAAGCACTGATGTCAGATAGGCCTGGGAATGCCCTTGTGACATAAAGCACACCCATTACAGAGGTATTACTTCCGCTGCAGACCTTAACCACATCCAAATGAGGGTGTAACAATTGCTATCGTCCAGTAAAACATTTCAGTGTGCCCTTCTTACTTTGCCATACATGTTGCACCTTCAGTATAATTTTACATTGACTTCATTACTATTGCTGTCACTCTCCAGGGTCCATGACCATTTGGCCCACCAGCACACTTATGACACTATGGCATCCACATGTGAGGGGGAGAATGATGGTACACAGGTGATGGCTCTCAGGTCACACCATGTTAGGTAGGCCACCAAATGTAATACCACACGAGCCTCATTTTCTATTACTAACAAGCTGAACCATGGTGGTGGCCACATGTCTATCGTGTAATGGTTACAGTGAAAAATGTATTTCAAGTACACTGTTATGGTCCATCACTAACACAAATCCTGAGCAGCCATATGTGTTTGTATGCTACATGGTGACCTACTCAGCCAAGAAGTGATAGAAAGAAAAGGGATAAGGGAAAAGGGATAAGCAGCTAACATGCTTCAGGTGGACTTCCCCTGGAAGGGAAATTGATACATGAGACCTATCAGCCAAAGTGTGTTAGTATAAGGTTTTGCAAAATCTGGCTGCCACTCAGTGTGGTCTCCTGGGCTCATATAAGGAGACATGGGGGATCCCGTGGGAGATCTGGACATAGGCCCATTGGTAGTCTGTGGAACATAGCGACATTATGGAAAACGCAGCACAGCAAGATAATCTTTGCAGCTTTGGGTGGGCGTACATTAAAGCTCTACCTATCTTGTCCAAACAGCAAAAGTGACTTTTCAGAAGGCCAAAGGTGCGTTCTATAAACAGAACAGGTAGCACATAAGGTCTCATTGTTTCTCGTCTGTGCTGGTGGTTTGGCATGTGTATGGGGTGAGAATCCAGGGCCTGCAATCATACTCTGAGTTTCCTGCGTCAATGACAGAAGAAAGGCATTAATGTTTGCATTGTTACTGGCAAATGTGACTGGCTAACCACAACTTCCAGTAATACTGTATAAGGTAGCTTGTACCTTTGCTGAGCCTTCTAACCTGATTATCATTGCCTATAAGCATTTAACATTGTTGGTGTCTGCAGGCAAGCTGCAGCCAAAAGGAGCTGATCTGTTCATTACTACAGCATCTGATGTGCCCATTGAAAGTATTGTATGACAGGCCCTCGCAACCCAGCAAAGGCTACTGGTGTGTAGCTGCCTGCCAGCCTTCAAGACATACTGTAAGTGCTACAAGCTAATGTTGTGGCAGCTGTGCAGCCTGTCCAGCATAGAAAGCCATTAGTGAACCCATACACAGGGAATACGGCAGATCTACAATATGCACTGCAGACTGCTCATGGTACAGGTTTGTGAGGCTGTACAGAAATTGTAGGTGACTATCTTACCTACGCCTCAGGAACAGCCCACACGTAAAGGTGCTATGTAGTGTGCACAGTGCACGGTTTGGATTCACCTGAGTCATTAACAGCTCACAAGAGGATGATAGGAAAAGGGCCTTTTAGGTTATAAATACGTGCCTCATCTATAGTGAATCCTCAGTTTAGGTCCTGTGCCTTGTTTGCCTGCACTACGTTGGCAGGCCTCTGAAACATGGCCGTAAAAAGGCATGCCCTTGGGCAATGACTTGCATACTGAACCGCACAAGCCAGTTGTTATGCCACCGATCATGTCCTCCCCCACAGCCCTCCCCCACCAGTTGGGTGTCATTAGCCACATACCCATAGGCAGAGATGGAATTGAGAAAGAAAAGTTTGTCTTACCTACAAGCCAAGCATCACCCTACAGGCTGGCCTCAAAATTATCAGAGGGCTGATTGCTTAAGTATAAAGGAATTGTGCACTGCTCCTGGGTACCTGGCCACCAAATCCAGGATGCACATTCGAGTGTCACAGACCACTTGCATATGAGGGAGTGGAAGAGCTCTGTTGCGGTATATCTCCTCCCTCTGACGGGGTGGAATGATGGCTATGTGAGTGCAGTCATAGCTTCAATGACTTTGGGAAAGTGTGCGAAGGCATAGAAACCTCTCTTCAAGTCCATCAAGTTCTGCCTGTCGCAAGGAAATTTTATGTATGGATTAATGCGATCAGTGACAGCTTCGATGACCTGGTCCAAACAGTGTGAGAATGTGCTTTGGGACATTCCCTTCACAACTCCTACTGTGGTTTGGAAGGAGCCACTTGCCATGGTCAAGCATTTGGTGAGGCTGGAGATGTCGTGGGACCTTATGGTAACAGGATCCAGATCCCCTCGGATGTCTTATAATTTCAGGATTGCATGAGAGCTGAGATGATACTGCTTACCACAAATTTCTCAGGCATGCCCAGCAAGGATGTTCATGGCAGAAAGATACGCTCCCTGTATCTACTGGCCCATGGCTGGAAGCGTGCATGCTGCTGGGCAGGGCACTGAACCTGCGGCAGCAGAGTCTCTGCCTGCACTGCTGGTACGCCCCTTGGACATCTTGGAAGTGGCCTTGGCTGTTGTTCTGGTTGTCCTTCTTGCACATCTTGTCATCTGCGACGAACCTGGCAAGGCATGACGTATGCTTCTACAAGAACACTTGACAGTGACAAAATGGTATTAGAAAGGTTGACCTGGTAAAAACAGGCATTTATTTGGTCCAGGAATGCTTAGTAGGTGTGCGGGGATTGTTTGGAGTGTTTATCATGTGCAATACGATAATATCATGGCCTGCGATACTGCCCGCGATTGGACCGTACCGTCAAGAAAAAAGGTCAGCGTTACTGACCTGTGATAACATGCAATACTTTACATTTATCCCGGCCTAAATCCTTCCACTTGAATATCAATTTTTACATTTGTATATGCAATTTGCAATAGGCCATTTTAGCACATGGTGCAATAGTATCGCACACAATTCTGCCATAATGCACGCGATAATGGCCTATTGCAATTTGATAAATGACCCTAAATATTAGCAATAATATGCTGCTAAAATTATATCCTCTTGTATATTTCAACCAAAAACTGATAGTTACCAAATTAACCCCTTCTTCGGAGTTCATTACCAATCCCAAACAAAGAGAAACCTGGTACTTCAGAGACAAGGGGAGGGCAGTAAGTCTGAAATATAGTATTAGTTTTATAGCTTCTGAAGATTCTGATTTAAGCAGGAAAGTAAAGAAGGGGTTCCCTTTGGTGACATACACTCTCCCAATCAGGCCAGCTTTTGGCATTGCCCACGAGCCAAGGTGGATGGAGTTAGACTTCCAAGGTAGGCATGGAATTCTGACAAAGTCCCTGGGAAAATAAAGGTTGAAAGTATCAGCAACAGGCATAGATCCCACATGAATTCCACTGGACCTCCTTTCAGCATTGATCACCCAGAAATGACAATAAAGCAAGGCAGAGATATGGAACATTTAAATAACTATTTATTAAGAACATAAGAACATGCCATATAGGGTCAGACCAAGGGTCCATCAAGCCCAGCATCCTGTTTCCAACAGTGGCTAATACAGGCCACGTATTGCTTGCTCATGTATTGCGTCATATCAGTTATATATGACATAAGAACATAAGAACATGCCATACTGGGTCAGACCAAGGGTCCATCAAGCCCAGCATCCTGTTTCCAACAGTGGCCAATCCAGGCCATAAGAACCTGGCAAGTACCCAAAAACTAAGTCTTTTCAATGTTACCATTGCTAGTAATAGCAGTGGCTATTTTCTAAGTCAACTCAATAGCAGGTAATGGACTTCTCCTCCAAGAACTTATCCAATTCTTTTTTAAACATAGCTATACTAACTGCACTAACCACATCCTCTGGCAACAAATTCCAGAGTTTAATCGTGCATTGAGTGAAAAAGAACTTTCTCCGATTAGTTTTAAATGTGCCACATGCTAACTTCATGGAGTGCCCCCTAGTCTTTCTACTATCTGAAAGAGTAAATAACCGATTCACATCTACCCGTTCTAGACCTCTCATGATTTTAAACACCTCTATCATATCCCCCCTCAGTCGTCTCTTCTCCAAGCTGAAAAGTCCTAACCTCTTTAGTCTTTCCTCATAGGGGAGCTGTTCCATTCCCCTTATCATTTCGGTAGCCCTTCTCTGTACCTTCTCCATCGCAATTATATCTTTTTTGAGATGCGGCGACCAGAATTGTACACAGTATTCAAGGTGCGGTCTCACCATGGAGCGATATATCGCTGTTCTAAATTGTAATTGCCTCATCTAGCTGCTGTTCAACAATTAGAATGTTTCTATTTTTAGTGACCTGAAGAAATAGCTTAGATATCTAGGATAGCTAATATTGTTTTATAATCTTTGCACTCCAACTCCAGTGCGTGCTATTTTGAAGAACTGGGCTAAAAATGTTAACAAAGAAGCCTATTCGAAATACAGCTCAGTTATTTGAATTTCGATGACTCCTACAACATAGATGCTTGCTATCCCCAAACAGTTGTAAAATCGTGAAGAAACCAGTTTTCAAAAAAGTGAATAATAAAAGTAACTATTTTCTTAAACCAACATAATTTAGTCTGCTTCTGCCTTACTTAATTTCCACATAGATCCACATTTTGTTCTCTTAATTTTTTTATTAGAGTTATGATATGCAATCTTTCTGTTTCAGATTTAGTGCGGGTATCAATAACTTTAATATAGTGTCTTTTCTTTATATAGGTTTAAGTGATATTTCAGCCTCAAAGCGTATGGCAATGTATAGTGCTGTTCAGCGTATACGAGAAAGTGAGATCAACACATTATCCATGTTGAAAATAGACAGATTTTTGGCAGATGCAAAGTGGAATATGGTTGAAAATTCAGTTACGATTGAAGACCCATATAAAACTACAGAAAGTAATGTGAGTAAATCTTTATTAAATCATTTTAAAGCAGTGCATTGTATTTTTAAACAGCAGATCAAATACTAGAATATACATGATAAAAATACTCTAACTCTGCAAGCATTAGTCATATTTTTCTATGAAGACATGCTTTTCCATATGGTAGATCATGTGTCTGTTTTCTACACCTAATTCTTGAGTGCAGGGATTGGATTTCAAAATAATTTATGTGCATAAAACCAAGAGTTATGAATGTAAATGGCCTTTTGAAAATCAACTGGGGGCCCAGGTGCACAAAAATATGCACAGAAGCTGATCTCATGCACACTTTTTTGCGGTGCCAAATAGACATTCTGGGGGTTGGGGCAGAGTTGGAGTGGGTAAAAGACTTACAGACATGCTTTTGATTTTTTAAAGTATGCTCATAAATCCACATGCACAAAGTTAAACTTGTAGGGAGAAGGTGTATCTTGTGCATTTATGTTCACATGCAAAGCAAATAATTTTCAAAGCGAACTTGTGTGCATAAGTCCAGTTTGAAAATTCTGGCCGAAGTCTGAGGGTACAAAGTACTCACAAACATTTCCCCTAAGAACATAAGATCATGTCATACTGGGTCAGACCAAGGGTCCATCAAGCCCAGCATCCTGTTTCCAACAGTGGCCAATCCAGGCCATAAGAACCTGGCAATTACCCAAACACTAAGAAGATCCCATGCTAATGATGCTAGTAATAGCAATGGCTATTTTCTAAGCCAACTTAATAGCAGGTAATGGACTTCTCCTCAAATAACTTACCCAAACCTTTTTAAACCCAGCTACACTAACTGCACTAACCACATCCCCTGGCAACAAATTCCAGAGTTTTTGCATTGAGTGAAAAAGAACTTTCTCTGATTATTTTTAAATGTGCTATTTGATAACTTCATGGAGTGCCCTCTAGTCCTTCTATTATCCGATAGAGTAAATAACTGATTCACTTTTACCCATTCTAGATCTCTCATGATTTTAAACACCTCTATCATATTTCCCCCTCAGCCATTTCTTCTCCAAGCTGAAAAGTCCTAACCTCTTTAGTCTTTCCTCATAGGGGAGCTGTTCCATTCCCTTTATCATTTTGGTCGCTCTTCTCTGTATCTTCTCCATCGCAACTATATCTTTTTTGAGATGCGGTGGCCAGAATTGTACACAGTATTCAAGGTGTGGACTCACCATGGAGTGATACAGAGGCATTATGACATTTTCCATTTTATTCACCATTCCCTTTGTAATAATTTCCATCATTCTTGTTACGGTCCCGGTCGTGATGGTCGCGACCCGGCCCTCACCTCCTTGGTCCCGTTCCGTCTCTGAGAGCCTGCGGCCTGTTTCGCGGCGTCCGCACAGGGGGGACACCGCCGAGAAACCCTTCCTGGACGCCGTCTCCTTAGGCGCGCACAGGAGCCGCACTTATGAAGGCCTTTTCCTGCCACTGAAGGCTCCGCCTTACCCCTGACGTCAGACGCTGCGGCCTATGTAAGGCCGCCGCGGAGCCCAGAACTTTGCCTTGCTACGGGGTTCCTTGCGGTTCCCAGTTGCTCCGAGCCCCGGAGCGTGCTATTGCGTTAGCAGCTCTATTCCTGCCTAAGACTTGCTATGCTTCTGTGTCCAAGTCCTGTCTTTGCTCCTGGTTCCAGTAACCTGTCCTGCTTCAGTTCCAGCTTGGTTCCAGTGCCTGTCCTGCTTCAGTTCTTGCCTGGTTCCAGTAACCTGTCCTGCTTCAGTTCAGCTTGGTTCCAGTACCTGTCCTGCTTCAGTTCTTGCCTGGTTCCAGTAACCTGTCCTGCTTCAGTTCAGCTTGGTTCCAGTACCTGTCCTGCTTCAGTTCCAGTTTGGTTCCAGTAACCTGTCCTGCTTCAGTTCCAGCTTGGTTCCAGTACTTGTCCTGCTTCAGTTCCTGCTTTGCTCTAGTAACCTGTCCCGCTTCAGTTCCTGCCTGATTCCAGATACATGCCCATCTGCTTCAGTTCCAGCTTCCGTGATCTCTTAAGTCCCAGTGGCCGGGCTCCTCCCCAGGGAGCTCCAGCTTCCAGGATGAATCCCCTAAGTCCCAAGTGGCTAGGCTCCTATGGGCTCCTCCCGGGGGAGTACCAGCTTCCTGGGTGAAGCTCACCGTCCATCGCCTGCCTGGTATCTGCCTCTCGGCCTGCCCTCAAGCAGAGACTATAGCCCATCTCTCTCCAGTCTCCTGCAGGCCGGCCCAAGGGTCCACTAAAACAGCTTATTCACAACAATTCTCCCAGGACAAGCAGGATGGTAGTCCTCACATATGGGTGATGTCACTGGACGGAGCCCTATCACGGAAACCTTTCTGTCAAAGTTTCTAGAAAGCTTTGAGTGGCATACTGAGTGCACTGAGCATGCCCAGCATGCCATGGTCCCTGTCTCCACAGGGGTCTCCCTTCAGTCTTTTTTTTTCCACGATGCAGTTTGCCTTGCGTTTAGGAGCTCTGTGAGATTTTTCTCACAACTTTTCCTCATGGAAACACTTGAAGTTTTACTTCACAAATACTTTTTCCCTACACAGGTCTCCCTTCGCATACATTTCATCGATGCTCGGTGAGTACTATGCCCTGTTTTTCGGTCGGTTCCTGTCACCTCACAGTTTCTCTGGCTTTCCAACTGAACTGCGGCCTTCTTTCTCCCTATTTATTTATTTATTTATTTTGGATTTTTATATACCGACATTCTCAATACAAGTATCGAATCAGGTTGGTTTACAAAGAACAAAACTGTCGCAATAAAGGCGTTACATTAAACAGCGTTTCTTAACATATGAGTAACATATAACATATCATATAAAAAAATAAATAATACAAATTAAATATTACATAGACTATAATAATAATAATAATAACTCGTCAACAGGACGTGGATAAATACAAAGGATGTTTAAGGCATGAGTATATATCTTGAATAATTAGAGGGGTAGTCTAAATTGTGATATGTGGGTACATAGACCTTGTTGCTGTGCAAAGTCCGAGTTATGCATGAGTAAAAGGAGACTGATGAATGAGAGAAGGAGCCTATGTCTATCACCCTCCATCAGCCCCACGCTGCCCGTGAGTGTCCTTCCTGCGATCCTCCACCGGGTTTTTCAGGGCTAGAGGGATATTTATTTATTTATTTATTTACTTATTTTTATATACCGGTGTTCGATATTACATATCACATCGGTTTACATTAAAACAGAAGATGCAGGGAATATGTTTCCTTTGTCTAATACATTGAACATTTATAATAAGGAAATTGTTAACAAGGGATAAAACTAAAAACATGGAGAAAGGTTAAACAAAAGAGGAAGAATAATGGAAGTTAAAAATGAAAAGGTAGCACAACGGGTCACATGAAGGGATATCCACGGTTCCCATTGCCGCCAGGACTGCCGTTGATGCTTTTGATGCTCTCATCGATTCCATCAGTGCTTCCATCGATTCCCTCGGTGCCCTCATCCATGCCATTGATGCCTCCTTCGATGCCGTCATACCCCCATTGATGCTGTCGATGCCTCCATCGATGCCATCTATGCCCTCATCAATTCCGTCGATGCCCCCTTCAGTTCCATTGATGCCATCGATGTCTGCATCGATTCTATTGATGCCATCAATCCCTCCATGGTTTCCATCAATGCCCACATCGATGACCCCATCGATGCCATCGATGCCCCCATCGATGCCCATGTCGATGCCCCCATCGATTCCATCGATGCCCATGTCGATGCCATCGATGCATCGATCCCTAGGTCGATTCCATCAATGCCATTGATGCCCATGTCCATTCCATCCATGCCATCAATGTCCATGGTGATTCCATCTATGCCCATATTGATTCCATCGATGCCATCGATGCCCAAATCGATTCCATCGGTGCCATCGTCCATTATGTCAATGCCATCGATGCCTCCGTCGATTTCATTGATTCTCCCATTGATTCCATTGCTGCCATCGATACCCTTGTTGATGCCATCAACACAGCCATCGATTCCACCGATGGCTCATCGATTTCATCGATGCCACATTGATTTCATCGATACCTCCATTGATGCCATTGGTGCTTCTGTCGATTCCATCGGTGCTCCGCCCATGCCATCGATGCTTCCATTGATGCCTTTGCCAATGCCTTCGATGCCATCTTCAATGCCACCATCGATATCGTCAATACTACCAAAGCACCTAAATCAATGCCCTCAACTAACAATATGCTCCATGCTTTGGGTCCTAAACCAGAGCCCCATGTAATCCTTGGGTGATAAACAGTGCCAAGAGCAGTGGAGGCATGGTGACAGTCCATCACCAATTCCGATCCAAAACAGCGAGGGCATCTTCCATCCAGGCGATTGGTAGCATCTTACTCGGTGCTGGAGAATGACTGGGCTGAGCACCAAGGGAAACATTGCTACTGCCAAGGTAAACAACTGTTTTCTTGCACAACAGATTGAGATGTGGGAAGGGCTTTTAACACTCATGCTCACACGTGAGACCAACTGACATTCAGATTACACCAGCTTCATCAGTCAGGCAGGCTCCTGGACTTTCAACTTTGCCAGACATTAGAGCAGCCATCTCACAGCGAACCAGAGCTTGGGGTATCATCCCCCAGATGCAACAGGGTGGGGGATTTAATCCCGCTATTCCTTCTTTCAACAGAAAGTAGGCGATCTCCGCCCATCCTGACCTAAAAAATTTCAACAAATTTCTTCAGAAGGGAAAGTTCAGAATGGTGTCTCTTGTCACCGTGCTTCCCTTACTAAAATAAGTGGTTTGCATCTCTCCTCTGGTCTTTCTATGCACTTCATAGCGAGTCAACAACATTTTCAATACCAAGTTCTGCTAGTTTGCACTAGCTAAGACAACTTGTGTATTTCACCAAATGCCTAGCAGTGAATGCTGTTTATCCCAGGACAAGCAGGATGCTAGTCCTCACATATGGGTGATGTCACTGACAGAGCCCTATCACGGAAAACTTTCTGTCAAAGTTTCTAGAAAAATTTGACTGGCACACTGAGCCCACTGAGCATGCCCAGCATGCCATGATCACTCGAGCCACAGGGGTCTCCCTTCAGTATTCGTTTTTCCACGCTGCAGTTAGCATCGCGGTGAAGGAGCCCTGTGTGAATCTCTTCACACAAACTTGTGAATAAAAAAGTTAAAATTTCTCAAATTTCATCCCTACATAGGGGTCTCCCTCCGACCATCATCCGGTGAGTAAAACTTAATTTTTTGCAGGCCGATACAGTACAGTGTGCTCCGATAGAGCGCACTATTAGCCTGCTATTGGACGCGCGTTTTCCCTTACCCCTTATTCAGTAAGGGGAGGAAAATGCGCGTCCAACCAGCGGCACCTAATAGCTCCCTCAACATGCAAATGCATGTTGATGGCCCTATTAGGTATGCACGCAGGATACAGAAAGTAAAATGTGCAGCTAAGCCGCACATTTTACTTTCTGTATTACTCTTCGGGACCTCCGACTTAATATCATAGCGATATTAAGTCGGAGGTCCCGAAGAGTAAAAAAAGTAAAAAAAAAAATTTAAAAAAAATTTGAATTTGGCCCGTGTCTGCTCAAGTTTGCCGGCGTCCAGTTTCCGAGCCCATGGCTGTCAGCGCGCTCGAGAAACGACGCCGGCAAAATTGAGCATTGGCTGTCAAACCCACTGACAGCCGCCGCTCCTGTCAAAAAGAAGGTGCTAGGGATGCGCTAGTGTCCCTAGTGCCTCCTTTTACCCGGATCTACCGCCGGACCTAATTTAAATACTGAATTGCACGCACTGGCGAGTGGCCGGTGCGCACGCCGGGAAAGTGGGCGTTCGCCCGCTCTCCCGCAGACTTTACTGTATTGGCCCGTTGGTCAGAAGGCCATCAATGGCTGTCCAGCTTTCATTATGGCCACGGCTTCAAAAAATGCCCAAACTGCACTCGCACAATGTCGATCACCGACCCGCACGCCGAGTGTGTTTTTTGCCTAGGGCAGTTGCATGATGTTTCTTCCTGCCCGCAATGTGTGGAGATGACCGCCAAGGGCAGAAAAGCCCAACAGGAAAAAATATGACATCTTTTCCATATACAACATGCCTTCGACGTCGATGTCGACCCAATCATCTCCGGCTGGAGTGTCAAAACAATTAGTTATTCGTAAAAGTCGCACAGATGGCTCCGTAGACCGACTATCCCTGTTTGCAGCATAGGTAAAATTGACATTTGGGATTGAAAAAGCCACCGAACATCGACAACAACATCATCATCGACATTGACATACTTCAACGCCAGAGGCCTTGCTATTGCCAAGAGAACCATCACCAAAAAGGCCTCGTCTACAAGAACTACTATCAAGGCCTACTACTCCGAGGCGTTCCCCACCTCCAAAGGTGCCGGGCATCGAGCCACCACAGGGCCCTGCGGAAGAGCTGATGACACCTTCTCTGCCACCACCTATAGCTGCTCTGACTTCACCAGCTATAAGGGAGAAACTGGATGGATTTATCCGCCAGGCAGTGAGAAAAGCTCTCAGAGACCTTCATCCATTGACACCTCTGGAGCCGATGCCTGTACCGGTGCCATCACTAGGGATGTGAATCATGTGATTGATCATCTTAACGATTGATTTTGGCTGGGGGGGGAGGGAAATCTGATCGTCATGGTTTTTTTTTGTTAAAAAATTGTCAAATCGTAAATCGGCGGGAAAACCGGCACACCAAAACAACCCTAAAACCCACCCCGACCCTTTAAAACAAATCCCCCACCCTCCCGAACCCCTCCCCCAAATGTTTTAAATTACCTGGGGTCCAGTGGGGGGGGGGGGGGGGGGGTGTCCCGGCGCGATCTCCCGCTCTCGGGCCACGGCTGCATTAATAGAAATGGTGCCGGTGGCCCTTTGCCCTTACCATATGACAGGGCAAAGGTAGCGCCGGCGCCATTTTGGTTCCTGTCAACCGACGTCACGAGTGCAGGAGATCGCTCCCGGACCCCCGTTGGACCCCCAGGGACTTTTGGCCAGCTTGGGGGGGCCGGTGCCACCTTTGCCGTCACTATGTCATACGACCCGTATGACATAGTGAGGGCAAAAGTAGCACCGGCGCCATTTTGAATATTGGCAATACGGCCCGAGTGCAGGAGGTTGCTCCCGGACCCCCGCTAGACTTTTGGCAAGTCTTGTGGGGGTCAGGAGGCCCCCCCCCAAGCTGGCCAAAAGTCCCTGGGGGTCCAGCGGGGGTCCGGGAGCGATCTCCTGCACTCGTGACGTCGGGTGACAGGAACCAAAATGGCGCCGGCGCTACCTTTGCCCTGTCATATGGTAAGGGCAAAGGGCCACCGGCACCATTTCTATTAAAGCAGCCGTGGCCCGAGAGCGGGAGATCGCGCCGGGACCCCCCCCCCCCCACTGGACCCCAGGTAATTTAAAACATTTTGGGGGGCTTCAGGAGGGTGGGGGATTTGTTTTAAAGGGTCAGGTTGGGTTTTAGGGTTGTTTTGGTGTGCCGGTTTTCCTGCCCTCCCCCTTCCCCGATTTACGATTTTTTGACGATAAATCAGGGGAATTGCTATTGTATCGCGGCTCTAACGATTTTTGACGATTTAAATTATATCTGACGATTGTTTTAAATCGTCAAAAAACGATTCACATCCCTAGCCATCACCGAAGCCGATGCCTTCACCGATGCCGATGCCTGTTCTGGTGCCAATGCCTACTCCGACTCTGATGCCGATACCGGATTTGTCAATATTCCAGCCACTGATGTTGAAGCTCGATGCCCTCATCGGAGCTCTTCCAGTGCAGCCCGTCACTCCTATTCCAGTCGATGACTATGATGCTTCCAGTACTTCTCTACCGTCTGAACCTCAGCCGGGACCCTCCGGACTCTCCCAACTGAGAATTCCAGCCTCTTCATCGATGCCATTCTTCTCACCACAAAAACCATCGATGCCATCGAGACCTCCTCATGTTTCTCCTCCAACGGATACTCCATCGGACTTTTGGGAAGATAGAGACACTGACACATCTTCAGAGGACTTCATGTCTGAACCATCCCCTCCTGAAGACAGAAAAAGTCACCCTCAGAGGACCTGTCTTTTACCACTTTTGTAAAAGAAATGGCTGACACTATTCCATTTAAACTAGTGTCTGAAGAGGATACCAGACAACAGACCTTAGAGGTCCTTCAGTTTGTAGACTCTCCTAAGGAAGTATTAGTTATTCTGATACATGAGGTCCTGGTAGAACTACAGCAAGATTATGGGAACACCCATGTTCAGTTCCACTGGTAAATAGAAGGATGGATACCACGTATCTAGTGCAGCACATCCACGGCTATCAGAGGGCTCAGCTTCCATATCAATCTGTGGTGGTGGAATCTGCTCAGAAAAAAATCAAAGAGAGTACGGCCTCATTCATCGACCCCACTAGGAAAAGAACAAAAGTTCTTGGACACTCTGGGCAGGAAAGTCTTTCAAGGCTCGATGCTTACTTCTAGAATAGTATCATATCAGCTTTATATAATGCAATATCAGCGCAATCTCTGGAAGCAGATGCATCAATTAGCTGAGACTCTGCCTCAACAATATCAGGACTCAGCTAATGATATTATCCACAAAGGTTTAGAAGCAGCAAGCATGAGGTCTGTGCTGCCTACGTCAGTTTTGAAACCTCTTCATGAGTAGCAACTGGTATCAGTGCACGTCGTTGGGCCTGGCTCAAGGCTTCAGACCTCAGGCCTGAAGTTCAAGAAAAGCTGGTAGATTTACCTTGTATGGGCGATAACCTTTTTGGAACAAGAGTTCAAGACGGAGTAGCCCAACTTAAAGAACACTATGAAACTCTGCATCAACTATCTGCAATCCCACAAGATACTTCATCTGCCTCACGACGCACAGCACGAAAGGATACCAGAAAACCCTACTATAGGCCACGTAGGCACTATGCACCAGCACCCTGTGGTAGAGCATCAAGACCACTGCAAAGATCCCAGGCTAGACAACCCAGGGCTTCTAGGCCTCAACCTCCCCCTCAAACAGGCACAGCATCAGGCTTTTGAAAAACAGCCAGAGGAAAGGAGCCACTCCACCAAACCCCAAATCAACCATACCAGTGGGAGGTTGAGTCTCTCTCTTTCACACCCATTGGTCAAATATCACAACAGATCAATGGGTACTATCAATTATACAAGGTTACCAACTGAAGTTTCTCACAGTACTAGAAGACTCCCCACCACATTCTCTTTGGATACACAAGGATCATATCACTCTTCTGCAAGCAGAATTATCCACCCTTCTGAGAGCCAGGGCCCTGGAACCAGTTCCCAGACCTCAGCAGGGCAGAGGATTCTACTCTCACTATTTTCTCATTCCAAAGAAAACAGGAGGCCTACATCCCATCCTAGACATCCGAAATCTCAACAAATTTCTATGAAAAGAGAAGTTCAGAATGGTCTCCTTAGGCACTATGCTTCCCTTTCTTCAAGCAGGAGACTGGCTCTGTTCTCTCGATCTGCAAGACCCTTACACTCACATTCCTCAATTTTTCCCAATGGTACTTCAGTGTTGGTCCACTACAAAATGACTCAGCCTATAGCTTGCTAATCACCCATATATGAGGACTAGCATCCTGCTTGCCCTGCGATAAAGCAAAATTGCTTACCTTGTAATAGGTGTTATCCCAGGACAGCAGGATGTAGTCCTCACGAAACCCACCCGCCACCCTGCGGAGTTGGGTCTGATACGTTTTATTATTTTATTTTTGCTAACACTTATTGCTATGCATGAGACTGAAGGGAGACCCCTGTGGCTCGAGGGATCATGGCATGCTGGGCATGCTCAGTGTGCCAGTCAAAAGTTTCTAGAAAATTTGACAGAAAGTTTTCTGTGATAGGGCTCCGTCAGTGACGTCACCCATATGTGAGGACTACATCCTGCTTTCTCTATGGAGTAAAACAGCATTCACGCCTTTCCTTGCATGAACAACTACCTAATACGAGTCAATCCAAGCAAGGAGCTCTAAATTCTCCAAGACTCACTATAAATCTTCTCAATTTGGCTAGGTTTTCTGATCAACTACTGTAAATCTTCTCAATTTTCTGATCAACTACCATAAATCCCATAGGCAGTAGTTCTGGGCTCTACAGTTGCAACGTACCACCTGCACAACAACCGCACAGACATCCTGTTAAATTCTCACATCTCTGTGCACATGCAACATAGCCTCAGCCTATCAATTCTTCATTGCTGGGCCACGGAGTTTTTCACTATCCACGTCACTCATATGGCCAGACTAGCCATGAGTAAATTTCAGTGGATTTTCAAATTTCAGGGGCTCTAAGCTGTTCAACTGCTTTCATACCTGATCTTTATTACCGATCCAGTACTAAATCCTCAGATGATCTTGGCCACGATCGCATTCAGCTAGAGCTGGAGGGCTCAAATCCATCCTTCCAACCCAAGATGTGTCTATTCCACTCCATGAGGAGTCTCAGTCTACCTTCTGGAGCTATGCATTATGCCATTTATGCCCTAAAACTCTGCCTTTCAAACAAACCTTTGTGCATACAGACAGACAGCATAGCAGCAATGTGGTATTCCAACACACAAGCACGCACAGGCTCTTATCTGCTCTGCCAGGAAGCCGCACAGCTCTAGCCCTGGGCCCTTGCACACTCCATGCATCTATGGGCCACTTATCTAGTAGGCATACCAAACACACTAGCAGACCTTCTCCATAAATGTCTCCATCCTCTCGAATGGTCTCTGAATCCATGTGTAGTGAGCAAAATCTTCTAGCGCTGAGGTCAACCAACCTTTGACTTCTGCATCCGAAGCGAACCATGCAGTGGACAGATTCTACTCCCTACACATGCATTGACATGCGTTCCCATAGAAGCCTTTGCTTGCTCTGCAACAAAGGCCTTCTATATGCTTCTCATAGCCAAAATTCTCGTGATGCTACAGCAGGACAGGTTTCCAATGATTTTCATAACCATGTCCTGGCCTTGACAAGTATGCTCCCCATACTTCTCAACCTATCACTCCAGTAACCAATTCACCTTTCCATAGGTCAGTCTCATAACACAGACTCACTGAAATTCTCAAGTACTTGTAATCTCATGACCAACTTCCACACGTAAATCTTACCATTCGAAATGGGCAAATTTACCACATGGTGTACACAAAAAGGTATTAACCCCTTTTTTCTGCACCACTTCATCTCTCTTAGGCTATCTAGGATACCCCTTGGATTCTGGTCCCCAGACATCCTCCGCATGGGTACACCTCAGTTCCGTTTCAGCGTACCACCTGGGAGTAAGGGATGCCCAATTAATGGCTCAACCCCTTATGAGTCGGCTTATCATGGGTTCGCTACCAATTAAGCCTCCTCTACGATCACTGGTTACAGAATAGGGCCTACATGTACTGCTTACAAGACTCATACGTTCCCTGTTCGAGCCTTTGCATTCCTATAACTTTAAAATTCTAACATGGGAAATTCTTTCCCTCATAGCCATCACTTATGCTAAAAGGGTCAGTGAGTTGCAAGCCCTTGTTGCATACTCATCTGACCCTAGGTTTCTCTGTGACCGAGTGGTCCTCCATACTCACCCTAATATTCTTCTTAAGGTAGACGCAGTCTCTCACCTTACTCAGAATGCCCATTTTTTCCCAAGGCCTCTCTCTCTCTCATCAGGGCGAGAGGGTTTTCCACACCTTGGACTGTGAGCATGCACTTGTATTGTATCTATACCGCACTGCACTCCATGGAACACACAAGTGGACAAACAGACTCTCTCCAACTGACTAGCAGACTGTATTGAATTCTGCTATGAATAAGCAGGCCTTTCTCTCCAGGGGTGAGTGAAGGTACATTCTGTAATGGCCATAACAACATTGGTACCACACTATCGTTCAGTACCAATTGCCAACATTTCCTAGGCTGCGACTTGTAGCTCTCTTCACACATTTGCAGCCCCTTACTATTTAGATATGGAAGTCCATCAAGACTCTGCCTTTGGCCACCTGTCTTGAAAAACTTTCTTCCACCATAATCCCCAACTCCTTCCATAACTACCTGTTGTGATTTCAGGCTGCCTCATCATTGCCAATAGTACCCCAATTATTATACCTGCGCACGAGTTGTCTGCTATTGGCCTGTTGTAATACGAGTCAGCCTGTAGCTTGCCAATCACCCATATGTGAGGACTAACATCTTGCTTGTCCTGGGAGAAAGCAGAGTTGCTTACCTGTAACAGGTGTTCTCCCAGAACAGCAGGATGTAGTCCTCACGAAACCCAACCATCACCCTGCGGAGTTGGGTCTGCTAACGTTTATTATTTTATTTTTTTGCTCTCACTTTTTGCTACAAACAAGACTGAAGGGAGACCCCTGTGGACACAGGGATCATGGCATGCTGGACATGCTCAATGCACTCAGTGTTCCAGTCAAAGCTGTCTAGAAACTTTGACAGAAAAGTTTTCCGTGATAGGGCTCCGTCCAGTGACGTCACCCATATGTGAGGACTACATTCTGCTGTCCTGGGAGAACACCTGTTACAGGTAAGCAACTCTGCTTTCTGTTTGCATTCCCAACATTCTGTTGAAAAATTATGCTCCCTATGTACAGCTAGCCCTTTTTTCTCATACTAGGGCATGCTAGGATTGTGTCGGGCATGGCTTACAGCTACATGTATAGGTTTCTATTTAAAAAATGACATATGTGGTCCATTAGATAATTTTCTCATGCAATTTTACACCTGCTAATAATCTTGCATAAATGATATCAATCTTGTTTATTATCTAGCACTGAGTAGGTGAATTGTTGGGTGTTATGATCCTGCCTGCGGCGGTTCCACAGGCAGTCTCCTACCTTCTTCGTGGCAGGCCACTGCTGATGCCATCCTCCGCGGCCCGGAGGCCAGGGCTGTCTCATGCTCTTCGCGGCAGGTTGAGCCACCCGATGTTTCCTCCTTCATGGCTGGAGCCGCTGCCGGGGTCCTTGAGCGGCAGGGAAGCCGTCTCAGCCAGCGCCTGCCTGTTTCCTCCATTTTGCAGCAGGGAGCCACTTCCCCTCGGGCCTTCCATGCGGCTGAGATGCCGCCACTGTCTTTAGCCTTCATGCTTCTTCTTAGGCATGGGTGCACTCCTCTCCTCATCATTTAAAGGGCCAGTGGCAGGAAAAGCCCCACAACCCTCAGCATAAACATCATCAGCCTGTTCCTAGATCAGTCCTATAAAAGGGCCCTGCTTCTGTTCCTCAGGGCCTTTGGATCCAGTCTTCACAGTGTCTGTGGTCTTCTTCAGATCCAGGTCCTCCGTGGTCTTCCTGTGCCTTGATGGACCTTCGTTCTGTGTTCTTCATGTTCTTGAACTTCATCTCCTTGATGTTCCTGGTTTCTTCCCTCGTTGGAGCTCCCTCGTTGCCTGTCTCCTGTTCCTGATATTCCAGATGTCCAGTTCTCCTGATGTCCAGATGTTCCGTGTCCAAATGTCCTGATGTGCCATGTTCCATGTTCCTGATGTCCAATGTTCCTGTCTTGACTTTGTCCATCTCATCTTCAGTTCTTCGTCCAGTTCCCAGGTCCCTCGTCTGTCCACCTCTCATGGTGTGCCACCGTCGTGGTCCGTGACCAGCCCATGAGGGGCTATGTAGGGCGCCTCATGGTACAAGGCCCTCTTCTCGTCTGCAGCGCAAGCCTCTGGAAGATTTCTGTTTCTAATGCCTTACTTCCGAGAATCCTGTCCCTGTCTTGGAGTCCCTTGTGCCTGCTTCCTTCCATGCCTAAGACTCTGCCAGAACCTGCTCCGCTTCAACATGGTCCGTGACCAGCCACAAGCAGCTGTGTAGGGTGCACCCCGGTGCAGGCCTCTACTGAATCTTCACCAGGTTCCGGTCTCAAGTTCCATGTCTTCGCTTGGAGTCTGCTTTGCGTTTAGTGTGGTCCGCGACTAGCCATGGGCGGCTGTGTAGGGCGCACTGCGATCCATTTCTCACCCAGTACTTTCGCCTGACTCCTGATTCCTTGTCTGAAAATTCTGAGCAACCTGAATCCTTGTCCGAGTCTTCTGAGTAACCTGAATCCTTGTCTGAGTCTCCTGAGTCTCCAAGTCTTCATCTGAGCCTCCTGAGTATCCAAGTGTACATCTGAATCCTCCGAGTTGTTATGCTCGTGGACCCTTGGGCCAGTTGGGACAGAGGATGATGTGCTGTGGGGTCCGCAGCAAGTGTCCCAACCAGGAGGCGGTTCGGAGAGCCGGAGCACTAGGAGATACTGGACCACGGTAGAGTCCTATGCGACCAAGGACTCTGTACCCACTGAGAGGATGGCAGACGTTGGACCCTGGTAGTCGAAGAGTCTTCACCCTGGAGACCGGTACTCCCCTGGGAGGAGCCCTTAGGAGTCCAGCCACTGGGACTTTTGGAGATTCACCCTAGAAGCCGAAATCCCCCCAGGATGGGCCCATAGGGACACAGCCGCTGGGACTTAGGCGACTCCCTGACGGTGGAAGATGGTCCAGATGCAGGCGCCTCCTGCAGGTCGTGGGTTCCGGACGGCTGGCGCCTCCAGCAGCTCGTAGGTAATCCAGAAGTCGGTCCAGGAGTCTGAATCCAAAGAGTGGTCCGCAACCAGTCCAGGGGTCAGTGTCCCAAGAGCGGTCCAAAGCCAATCCAGGGGTCGTAGTCCAGTGAGTGGTCCAAAGCCAATCCAGGGGTCGTAGTCCAGCGAGCGGTCCAAAGCCAATCCAGGGGTCGGAATCCAAAAGAATCAATCTAGCGAGGAGGGAAAGGCAGAAGCGGGATGAAGAGAGAACCAGGAACTCAGCAACAGCAGGCCGAAGACCAGGAACCTTGTTGCAAGGCACAGAAGAGAGCTAGTTGCAGGGTACTTATATCCTGAGGGCGTCTGACGTCATCTTCAGTCCAGGAGAGGTTTTTCCCGCGCTGGCCTCTTTAAATGGGGCTCCTCCCCGCACGCGAGCGTCAGGGGGTGAGGCCACTGTGCCGGAGCGTCGGCGTCTCTCCCGAGGAGGGAGAGACGCGCTGGAAGGCTTGCAGGCCCGGGTCCTGCTGGAAACGACCCAGGGAAGGCTCGAAATGGCCCAGGCCGCCCCCAAGGTAGGTGGAGGGACCGGGGCATGGCCCTGGACCGCAACACGAGTATCCTGAGTCCTTGTCTGAATCTTCATGTTCCTGCCCTCAGCGTCCGTCTGACCTCACACACTCGTTGTTCCCAAGCGGCAGGTCCAGAAGGGGTATCGAGTGGCCAGAGGGCTACTCTCGAGACCAGCTTTACGTTGCTGAATCTCATTGGTGCGTGTAGGTCCAGTGGAGGGCTGAGCCTGCCTTGTTCCTGTTCTAGATATTCCTCACCTTGTCTTCAGTCCAGCCTTGCTCCTGCTCCACCTGTGCTCGTACCTACTCACCTCTCGCGGTGGGGCTCCTCCCTGAGCCGCACCATGATCCAAGGGCTCACATCCTTCCTTGAGATGGGACCATGCCTCCTCGCTCCTAACAGGGCCTGAATGGCGTGCTCCTTAACATTGGGAGTTCAGGCAAAAGAATCTATTAGATCTCGATGACTTGGAGAAGGACTGGATGACCTGATGAAGGAATCTAAAAACTAATACATTCATTTACAGGTGCATGTTTGAAAACGCATGGCCTCCCAGTGGAGGTTGGGGAGACAAAAATGGTATCTGATTTCAAGAAAGCATGGTATAAATACAGGGTATCTTTGAGGGTGTGATAGGAATTGTAAGGCTAGAAAAATTGGGTGGGTGGGCAGACCAGATGGGCCATATGGTCTTTTTCTGCTGTCATGTTTCTATGTAAAATATAGCAACTTTGTTGCATAATTGGGAGTCATACATGAACATATTATATTCAGTAGGGTGGGTAGTAGACAAGTTATCCGGCTACGGTTAGCCGGATAACTTGTCCTTGTCCTGTATATTCAATGGGACAAACGTTCTGCTGAATATATTTGCTTAAAGATATCCAGCTACATGTAGCCGGATAATTTTAAAACATAAACAACTATGTTTGAATATAGCCATTTATGTTTTTAAGTTATCCAGCCTTATGGATCCACATGTTAAGATTTACAACATCCTACTAAAACGACTCACAATACATCACCCCGTGTATCACTTCCCTCCATAAAGGCATAGCGCACAATCCACAGACTAACCCAATTAGACTGCCCCATACTTTATCATAAATATTCATATTCTTCCTTACCACATATGTTAATTTCTTTAACACAGCAACATTATGAATTTTCATAAACCACTGAGTCAGAGTAGGTACTGATTTCCCTAACATAGGTATGCAAGACTTAAGCACGCTGGCATCTCCCCCACCCCCTGAACAAATGACAAACTGAGGTATGGCTTAAACATTGGGCCACAGTTTATTACAATAACTTAACCCGAGCTCTTGACATAAGAACATAAGAACATGCCAAACTGGGTCCATCAAGCCCAGCATCCTGTTTCCAACAGTGGCCAATCCAGGCCATAAGAACCTGGCAAGTACCCAAAAACTAAGTCCATTCCATGTTACCGTTGCTAGTAATAGCAGTGGCTATTTTCTAAGTCAACTTAATTAATAGCAGGTAATGGACTTCTTCTCCAAGAACTTATCCAATCCTTTTTTAAACACAACTAAACTAACTGCACTAACCACATCCTCTGGCAAAAAATTCCAGAGTTTAATTGTGCGTTGAGTAAAAAAGAACTTTCTCCGATTAGTTTTAAATGTGCCACATGCTAACTTCATGGCGTGCCCCCTAGTCTTTCTATTATCCGAAAGAGTAAATAACCAATTCACATCTACCCGTTCTAGACCTCTCATGATTTTAAACACCTCTATCATATCCCCCCTCAGCCGTCTCTTCTCCAAGCTGAAAAGTCCTAACCTCTTTAGTCTTTCCGCATAGTGGAGCTATTCCATTCCCCTTATCATTTTGGTAGCCCTTCTCTGTAGCTTCTCCATCGCAATTATATCTTTTTTGAGATGCGGTGACCAGAATTGAATACAGTATTCAAGGTGCAGTCTCACCATGGAGTGATACAGAGGCATTATGACATTTTCTGTTTTATTCACCATTCCCTTTCTAATAATTCCCAACATTCTGTTTGCTTTTTTGACTGCCGCAGCACACTGAACCGATGAACTAGATCTCTTTCTTGGGTTGTAGCACCTAATATGGAACCTAACATAGTGTAACTATAGCATGGGTTATTTTTCCCTATATGCATCACCTTGTACTTATCCACATTAAATTTCATCTGCCATTTCAATGCCCAATTTACCAGTCTTATAAGGTCTTCCTGCAATTTATCACAATCTGCTTGCTATTTAAGTACTCTGAACAATTTTGAATCATCTGTAAATTTGATTATCTCACTCATCATATTTCTTTCCAGATCATTTATAAATATATTGAAAAGTAAGGGTTCCAATACAGATCCCTGAGGCACTCCACTGCCCACTCCCTTCCACTGAGAAAATTGTCCATTTAATCCTATTCTCTGTTTCCTGTCTTTTAGCCAGTTTGCAATCCACGAAAGGACATCGCCACCTATCCCATGACTTTTTACTTTTCCTAGAAGCCTCTCATGAGGAACTTTGTCAAACACCTTCTGAAAATCCAAGTATACTACATCTACTGGTTTACCTTTATCCACATGTTTATTAACTCCTTCAAAAAAGTGAAGCAGATTTGTGAGGCAAGACCTGCCTTGGGTAAAGCCATGCTGACTTTGTTCCATTAAACCATGTCTTTCTATATGTTCTGTGATATTGATGTTTAGAAACTTTCCACTATTTTTCCTGGCACTGAAGTCAGGCTAACCGGTCTGTAGTTTCCCGGATCGCCCTTGGAGTCCTTTTTAAATATTGGGGTTACATTAGCTATCCTCCAGTCTTCAGGTACAATGGATGATTTTAATGATAGTTTACAAATTTTTACTAATAGGTCTAAAATTTCATTTTTTCGTTCTTTCAAAACTCTGGGGTGTATACCATCCGGTCCAGGTGATTTACTACTCTTCAGTTTGTCAATCAGGGCTACCACATCTTCTAGGTTCACCGTGATTTGATTCAGTCCATCTGAATCATTGCCCATGAAAACCTTCTCTGATACGGGTGTCTCCCCAACATCCTCTTCAGTAAACACCGAAGAAAATCATTTAATCTTTCCGCGATGGCCTTATCTTCTCTAAGTGCCCCTTTAACCCCTTGATCGTCTACCGGTCCATCTGACTCCTTCACAGGCTTTCTGCTTCGGATATATTTAAAAATGTTTTTACTGTGAGTTTTTGCCTCTACGGCCAACTTCTTTTCAAATTCTCTCTTAGCCTGTCTTATCAATGTCTTACATTTAACTTGCCAATGTTTATGCTTTATCCTATTTTCTTCTGTTGGATCCTTCTTCCAATTTTTGAATGAAGATCTTTTGGCTAAAATAGCTTCTTTCACCTCCCCTTTTAACCATGCCAGTAATCGTTTTGCCTTCTTTCCACCTTTCTTAATGTGTGGAATACATCTGGACTGTGCTTCTAGAATGGTATTTTTAACAATGACCACGCCTCTTGCACATTTTTTACTTTTGTAGCTGCTCCTTTCAGTTTTTTTCTAACAATTTTTCCATTTTATCAAAGTTTCCCTTTTGAAAGTTTAGCATGAGAGCCGTGGATTTGCAGTCTTCCAGTCATTAATTAAAATTTGACCATATTATGATCACTATTGCCAAGCGGCCCCACCACCGTTACCTCTCTCACCAAGTCCTGTGCTCCACTGAGAATTAGATCTAAAATTGCTCCCTCTCTCGTCTGTTCCTGAACCAATTGTTCTATAAAGCTATCATTTATTCCATCCAGGAATGTTATCTCTTTAGCGTGTCCTGATGATACATTTACCCAGTCAATATTGGGGTAATTGAAGTCTCACAAAACGCTGGTGCAGGAGAAGTCTTAAACCACCATGGTGGTTTAAGACTTCTCCTGCACCAGCGTTTTGTGTTACTTGCGAATGTGCAAGGTTCATGCTTCTTCTTCTTCCGGTAATTGAAGTCTCCCATTATTACCGCACTACTAATTATGTTAGCTTCACTAATTTCACTTAGCATTTCACTGTCCGTCTCACCATCTTGACGAGGTGGACGGTAGTTTACTCCTATCACTATAGTCTTCCCCGACACACAAGGGATTTCTACCCATAAAGATTCAATTTTGCATTTTGTCTTAGGCAGGATGCTTACCCTGTTGGACTCTATGCGATCCCGGACATAAAGCACCACACCTCCTCCCGACTGCTCCTCTCTGTCATTGCGATATAATTTGTACCCCGGTATAGCACTGTCCCATTGGTTATCCTCTTTCCACCATGTCTCTGAGATGCCAATTAAGTCTATGTCATCATTTACTGCTATACATTCTAATTCTCCCATCTTACTTCTTAGACTTCTGGCATTAGCATACAAACATTTCAAAGTTTGTTTTTTGTTTGTATATTCATTCTGCTTTTTAATTGATAGGGTAAGTTAGAATATTTTAGCTCAGGTGAGTTTTTAGTTACAGGCACTTGGACTACTTTTCTTATTATTGGAAACTCACTGTCAGGATGCCCTAATTCTAATGCATCATTAGTATCCTTTGAAGATACCTCTCTCCGAACCATGCGCTACTGAGCGACTGTCAGCTTTCCCCTTTGTTCTAGTTTAAAAGCTGCTCTATCTCCTTTTTAAAGGTTAGCACCAGCAGTCTGGTTCCACCCTGGTTAAGGTGGAGCCCATCCCTTTGGAAGAGACTCCCCCTTTCCCAAAAGGTTCCCCAGTTCCTAACAAAACTGAATCCCTCTTCCTTGCACCATCGTCTCATCCACACATTGAGACTCCGGAGCTCTGCCTGCCTCTGGGGACCTGCGCGTGGAACAGGGAGCATTTCAGAGAATGCTACCCTGGAGGTTCTGGATTTAAGCTTTCTACCTAAGAGCCTAAATTTGGCTTCCAGAACCTCCCTCCCACATTTTCCTATGTCGTTGGTGCCCACATGTACCACGACAGCCGGCTCCTCCCCAGCACTATCTAAAATCCTATCTAGGTGACGCGTGAGGTCCGCCACCTTCGCACCAGGTAGGCATGTTACCAGGCGATCCTCACCCCCACAGCCACCCAGCTATCTACATTCCTAATAATCGAATCACCAACTATGACGGCCGATCTAACTCTTCCCTCCTGGGCAGTAGGCCTTGGGGATATATCCTCAGTGCAAAAGGACAATGCATCACCTGGAGAGCAGGTTCTTGCTACATGATCCTTTCTTGCTGCACCTGGTTGATGCTCTCCAATCATGAGACCTTCTTCCTCCAAGGCAGCACCAGGTCTGCCAGTCTGAAGTTGGGACTTGGCTACTATGTCCCTGAAGGTCTCATCTATATACCTCTCTGTCTGCCTCAGTTCCTCCAGGTCTGCCACTCTAGACTCCAGAGATCGGACTTGTTCTCTGAGAGCCAGGAGCTCTTTGCATTGCATGCACATGTACAACTTCTCACCGGTGGGTAAAAAATCATACATGTGACACTGGATGCAAAAGACTGGGAAGTCCCCCCTCTTGCCTCTGGACTGCTGCCTTCATCTCAATTTTGATCAGTTCCTAGTTAAGTTTTAGGTTGCTATGGGAGTAGGAATGTGTCTAACGTCCTTTAAATGTATTAGTAGTAGCCTACCGGGGTCTGATCAAACTCTCAATAAAGTTTTTGTTGTTGTTGTTGTTTTTTTTGTGAAAGTGGCACCTGCCTATAAATTAAAGGATGAGCTAGGGGTTGGTGGGCGAGGGGTGGGATGGTTGGGAAATACAAACAGTCTAACTTCAGTTAGTCAGCCAGAGTGACTCACTGCTCTCTTGATTCAAACCAAATCACACTACCTCAACACCTTTCCAAGGTGAGTAACTGAGCTGAACTTTTCAACCTTTTTACTTAGGTATACACTGCTCCTAGCTTATTTCTAGCTTCTGGCTACTTTTTGTGTTTTTTGTTTTTTTTAAAATACAAACACTCAGTTCTGCTTACTAGCTGCCTTACAGACTTTTAAAAATAAACACACTACCTATTGCTTACTAGCTGCCTTATTGACTATTTAAAAATACAGTCTAATTTGTTTATTCACTGCCTTACTATTAAAAGCACAAACACACTAAATATTATTCCCAAATAGTTAACTTTGCCCCAATACTTTTAAAAAAGACAATGTCCCAAGCAAAAACTTACTGATTTCTTTCAGCCACCAGCAAGGTGATCCTCTCCTCTCAGTGCTCCCACTGGAATGTGGGTTACTGAACTCTTCCCTTCTAATTTATAATGTGCTTCTAAGGTAAATTAATGCAAAACAATCCCTTTGGAGATTTACACTTCAGTTGTTGTCCTGAGTGACTCACTGCTGTTCTGATTAACAAAGAATGGTACCGAATCAAATAAAACACACAACCATAACACTTCCCTTGTAATATATAATGTGCTTCTAAGGTAAATTAGTGCAAAACAATCCCCCAACACCTTCTCCCTCTCCCTCCATCTTCATCCTTTGCTTACCACCTCGTCCCAATGTTAAGACATCTTGTCACCCCTCTCTTACTTACCCTGCCTCGGCTCCAGCAAGGTAAGCTTGTGGCCAGAGCATCCCCCCCCCCCCCCCCCTTGCTCATCGGCCATCCCGTGTAGCAGCCCCAAACTACACGAGATTCTCCCCTCCCTCCCCCAATTTCCTTTATAATCCAATACAAAATATATAACTTAGGGCTCGGGTTCCGCCTCCACTGCGACAACAACTCCATCACATCCATCTCCCTCTGTACAATCCATCTTTAAAGGGAGGGTGGGAGGGAAAGCAATCTCTGCCCTTTGCCTCGCTGCCTGACGCTGACTGAGGCACCTAAGAAAAAGGCGCCTGAAATCGTTACCCCTGATTAACCAATGACAAGGCAACATTTCAAAGTGCTGCTGTTACCCCTCCCCCACCACTAGCCTCACAGCTCCCTATGCTTGTACCATGTTATACTCAGCAGTGCGGGACAGGCCCATGCTGCTTCTCCTAACATAGGTATGCAAGACTTAAGCTCGCTGGCATCTCCCCCACCCCCTGAACAAATGACAAACTCAGGTATGGCTTAAACATTGGGCCACAGTTTATTACAATAACTTAACCCGAGCCCTTAACCAGTTAATACAATAAGGTAAAACCCCCAACACCTTCCCTCTCCCCCTTCCATCTTCATCCTTCTCTTACCACCTTGTCCCAATGGTAAGACATCTTGTCGCCCCTCTCTTACTTACCCCGCCTCGGCTCCAGCGAGGGTAAGCTTGTGGCCAGAGCATCGCCCCCCCCCCCCCCCCACGGCCCTTGCTCATCGGCCATCCCATGTAGCAGCCCCAAACTACACGAGATTCTCCCCCCCCACCCCAATTTCCTTTACAATCCAATACAAACTTATAACTTAGGGCTCGGGTTTCCGCCACCAACAAAGGCAACTTAGTTGTCTTTGTTCCCCCACTGCGGCCACTCAATTGCTTCCCATTTACAGTTCCAAACCCTCCTGCAGGGCATTGTTAAATAAGTCAATACCCACATCAGATAAATGAACACCATCTTTCCAAAACAAAACTGCTAGAATTTCCCAAGACCATTCATGACGTACCCAGAAACCCCCTTGCCCCTCAATCCATTTGCCGATTTGCCTATTTAATTTCTTCACCCACCTCTTCCATAAAGGTATCTTATGATCTCTGATCCGCACGATAATGTCCGTCCAACCCACTTTCGTATCTGGCAGTGCATTCATAATGCATGTCAAATCCTTCCTCATGATTGCCACTAACTCCCGACATGAACAATCCCCAATGTCATTGCCCCCTAAATGAATGATCAACACCCTTGGATATCCATTGATCCTAACAATCCGCTGCAAAAAGGTTTTCAGCTCCCCCCATTTCATTCCCCCTTTGAAGAACCATTGAACTTTCCACTTCTTGACGTCCAAATCCAAGTTCGTTCCATAAGGACGCTTCTCCGCTCTACGAACAAACGCTTCTCCGCCCATCGAACAAAAGAATGGCCCACGACCCAAGCACATTCTAAATTTCCTGCCACCTCTTCTGACTCTGCAAAAGAAAAGATGATATTACCTCCTTGATCCTCCAACACCAAACCCCTCCCATCAAGGCCGAACATAATATCTGAATGCTTTTGACCTACAACGCCCTATGGATTGAATTTGCCTGCTTGTAAGCCCCAACTCCAGAGCTGTAGTAGCCACTCCAATCTGGAAGGAATGCAACCTGCGAGCACTGAGCCCAGCGCGCGCTGCCTGTTCCCTCCGGCCCTATCTAAACCCTTCCCCCCCCTACCTTTGTTGGCAGATTTACGCCTGCGGAAAGCAGGCATAAATCTGCGCGCGCCAGCAGGCTGCTGGCGCGCCATCACCCGACCTGGGGGCTGATCCAGAGGCCTCGACCATGCCCCTGGGCCAGCGCCATGTCCCCTGGGCCCGCCCCCGAAACGCTGCGTCACTCGTGGCCCGCCCCTGAAACGCCGCGGCACTCGCGGCACGCCCCTGACATGCCCCTCCATGCAATCCCTGGGACTTACGCGTGTCCTGGGGCTTGTGCGCGCCGCCGAGCCTATGCAAAATAGGCTCGGCGCGCGCAGGGGGGGTTTGGGGTAGGTTTTCGGGGGGTACGCACATATCGTACGCGCGTACCCCTTTGAAAATCTACCCCAGTATGAACTGCACCACATCGTATTTTCCAACTGGTCCTCCCCTCCATCCTACCGTCCACAAAAAATGTGACACTACTCCCCTGCCCGCTGCATACGCCTTCCAAGTGGCATGTGACAAGGATTTCTGAATTAAACTCCATGCCTCTTCCATCCCAGTTGCCATAGATGTTCTGGGAATACCTCTTCCGTCAATCGCGCTTGAGGAGCCAACTCCCGAAAAAATCCCACTTGAAACGAGAAAGAGCATCAGCAATCAAATTCTGAGTACCTGGCACATGTCTCTCTGTTATTGTCACATTCAACTGCAAGCATAACAATATCAATTCCCACATCAATCTGGAGATGTACAAATAACTAGCCGACTGTCTATTAATGCCCTGCACGACCCCAAATTGTCGCACCAAAAAACCGACCTTCTTGTTCTGTAAACTATTACCGCAAATCACTATCGCCACCACTATAGGAAACAATTCCAAAAATGTGATATTCTTTGTAATCCCATTTCTCACTCATTCCGCTGGCCACCGTTCAGCGCACCAATTCTCTTGAAAATAAACCCCAAAACCGAGATTTACCACCGCGTCAATTCCAAATCCACATTGGACTCTTCACCGGCTGGAATAATGCGTACTCCATTGAATGAAGCCAGAAAAACCTCCCAAACGCCCAATTCTTCCTTCACGCTATGTTTAACTCTGATAAAATGATGACCTGCCCTAACACCTCTCGTTGAAGCTGACAGTCTGCAAATAAACGCCCTGCCCATCAGGATCATGCGGCAAGCAAAATTGAGTGATCCAATCAACGACTGCATTTGCCTTAACGTAACCTTCTTAGCTCCGCGTACCAAACTCACCAACTCTCTTAATTTGTCTATTTTTTCAACTGGCAAACGTGACACCATTGCCTCCAAATCTAATTCAATACCTAAGAAGGTAATCTGACAACTGGACCCTTCTGTTTTGCCTTCAGCTATCAGTACTCCCAACTGCCTGCTTATCTCCAAAAAACCAGTCAACTGCTCCTGACAAACCTTCGATTTCTCTCAGCACACGAACAAGAAATCGACCAAATAATGCAACATTTCCTTGTGCCCGGTAACCCGCATAGTCACCCATTGTAAAAAAGTGCTAAACGCTTCAAAAAAGGCGCAAGAAATTGAACAGCCCATGGGCAAGCAACGATCTACATAGTAAACTCCTTCAAACACAAAACCCCACAACGCGAAGCTCTCCGGATGAATAGGCAACAATCGAAATGCAGCTTCTATGTCCACCTTGGCCATCAACGCTCCCTTACCAACCTCCCTTACTAATGCCACTGCCTCATCAAAAGAAGCGTATCGCACTGAATGAGCATCTCTCGGGGTGAAATCGTTAACAGATGCCCCTGGCGGATGAGATAAATTAAAAAATAATCTGAACTTTCCCCAATGGAGACAAATGCATGTATTCAAACGGCTGCGTCTCAAAAGGCCATGCCACTCTTCTGAGCCAAACTTCAGATCCAAGTCTCTCCCGAGCCACCTCCACTCTTCTCAAAACTGGCCTAGCATTTCTTGATCTCCCACCTCTACCAGGACCTTCATATGGAATACGAAAACCTACACTAAAACCAACTCTCAAAAACTCAGCCCATTCAACATTGGGCTGAGTTTTTGAGTTTCTCTCACAATCATTCATAAAAATATCCACCATCAGACCCCTCTTGATCTGCTTCATCCTCTCAGACTGCACTCCACGGCCAGGCCTTTAAGGGATGCCTACAAGGGATCCTTACACGTTCCTCCAATCAAAGTAGTGCACCACTCAAATATCAGAGACCAATCATTCTCTACCACAGGCCCTTCCATTTGGAACGCCATGCCTCCGGACCTCAGACTGGAGACCTGTCTAATAACTTTTAAAAAGAAACTAAAGACATGGCTGTTCAGCCAAGCCTTCCCCACTACAAACCCCATTGCCTGATCAAGAATTGTTCCATCACCCACTTATGTAAACACATTTTTCCATATTTCTCATGCATAGTATTTATTAACGAGGTTGGCTCCTTGCCCCCCTCTTTTGTATATAGTATTTATTTATTTATTTTTTCGTTCACCCCCTCTTTATTTCTTACTCCAGGTTAAGGCATCCTTGTTATAATGTAACTTTTATGCTCCTTTATCTCTTGTTGATTGGTTAATTATATTTTCTGCTTAGTTCATTGTAAACCGAGTTGATTTGATTTGTATCAAGAAAGTCGGTATATATATGCTGGAGGAAGTGACGTCAGCCACGAAGCTGGCTGCTTAACTTACGAGCTCCCGGTCACTTTCCCTCAAAAAGCTATCTTTAGCCTGACAAACCGCAGATTTCGAGTGCAATCTGGATATAACCCTGAAGCGATTGCTGGCGGACAACTATAGAGATGACAGCGAAGAAAAAATCTGTGGATTTCCACTGTTTCTCATATCAGAAAGCAGGGGGCGCGGAGGCGGAGGCCCGGGACAAAGCCGCGGCGATGGATGCTGCGTCGGAGCCGGCAGATGGAGACGACGAATTTCATGTTACCTCGGAAGAGGCACCTTCCCGTTCTGAATTTCGGGACTGGTTTTGCAGCATACGCGCCGATTTAAAAAGCTACAAGAAAGAGCTACGCGAGATGATGGATGACTTTCATGAAGAGTTAAACGCGCTGGGACGACGTGTGGATGACCACGAGTGTAGAATGGATGAGCAGGCTGAGAATACCAAACAGCTCCATGAAATGTACACCGAGCTGCAGGGAGAAAATGCGACCATGCGGGCCAAAATGGCCGACCTGGAAAATAGAGCGCGGAGGGGGAATCTCCGTTTCCGGGGCTTCACAGAAAATAATGATAATTCTAATTGCGAACTGCTGGTTACTAGATTTTGTTCCTATCTACTATCCTCAGGAGGCTCCGCGGATCCGCAGGTCATGGAAGACATAAAACTTGACAGAGCACATAGGGCGCTGCGTCCACCGAGAGCTAATGTCCCAAGGGACATAATCGTCTGTTTCCACAATTACCAGCAAAAGGAGAAGATTGCTTCTGCAGCACGGAAGCAGCCTAACTGGGTGTGGGAGAACCAGGAGATCTCTGTCTACGCTGACCTCTCCCAGGCAACGCTTCAGAGTCGATTTGAGTTTCGGGAGGTTACTCAATATCTGAGAAGGGAGAATATTAAGTATCGTTGGATGCATCCGTTTGGACTTATTTTTACCTGTGAAGGGAAGACATGTCAGGCATCTACAGTGACGGAGGCAGCATCTTTTCTGAAAGAAAAGGGATTCCATCCCACTAACGCTGCAGTTGCTCCTGCTCGCAAGCTTCATCCACAAGGGCAGCCTCCTAGATGGCAGAGGGCCACCTCACGCAACAGCAGGCTGAAAAGACATTCTGATACTGCCAAACCCACTGAGGGGGCCACCTGAATCGACAGCACTGTGCACATCTGTGCGGGTTGTTTTTCTTTTTGCATTGGCTGTCTCTGGCTTGCACTTACGTATACCAAAGTCTGCTATTTTGAGTTGTCTTGCGAGGTTTTTATGTTCAGCAAAGGTTTCAAATGTCATATGTTGGATTGTTCCTATCTTTTCTGAATGATTTGGGGGAGGGGGGAGTGCAGTTTGTTATCTTTTCCTCCACAGGTAGAATACAGATGGATCTATGGGGGAGTGTGAGTAGATCCCATAATGGGGAGGGGAGGGGGGTGAGAGGGGGAGGGTTGGGGCCAAAGCAGGGGGGGGGGGGCGGAGACCATCACTGCTAGTGTATTCCTCTATCCAGGTTGGAAGTATACTCAAAGGATTGTGAGTTGGATATGTATGTTGCAGGCGGGGGAACTGCTTCGGTACGCATTTGGGAGGGCAGGTGTTGGTTTGTTCTCATGGTTAACATATGCCTAGCCTCTATCAATGTAAAGGGGCTGAATACTCCGCATAAGCGGCGCTTATTATATAAAGAATTGGGCTATTTGAAGGCGGATGTTGTCTTTCTTCAGGAGACGCATCTCCGGGCTCGTTACGAATCGTTAATGACTTCCTCTAAATATCCCTATCAATACTATGCAGCTAGCTCTAAGAAAGCTAAGTATGCAGGGGTGGGAATATTGCTGGGCCCCCATGTGGTCTTTGAACATCAATCCTGTATTAGAGATCCAATGGGTCGTTACCTAATTCTGGTCATTAAGATTGATGGGGTGGATTATACGTTAGTGAACATTTATGCCCCCAACAAGGAACAAGGACTGTTCTTTGACCAACTGAGTGCTCTTCTTTTGTCTCATAGCAGGGGATACTTATTGTTAGGAGGGGACTTCAACGTAGTTCGATCGCCGCATATAGATGCCTCAAAGGGCTTTGTGTCGACCTCATGCAAGCAAAGGGGAAAACTAGAGGCTTTGGTTAATCAGTGGCAGCTTCTTGATGTCTGGAGGGTGCATCATCCTACCTCGAGGTCGTATACGTTTTATTCCACATCGCATCTATCCTATTCACGTATCGACTATATATTCGCAGATAAAGGATTGTTTCATCATATCCTTTCCTCGGATATACACCCGGTAGTTTGGTCGGACCATGCCGCTGTAGCAGTAAGGGTAACTTTACGTGGGTATGACGCAGGAGTTCGCTTCTGGCGCTTAAATGAATCACTGCTGGGGGATGAGGATTTTCAGAAAGCCCTAGTAGATGATATAAAATGCTTCTTTCACAATAATGGGGGGGGGGGACGTGGCTGCTCCAGTGGTCTGGGAGGCCTTTAAGGCTTATATTAGGGGTATTCTAATTTCCCGGGGCACCTATGTTAAAAAGCAGGAGACGAAGGCTGCACAGGCATTAAGAGATACGATAAAACAATTATCTCACAGACACCAAGCTGACGGTTCGGGAAAGATTTGGCTGCAACTTACCAAGGCTCGGGAGGACCTCATTAGGTTAGAATCTAAACAGATAGCTCATCAAATGTCTTTAGCGAATCAGGCCTTTTTTGAAGGAGGCAATAAAGCCGGGAAACAGTTGGCCAATAAGTTAAAACATATACAATATCAAAACAACATAGCCAAAATAAAAGCAGACAAGGATCGTATGCTTACCAATAATACGGACATACGTAAAAGGTTTTTAGAATTTTATTCCCACTTATATGCCCCTAATGTTAACATTGCACAGGATAAAGTGGACGAGTACTTGGCGGACATATCTTTACCGTGTCTCACTGCCGAAGCGCAGGCTGCGCTGGAGGCTGAGATTACAGTAGCAGAGATATTAGAGAGCATACAAGATCTGAAGGTGGGGAAGTCACCGGGGCCAGATGGTCTGACGGCCAAATTTTATAAACTTTTTGGGCCATATGTTGTTGCACACTTACAAAAAGTATACAATTCTCTCCGACTGGGCGTCTCCCTTGGTCCCCAGGCAAACTTGGCGGGTATAACGGTGCTTCCCAAGCCGGGGCGTGATCCTACCATATGCGGCTCATACCGCCCCATATCCCTGATAAATTTAGATCTCAAGATATTGGCCAAAATCTTAGCGGGACGTATAAATACCTATATCACTAGTCTTATACACCAGGACCAGGCTGGGTTTATTCATGGGAGAATGGCAGGAGATAACATTCGCAAATTGGTTGATATGCTATGGATTGCTCATGAGAACCCTGGTGAAGTGCTCCTTCTTTCCATGGATGCGGAGAAGGCCTTCGATATGGTGCACTGGCCATTTTTGTTTGGGGTGTTGAAGAAAATGGGGTTTGGCCCGTATTTCCGTGAATGGTTGCTTAAATTATATGATCGTCCAAAAGCGTGCCTCAAAATCAATGGGGGGCACTCTGAATGCTTTGAAGTGGGGAGAGGAACGCGACAAGGGTGCCCTCTTTCGCCCATACTTTTTGCGATATTCTTGGAACCTCTAGCAATCAGTATACGGAACAATCCAAACATACAAGGATTGCAAGCAGGTGGTCTCATGCACAAATTATGTCTCTTTGCTGATGACATTATATTTATAGTCAGAGATCCTCATTCTTCTTTATTAGCAATTGAAGGGGAGATCCGATGCTATAGCGAGGCGTCGGGTTATAAAGTGAACTGGGAGAAGTCGGAGATACTTAATGTTACTTGCGCTGCAGCAACAGTGGCATTCTTGCAGCCTTTACACCCTTTCCGATGGGCACATCACACGCTTAAATATTTGGGAATTTATCTCACTAGCCACCCGAAAGATCTCTTTAGCTATAACTACCCGCCTCTCATTAAGAAAATTTTTTTTGATTTGGATAAATGGCATCGCTTGCCAATATCGTGGATGGGACGTATAGCTACTGTAAAAATGTCCATTTTACCCAAACTACTTTACTTATTTCAATCTCTTCCTATTGCTATCCCAAATGCGGCACTAAAACTATGGCAAAGGCGCATCTTTAGTTTTATCTGGCGCAGGCGGCCACCGCGCATTCGGAGACAGGTGCTGTATCAAACTAGATTGGAAGGGGGTCTTAGCGTACCTAACTTTCAATGGTACTTCGTGGCGGGCCAAGTAAGACCAATTATTGAATGGCATGGGGAGCCGGTTATGAAGCACTGGGTCCTTATAGAGCAGGATAGGGTACCAGAGATGAAACTTGATGCAATGCCTTGGCAACCGCGTTCCACGTGGCTGGAATGCAAGGCTCTGTTGCCTACCACCAAACATACTTTATCCATGTGGGCTCAGTGGAAGACACGGTTAGTGGGCTCTAAGAGATATTTTCACTTAACTAGTCTATATCATAATAAGGACTTTGGGCCGGGCCTCCCAGCATCAGCATTTCATGCCTGGAAAGCCAGATCCTTAACTCGGCTGGCACACATATGGGGGAGTGATAAATTGCTCTCTTTCACTTCCCTACAGGAAAACTCGGGGTTACCGGTCACTGAGTTCCTAGCTTACCTTCAGCTTGCACATTTTTGTTCCACCAATGGAGTGTCAGCGGACCTGTCTAAGGGGAAAACTCTCTTTGAAGGGTACTGCTCTAATCCACAGCGAACGAGGGGGTTGCTCTCAAAGATTTATAAATTACTAAATACTAGGATTCTGGCAGACACTGGTCATATCTTGGCGTGGAGTGTTGATCTCAAACGGGATATATCTACTCAGGACTGGGATCGCATTCTTTTATGCATTAGTAAAGCTTCAGTGTCCGCATTGCTTGTAGAAAATGGTTATAAACTTTTCTATCGTTGGTATATGACCCCTGATAGATTGGGGAAGATAATACCTGGGCATGATGGGAAATGTTGGAGGGGCTGTGATACCAAGGGTACGTTTTTCCATATGTGGTGGGCTGGGGACTGTATACAGCCTCTCTGGAGGAAGGTGGAATGTTGGCTCTCTGAGGTGCTTGCTTCCTCGATACGTCTAGCAGCTGAGGGTGCCTTGCTGAGTGACTTTGATCGGGAAGCTTCCAAGGCTTGTTCGGCCTTTTGTACACAAGTGTGCATCGCAGCGAGACTTGAAATTGCGCGCCAATGGAAGAATAAGACAGGTGCATCCTTGGCTGCGGTGCAACATAGGACGGACCAAATTTGTACCTTGAATAAACTCACAGCGGAAAAATACGGGAGGCTGAAATCCTTTCACCGCATTTGGAACCCTTATCTGGCCTGGCGGACTTCCTGGACATCCATATCTCAAGTGTGACTGTCATATCTGTTGTACCTGACCATTGTTGCTGTGTTCTCTTTGTCTGTAGCAGTTTATCCCTGCGAATTCTGGTGGTTTGTTTCTGCAGGGCTGGGAGTGGACCCAATGTTATTCTATTCATACATGACACTTCTATCCAACTCGTTTCACTGTAACATTGATTATGTATACTGTTGTTAATGGTGGTGATGGTGAGGGCTATACCTTACTTAATCTGTTGCGGACTCATATAGCAGAGGATCTCTGAGGGGGGGGGGGGAAGGATGGAGGGGGCAGAAGGGGGACATAAACCTGTGATGCATTCTATATATTTTCTGTATTTTAAGGTTGTTGATGTACACCATTATATGCATCAATAAAAATTGTTAAACCTAAAAAAAAAAAAGAAAGTCGGTATATAAAAGCCTTTAATAAATAAATAAATAAATTGGGATAACACTGTAAACATTTGAGTAAAATGGAAAGAACCACTGGCGAATCAGCCTTGGTTCGCATCACCTCAAGGCTTTCCTCCTTTGACTGCCCCTGTACCCTGCACTTGCGGGCACTTAGTAGCCAGGTTTGCGCTCCCACATGTCGCACACGCATGCCTCAATTTACACTCGGGAAAAAGACAGGTAAGTTTGTTATAGCGCCAACACATATCTGATCCTCTAGATGAGGCCATAATCCCCCCTTCCAATATTCTGCTGCCCCCTTGCCCACGAAAGGAACTACCTTTGCCACTACTAAACCCGCCTCCCTTAGCAGAACCGCTACTAACGCTCCCAGCTCCTAAGCTTTTCTCCTGGTTAACCCCTCTTAAAGTCATCTGTGTTAACCACAGATGTATGTTTTGGGACCCCCAAGACATAAACCTATTACCTGCCATCTTGTCCCAGAATTTTTCTTCATAGTTGAGCCACGCCCAACCTTCATAATCCTTGAACGCCCCTAGTATGCTGTCCGCATAAGACAGCAGCGGGCCATACTGAGTGGAATCAAAATGCCCAACTACCCTGGCCAATCTCAAAATTCCCCTCATCTAATTAACCACATTTTTGGATATTTTAGGACCCATCCCCTTTCTTTTTCCCTTCTTTTTCACCTTTTTACTTTCCTTCTTTCCTCCCTGTCTCCCTTCTAATAATTTGAAAATATCTACATTATTTCTTTTATGTATCCTCCTCACCAATTGCCTAGGTACCTCTTCTCACAACTCCATTAATGACGTTAAAGCAGGATGCCCCATGTCCTGCCTGGGCCCTTCTTCCAAAACTGATCTCTTGAAGGGACCCCACTCACTGGAGCTCAATGAAGATGAAGAACTAGAAGAAGAACTAGAACTGGGGCTTCTGTGTTTCCGCTTCCTAGTCCTATCCTTTTGTGTCCCATCTCCACCTTGATTACCTGACCTAATTCTGCTGCGCTGCCATCCGGCACATCAGCGTGCTGCCAGTCCTTCTCCCATCTGCTGTCGCCATGCTCTGCAGGTCCCATCAAGAAAGCTGCTTCCCTCCTCACCTCCTGTCTCGAAGTACCGGGGAATACCTCTTCCGCGGGATCTGTGGAAGGGAAAACATTCCTACTCTCTCTCCCCCCCGGCCGCTAGCCACCTGCCCATTCCTGCTTGTTCCTACCCTTGTTTTCCATGGCTGCTGCCCTCTGGCTTCTACCCTGACCCGAATTGCCTCTATGCAGCTCTCAGGTTGGCTGGAAAACTCTGTCTCCCAACCCTGCACTGACCTCCCGAGGCCAGCCCCCTATGCCTACCCTGCTCGCATGCATTTCCCTGCCCCTTGCAGTTCCACTTCTACCATATCCAGCCTCCACAAAGTGCCCCAAAATATCAGCTATGAAAGCTGCCTGTGACAAGCCGCCCCTAGCTCCTGTATCCCCTCCGAAGGCATAGCTACATCCTGGTCCAATCTCACTGCTATCCCTACCAAGGTTGCCGCGCTGTGACCTGTTAACAAGGTTCTCCTAACCCCTCCCCTATGAATTGGCTCCCCAGGAGCCCTCCGGGAGTAATGGGGGGGGGGGGGGGGCACCGTGCCCTCTTGCTTCAGACCTCGGCCTTCTGCAGCACCTCTTCTCCCTTCCTTACCAAAGAGGTGCTTTTTCCTCCCCTCTGCCTGCCTGCCTCTGCCCTTCACTGCGCCAGAACTGCACTGTCCCACCGGGAGTAGGCGGGGTGGGACCGGGTCCACGTGAGCCAGAACGGCAGGAAAAACCTCGGGGAAAAAGGCCCCAGAAATTTCGCCCCTCCCCCGCCCCTCCCCAAACCCCAGGAAGCCTGCCCCCAGGAAATCGCCGCAAGAGGCATCGAAAGATATTTCGGCTGGGGTGCCAGCAGTACGAATAAAAGGAGGGGAAGCCACCCGGAGGGGAGGGGGCGTACCCAGACGCACCTCCTCAGACTTCGGGCCGCTCTCACCCGAGTCTGAAGCGCCCTCCAGGCCCTGATCCACTGGGAAAAAAACCACAGGGGGGGGGAAGCTCACGCACAACGGGAACCATCCGACCGGGCAAGGGCGGAGACCTACCCTGGGGATCAGAATCCCTTGCTGCAGCCAGAGGATCCAGCGCCACCCGTGCACCTCGCGTCGTTGCCTCCGCCAGCCATTGGGCCGCTCTCTCTATGCCCCTCTTCATGTTAAGGTAACCAGCCTGAACCACGAAAAAACCGCCCGGCAAACTGAACCTACGCCCGAGTCAGCACAGCAACGGCGCAAAAAGCAAGCTCTGCCCTTTGCCTCGCTGACTGAGGCACCTAAGAAAAAGGCGCCTGAAACTGTTTCCCCTGAGTAACCAATGGCAAGGCAGCATTTCAAAGTGCTGCTGTTACCATGGGTTACCTCCCTCTCCCCAACCACTAGCCTCACAGCTCCCTGTGCTTGCACCATGTTATACTCAGCAGCGCGGAACAGGTCCACGCTGCTTCTCCATATGTTGGTAACAGTAAAGCACTGTCCTGTTTCTTTTTTACCATTTTCATGAGTAGCTTGCCCCCTCCCACAAAGAAGAGAAATGGTGCAGATCCCCCTTTCCCTCTCTTCCCCCCTTCCCTCTCTTCCTCCCTTCCCTCCAACCCTCCTTATCTGCCCCAGTACATTCTTTTCTTCTTGGTGGGAGCAAGTTACCCTCTGTCTTGCTCCCAGCACCTCCAGCACTGGTCTAAGATAGGCAGTGCTAAGCTTACAATTCCAGCACTGCCTGTAGCTCAGCGTCTCTTATAGATAGAGGCATAACTGAAGTGTAAGGTTAATGTAAGCTTACACTAACTTTTGAGTTATCCATCTAATTGTCTTTTGGATATGGACCTCATTGTTTCATGTGGGTATATTTAAAAAATTGAGAGCAAATGTAAGCATATATGTTCTTTGTACGTACCGGATCAGTCCAGACTCCTGGGTTTTGCCTCCGCATCAGCAGGTAGAGACAGAGCAAGACTTGACAGGCTCTGCCATATATACCAGGGTGCCACCCACAGTCTGCCAGTATTTCTCTGTCTCCAGCAGCTGGTCCGGGTGCAGATCCCACAGCCTGAAAATATTAAAACAAAAGGTTTAGGGAGGATAGTTAGTTAGGGGATTGTTGTTCCTGTTTGCTTTCCTTCCTTTATTCAAGATCATTGAAAAAAAAAAGGGGGGGGAAACAGTTTTGGAAACGAAAGGTCCTTGGTTTCCAGGGGGTTTGTGAGGTCCTGAGGGGACCATCCCCCCTTGTAGAGCAGGTTACTGGGGCAAGGGTTCGAGGGCCCCGCTTCACCAAGTCCAGCAGGGGTGATACCGGGGAGCCCGGCTCACTCACCCCCGCCGGACCGATTCAGCACTCATCGAGGGACAGCTCCGGAGGTACAAAAAAAAAAAAAGCCGTGTTATTTGTTTCAGATTCTCCGGCCTTACCGCAGCTGCGTTTTTCTTTCTCCCCTGCCTCCCTCTCCTTCCCACGCAGTTGTTTTTTTCTTAATTTCGCGATCGCGATCGGGAAGCGTCCCCCATTCTTGCCCAGGCCGTCCTCTCGAAGCGCGGGAAAACCCGCCATTTTGCCGGTGGCCTGTTCTGATATGCTGATCGTAGAGGGGGCCCAGAATTCCCCTCCCCCTCTCTCCCCTCAACATCCGGTTTCGCGGCCGGAGTTCCCAGTCGCGGCAGCAGGGGGAGAAAGGGTCCTGATGCGGATTTGACAGATACAGAGGATTCAGCTTCCTCTTTCTCCTCGGAGTTTATACTCGCTATGCATAGGGCCTTTAAGGCCCGCAAGGCCGGTAAGTGACGGTCTCCCCATCAGGGGTCCCCAGGGGTCCCACCTGCGGCGGGGGAGCCTAGACCAGGTACGGGCGAGAAGGAGGGAGCCTCCAAAGCCAAGCGGGTCCTTCGTGCCCTTCCCCCCAGGGAGGACACGGAGTCCTTCGATGACTCGGGGGACCCAGAGGATCATGGGGTCCCCTCACCGCCCCCGAGGGGGGCAGAGGGAGATGGAACGCCTGTGCAGGGGTCAGCGTGGCAAAGCCAGACATCCGAGGGGGATGACCCGAGGGTGATACGCCTCTTCAGAAGGGAGGAGTTGCCCCCCCTTATTCCCGCCATCTTGGGGGAATTAGAGATTGATACCCCGCCGGCAGAGTCGAGACTGGGCTCAATGGATCCAGTGTTACTGGGTTTGAGTGGTCCTCCTACCACTTTCCCCTTTCACTTCTCATCGACGGACCTTCTCTTTCATGAATGGGATACCCCAGACCTTGGACTGAAGGTTACCAAGGCCATGGATAAGCTCTATCTCTTGCCAGAGGAGGCTCTGGAAGTGTTGCGGGTTCCGAAAGTGAACGCGGCGGTGTCAGCAGTGACAAAGAGGACGACAATTCTGGTCACGGGCACCACGGCATTGAGGGACTTACAGGATCGCAAGTTGGAAATCCAATTGAAGAAGATTTTCGAGGTTTCCGCTCTGGGGGCCCGAGCAGCAATCTGTAGTAACTTTGCCTTACGGGCAGGACTGCGTTGGGTGCAGCAACTGCTCGCCAATGAGGGCCTGTCGGAGGAAGAAGGCAGACAGGCCGGGCGTCTGGAGATGGTAGTCGCATACAGCGCGGATGCACTACACGATCTCCTCAGAACTTCGGCGCCCTCCATGGTGTCAGCCGTCTCAGCTCAGCGCCTCTTGTGGCTACGGAACTGGTCGGCAGACGGTGCCTCCAAGTCTCGCCTGGGCTCTTTACCCTTTAAAGGGAAACTTCTTTTTGGCAAGGAATTGGATGACATGATACAGTTGTTGGGGGAGAACAAAGGATATCGCCTACCGGAGGACAGATCATGGTCCAAGGGGTCATTCTCATCTCGGACTAGATTTCGGAGTAATCGTAAGTCTTGGGCCCCTCTTCCTAGTATACCCCCAACCTCCTTTCATTCGGGGGGAGGTAGACAGCAGTCTCAGCCCTTTCGGGGGCGGTGCTTTGGCAGACCTGCTTCCACCTCTTCCACCCCCAGCGGTAAGTCGGGACAATGATGGCCTGCTGGTCCATCCCTCGGTGCTGAAGGCAGGGGGCAGGCTATCCCTCTTTTATGAGGCTTGGACTGCGATCACGACAGACCAGTGGGTACTTTCGGTGATAAAACATGGCTACATAAGAAACCTTGAGAGAAAACATACTAAAATCATTCAAACACCGATAACCCTAAGAAATAACCAAAAAATTGAGCTAGCCGAAAAAGTAAGGAATCTGGGAGTAATAATGGACCCAGAAATCAACCTGAAGCAACACATATCTATAAAAGTAAGAGAAGGCTACGCAAAACTTATGGTCCTCAGAAGATTGAAACCATTACTCACACCTGCCCACTTCAGAACAGTATTGCAAACACTTATCTTTTCTAGCACTGACTACTGCAACGCACTCTTACTAGGACTCCGAAGCACATCGATAAGACCACTCCAGATACTTCAAAATACTGCAGCCAGAATACTAACGGGAAAAAAGAGGAGGGACCATATAACCGAAACTCTAGCAGACTTACATTGGTTACCCATCGAATACAGGATAAAATACAAAGCCTTATGCACCATACACAAACTAATCTACCTTATAAATGGGCTCTGACCGACGGCCCGCAAATGCGCAGTAGAGAGCAGCTCTACCGCGCATGTGCGGGCCAGCACGTTGGTCAGAGCCGTGCATGCCCGAAACAAAAAACATGGCGGTGGGGCCGCAGGAGCGGCGGCGGCCGCGAAGCAGGAGCGGGAGGAGGAGCAGAGGCGCCGCGCGCGAGTGACACCCCCCCCCCCCCGAGATCTGCCGGCAGGAGAAGCAGCGCCGCGCGTGCGAGTGACACCCCCCCCCCGAGATCTGCCGGCAGGAGTGGCAGGAGAAGCAGCGCCGCGCACGCGAGTGACACCCCCCCCCCTGAGATCTGCCGGCAGGAGAAGCAGCGCCGTGCGCGCGCGGGAGTGACACCCCACCCCCCCCCCCCCGAGATCTGCCGGCAGGAGCGGGAGGAGAAGGTGGTGAGAGGGAAGGTGAGAGAGAGAGAGAGAGGGAGGGAGGTGACAGAGGGAGGTGAGAGAGAGAGAGGGAGGTGACAGAGGGAGGTGAGAGAGAGGGAGGTGAGAGAGAGAGAGGGAGGTGACAGAGGGAGGTGACAGTGGGAGGTGAGAGGGCGGGAGGGAGGTGAGAGGAGGGGGGTGAGGGGGGGGGGTGAGAGTGAAGGAGGAGGGAGAATGAGGGGGAGGGAGTGGGAAGGAAACGGACCGAGCCCGTTGTTACGGGCTTAACGGCTAGTATATGATAAAGAAGCAGACTGGCTAAACACAGCCTTACGAGTACACGTTCCACAAAGAAACCTCCGCTCAGCAAACAAAGCACTACTAACAATCCCTTCAGTAAAGTCAGCAAAATTAACCCAAGTGAGAGAAAGAGCTTTATCATTGGCTGGGCCCGTACTATGGAACATTATGCCCCCTGAACTCAGATTACAGAATAATCTCAAAACTTTTAAGAAAAATCTAAAAACATGGCTCTTTAAAAAAGCCTTCACTAAAGAGTGTGGAGGGTAGAGAATGAAAGTACAGGGTAATGCAGATGAGAATGAATTTACTCAATCCTACATTTAAGAAGTAATATTTCAAAGCGATAGTAACTCAATAATACACCTGGACATGACCAACATTACTCAAATAATGATTTTATTTATGAAATTGTAACCGAACTTTATTGGCACCTGTTAGAATGTATGATATCCTACATTTACTTACCTTAGTCTATGTGCCTATTTGTAAATCGTTGCGATGGTATATAACTTAGCGACGGTATAGAAAAGTTTTTAAATAAATAAATAAATAAACATAAGAACATAAGAAAATGCCATACTGGGTCAGACCAAGGGTCCATCAAGCCCAGCATCCTGTTTCCAACAGTGGCCAATCCAGGCCATAAGAACCTGGCAAGTACCCAAAAACTAAGTCTATTCCATGTTACCATTGCTAATGGCAGTGGCTATTCTCCAAGTGAACTTAATAACAGGTAATGGACTTCTCCTCCAATAACTTATCCAATCCTTTTTTAAACACAGAATACTAACTGCACTAACCACATCTTCTGGCAACAAATTCCAGAGTTTAATTGTGCATTGAGTAAAAAAGAACTTTCTCTGATTAGTTTTAAATGTGCCCCATGCTCACTTCATGGAGTGCCCCCTAGTCTTTCTATTATCCGAAAGAGTAAATAACCGATTCACATCTACCCGTTCTAGACCTCTCATAATTTTAAACATCTCTATCATATCCCCCCTCAGCCATCTCTTCTCCAAGCTGAAAAGTCCTAACCTCTTTAGTCTTTCCTCATAGGGGAGCTGTTCCATTCCCCTTATCATTTTGGTAGCCCTTCTCTGTACCTTTTCCATCGCAATTATATCTTTTTTGAGATGCGGCGGCCGATCCAGTGGGCTGTGTTGAAGACAATAGGAATCGGATGATGAAAACAAGCCCTTTATTAAAACGCCCGACTCTGGCCGAGTTTCGCTCTTTTGCACAGAGCTGCCTCAGGGGCAATTAAAAATGGACATACAAATAATTAAAAACAGAATAAATGACATATATATAAATAAATATATAAATACATTCACTCAAAATGTGTGTCATAAAATAATCATATTTCAAAAACATAAAAAAACAAAATAACTACATATATAGGTGTATAAACTTATGGATGCAATAAATTAAAGGACAACATATATGTATGGAAAACATACAACTGGTACAAAAATAGTTTCAGAATGAAGTATGTTACAGGTGAAGTTATGCAAAGAGATTGGAGGGGATGACTATGTGTCATGAAAGAGTTAAAAATATATAAATCATGGAGTCAATACTGGTTCTAAGCCGAATTATTAGGAAAAATTGTGAAATCTTAATAGTTTTAATCACATTAAGCATATGCTTACTTCATTCAACCAGGACTTGAATTGGTCAGTGTAGAAGATATCGCATTGATTTTCCTATATCAAACAAAAACAAACAAGTGAAGTAAATGAAAAAATCAAGGCTCAAAGATGAAAAATGAAAAATGAAAAATAAATAATAAATAATAAAAAATGAAAACTATTGAAAAATATGAGAAAAGAAAAAATGAAAAAAATGATAACAACTAATGTGTGTAGAAAACTTTTAAGGGTCTACCTACAGCGTAGATGAGTTCGCATCAAATCAAATGAGCTTTCTCTTATCCACATAGCATTGCCATGTGATACCAGCATTGAAGTCAATAGCGTTCAATAGATTGCAACTGTAATGGACAAAAGAAGCATAGCTCTCTGCTTCAACGGCAGGGGAGAAGAAAACTGATACTTCACGCATATCCAGCATAGCTCTCTGCTTCAACGGCAGGGGAGAAGAAAAACTGATACTTCACGCATATCCAGCATAGCTCTCTGCTTCAACGGCAGGGGAGAAGAAAAACAGATACTTCACGCATATCCAGCATAGCTCCCTGCTTCAACGGCAGGGGAGAAGTAAAACAACCAATAAGGGCTGAATAACATAGTCTGGGTAAAACAAATAAGCATGGGTGTAGCTTGCTTATTGCGGCGGTTACTACCCCTACTACCCCTAACTAATCAAGCTTGATATTTCACTCGGATGCAGCTCCATCACTGCTCTCTACATTAATGGTGGGGGTGGAAGGGAAATAGAACCAAAGAGCTAAGAGAAACAGATAAGTATGAGAAAAAAATGTGTGAAGCTTGCTGGGCAGACTGGATGGGCCGTTTGGTCTTCTTCTGTCGTCATTTCTATGTTTCTATGTTTCTATGTGATATTATTTGCACATGGACGGCGCGCATTATCTGTTTGATGTCGGTGTCAGATATCTCAATGAACAATGTACAACTTTATAAGCCAATATATATTGATTTTCAACTATAAAATTGTTGCTCATGAGCTAGACCTAGTCATGTTTATTGACATATTCGAGATGTCCGAAAAACCAAATGGCAAAAAAAGTACAATGTGTATTAAGCAAAAAAATATATTAATTAACAGCAAAAGAAGTGCAAAGCATATTAAACAAAAAAATTAGTATTGATAAAATATGATTATTTGCAGAAACAGCTTGGTAATACGTAATGTAGTTTTATCACTGGCACGTTATTGATACAATATAAAGGTGCCGGCAAAAAGAATGAATAAAAGTGTAAAAAAATGTAAAAATGTAATAATCCAAAGATTCACCACTGAAATCGCCAACGGTATTAATAATCAAACGATTCACCACTGAAATCGCCAACGATACTAATACTCACTAATGATCTATCGTGTACCTCAGTAACTTCTAGGTCTGAAATATTGTGACAACTTCAATGGTAATTCATTTATATAAGGATAAAATTGTTCAATATCTGACCATAAAATCGTGTAACAGGAAAAGGAAATAAATATATTAGGAATTCATACTGTAAATTATGTCACAAAGCCGGCTTATTTCAATTAGATAACGTGCCAACATTAAAGTATGGATAATGTCACTGAATGAATGAACATTTCAAGCTATTCTTCATTAACCGTGGTTGCGGGTAATGCTCAATTTTCTGACTGCTAAATCTGCCATCAATTCAGGTACTTACAGAATTCTATTCTCTAAGATCTAATAAGTCTAGCTGACATCAGTAACTTTTATGTGTACAAACGATGTGACGATTAACAAAAAGCTGTTGAAAAGAAGAAGATACTTACATCCAAATAAATGAGCAGTCTTTCAGCTAGTCAAAAACAAAAACGCCGCCGATGGCGGTATTTATAGAGACTCTCGCGATACTCGAGAAGATTTTGCGTGCCAAAAATCAAAAAACAAAACACTCTTTAGCAATGGATTTGGTCAATGATGCAAAATCATAATGTATACTGCATTGTCAATACAAAAATTATACGATAATAGATAAAAGATCATAAGAAATATATATAATAAAACTGAATAACTTAACTACTGTAAATGAAACACTGTTAGTAGCCCTTTAAAAAGTTCTAATTGAATTACAATGTGTGATATGACACAACTAAAATCAAAAAAACATGTGCCTAAAAAATAATGTATATGAAAGAAAATATAAAATTATCATGTATGTGGAAAATATTAAATATAATATAAAATTGATGTAATCACCAAAGTATGATGACAGCTCGGGGAAATGACATAGTGTAAAAACAAAACTGTAAACAATTGTGCCAAAAATCAAAAAATGAAAAAATGTGAAAAAAATAATAAAAAATGGAATAAAAATGTAAAAGATGTTAAACTTGACCATATTGACTCCTATAGTGAACATTAAAAACAGATAAAAAAACTGACACAAAGTGATTTACAAATACACTCCCAAATCTAATTCAATGTTGAGACAATTGGTGTCATGGTATTAAACTCATAGATGAATTTTTGTTCATTTCTAAGGAGTGCATTGTTAAAATCACCACCCCTCCAATTGGCACTCATTTTTTGTATCACACAAAACCTGAAATCTGTGAATTTATGACCGGTGTCGATGCAGTGTGCAATCATAGGTTTGCCCTCTTTTAGTCTGTTGATTGCACTTTTGTGTTCTATGATCCTGCGGTTGAACTGTCTGATGGTTTTGCCTATATACCATTTGTTGCAAGGACATATGGCCACATATATAACGCCTGAGCTTTTGCAATTGGTTGAGTGATTGAGCTTAAACATTCTGGGGTAGATTTTCAGAGCCCTGCTCGCCTAAATCCGCCCAAAACCGGGCGGATTTAGGCGAGCAGGGCCCTGCGCGCCGGGAAGCCTATTTTACATAGGCCTCCCGGCGCGCGCAGAGCCCCGGGACTCGCGTAAGTCCCGGGGTTCTCGGAGGGGGGCGTGTCGGGGGCGTGTCGGGGGGCGGGCCCGGTCGCCGCGGCGTTCCGGGGGCGTGTCGGCAGCGTTTTGGGGGCGGGTACGGGGCGTGGCTACGGCCCGGGGGCGTGGCCGCGCCCTCCGTACCCGCCCCCAGGTCGCGGCCCGGCGCGCAGCAGGCCCGCTGGCGCACGGGGATTTACGTCTCCCTCCGGGAGGCGTAAATCCCCCGACAAAGGTAAGGGGGGGTGTAGACAGGGCCGGGCGGGTGGGTTAGGTAGGGGAAGGGAGGGGAAGGTGAGGGGAGGGCAAAGGAAAGTTCCCTCCAAGGCCGCTCCGATTTCGGAGCGGCCTTGGAGGGAACGGGGGGAGGCAGCGCGGCTCGGCGCGCGCAGGCTATACAAAATCGATAGCCTTGCGCGCGCCGATCCAGGATTTTAGTAGATACGCGCGACTACGCGCGTATCTACTAAAATCCAGCGTACTTTTGTTTGCGCCTGGAGCGCAAACAAAAGTAGGCTGTTCGCGCTCGTCTGAAAATCTACCCCTCTGTGTTCGGAATTTTCAAACTCTGTGTTCTGAGATTCACAGTGCAAACACTGCAGTCACTGCACGGGCTATGCCCTGCTGCTTTCTTGATCTCGGTCTGTGGAATAGGTAATACTGAAGGTGCTAAGAATTCTTTCAAATTTTTCTCACGTTTATTTGCCACCATTATTTGTCTATCTTGAAAAACGGGGAGAACTTGTAATATGTGCCAATGTTTTCTGATAACTTGTGTGATACTATGTGACAAGCCAGTGAAAGTAAGTGGACATATTACCTTGTCATTTTTTAATTTTGTTTCACGCCTACTCCGAGTTTGTAATAAGGCAGTGCGCTGCTGTTGATCTGCTCTCGCAAAGCATTCATTTACACAGTTTTCAGGATAACCTCTTTCCAAAAACCGTTGTTTCATCTGCTCTGATCTCATCCTGAATGTTGGAGTATCCGTGCATAATGTTTCAACAGTAAGAATTGGCTCTAAGGCAGATTACGTATGAGTGGCTTATTGTGACAACTCTCCTATGATAAAAATTTGTTTCTGTCAGTGGGTTTATGGTAAATGTCTGTTTCAAAACCTATATGGGTTTTTTTTGATAAGTATGTCAAGAAAAGGTATCTCCTTTGAATTGTATTGAATGGTTTATGCACGGATACTACAACATTCAGGATGAGATCAGAGCAGATGAAACAACGAGATTTTTGGAGGAAGATAAAAGGTTTAACTGTGTCAAGCCAGCAAGAAGTCAACGGTAATATTTCCTTTTTTCTTATATAAAGTTTGGCTTCTTTAAAGTGTGGCTGTAGTCCTTCCTCTTTGTAATGCCGCACACAAAGAGGAAGGCTAAGCTGCGAGACATGTCCTCAACACCAAATGCATTAGATAAACAGCCAACTATCGCTGACTGCTTTGCAAAAGCTCCCACAATAACTCCAGGAAGTGAGGTCGCAGAGGGGAAGGTCCAGGAGCAGGGGATCTCCCCTCAGACCATTGAAACATCCTTGACCCCTGGAGCACCAGCAACACCAGAGCCACCTACCGGAAAGAGAGAGGGGACATCCCTCTCAGAGGATCCCAAACTGAGAATAGACTTTTCATCATTTTCCGACCAGAGAGGAGTTATATCCTCGGAGAGCCCTTGCCAAGGCTCCAGGGAACAAAATGGGGTGTTCTCTTCTCATTTTGATGTGACCGGGAAGGCTCCAATGGAGGGAGGAAGTGGAGTTTATCAAGTGAAATCTTTAATAGATATGCCTCTAATAACTAGAGATGTGAATTGTGTGATCGATCATCTTAACGATCGATTTCGGCTGGGGGGGGGGGAGGGAATCGGATCGTCGCAGTTTTGTTTTTTTTAATATCGTGTAAATTGTAAATCGGGGGAGGGCGGGAAAACCGGCACACTAAAACAACCCTAAAACCCACCCCAACCCTTTAAAATAAATCCCCCACCTTCCTGAACCCCCCCAAAATGTCTTAAATTACCTGGGGTCTAGTGGGGGGGGTCCCGGTGTGATCTTCCACTCTCGGGCACACTAAAACAACCCTAAAACCCACCCCAACCCTTTAAAATAAATCCCCCACCCTCCCGAACCCCCCCAAAATGGCGCCGGCCGTATGGCCATATTGCCGTACTGCAAAATGGCGCCGGCCGTATGGCCTGTAACAGGTGTTCTCTCAGGACAGCAGGATGTTAGTTCTCACGAAACCCACCTGCCACCCCGCGGAATTGAGTACGCTTGCGATTTATTATGTTATTTTTCGCATGCTCTTTTTGCTATACATAAGACTGAAGAGAGACCCCTGCTGGATGCAGGGTTAATGCCATGCTGGGCATGCCCAGTAGGTGCCAGTCAAAATTCTAGAAACTTTGACAAAAGTATTCCGTGATTGGCTCCATCTTGATGATCTTGATGATCTTGATGATCTTGATGATGACATCTTGATGATGTCACCCATATGTGAAGACTAACATCCTGCTATCCTGCTATCCTGTGAGAACACCTGTTACAGGTAAGCAACTCTGCTCTTCTCCAATCTTTACTCAGGCAATATTGATCCTTTAAAATGAACCACATCCCAAATCTTAACCAAATGGCAGAGTTTGCCACTATCCCTGTTTGGGAAAGTCCAGCTCTCCCCAAATGGCTCTATACACTCCAAATGGTACTACTCTGGCTTTCTAATAAAGATTGCAAGGAAGTAGGGAAACTGATTAGAAGATTCCTTTGGAAAGGCAAAAAAGCCAGGATATCTTTACAAGTCCTTAGGCAGCCATTCTCAATGGTGGGAATACACTGTCTCAATCTGCACCTCTATAACTTAGCCTGCATGCTATGATTCTTATGTGATTGGATATTCAGCACATCATTCTTTACTCCCAACCAGTTACTTCTCAAATAGCTAGATCTCTCCCACCCCCCCCCCCCCCCTTAACTATCTCCTACAAGCACCTGACTTAACCCTACCACACTACCTTATAGCACAGGTGCTTATTTCCTCGGGCCGCAGAGCTTGGCTCTATTTGTGTCAAACTCTCAAACTCCCATCTCGCTTAACACCTCAGTTGAGTACATGTGATAATGATCTTTTCCCCCCGCCCAAAGGAGCTTCCTGTTCCATTCATGATGAGAACGAGGTTTAACTTTCATTTTCCAACTTTTCTCTCAACCCTTAGGTCATTGTATAGCTTTTCAGAGTTACAAAAACAATATCAACTACCTGCTTCAGATTTTTATGCATACTTACAATTGTGACATTTCATTCATTCCCATAAAGAAGCTTTCATATGTACTCCCCAAACCATACTTCTACAGCACATTTTTCTCAAGAACAAAAAAACATACCCCATTCATAGCTTGGTTCTCAAAGGTACTATAGGAATCCCTAGTTTCGGTAGACCTACAACAGCTTTTTGCATGGTGGCAGAAATGGTTGGATTTCCCCCTCATGTTTCAGGAATTTTCTCATTGCTTTATGGATATCCCTCTATTGTCAGAAAATGTGCTTTATTGCGAGTTACAATTTACATTTTTACGACAATTCTATCTTCCCCCATTTATAGCTTTTCTGGCAAAACTGACTGATTCCCCAAACTGCCCAAAATGTATCCAACATAATAGCTCTTTCTTCCACACATTCTGGTCATGCCCGGTGTTTCAGACCTGTTGGAGACAAGTTAGCCACACATGTAGCCAAATTCTCAATATATGATTACCTATGTATCCTGCACTTTGGCTTTTTGGAATTACACACCATGCTCCAGCTGTAGAGGACTCCCCAGATCTACTATTTATACAAAAGTGGGCCTAATCGGGAAAAAATTCATTCTTGCCACTTGGGTGGGTACATCCAACCCCGAGCAAGACCACTGGTTTAGATTACTAGTAAAACTGTACACCTTTAAGTTTTCCTCCGCCAAGCTTTCCACCCATAAGTGCTATAATGATATGCAGGCTCAGTGGGACAAATTTCACTCCTTTTTATCACCCAAAACTAGCTAAATAGACCCACTCTTCCTTAGCAAAGAAATGACTGACGAGTGACTTGAAGAGTTCTAAGAGATCAAAGATAAAAAGTCACGATATAAGGTAACCTTGCAGTGATGAGCCCACATCCTCGATTCCCATTGGAAAATTAGCCCAGATGCTGCATATCATCTACCATCTGCCTAAGTCTCTAGCCTATTGTTGAATCAGTTTGGAAGACCCCCTCGCTGATCATCTGTCTACCTACACCTTCTCACATGCTTCCATATGTTCTTTTTCTCTACTACACACATACTCCTTAAAAAGGTAACACCTGGGGAGGGGGGGCAGGGAGGGAAGGTTGGGGATGGAAAGGGGAGGGCTATTGGTTTTGGACTATTGGATTTAGGTGAGAATGGGGTTAGAGGAGTTAAAAGGTTTTTCGATAATCGTTCATTGGAACAGACAGTTGATAACCACAATTATAGCATTTTCTTTAATTGCTGATGTACAACATGTTGGAAGCCTATTGCTTATTGATAAATGAGTATGATCTATTGTTGCTTGTTTTCTGTTTAATCCTACATGTGGATTTGACTCCTCTGTTCTGTTATATATTGGAAAATTAATAAATACAAGTTACAAAAAAAAACCATTCAAATAACAGTAATTTCATGTTTTAGAGGGAAAATTAAAGGCGCATCAGTAGCCGCCTATAAAGTTGTGACGCGCTTCCTGCCTGGAGTTAAGGATTTGAAACCACCACTAAGATCAATAATTCCTCAGTGGAATTTTTATTTAATTCTGCTCACATTAGCCAGAGCACCATTTGAGGCTTTGAATGAAATGTCAATTAAGGATTTGAAGTTTAAAGAGTGTGGGATCCATATTCAGTAGAATGATTAATGGACAAGTTATCCAGGCAAGTTTAGCTAGATAACTTGTCCTGGATAGTCAGTAGAATAAACGTCCTGCTGAACATTACTGTTTAAATTTCTGGCCTTGTGTGACTGGATAACTTTACAAATAACTGGCTATATTAAAAAGAATGTCTGTTAGCCTAGCAATTATCCATCTGCATAGCCTAGACGTAGTTGCCAGGCAATACAGACGCAGACGCACTGGGCCCAGATCATGGTAGGACACTGCAATGATCCGGGTCACAAGTAATCTTCACTTGCAAGTACAAGGGGGTGGAAGGGATAAGGTTGGGGTGAGGGGGGACTGACACTGAAAAGAAGCTTATTTAAAAAGAAAAACAGGAACTGAGGGGGTGGGGAAGGGGATGAGGCATGACCCCCAGCCCTAGTGTTTTTCTATTTGAGATGCTGCTGATTTGAGGAGTGGGAGGACATGCTCAGCCTCATAGGGCTGAGCCTTTGAGGCTGAAATACAAGGGGGGATGGGTCTGGTTACGGCCTGTAGGCCCAAATCTTATTTTACCACACTACTTAACTGGTTATATTCTTTTCAATATAGCCAGTTATATATAAAAATATTTATTTATATTCCAATTTTCAGCATTTCAAAGCAGTTACATTCAGCTACTGTAGCTATTTCTCTGTCCCCAGAAGGTTTATATTCTAAGTTTGTATCTGAGGCAACAGAGAGTAAAGTGACTTGCCCAAGGTCACAAGGAATAACAATGGGATTTGAACGCTGGTCTCCCTGAATTTAGGGCCTGCTGCTTTAACGACTAAGCTACTCCTTTACAAGGATGGATAGCTTTAGATTTTCTCTGAAGCAGGTCAAAGTTATCCAGCTAACCTAGTTAGATATACATGATATAGCTGGGTATTTTAGCCCCTCCCCAGAATGCCCCTGGAACATCCCTTTTTTAACTGGCTAAATTATAGCCAGATAACTACTTTTCCGGCTATAATTTAGCTGGATAATGACTGAATATGCCACATTTTTAATTTAGATGGATACATTTTGAGTTATCCATCTAAATGGCTTTTGAATATCTACCCCTTTATTCCTAGTATCAATTACTTCTGCAAAGTGAATATCAGAATTAGCTGATTTATCTTGCAAGGATCCTTTCAAGTTCACAAATGAGTCAGTGTTAATTAGTCCAATGCATTCTTTTTTTTCCAAATGTTGTATCAGCGTTTCATATTTGTTATAGTTAGTGAGGTTTGGGTGGACCCTTGGACACTGTGGCAGCTGACCACGCCCATGGGGGGAAGTCCCGTGAGAGGCCACAGGTCAGGCTCAGCTCTGGACACACAAACACAGTGAGTTCTTTATTTAGACAGTTTGAGAAGCCATAGAGGTGTCAGTAGTGAGTAGAAGATGTAGTCCGGCTGGGCTAGTATTCTCCAGGGTGCTGGAACAGCGGTTCCTCCGGTAGCAGTGCTCTAGTGGAGAGAACTGAGAAAATTAGTACAATAGAACATTCACAGAGTCGCAAATATGGAGAAGCCCCGAGATAAGGAGAGCTGGCCCTCGAGGAGTGAATACCAGATCCCTGGAGGTAGAGAAACTTGTTGGCAAAGTACTCACATAGCAGTTCCACGTAGGAGATGGCACTGGCGCTGGAACGGGGGCAGGCCCTCGAGCGAGTACCTGGTTCCAGGGAGACAGCTCTGAGGAGTGGATGATAGTAGTACTCACTGATGGTGTCTGTAGCAAATTCTTCCAAGTAGAAGAGGAGATAGATGCAGGCAGCGGGTCAGGGAACATGGGTCCTCGAGGAGCGAGTACTGGTTACCTGATAGCGACCTGAAAGAAGCAAAGAGGCCCCCGAGGAGCGGGTACCCTGTTAGTAGAAAGATTCCAATGGAAGTTGGAAGGCAGAGTAGCTGGGTACGGAGAGCAAATCCCATCCGTAAGAACACCCTTGCTAACTCAACGGCTAGCAATAAACTGTAGGCTTAAATATCCGGGCAGCGTGACATCATCACAGGGGGACACCCCTGAGGAACATGCCAATGAGGAAATAAGAATGAGGGCTGCGCGGCGCGCACGCCCTATGGTACCTGAAGAGCATGGTGGGAGGCAGCGCCCAAGCCGGTCCAGGGACGCCGGAAAGGACAGCAGATGGATTACGCAGCAGCCAGGCGTCCATGAAGAGCAGGAGGAGAAACAAAAAAGGACAAGTAGGCGGAGTGAAGCCATCGCAACAGTACCCCCCTTCAAAGGGCAGTCTCCTCTGTGGGTACCAGGTCTTGCTTTCCAAGGATACGAGAGATGAAACTGATGGAGCATCTCTTTTTCAAGGATATTAGCCAGAGTCTCCCAAGAAATTTCTTCGGAGCCAAAACCCTCCCATGAAAGAAGGTATTCCCAAGTCTTGCCTCGTCTTCAGACATCAAGGACGGCTTCAACCTTGAATTCTAGGTCATCTTCTGCATTGATGGGAGATGGTTCCTGAGACTTGGAAGAGAACTCACTGAGAATGAGTGGTTTCAAAAGTGAAACATGGAAAGCGTGGTGGATGTTTACTCCAGGTGGCAGCTTCAGACTGTAAGTGATGTTGCCAAGACGTCGAAGAATTGGAAATGGTCCAACGTAGCGAGGAGCAAATCGAGTGGAGGGTAACTTCAGTTTAAGGTGCTTAGTGGATAGCCAGACTTTGTCACCAGGTTGAAAGACAGGCGCTTTGGAATGGTGAGCGTCATAAAAACTTTTGGCTTGATCACTCGCTTTGACTAGCATTTCTTTCATCTGAGTCCATAATTGATGGATATCATCAGCAGTGGATTGAGCGCTGGGGACATCACTGAGAGCTTCAGTGGAAGTGGCGGTGATGGTGAACGTCCATATATCACTTCAAAAGGTGTTAATCCAGTGGATGATGCTGGATGAGAATTAATGGTGAATTCAGCTCAGTTATTCTGACAGCAACTCACATAGGCCCGAATGAATTGTTTCAGGGTCCTATTCATCCGTTCTGTTTGGCCATTTGATTGAGGATGATAGGCAGATATATACTCACCCCAGACGGGTCCCCACACCAACCACGAGGCTCCCACGCCGCCGGACCGAGCCCTCCTACTGCTGCGCTCCACCTCCGCCGTCCTGCTGCACAGCCAGTCAGGTGATCTTCAGACAGCCAATCGGGCTGTCCCAGGCAGGACTTTAAATTTCTTCTCCCGCCGGCGCCGTGCTCTCTTGCCTCGCTGACCCGACGGAGTGCAGGCCTGCGCGATCAGCGCCGGAGACCTGCCGGGGTAAGGCCTTAAAACCTAAAACTCACCCCAGACAGGTCCCCACACCGACCACGAGGCTCCCACGCCGCCGGACCGAGCCCTCCTACTGCTGCGCTCCAGCTCCACCATCCTGCCGCACAGCCAGTCAGGTGATCTTCAGACAGCCAATTGGGCTGTCCCAGGCAGGACTTTAAATTTCTTCTCCCGCTGGTGCTGCGCGCCGAGCGTCGCACGCCGAAGGAGCGCGACAAAGGGGCCCGCCCCTTTGTGCGCCCCTTCGTGCAGACCTGAAGAGCATAACCCAGGACTCATTCCACTAAAACTCAATTGCCCTCTTGGCACTTTGACTCCACAATTTTCCAAACTTTTCTCCTAGACCCCTCCCTCCCCTTGTATTCAATTTTGCTCCCTGCACCCGCTGGATCCGAACACAGGTTCTCCTCAGCTCAACACCTGCCCTGGTAAGCCTGCACCCATTCAAGCCTTACATTTTCAAGGCTCTCTGTTGTGCATTCTCTCAACCAAAGCCTTCCTAGACTGAGAGTATTGTGCCTCTGATATTGTGCCTTCTAATATTGTGCCTCTAATATTGTGCCTTCTAATATTGTGCCTCTAATATTGTACCTCTGCTATTGTGCCCTGCTCCCTAAATCCCCCCACAATGACTACCTTTCCCACTCCCAAACTCCGATACAATTTCCACAGACCCTCACCACACCTCCATACTCAAACACACCGTCAACACAACTCCCTCCTCCCCATTATGCTCACTCCTCTCACACAACTACTAGGCATCTCAACCATTGCCATGTTCTTGATCAACACACAATCACTAACCAAAAAAACCCTTATCCTAAACGATCTGCTCCTAGACGAAAAACCTGATATCTGTGCCATCACAGAGACATGGTTGAAGGACATAGACTCCGTTCTTATCAATCAACTACCCAACACCGAATATGACATACATTCCATTCCCAGACCGAAAAAAAGAGGGGGGGGGGGGGGTTACTCCTAGCCGCAAAGAAACACCTTAAACTTAAACAAATCCCAGTATTCCTCCCTGCCAAATACGAAGTGGGTCTTTTCAAATCATCCATCTTACAAATATGCCTTATATACACACCTCCCGGCATTTTAGATTCCGACATCTCCCCTATCATAGAATGCATTGCAGCAAACATCTCCAGAGATATACCCGCCATAGTCCTTGGAGACTTCAACCTCCATATCGACGTATTCCCACTCTCTCACAGCTGTGAAACATTCCTCTCATCTCTTAAGGCGATGGACCTCCATCAAATCATTTCCAGACCTACACACAAAGGTGGACACTCCCTCAACCTCATCTTCATGAACTCCCACCTCTTCCCACAACTCACCACATACACTCCCGTTCCCTGGTCGGACCACTTTCTTATTAAAACCTCATGCACAATCAAAAACATCACCAGCCAACCTAATACAAAAACCACAATACAATACAGAAGAGCCTGTCCTAGAGATGATCTTATTGACACCCTCTCTGACAACCTCAAAAACCTTGACCTCTCAAATCCCCAAACGGCCTTAACCACATGGAACCATGTCACTGAAGACACAGCTAACAAACTCTGCCCTTTAATAACTAAAGAGATCCTGCCTTCCACAAAAACTAAGCAACCCTGGTACACCCCTGAACTAAAACTACAAAAACACAATCTCAGAACTCAAGAAAAAATATGGCACAAAGTCCCATCTGCCAAGCAACTCGCCAAATACAAAACCCTACTACACGACTACAGAACCAACACCCTCAAAGCTAAACGTGACCACTACGCCTCCAAAATTCACTACTTTCAATTCAACCCGAGAGCCCTGTTCTCTCTTATCTCGAACCTCACCAAGACATCCCCTACGACCTCACCATGCGAGGACCCAAAAACCAAATGCAACCTACTCGCCCAATATTTCCACAATAAGATCGCCACTATTGCCTCCCGCTTTCCTCCTATGCCCCCTCCGACCAATTCTACCCCTAAAGTAATTGACTTCAAAATGGACACATTCGAAAACACCTCCCCCTCTGAAATCGCTACTATACTTAAGAAGATGCGCCCCTCCACCCACCCCTATGATTTGATCCCTTCTAAAATGCTCTTGACCATTACTGACAGCATTTCCCAACCGCTAGCAGATATTATCAACACCTCCATTTCCACTGGAGATGTTCCTACACAGCTCAAACTAGCCATAGTCAAACCCATTCTCAAGAAACCGAAACTGGATCCTTCCGACTTGTCCAACTACCGCCCTATCTCCAACCTTCCATTTGTTGCTAAAATCCTTGAAAAAGCTGTCAACACCCAACTCTCAAACTACTTAGACCAACACCAAATACTCTACCCATCACAACACGGCTTTAGAAAGCGTTTCAGCACCGAAACGCTTCTTCTCTCCCTCACTGACGTTGTCATCAAAGGCTTTGACAAAGGTCACACATTCATCCTAGCCTTGTTAGACTTCTCAGCAGCCTTCGATACTATCAACCACTCTATTCTACTCGACAGGCTAGCTGACATAGGCATTGCTGGGACTCCACTTCACTGGTTCAAATCTTACATTAGTGATAGACACTTCAAGGTAAAAATTGAAAACCATGAATCCGAACCAATCGACATCACAAGGGGCGTACCTCAAGGCTCCTCACTATCATCCACCCTCTTTAACATATACCTCATCCCCCTTTGCCAGCTTCTCTCAAATCTCAGTCTCCCACACTTTGTCTACGCAGACGATGTACAGGTCCTAATACCCATAACTGATTCCATCTCCAATGCCCTCACATCCATCAACCAGCTCCTTACCCAACTCAACCTAGCCCTAATAAAACTGAACTCATGATCATCTCACCTCAAGCCATCAATTCCTTACCTACTCTTTCAGCCAATTCACCCCTCCGCACTTTCTCCCAAACCGTAAGAGGTGTCACACTTGATCCCCAATTCAACCTTCAGAAATTTATTTTATTTATTTATTATACCAACATTTGATCTCAATTGAGATATCACACTGGTGATACATTCAGGTACTGTAGGTATTTCCCTATCCCCAGAGGGCTTACAATCTAAGTTTGTACCTGAGGCAATGAAGAGTAAAGTGACTTGCCCAAGGTCACAAGGAGTGACAGCAGGACTTGAACCCTTGTCTCCTGGTTCATAGTCCACTGCTCTAACCACTAGGCTATGCCTCCTCCCTTATCACCTCCACCATCAAAGACTGTTACTACAAACTACACACCCTCAAAAAACTTAAACCCATCCTGCATTTCAATGACTTTAGAACCGCCCTACAAGCCCTTATACTATCCAAAATAGATTACTCAAACGCTTTACTCCTAGGTCTCCCGAAGAACAGCCTTGCCCCCCTTCAGCTACTCCAAAACGCAGCTGCACGCATATTAACTGGCTCCCGTAGAAACGAACACATAACACCAGTTCTTAAACAACTTCACTGGTTTCCCATCACTGCTAGAATTCAGTTTAAAACTCTCACCCTCATACATAAAGCCATCCACAATCCTGACATGCTCTGGTTCTCAGACAGTTTACACATCCGTCTCTCTTACAGACCTACCAGAACACCCTACACAGCAAATATTCACACTCCATCACCCAAACATTTTCACCTTACCACCACCAAACAACGTGCACTATCCCTAGCTGGACCTTCCCTATGGAACTCCATTTCCACCCACCTACGCCTTGAGACGTGCTCCAAAAAATTCAGACAAAATCTCAAGACCTGGCTCTTTACTCGAGCCTACACATGAACCCCCCAACCTGTCACTCCTCTCCCCCCACCAATCCCCTGCCCCTCAAGCACACCACCGATCCCCCCTCCCCTCGCCCCCAAGCATACTACCGCTCTCCCCACCTCCTAACTCCCTTCCCTAATTATTTTTGTAAATAATTCACCTGTATATAATGTTTTCATTGCGTATATCTAACCATTTTATTTCGCTTTTCAATTTGTACAGTATTACCTTTGTTTTCCCCCCCCCTTCCCCTCTTCCCCTCTACCCAGTTCGCCTATCAGTTTCATTGTAAAGCCCAGTTGGCCACTTTATGCTACATGGAAACCAATGTGATGTTTTCCTAACGAATGTCGGTATACAAAAATCGCAAATAAATAAATAAATAAATAAATAAATAAATAAATGTTGAAAATCTTGCACAAAGCCCTCCAGAATTTTGCCATTAACTGTGATCCTCGATCCGAGACTATGTGCTTTGGTAGGCCGTGAAGGCGAAAGATGTGGGTTATGAAGAGCTTCACAAGCTCCAAGGCTGAAGGTAAGCCAGGCAGCGCCACGAATTGGGCCATCTTGCTGAAGTGGTCGACTGTGACCCAAATGGTATTCATACCTCCAGAGAGGGGAAGATCAACTACAAAGTCAATAGTGATATGCGTCCAGGGCTGTTCCGGAGCTAGAAGTGGTTGCAGCAATCCCCACAGTTGGCCAGAAGTAGGTTTGTGCTTGGCCCAGTTGGCACAAGATGCTACATAGGAGAGAGTATCTTCCTTGATAGTTGGTCACCAATAATACTTCTGGAGCTTCAGCAAGGTACGGCGTTGACCAGGATGGCCAGCCAGCCTGGAATCGTGAGCCCAATAAAGCATTTTCTTCTTAAGGTATTTAGGCACAATGGTTTGACCAGTGGGCACAGTATGAGTAGCCATCAAGATGACTCTCTTCGGGTTGATAATATGCTGAGGTTCTTCTGTAACATCCTCCGAGAGAAAGGAGCGTGACAGGGCATCAGCTCTGGTATTCTTGTCTCCGGGGTGATATTTGAGCATGAAGTCAAAACGGTTAAAAGATAAGGGCCATCTGGCTTGTCGATGGTTAAGACGTTAAGAACATAAAAACATAAGAAATTGCCATGCTGGACAGACCAAGGGTCCATCAAGCCCAGCATCCTGTTTCCAACAGAGGCCAAATCAGGCCACAAGAACCCCGCAATTACCAAAACACTAAGAAGATCCCATGCCACTGATGCAATTAATAGCAGTGGCTATTCACTAAGTAAATTTGATTAATAGCCATTAATGGACTTCTCCTCCAAGAATTTATCCAAACCTTTTTTGAACCCAGCTACACTAACTGCACTAACCACATCCTCTGGCAACAAATTCCAGAGCTTTATTGTGCATTGAGTGAAAAAGAATTTTCTCCGATTAGTCTTAAATGTGCTAATTGCTAACTTCATGGAGTGCCCCCAGTCCTTCTATTATCCGAAAGTGTAAATAACCGATTCACATCTACTCGTTCAAGACCTCTCATGATTTTAAAGACCTCTATCATATCCCCCCTCAGCCGTTCTTCTCCAAGCTGAACAGCCTTAACCTCTTCAGCCTTTCCTCATAGGGGAGCTGTTCCATACGCTTTATCATTTTGGTTGACCTTCTTTGTACCTTCTCCATCGCAACTATATCTTTTTTGAGATGCGGTGACCAGAATTGTACACAGTATTCTAAGTGCAGTCTCACCATGGAGCAATACAGAGGCATTATGACATTTTCTGTTCTATTAACCATTCCCTTCCTAATAATTCCTAACATTCTGTTTGCTTTTTTGACTGCTGCAGCACACTGAGCCAACGATTTTAAAGTATTATCCACTATGATGCCTAGATCTTTTTCCTGGGTGGTAGCTCCTAATATGGAACTTAACATCGTATAACTACTGCAAGGGTTATTTTTCCCTATATGCAACACCTTGCACTTGTCCACATTAAATTTCATCTGTCAATTGGATGCCCAGTCTTCCAGTCTTGCAAGGTCCTCCTGTAATGTATCACAATCCGCTTTTGATTTAACTACTCTGAATAATTTTGTATCATCCGCAAATTTAATAACCTCACTCATCGTATTCCTTTCCAGATCATTTATATATATATTGAAAAGCACCGGTCCAAGCACAAATCCATGAGGCACTCCACTGTTTACCCTTTTCCACTGAGAAAATTGACCATTTAATCCTACTCTCTGTTTCCTGTCTTTTAACCAGTTTGTAATCCACAAAAGGATATCGTCTCCTATCCCATGACTTTTTAGTTTTCTCATGAGAAGCCTCTCATAAGGGACTTTGTCAAACGCCTTCTGAAAATCCATGTCTAAATCTACAGATTCACCTTTATCCACATGTTTATTAACCCATTCAAAAAAATGAAGATTTGTTAGGCAAGACTTCCCTTGGGTAAATCCATGTTGACTGTGTTCCATTAAACCATGTCTTTCTATATTCTCTACGATTTTGATCTTGAGAATAGTTTCCACTACTTTACCCGGCACTGAAGTCAGGCTCACTCGTCTATAGTTACCCGGATCGCCCCTGGAGCCTTTTTTAAATATTGGGGTTACATTGGCCACCCTCCAGTCTTCAGGTACAATGGATGATTTTAATGATAGGTTACACATTTTAAGTAATAGATCAGAAATTTCATTTTTCAGTTCCTTCAGAACCCTAGGATGCATACCATCTGGTCCAGGTGATTTGCTACTCTTTAGTTTGTCAATATGGCCTACTACATCTTCCAGGTTCACAGTGATTTCGTTCAGTTCATCTGACTTAACGCCCCTGAAAACCATCTCCGGAACTGGTATCTCCCCAACATCCTCATTAGTAAACACGGAAGCAAATAATTCATTTAGTCTTTCTGCAATGGCCTTATCTTCCCTAAGAGTTCCATTAACCCCTCTGTCATCAAATGATCCAACCGACTCCCTCACAGGTTTCTTGCTTTGGATATATTTAAAAAAAGTTTTTATTATGAGTTTTTGCCTCTATGGCCAACTTCAATTCAAATTCTCTCTTCGCCTGTCTTATCAATGTTTTACACTTAACTTGACAATGCTTATGTTTTATCCTATTTTCTTCAGATGGATCCTTCTTCCAATTTTTGAAGGTTGTTTTTTTGGCTAAAATAACCTCTTTCACCTCATCTTTTAACCATGATGGTAATCGTTTTGCCTTCCTTCCACCTTTCTTAATGTGTAGAATACATAAGGACTGCACCTCTAGGATTGTATTTTTAAACAATATCCATGCCTGTTGAACACTTTTAACCTTTGCAGATGTACCTTTTAGTTTTTTTTCTATTTTCCTCATTTTATCAAAGTTTCCCTTTTGAAAGTTTAGTGTTAGAGCTGCAGATTTACTTATTGTCCTCCTTCTAGTTATTAGTTTCAATTTGATCATGTTATGATAACTGTTGCCAAGTGGCCCCACCACCGTTACCTCTCTCATCAAATGCTGTGTTCCACTAAGAATTAAATCTAATATAGCTCCCTCTCATTTTGGTTCCTGAACCAATTGCTCCATGAAGCAGTCATTTATTACATCCAGGAACTTTATGTCCCTAGCAAGTCCTGATGTTACATTTACCCAGTCAATATTGGGGTAATTGAAATCTCCCATTATTATTGCACTGCCAAATTGGTTAGCTTCCTTGATTTCTGTAAGCATTTCATCATCTGCTGACCATTTTGTCCAGGTGGACGGTAGTATACTCCTATCATTATACTCTTACCCAACACACATGATATTTCTACCCATATAGATTCTACTGAGCATTTATTCTCTTGTATGATCTTTATCCTGTTGGACTCTATACTCTCCCATCTTATTTCTTAGACTTCTGGCATTGGCATACAGACATTTCAAAGTGTGTTTTTGGTTTGTGTTAACAACCTGCTTTTCAGTTGTTAGGGATAATTCAGAAATCATTAGCTTCGGTGATTTTTTACATATAGGCACATGGACTATGTTTTCTTTTAATGGAACCTCTCTGTTGGGATGCCCTAACTCTCCTGTTTCATTAGTATCCTTCAAGGATACATTTCTCCTAACTATGCACTGCTGAGTGACTGTCAGCTTTCCCCCTTGTTCTAGTTTAGTGCCAGCAGCTTGGTTCCACTCTGGTTAAGGTGGAGCCCATCCTTTCGGAAAAGTCTCCCCTTTCCCCAAAAGCTTCCCCAGTTCCTAATAAAGCTGAATCCCTCTTCCCTGTATCATTGTCTCATCCATGCATTGAAACTCTGGAGCTCTGCCTGCCTCTGGGGACCTGCACGTGGAACAGGAAGCATTTCAGAGAATGCCACCCTAGAGGTTCTGGATTTCAGCTTCCTACCTAAAATCCTAAATTTGGCTTCAAGAACCTCTCTCCCACATTTTCCTATGTTGTTGGTGCCCACATGTACCATGTCTATAATCCTGTCTAGGTGGGAAGGTCTGCCACCTTCCCACCAGGCAGGCAAGTTAACAGGCGTTCCTCACACCCATCAGCCACCCTACTATCTACATTTCTAATAATTGAATCACCAACTATGATGGCCGGCCTAACCCTTCCCTCTTGGGCAGTAGCCCGGGGAGACTTGTCCTCAGTGCGAGAGGACAGTACATCACCTGGAGAGCAGGTCCTTGTTACAGGATCATTTCCGGCTACCCCAGGGTGATGTTCTTCTACTGGGAGACCTTTCTGATCGAAGGCAGCACTGGAGCTGCCAGACTGGATTTGGGACTTGGCTACTATGTCCCTGAAGGTCTCATCAATGTACTTCTCTGTCTGCCTCAGCTCCTCTAAGTCTGCTACTCTAGCCTCCAGAGATCGGACTTGTTCCCTGAGAGCCAGGAGTTCTTTCTTTGTACCGAGTGTACACATACAATCTCTCACCGGCGGGTAAAAAATCATACATGTGACACTCAATGCAAAAGACTGGAAAGCCCCCCTCTTGCTGCTGGACTGTAGCCTTCATCTTAGTTTTATTGAGAGATAATCAAATTTGCAGATGACACAAAATTGTTCAGAGTAGTTAAATCACAAGCAGATTGTGATAAATTGCAGGAAGACCTTGTGAGACTGGAAAATTGGGCATCCAAATGGCAGATGAAATTTAATGTGGATAAGTGCAAGGTGATGCATATAGGGAAAAATAACCCATGCTATAATTACACAATGTTGGGTTCCATATTAGGTGCTACAACCCAAGAAAGAGATCTAGGTGTCATAGTGGATAACACATTGAAATCGTCGGTGCAGTGTGCTGCGGCAGTCAAAAAAGCAAACAGAATGTTGGGAATTATTAGAAAAGGAATGATGAATAAAACGGAAAATGTCATAATGCCTCTGTATCACTCCATGGTGAGACCGCACCTTGAATACTGTGTACAATTCTGGTCACCGCATCTCAAAAAAGATATAATTGCGATGGAGAAGGTACAGAGAAGGGCTACCAAAATGATAAGGGGAATGGAACAACTCTCCTATGAGGAAAGACTAAAGAGGTTAGGACTTTTCAGCTTGGAGAAGAGACGACTGAGGGGGGATATGATAGAGGTGTTTAAAATCATGAGAGGTCTAGAACGGGTAGATGTGAATCGGTTATTTACTCTTTCGGATAGTAGAAAGCCTAGGGGGCACTCCATGAAGTTAGCATGGGGCACATTTAAAACTAATCGGAGAAAGTTCTTTTTTACTCAATGCACAATTAAACTCTGGAATTTGTTGCCAGAGAATGTGGTTCGTGCAGTTAGTATAGCTGTGTTTAAAAAAGGATTGGATAAGTTCTTGGAGGAGAAGTCCATTACCTGCTATTAAGTTCACTTAAGAATAGCCACTGCCATTAGCAATGGTTACATGGAATAGACTTAGTTTTTGGGTACTTGCCAGGTTCTTATGGCCTGGATTGGCCACTGTTGGAAACAGGATGCTGGGCTTGATGGACCCTTGGTCTGACCCAGTATGGCATTTTCTTATGTTCTTATGTTCTTATGAGTTCCTAGTTAAGTTTAGAATACTAAGGGAGTTGGAATGAGAGTACTTTAAATTTACAGGTGAATTTACTAATTAATCAGCTAGTGTCCTACAAGGGGATGATTAAACTTTCAATAAGGGCTGGTACAATAGTATGATTTAGATAAGACCCTGATTGATTTTTAATCAGAAAGTGTCTTGTGCCTAAAAATCAAGGGTTGCACATGGCGGAGATACTTTAGATTTTTATGGTCCGTAAGCATGGTAATTTGATGTTGAGCACCTTCAAGCCAAGGCTGCCATTCCTCGAATGCCAACTTAATAGCCAGGAGCTCTTTATCTCCGCGGTCCCTCGTCAGCCTCCCCCCGGCTATTCCCATGATAGAGCGGTGATTCGAGCAGCCCTCAACTCCGGGGAACTTTGGAGCTTGATGGGACCTCGAGGGTGTTGATTTGGAACCGGACGGAGGTGGATGGTGGCAGATTCAGCCAGGGGTTGCAGCTCGCACGGCACGTCCAAGATGGCTACCGGCCCGCTGCAAGGCCCTCTTTCCGCAGCTGTAAGCAGGCGATTCAACGGCGTTTCACTATCGGAGACCCTCAAATGCCTTCCTATTAGCCCTGGGCTCCTGGCTTGCGTTTGACAGGGCAGCGGATGGAAAAGGTATGTGGGGACGGCCGCCTGACTACGATGGTAACTGCCCCCAAGAGGTACTGTAATTGAGTTTGCTTGGGGATAGGAGGCCGGGCCCCTGTGAGTGGCAGCATTGATATAACTTGGGAGCCCTTGCAATATATGTCCACCCCTCTGCTGTTGATATGGAGGAGAGAGGGGCTGCGCTCTTAAGGGTTCCACACCAGTCCCCTGCCTAGCCCTGGTCTGAGGCCCAGCTCCCCAAGGTCACTATCACAGAAGGCAGCAGCAGACTCCGTTTCGGACATGTCTCTTTAAAACCAGCTAGCCAGCTTGGATTTCTCATTTTGGATTTCTCTTTTGTGCAATCCTGACACCTCGTGTTTGCCTCCCTGTTCTGGGGCCCTCTCACTATTTGGGGGTAGGGGCGATGCAGCAGAGATGTGCACGGAAGAGTGTCATCTGCCACTTTAGCCTTCCTGCTGTCAAAATGGCGGAGGCCCCTGTGGGCGCTAAGGTTTTAGACTCGCTGTCTGCGGATGCTCTGCTTCAAATTTCTCTCAGTGTCACAGCGGCGTTAGATCTTCGCCTTACCAAGATACAGGCCTCTATGGAAGACATCAAATCGGCCCTGGAAGGTCAAACTAAAAGACTGGATGAGGCAGAGCACATCCTGTCGGAGCATGGAGACCGGCTGGGTGAGTCGGAGCGCCATGTGGAGGTGCTACAAGCTACCCATCGAGACCTGCTAGCAAAAATTGAAGATTTAGAAGACAGAAGCCAGAGAAATACATCCGTATCATTGGGGTTCCTGAGTCTGTCAAGGACAGTGAATTATCTGAATTTGTGGAGACCTGGCTGCCAGGACAGTTGGGCCTAGAGCTTTCTACGGCCCCGATGATTTGTGAAAGAGTTCACCGAGTTGGAGTGCTGTGTGAAGGAGCTGTGAGACCGGTGCTGGCATGAATCCTGAATTGGACTCACAAAACTCAGATCATGCAGGCTTCTAAGCAACGGGTTGCCATAGAGTACCAGGGCCACAGGATTCTTCTCTTCAATGATTTTTCGGTGACTATGACAGCGCAACAGAAGAATATGTCCCCGGCCTGCACGGAACTACATAAGCGAGGCATCAAATTCGGATTGCTCTATCCAGCCAAGTTGCATGTCTTCCATAATAACAAGGTTCTCTTTTTCACCTCCAGAGATGACGCAGAAAAGTTCATAGCCACCTTGCCTAATGCCGGTGGAGAATGATGGCCTGTCTTTGGTAGGCTGTTCTCATCACTGACTTCAATGATGGAAGTTCATTGCCGGCCCGAATTCTTGCTGCTCAAATTGTTCTCCCACGCTTGCTGGCCGTGGGAATTTATCTCTTGTGTATGTCACCAAGAACTGCTATGATTCAGCCTGTGTTTGCTACTTGAGGACTTGGGAGGGGGCCGGGGTGTCGGGGGCCTCTTGGTTTGAGGACCTCGTAGTTTAAGGTTATGCAGTTCTTGACCGATTGTTCCGTAAGGTTTTGTTACTGTTCGGAGGGGGGGGGGGGAATATGGGGGACCTAGAGGGGAGCTTCTCTCCATAGAAAGGAGTGGGGGGAGAGTAGCTCTGAGCCTCTTGGGGCATGTGATTGTGGGGTGGGTCGTGTGTGTCTGTGCAGGGGGAGTGGCTAGGGTGAGTCTGGTGTGACTGGTGTGAATGGTGTGTCTGGGATGCATGGAAGCCCGTGTTGAGAATGGGGTTGGGGTTACTGGACACCTTGGGAGACACCCCTTTTGAGATGGATATGAGGTGGTTTCTACTGGACAATGGCATGCGTATCTTGGTGCTATCCCCATACGATCCCGGAGGCTCAGGCTGGGGAGCCGAGATGTTTTTGATACTCGTCTCTACTATGAAATATTTTTCGAGGATGACTTTTAGGTAATCCCTGACATGGCTAATGTAGATGGCATACACACCCCTATTAAACGGAAGAAGTTACTTATGGCCTTTAAGCGTATGGAGTCACAGGTGGTGTTTCTTCAAAAGACTCACTTGTCTGCAGGTGAACATGCAAAATTACAAAGAGAATGGGTGGGACAATGCTTTTTCTCCTCCCACTCATCTCGAAAGATAGGGGTGGCTATACTGGTTCATAAACAATTGCCCTTCCAATCAGAAAGAGTATGGCATGATCCGGAAGGTCACTATGTCATTGTCCAAGGATTATGTAATCAGCAAAGAGTGGCCCTATGCAACATATATGCTCCTAATGTTTATAAGCATGAGTTTTTCACATATCTCCTGGGAATTCTGGGGGAACTTTCTGACTGTGCTAGGCTTGTGGGAGGAGACTTCGTGTACACGTCCCTAATAGAAACCTGAGATCAGCAAACAAAGCCCTGCTAACTATTCCCTCAGTAAAAACAGCCAGACTAACTCAAGTAAGGGATAGGGCCCTATCCCTATCAGGACCTATATTATGGAACACCATGCCTTTAGAAATCAGAATGCAAAGAGACATAAAAACATTCAGAAAAAGTTTAAAAACATGGCTATTTAAGCAAGCATACCACAAAGAGAATGGAGAGTAGAATCCAGGGAAATGTAGGATGCGGTCAGCAGAACTCACACACACACACACACACACACACACACACACCTGCTTAATCGAACTGTATATATTTTATTTTTATTAGATTACAACAACATAGGATGAGATTTAAGTATAATATATTAAGTATTAACATATCTTATAGAAGTAGACATGACTTATCACAACCACTAAGTAATATTTAATATGAAACTATGTTACAGTATTTGATAGCACCTGTTTAGTTAATATAATTTAACAAATTTAAGCAACATGAAATTATGTGCCTTATTGTGAACCATTGTGACGGCGGCTAGCTTAATGATGGTATAGAAAATATTTCAAATAAATAAATAAAGCAAATAAATAAATAAATAAATAGATAGATAGATAGATAGATAAATAAATAAATATGGTTGTCAACAAGCTCGATGACTGCAAACCCCCTAAATCCATAGAGTCCAATGATAGCCACAAAGGCCCAAACTTTTTATGTCAGGAACTGGGCCTACTGGACCTGAGGAGGGCTTTACATCCTGGTGAACAGGATTACACTTTTTTCTCTCATCCTCATGGCTCTTATTCCTGATCAGATTTTTTTTTTTATTTCAGAATTCCTGTTCCCCAGGGCGACAACCACTTCCATAGGCACGATTGCCCTCTCTGACCATGCTCTGGTTTCTGTAACTGTCTCACTTGGGCGAACCCCTAAACCCCCCTTTTCTTGGCGCATGCCCCCAGGTTTATTATTAGACAAGGAGTTCTCCCGCTTTCTCAATTCCACTCCTGACATATCACCTCAGGTATTATGGGAGGCAGGAAAAGCAGTTATGAGGGGGCACATCATAGCCTGTGTAGCTACCCAAAATAAGAAACGCAACACCACAATTCTTAAGTTAACAGAAGAACTCAAACAAGCCCAGCTCCAACATATTAAAGCAATGTCAGAGACTAGTAAACGTGAAGTGGCAGGAATACGGGAAGCTCTGCCAATGCTCCTATTCCAACGAGCTTCCAAATCTCTCTCCTGCAGCGCCTTTCTCTTTTGTTCGCCTGCCCTCCTTCTCGTGCGGATTGCGCGTTTGGCGCCGCCCCGTTCAGGGACCAAAGCCCCATCGACCACCGCAGCCTTCCTGCCGCCTGCCCTGCAATCCAGGCCGGAGACCACGTGGGCCCCTCCGACGGCCCTTCCCGGCGCACCGCAACCAATCAGAAGCCAGAAGTCGGAACGGAACTGACGCCAGAAAAGTGGTAAGAGCCCTTTAAATTCAGGCTCTCTCCTGTGGCGCCGCGCGCACAAAGGAGCGCGACTAAGGGGTCCGCCCCTTATTGCACCCCTTTGTGCGCCCCCAAGCACCCCAAACTGCCACGCAGATACAACTCACACGAACGCCCTCTGCATGACCTACCTCACAGCTATACTTCCTCGACTGCGCTGGTGACCACGAGCTGCTCTGCACTACGCTCTGATCACCGGACAGACTCAATCCGGTCCGAATCGCCTGACCTGTGGGTATCCAAACCAAGCCACTGGATCAGACCTCCGACATCAACCCCTTGACCTTATAGACTCCACCACGACAAACTCGACCCAGATTTCGCTGGACCCGACCTACCAGGACAACACCAGACCCAACCATCAGAGGGACCCCAGGCCGCGCGATCGGCACACACCTGTTGGGGTAAGGCCTACCCCAACCCGATCTCCCAGGACCACATGCGCCGATGCTCCGCCCCTTAACCCAATTCCTCCTCACTAATAGGCAAACAGCAAATCCAGTTCTCAAACCCTCGTGCTAGTCCGAAGGTGCATCGCACTGAAAGAGCACTTCTAAGAGGCCCGCCCACTATATGCCAATCTTTGTGCCCCCACTCAAAACCCTCCTACATAGCCTTACCCACCCTTCCCCCTCCAAAACCCGAACTCCAGTAACCTCCCTCCTCCACCCCCATCCGCTATGGCTACCCCATGCCTCATTCCCAAACTCACCTACCGCCCCCACCACCGCCCCACCCTATACAACTCCCTCCCAATCAGACGCCTCACCAACATCCCTATAAACCCCAATATTCTCTGGTCCACACTAACCATTCTCACTTTATTCCTATTAAATGCCCAATCTATCACCAAGAAAATACCCATCATCCATGACCTGCTCCATGACTCCCTACCCGACATCCTTTGCATCACTGAATCATGGCTGAAAAGTACCGACACTGTCCTTCTGAACCAACTACCCAGAAACAACTACAACTTATTCTCAATACCCAGACCAAAAAGAAAAGGAGACGGCCTGCTTTTCTTAGCACACAAAAAACATAATTTCTCTTCCATCTCAGTGAACTTACCACCCCCTTTCAAGACCAACCTATTCAAATCCAAAAACCTGCAAATCCTCCTACTCTATGCTCCCCCTGGACTCCTCCAGCACAACCTCTCCCCCCTAATTGAAACCATAACCACACACATCAACATGCAGAAGCCAGCCATTATTCTAGGAGATGTCAATCTCCACATTGACACCACCCCCCTCTCCCCCACCTGTGAACTTCTACTTTCCACCATGACAGCCTTTGGATTTACCCAAATCATCAACACCCCCACCCACAAATCCGGCCATACCCTTGACTTAATCTTCACCAACAACAAAATCCACACCATTGATCAACCCTCAACCACTCCAATTCCATGGTCCAACCACAGCCTCATTCAAGCCAAGTTCCAATTCCAACTCCCCACAATGAAACCAAACAAGCACATCATTGAATTCACCAAACCATGCTCCAGTGAAGACCTCTCTGATCTACTACCTGAAGCCCTAAAGACCCTTAACAAAATCAACGCCAACTCTGCCACGAACTCCTGGATATCCATCAGTGCTGATATAGCCAAATCATTATGCCCCACCATAAGAAAAGAAATCAAAACCACAACAAAGCACAAATCCCCTTGGTACACCCCCGAACTAAAAAACACAAAACAATCCCTAAGACATGCCAAGAAACAATGAAGAAGAAACCCAACATCAGATCTGAAAGACAAATACAGAACTCTACTTCACATATACTCAATGGAACTCAACACAGCAAAGCGAAACTTCTATTCAACAAAGATCCATGAATACCAGTTCAACCCTGGAACCCTTTTCTCTTACGTCATGGAACTAACCAACCCTATCCAAAATGACGCATTCCCTAACACCCCGGCCATCTCCAGCGAAAGCCTAGCACAATTCTTCAAAGACAAGGTTAACAACATCATCGCCAAGATTCCCCCAGTCCGCCAAGACACAAACGAGCAACTATCACATTACTCCACTTGGTCACAATTTGACACTGTAGCAACAACTGAAATAGAAACCATCATTAATAAAACTAAACCTGCCTCCCACCCACTAGATCCCATCCCCGTCAAAACCCTAAAACTCATCAGCAAGCTCATCACCAAACCCATAACTGACATTATCAACCTTTCACTTGAACAAGGAATATTCCCCGACAAACTCAAAAACGCTGTGGTCAAGCCCATTCTCAAAAAACCTCAACTCGACAAGTCCGACCCAGCAAACTACAGACCAGTTTCCAACCTCCCATTCTTAGCCAAGATCCTCGAAAAAACAGTCAACAACCAATTCACAAATCACCTTGAAAACCATAACATCCTGCTTCCTGCTCAACACGGCTTCAGAAAACTTTTCAGCACTGAAACCCTCCTTATCACTCTAACCGATACCATCATCAGAGGACTTGACTGAGGCCAATCCTACCTCCTGATACTCCTCGACATTTCCGCCGCCTTCGATACCATCAACCACAAAACACTCCTAATCAAACTCAAAGTAATTGGACTACGAGACACTACAATCAAATGGTTCGAATCATATCTCACAGGCAGATCCTTAAGCTTAAAGTTAAATATTTCAAAGTCATCCCAAATACCACTTACGCATGGCGTCCTTCAAGGATCTTCCCTTTCCTCCACCCTATTCAACATTTATCTTCTCCCATTATGCAAATTCCTCTCAGAAGCAAACATCACCCACATTATATACGCTGACGACATACAAATATTACTCCCCATAAATAAAACTATCAAACACACTTTAAATAGCTGGAACCAACTCAGCATGAAAATTACTCTTCTATTTTCACAACTATCCCTCTGCCTCAACCAAAACAAGACCGAAATCCTACATATATCAAACGATCACTCTGCAACCCTCCTCAACAACGAAACCCACAAAAACGTAGAATCACAATTTACTAATAAAACAAAAAATCTGGGAGTGACTATTGACAACGAACTCAACCTCAAACACCACATTTCCAACATAGTCAAAACCGGTTTCTTTAAGCTGCAAACACTGAAAAAGCTGAAACCCCTTCTCCATACCCAGGATTATCAAACAGTCCTCCAAACAATAATTTTCTCCAAACTTGATTACTGTAATACAGTACTCCTCGGCCTCCCAGAATCCTCCATCAGACTTCTTCAGGTACTGCAAAATGCTGCTGCCAGATCCATCATGAACATAAAGAAATTCAATCACATCACCCCCACGCTCAAAGCACTACACTGGCTTCCCATCAACCAAAGAATCCAATATAAAACCCTCACCCTCATCCACAAAAAAATAAATAACAATGAGATGAACTGGCTAAACGCTGCCATTCAGCTTACACACCACAAAGAACTCTCAGATCCTCAGACAACGGTCTCCTCACTGTTCCCAACTCCAAAGCAGCGCACCTCTCCTCTACCCGAAAACGAGCCATATCTGTAGCTGGCCCCACTCTATGAAACTCCCTCCTACCCCGCCTCAGAAATGAACCTTCCACGCAAATCTTCAAGAAACAACTCAAAACCTGGGTCTTCAGAAAAGCCTTCCCACCAGGTGCCGCGGGTGAGACCAACGGGGAGCAGCTGCTAGGAACCAAGGCAGAGGAAACATCCCTGAGCCTCGGAGCTCCAATGCCGCCGACTCCACCACAAGGGCCCCCAGAGGGAGAGGGGGAAATCCGGGTGAGACCGTCGGGGGAATATCTACCACTGAGGATGCCGATAGCCCTGAGAAGCAAAGGCCTGGAGCCGATAGCTTCGGTGAGCCAATTACATCTGGGCTCCAAGGGCCGGTATGAGGAGGTTTCAAGGTCGGATGGTGTGAGTGGCCCTTCAGAGGAAGGAGAAAAAGAGCCTGAAATACAAATCCAGATGCCCCCTTCATTGGAAATGCCGGTAAAAATCACACTAGAGGAAGTATGGAAGGTCTTAATTACCTTAAATAAAGCTGTTACTGATCTGACTGTGCTTGTGAAAGAAAATTTAAGCAAAGCTCAATCTCAAGGAAAAGCTATTGCTGAGATAGAAGTTAAAGTAAATGTGATTGAATCTGAAGTAAAAAAGACTAAAGAAGTTCAGAGTAATCTGATTAAATTGGATATGAATATGGTAAAGAAAATAGATCTCTTTGAAAATGAACTGAGAAAAACTAACTTAAGAATTCTTAACTTTCCCAAGACAAGATGGATACCAGCTAAAGACCTTTTTAAGAGTTACTTGATAAATATACTGGGCTATACAGAAACATCATTACCTGTGATTTAAAAAATGATATATCTTCCCTTTAAACAGGATACAAGGGAACAGGAGGAAAAATTATTGGATAATCTTTCTGATATAATTGAGAAATCTTTTGAGACAATGATTGAAAGTCGAGCTACATTTTTGGTAACATTTGTGCAGCAAGTAGATAGGGATTCGATCCTTCAATTATATTTCCGCAAACAGCAATACTTATTTTATGGGAAGCAAATCAGGATATTTCCTGATATTACTAGAAAAATGCAGGAAAAAAGGAGAATTTTCCTACAGATGAAAAATGAAGTCATTACCAGAGGTGCTAAGTTTTACCTAAGATTCCCTTGCAGGTGTATAATTGTTTTCCAAAATAATAGATATATCTTTACTGAAGAGGGTCAACTGAGACAGTATTTAGACTCACACTCCTGAGAATCCTCGTGAAGGAGTTGGACATTAAGGGGCGGATTTAGGCGAGCAGGGCCCTGCGCGCCAGTGAGCCTATTTTACATAGGCCTACCGGCGCGCGCAGAGCCCCGGGACTCGCGTAAGTCCCGGGGTTTTCTGAGGGGGGCGTGTCGGGGGCGGGCCCGAACCGCGTGGCGTTTTCGGGGGGTGTCGGGAGCGTTCCGGGGGCGGGCCCAGGGGCGTGTCCACGCCTCTGGACCCGACCCCAGGTCGCGTCCCGGCGCGCTAGCGGCCCGCTGGCGCGCGGGGATTTATGTCTCCCTCCGGGAGGCGTAAATCCCCCGACAAAGGTAAGGGGGGGGTTTAGACAGGGCCGGGTGGGTGGGTTAGGTAGGGGAAGGGAGGGGAAGGTGAGGGGAGGGCAAAAGAAAGTTCCCTCCGAGGCCGCTCCGATTTCGGAGCGGCCTCGGAGGGAACGGGGGTAGGCTGTGCGGCTCGGCGCGCGCCGGCTATACGGAATTGATAGCCTTGCGCGCGCCGATCCAGGATTTTAGCGGATACGCGCGGCTACACGCGTATCTACTAAAATCCCGCGTACCTTTGCTTGCGCCTGATGCGCCAGCAAAAGTACGCCAATTCGCGCGGTTTGAAAATCTACCCCTAAGTAAGGTGTAAACGACTATGCAGTTACTTTCCTTTTTATTTGTTTGTTTCCTATATACTGCTCTAATCTAATGTATGTAACGTATGCCTATAATATTCAGATAAATATGTTTATTATTTATGATAATGTTTATATATCATTAAATCTTTGAGAAATTAATCTTTTCTGATCTTTTCTGTATACATTGGTTCAATGTTATTTATTTGACTATCAATAAAAATAAAATTATAAAAAAGAAAAATTAAAAAAAATGATAAGCCTTCCCGCCAGATACATAACCCCCTGCCTGGGCCCTCCTATGCCTAAAACTTTTCCCCGCTTTTCCCCTTCCCCTACCCTTGCACCCTCTTTCTACCCTCTACATCTTGGGTAGTACCCCATCCCCCCTCCTCCCACCCCAGCCTCCTGCTAATTGTTACCCACTAATGAATCTTCTACTTTTATCCAATTCATGCCCCTATGTAGATTTTATTGTTAAGCTATCCTCTCATGCTACAATGTCACTTTGTTTATACTGCTATATGTAGATCGTTATATTAATTTATCATTCCTATGTTACAATGTCAGAATGTTATAATTCTAGTATATAAATGTATCTCTTTTAATTATTTTTACAAGTTAACATGTTACAATGTAAAAATAAGCAGTTCCTGTTCCTGCCTTATTTGTTATGTTAGATGTAAACCGATGTGATATCTTGATCAAATGTCAGTATATAAAAACAGTTAAACAAATAAATAAATAAAATAAATATTATAAGTATCAGCTGTACCGATATGGTAACCGGCCAGTAAATTATTAGCCAGTTTGGTCAGAGCGCATGGGCCTAAATCCCTCAACACTAGTATTAAAGATAAAACTGAAGCCTGTCAGGTAACTCCTACAGCTATTACTGAACGCTTCCTTGAATATTCAGCGGGCTTTATACGGAAAAATCCAGTCACCTCTCATCAAGAGAGGCTTTCTTCTCTAATTTTTCGTGGCCTAAGCTAACTGAGGCGCAGCTCCTCTTGTTAAATACGCCCATCACAGATACCGAAATCCATATCATTAAACACGGCTTAAAAATGGGAAAGGCAGCTGGCCCGGATGGGCTTGGACCTGAATTTTACAGGACTTTGAAATTCCCAATCTTACCTGTGCTACAGTCCTATTACAATAGCTTAGTTCAGGGGGCCTCCGTTACTCTCATGGAAAACCAATCTACTATAGTCTTACTCCCTAAACAGGCCCATCTCCCTAATCAATGGGGATTTAAAAATATTAGTGGCAGTGTTGGCGGCCAGATTGAATCTTATCTTGTCTTCAGTGATTCATGTGGATCAAACAGTTTTTATTAAAGGGCGACAAGGGGTCAAAAATGTGAGGCGACTGATTGGTCTTCTAAGCTTTCATCTGAGGACTGAGGCCCTGGTCCTGAGCCTGGATGCAGAGAAGGCCTTTGACTCCCTCTCGTGGGACTACTTGTTTTGGGTGTTACAATCATATGGCCTAACGGGCTCTTTTCTATCTTGGCTACAGGCACTGTATGCTAACCCTGGTGCCAGGTTACTTATTAATGGTGCTCTGTCGAAGTCCTTTCCTATTCTATGCGGGGGTCCGTCAAGGATGCCCTTTGTCACCCCTTTTATTTGTGCTGGCGCTGGAGCCCCTGGCTATTAAACTGCGATCGGAGGATGGGTTCCAGGGCCTCCATATCGGCCGTCATCAGATGAAGTTAGCGATGTTCGCTGACATCCTGTTGTTTGTGGGACAACCCCGGACTAGCATTCCTATCATTATCTGCCACTTCAGAGCATTTCAATCTATAGCGGGCCTGACCATTAACTTTTCTAAGTCGGAGGTTCTAGCCCTGGACCCGGAGTACAACAAAATTGGCCGGGAGGGTTCCCCTTTACGTGGGCTCAGAATAAAATAAAATACTTGGGGGTCTGGATCCCACGTGATCCTCTAGATCTTTATGATCTGAACATAAAAAGTACATTGGCAGAGTTGGACGCCCAACTTAAAGCGTGGCGCTCCTTACATTTCTCCCTTTTCAGCAGAAGTGCTCTCCTTAAAATGGTGCTCATGCCCAAGCTACTTTATAAGCTACACATGTTGCCTTGGTGACTCACTGGTAGAGACATACAGTGGCTGCAGTCTGCATTTAAAAAATTCCTGTGGGGGGGAAAAAAGCGAGACTACGTTATCAAGTGATTAAGCACCAACGAGGGGAGGGGGGCTTGGGATTGTCCGATGTCTGGCTATATAATGTAGCCTGCCAACTCCGGTATGTGGGGGAGAGGCTCCTTGACGAGTATGCATATTGTGAGGATGGGCTGGTTATTAGCATGGTCGCCCCCTGGTCCCCCCTATATGTTATGCAGGCTAGTACCAGGACATATCGAGCCTTGGATATCCCTCGTTGCTTGGTGCAGCCTTGTTGACAGCTTGGTGCTGGATTCAGGTGCGAGGAGGTATGGATGGCCTTAACTCCCTCTTTATGCCCTTATTGGGTAACCCGGAGTTCCCCCCTAGTTGTGATAGTTATTTCATTTTTGACGCTTGGCTAAAGAAAGGACTGCCGTTCATCTTCAACTTCTATGCCAATTACTCACCGGTAGTGAGAGACTTTGCATCTTTGGCCAGAGACTATGGCTTTCCATCTAAACATTTTTAGGCATATTTGTAGACACGCCACTATCTCCAATTCTTCCGCTGGACTGAGGACTCCTATCACTGGGAGTCCACTTTCACTCAGCGCTTTTTGGATGTGGCCTTAAAAAGTAATACCATCAAATGCTGGTGCGAGTTTGGCAGAACATATCGCTCTGTACCCCACTTTGACCTGGTATTGGACTGAGGCGTCGGCAATGGATATCCCCACTACTTACTTGCTTTCCTGTTTTCAGCTTATGCCTAAAAGTTTACTAGACTTATCTCTCCAAGAACTGCAATTTAAGATTTTACATCACATTTTTTGTGATGATGTTCGCCGCTGTCATATGGGGAAATTGCCCTCACCTTAGTACATTAAATGCCACCAAGCGACGGGCACCTTGGCACACTGGCTGTTTACCTGCCCTGTTCTGCTACCATTTTGGAATACAGTGCTTGCAGTGGTTGCTCAATGCACAGGCTCCACTATTGGCCGGATGGGCAAATTACTTCTTTCTGGTCTACAGGGTGTTATCTCCTCTTACAAGGTATCTTTGGATAAGTTCAGCCATACTGCAGTGTTGTTGGCGTGTTGCACGATCTTGGCTGACTGGATAGCTGCTGAACACCTCCCCCAACTTGTGGGCATGGTATAGTCAGCTCGCATCCTCAATGCAAATGGAACGGTTAGCTGCATTGAACAAAGTGGGAGAACAAGATTTAACTTACAAGTCTTGCTGGTCCACCTGTTATACTCTACTCCCAATGGAAATTCAATCTACTCTACTTGCCACTGGATATCAACCATCCTGGATCTGAATAGGCCCCCTATGCCTATTGGACTAGTGCAATCATTGGGTTTGGCCTGCTGGCAATGTGTAGTCCTTAGAAGCATAGATCGTAAATGTATTTTGATATTTACCTTTTTCTGATTACCTGCTGAAGGTTACAATAAAGGGGCTGTCTCCTAGGGGATGGGTGGGGGAGGGGGGAGGGGGGAATTGTGAGTGGAGTGGAAGAATGTCTGTGGTTGTATGTGGTATGAATGGGTTGTGTGGTGTTGTCAGAGTTTGAATTGCTTAATTTGATCCGGTGGACCTAAAAAAGAGTGTATGCAGGTTGTTCAATTTGGTTCAAATAATCGAGAGGAATAATTTTGTATTGCAAAGCTGTATATATCTTTGGCTTACACTCTACCTTCTCTTTCCTCTTGACATAGTTTTGGCTGTACCTTTGTTGCTTATTAATAAAAAATGATTTTGACAAAAAAAAAGGATGTCATCTAGGTACACTACGACACTCTTGTACAACAGGTCCCGCAAGATATCGTTCATCATGTTCTGGAACACAGCGGGTGCATTGCACAGGCCAAAGGGCATTACTAAGTACTCGAAATGACCATCTCGAGTGTTGAGGGGATAGATGCAGGCAGCTGGTCAGGGAACATGGGCCCTCGAGGAGTGAGTACCGGTTACCTGATAGCGACCAGAAAGAAGCAAAGAGGCCCCTGAGGAGCAGGTACCCCATTAGTAGAAAGAGTCCAATGGAAGTTGGAAGGCAGAGTAGCTGGGTACGGAGAGCGAAACCCATCCGTAAGAACACCCTTGCTAACTCAATGGCTAGCAATAAACTGTAGGCTTAAATATCTGGGCAATGTGATGTTATCACAGGGGGACTCCCCAGAGGAACGCGCCAATGAGGAAATAAGAATGAGGGCCATGCGGCGCGCGCACCCTAAGGTACCTGAAGAGCATGGTGGGAGGCAGCGCCCAAGCCGGTCCGGGGACGCTGAGAGGACGGCAGGTGGACGCCGTGGCAGCCAGGAGTCCATGAAGAGCAGGAGGAGTCTCAAAAAAGGAAAGGTAGGCAGAGTGAAGCCATCGGGAAGTGACGGTCGCAACAATATTAATGTAACAGTTATACTACCAGTGTAATGCCCCCTTGATTGTTTACCTTGCGGTGTGTTCCTGGGTCTGGGACTGACCTGAGGGCAGACTCTGTCGGTCCTCACATTCTTGGCACCTGGTGCCTCCACCTGTGGAAAAAGGTGTTAGTGGATGGGATTTCTCTCCCTTCACCCCAGGAAACAAATGGGACTGTGAACAAGGCTGGCAGTATGTATTTATTTATTTATTTTATTTTAACTTCTTTTACTATACCGACACTCAAGACCAGGTCTTATCGTACCGGTTTACATTAGAACAAGGGGAAAAATCAATTAACGTATAAGTGGAAAAGAGAAGTTACATTAAAACAGGGAGAGTAAAAACATGGATGTCGGAAGATAGGACAGAATTAAGTAATTGAACAATAAGTTAACAAAATTACAAACTATAAATTAACATAAAACAATAAATTAATAATACAGAAAACATGGATTATAATCAGCGGAAATATACATGGAAATATATATATATGGAATATATACAGCTGGAATATACATGTTATGTCAGATGGGAGGAGTGGCGGGGGTGAGGGAAAAGGGTGGGTTGAGTTTGCGAGTGGAAAAGGGAAAAAAGTGAAAAAAGTTTGGGAGTGCGGGGAGGGAGAAGGGTGGGTTGGAGGGTGAGAGAGAGTTGGTTAATATGGAATCCTTCAACGATAGGCTTGTGTGAACAGCCAGGTTTTAAGTTTTTTTCTGAAGGTTAAATGGCATTGTTCCTGGCGTAAGTCTTGAGGAAGCGAATTCCAATGTAGAGGACCTGCTGTTGAAAAAGCTCGCTTGTGGATGGAGTTGTGAACTGATGATTTGTTGGGAGGGGCCTTGAGCTTACTTTTGTAGGCAGTTCTTATTGGTCTTGAAGATGTAAGTAGTTCCAGAGGGAAGGTGAGTTGGAGAGAGGATTGTTGGTAGACCGATTTGTGGATGATAGTGAGAGCTTTGAACAGTATTCTATGTTGAATAGGAAGCCAATGTAAGATTTTTAGGATAGGTGTGATGTGGTCCTTGCGCCGTGTGTTTGTAAGGATCCTGGCTGCTGCGTTTTGCAGCATCTGTAGAGGTTTGGTCGAAGAGGCGGGGAGACCGAGTAGAAGAGCGTTGCAATAGTCAATCTTTGAAAACAGTATTGCTTGAAGCACAGAACGGAAATCCTGGAAGTGTAAGAGCGGTCTTAGATGCTTCAGGACCTGTAGCTTGAAGAAACATTCTTTAGTTGTAGTGTTAATGAATTTTTTGAAATTCATTCTGGAGTCAAGGGTGGCCCCAAGGTCTCTGACATGGCTTGCTAGTGGGGTTATTGTGTTATTAGTGAAGGGGTGGTTATCGCTAGGGGAGATAACCAGGAGTTCCGTTTTGGACGTATTTAGGACCAGGTTGAGATTCGTGAGAAGCTGGTTGATGGCATGTAGGCAGTCGTTCCAGAAATTTAGAGTTGAGGAGATGGGGTCCGAGATGGGGATTATGATTTGCACATCGTCTGCGTATATAAAATGGGTGAGGTTGAGGCTATTGAGCAGCTGGCATAAAGGAAGTAGGTATATGTTAAACAGGGTAGGGGACAGAGAAGAGCCCTGTGGTACTCCTTGTTTTGATGGGACGGGGTGGGATTCTTTGTCGTTTATTTTAACTTTGTAGTGCCTGTTGTTCAGAAAGGATTTAAACCAGAGCAGTGCAGAGCCAGAGATGCCTATTTCCATTAGACGGCTGATGAGGATGTCGTGATTTACCGTGTCAAACGCCGCAGAAATATCGAGTAGGGCTAGGAGGTAAGATTGTCCCTTGTCAAGGCCCATCAGGATGGTGTCCGTTAAAGAAAGAAGGAGGGATTCTGTGTTTAGGCGTTTCCTGAAACCGAATTGAGAAGGGTATAAGATATTGTGGGAGTCCAAGTAGTCGGTGAGACGGAAGTTGACAAGTTTTTCCATTATTTTAGCTATAAAAGGTAGGTTTGCGATGGGGCGGAAATTTGCTGGGTTGGCTGGGTCCAGATTGGGTTTTTTTAGTAAGGGTTTCAGCGAAGCAATTTTTAAGGAGTCAGGGACAGATCCTTGATTGAGGGAACAATTTATGATGTATGTACTAATATATACATGTTTATTAGATTATATAAGTATATACATTTCTACATGACTATGTACATTGCTAATAAAACATCAAAGAGCCACGTTAGTAATCTTAGGCCATGTAACTATAAACATTTCTACAAGATAGCAAGAGCATTTAATATTTGGCAATTTGGGGTTGTTGGCCCCCACAGTAAATTACCATAAAGAATAGAAGGGACCTCTTGAGTTCCTGCTTAATCATTATTATTATCCTTCCCCTCCTTTTTTTTCCAAGTCTTATAAATGTGAAAAGATACAACTAGGCTGGTTGGCAGTGTTTGCTTGGGTGTCCATTGTGTCTAAACCGCTGCCCTGACCTCAGTGCTGCTTCCACTTCACTGAAAGGTCTGCGCCAATGCTGGGGTGCACACAGGGGTCCTGGGGTCCTGACTCAGCTTATTGGTCTGTTGCTGGGGTCCATGCCATCCTGGGGGACCTCATGCCCTTCTGTGGGATCACCCAATCTAGCACTGGGACCCATGCCTTCTTGGGGACTGCTCAATCTACTGCTCATGTCTCTTTGTTCAAGGGGGACCCAGAGTCACCTCCTGATCTGCTGCTGGGGCACACACCTATTTGGGAGACTGCTTGATATGCCACTGGGGTCCATGCCTTCTTGGGGACTACTTGATCTTCCATTGGAGTCCCCTTGCTCAAGAGAGACCCAGAGTCACCTCCCAATCTGCTGCTGGGGGTCACTGCTTTCTTGGGGGACCGCTCCACCTTCACTGGGATCCACAGCTTCCTGGGAGACCAGTTGATCTGCTGCTGGGGTCCACACCTTCTTGGAGATCTCTCAATCTGCCACTGGGGTCCCCATGCTCAAAGTGGACTGCTCTACCTTTGGAACTGCTGATGATCTGCGATTCCTCTCCCTTGCTAGGAGGACTTTTCCTGGCTTGGGTTTTTAGTTCCACTAGGTACACAACTTGCTTAGCATTCAGTGATTCAGGCCCTCTGCAGTCTCAGCTTTAAACAATTTTAGCTCTGCTAAACTCATTACAAGCAGAGATGAGCTTCGTTTTTTACTACCGGGTCGTTTTTTGAGTCGGACGCTTCGGGGTAAAGCTCGTTTTTCCTCAGTTAGTTTTTTGGAAAAAGGAACAAAAACTAAACGGGGAAAAATGAAACCGGCCCAAAAAACGGCGCGGGAAAATGAAGCTAAAAAACCCTCCCCAAGCATTAAAATTCACATTAATACTTTAAATACACCCCCCCCATCATCCCGATCCCTCCCCAAGACTTACTAATATCCCTGGTGGTCCAGCGGGGTCCCACGAGGGATTTCTCTCTCCCTGCTTTCGGGCTGTCTGGCCTGCCTCGCTCAAAATGGTGCCGATAGCCTCTGAACTACTATATCACAGGGGCTATTGGTGCCATTGGTCAGCCCCTGTCACATGGCCATCGGCACCATCTTGTGCTCCTACCATGTGACAGGGGCTGACCAATGGCACCGGTAACCCCTGTGACATAGTATGGGCAAAGGCTATCGGCGCCATTTTGATTACTGGCAGCCGACGGATAGATCGCTCCCGGACCCCTGCTGGACCCCCAGGGACTTTTTGTCTTGGGGTGTTTTTTTATTTAAAAAAATAAAATGTGCCCCTCCCCCCCGTACAAACCAGAAAAACAAATTTTTCTTGTTCGGGGAAAATCTGTTTTGGGGGGCGGGGCCCCCAAACCACAACGAATTAGGCAATCTCTTTGAAATTGCCTAATTCGTCATAAACGAATGCACATCTCTAATGACAAGTCATTTGCTTTTACCCAGTCTGGATGGATTACTTTCTCTTAACCAAAAGACCAAGACCCAGACAGGATAATGGGAATTGAATGTGTATACATCCTTCCATCTTGCCTCGCTGGCTTTTTTTCTGTTGTCTGACCCTGGATGAGCCACTTTTTCTCAGCCTAAAGACCAAGACCCAGGCAGGACCATGAAAAAAGAATGTGTGTACACCCTTTCATCCTGTCTGACTTTTTTTTTTCTCTGTTGTCTGAGAACTGGGTACCCAAGAGTCTGACTCCCTTTGTTAGTCAGGGTGAAAATCTGTTTGCTTCCTAGGACTGTTTTTTAGTACATTTTTCTCACAAATACCTCTCTCATTCAGAATTCTTCAATGAGGGACTTTTCCAGTCATAATTCTATATGATTTTAAAGTGATATTTCATTGCAAGGTACCAACAGTAGTCCAGGAGGCTGTGACATGCAAGTTGCCCTACCTGAGTCTCTGACTCATTTATTCAATGGTAATTTAAGCACCTTCAAAATAAGGGTCTGGCAACCTTTTCATTCTCATTCTATATCTCCTGGGCTGGTGGCTCATGTTACATAGCTGCATTGTCCTCTTTTTTTCTCTGCTGCAGTTCACTTAAATGGTAGCATGCTCTTTACCCCTCTCTCCCTTGGGGTGGGGGGATTCACCAGGTTTTCAAAAGTCTGAATGTAGAGGAAACATGCAGTCTCCAAATTTTGTAGATATTAGATGCAACTCCAACATTGCTTTCTGCTTGAATGGCAAGAGGTAACAGGGAATTAGTCTCAGACAGCAACCATCAAGGGCCCTCACTTTGACGGTTTGGGAAACTAAGTAAAGGGGTGCTTTGTATGGCACAGAAGATGCTCCCATAAGCTTTCTGGGCAGACTGGATGGATTGTTTTGTAATTTTCTGCCATCATTTTCTATGTTTCTATGTTTCTAAGTCTAATGAGATATCTAAAGGTGACCAATGAAAACCTGACCCTGATATTATTTTTTTTGTTCAGAATATTTTTTATTGATAAATCAAACAAAGAAAACAGTTTACGAATGTGAACCTTGTACAAGCTCTAGAGTGCAGTGACTCTTATGCATGCCAGAGTAAAACATGCTACATAATACCACAATGAAAGAAGGTGATCAATGGGAAAGGGGGGGGGGGGTGTCTGGACTAGGATAAAAATGGACATAGCGAAAAAAAGTGTCTGGCAAGGGCAACACTGTAAATGCCCAAAAGTAAAAAGGAAAGGGTACATGAATCACTGAGGATGATTTGGGCAATTAAACTACCCCAAAGGTATCAGAGAAGAAATGCTCTACCAGTTTCCACATTGCATACCAACAATTTAAGCACTGATATCATCTAGCTGCTTCCTTTTCATATCTGTAATATAAGCAAACAGTATGCCACCAAAAGGTAGCATTTAGACAGGTGGGCTGTTTCCAGTGAAGTAAAATTAACTTGAGAGCAACGATATTAAGAAATCAAATAATTTCCCTACAGAGGGAGAAAAGGGTGGGGTCACCGCTAGGGATTTGAAAATAATTATGTTCTATGATAGTGAACTGGGCAAGAAGATTATCTTGGAAATTACAGTCCTCACAGGACAAGCAGGATGGTAGTTCTCACATATGGGTGACGTCAGTGGATGGAGCCCTGTTACGGAAAATTTTTCTGTCAAAGTTTCTATAAAGCTTTGACTGACACTGGCACACTGAGTGCACTGAGCATGCTCAGCCTGCAATTATCCCTGTGACCACAGATGTCTCCCCTCAGTCTTCTTTTTTTCGCTCTGCAGTAAGCATAGCTATTAGGAGCTCTGTGAGAAATTCTCACAATCTTTCCTGATGGAAACACTTAAACTTTTACTTCACAAACACTTTTTCCCTGCATGGGTCTCCCTTCGTGTACATTTAATTGACACTCGGTGAGTACTATGCCCTATTTTTTGGTCGGTTCCTGTCACCTGACTACGGTTCCCCGGCCTACCAACCAAATTGAGGCCTACCCTCTCCCTATGTTTTAACAGTTAGCCCATATAGCCTATGAGTGTACTTCTGTGATGCTCTGCCTGGTTATTAGCGCTAATGGGATAGGGACTTCCACGGTTACTGTTGCTGCCAGGGCCTCTGTCGAATTCATACCTCGGTACCTTCGTGCAGTCGATGCCCCCATCGCTACCGTCAGTACTCCCATCCAGGCTGTCCTGTCTTTTTAAATGCCATTGACACCCCTCCCCCCACGGTCCATCGATGCCATCGATCCCCGCATCTATTCTTTTAGTGTCATCAATGTTTTCATCCATGGTTCTGATTTTTCCATTGATGTCATCAATGCCTGGGTGGATGTCGTCGGTGCCATTGATGCCCGGGTCAGTTCCATCAATGCCCGGGTTGGTTCCATTGATGCCATCGATGCACGAGTCAGTTTCATTGATGCCATCGATGCCAGGGTCGGTGCCATCGATGCCCATGTCAGGGCCATCGATGCCATCGACGCCCGTGGCCATGCCGTCGATGCCCGTGGCCATGCCGCCGATGCCATCGGCGGCCGTCTCCATCTATCGATGCCATCGACGCCCACATCGTTTCCATCGGTGTCCTCATCATTCCTATCGATGTGGCCATCGATTCCGTTGATGCCGGTATCAATTTTCTGATGCCATCAATGTCTATTCAATTCTTCGATGCCACATCATTTCCATCGATACCTACTCCGATGCTGTCGGTGCCTCCGTCACTGTTATCATTGCTCTACCCGGGCCATTAACATTTTTTCATCTATATTTTTGTTGATACCCTCAAGGCCGCTTCTATGCCGCCATCGATACCATCAATACTGACAAAGCACCTACATGCAATACCCTCGCCTAAACACAGTGCTCCATGCTTTGGGTTCTTAACTAAAGCCTCGTATCAGCCTAGGACACTACATTGTGCCAGGAGCAGTGCAGGCATGCTAACAGTCCATCATCATTTGCAATCCAAGACAGTGAGGGCATCCACCTTGGCGCTGGGGAAAGACCAGGCTGAGCACCATGGCACTCATTGTCACCAGCTCGGTGATCGTCCGCCACTGAAGCCATCCAAGACATCGGTGCTATCCTATTTGGTGCTGGAGAATGCCCGGGCCGAGCAACATCGCTACTGCCACCGCCACTGTTACACACAGTGCTGGCAGTCCTTGGTGCTCCAGAATGACTGGACCGAGTTCCGAGGAATTCTGCACTGGCGTCACGATACATCGAGCCACTGCAAAGAGGGCTGGGTTCATGAGTCATAATGGCTCCCCTATTCCTGAGGCATTCCCCACTGACACCAGTGCAGGGTCTGACCCTCCACAAATTACTGTGGTAGCGCCAGACACGATCAGCCTGTCTCCTCTGTACCTGCTAGGGATGTGCAGAAAAAACGTTTTCGTTGAATCAGTGATACGTTTTCGTTGAGGGTCGATTCCATTCAATGTGGAAGTATGGAGAATTCCATAAGTTGCCGATCTGTCCATACGTTTCCTGGTTCCCATTAAAGTTAATGGGGGAAGGATTTCCAGCCTATTTTTGGCTGAAGAATTGGGGTTTTCTTATCAATTTTCATGAAACTTCTGGGGAGCAATCATCACAACAACAAAAGAGCTCCAAGGTACTTAGACTGTGGCAAAGTGGCACCTAAGTGGCATGAATAGCCTAAGGTACTGGAAAGGTGCAAAGGGGTACCAGAAGTGGCAAGAGTGCTTTAACAGACCCTGTAACACTTCTCACAGCTCAAAACTCTGGATTTGCTCTGTACCCACCTACCCTATCTCCTAACCAGACAACCGACATCTACCCACCCGCCTCACTATCACCCATCTGTCCCACCCTAAAATGTGCTTCCCCACTATACCTATCATACACCACCCCCATCGGCGAATCATCCACCCAGCACACCCTCACTCCTTTACCCAGCACAAATCCCTAGTGCCCATCATGATTTCACCCTTCACACAGCTGCTAGGCCTAGCCACCCTTGCCATTTCCCTTTTCAATGCACAATCTATCCTAAAGAAAGCCCCCATCCTTCAAGATTTACTCACTGACACTAACCCAGATATCTGTGCCATCACAGAAACCTGGCTAAAAAATTCGGACCATGTCTTCATCAACCAACTCCCTACACAGACATACGACATTTTCTCCATCCCAAGGCCCAAAAAAAGAGGAGGCGGCATACTCCTGGCTACCAAGAAACACCTCAACCTAAAGCTACAAACCAGCTCCCCCCCACCAAGACTTGAAATTGGTCTTTTTAAATCCAAATCCCTACAAGTCTGCCTCGTATATGCCCCTCCCGGTATACTTGAACAGGACCCATCCCCCCTCATTGAATACATCACCGACAACATTAAGCCAAACACACCCGCAGTGATACTCGGAGATTTCAATCTTCATGTAGACACCCACCCCAACACACCTGCCTGTGAAACACTACTTGTCACCCTCAAAGCCCTGGGCTTCAGTCAGCTAATATCCGAACCCACACATAAAGCTGGTCACACACTCGACCTTCTTTTTGTTAACACAAGCATCACAGTACCTCAAGCACCCGTCACCACCCCCATCCCCTGGTCCGACCATTTTCTCATCAATGCCCACCTCATCTTCAATACCGACACACCGAGTACAAGTTCACACAAAAAAACCATCTCCTTCCGTAAAACATGCCCTTCGGAGGAACTCTCCCTAGCCTTCAGCAAAGTAAACGAAAACCTCGACCTAACAAACCCAGACACCGCTCTACTATCATGGGATAAATCTATTTCCAATATAGCCAATGACTTTTGCCCCACCATCCACAAAACTATAACACCTACACGTACCGAGAAAAAGCCATGGTACACTATTGAACTAAGAAAACTGAAACAAGACCTACGTACAAAGGAACGTACCTGGCGCAAACAACCGACACCCGCACACAAAATGGCCTACAAACATACACTGCATACATACCGACAAGCAACCCTCCACGCCAAACGTGATTTCTACGCAGCAAAAATCCATAGCTATAAATTCAATCCAAATGCCTTATTCTCCTTCGTTGCAGAACTCACAAAGTCCCCTACTCCATCCTCCCAAGAGGTAAACAGTATAGAGAAATATGAAAAACTAGCCGATTACTTTAAAAGTAAAATATCCAAAATTCTTACCAGACTCCCCTCCAACCCCGCCCCCACCGACCCACTACCCATCGACAACAAAATTAATCTAGACTCCCTTGACACCACCTCCGTGAAGGAAGTTGAATCCATACTAAAAAAGATGCGACCAGCCACTCATATCGCAGACATCATCCCATCAAAAATCCTCCTCACTATTCCCTCCGCCATTGCGAAACCAATAGCACAAATCATCAACTGCTCCATCACCTCTGGGAAAGTCCCCGACCCACTTAAACTTGCCATCGTGAAGCCTCTACTAAAAAAACCCACCCTCGACCACAATGACCCTGCAAACTACAGACCCATATCCAATCTGCCTTTCTTATCTAAAATCATGGAGAAAGTGGTTAACACACAACTCACCGATTTCTTAGAAGAAAACAATATTCTTCATCCTGCACAATATGGATTTCGTAAAGATCGAAGTACCGAAAAACTCCTACTTGCTATAACGGATACCATCCTCAAAGGCATGGACCACAGCCAATCATACATACTTGCCCTTCTCGATATTTCAGCCGCCTTTGATACAGTGAACCATCAAATTCTAATATCACGCTTAGCAGAGATAGGAATCTCAAACACAGCCCTAGCCTGGTTCTCCTCATACCTCGACCACCGAAAGTACTTAGTCAAGCTTGATAATATTGAATCCGCTCACATTCCCCTTACACAAGGCGTACCCCAAGGCTCCTCTCTATCGTCCACCCTTTTCAATATATACTTACTCCCACTATGCCACCTCCTCTCTAAACTTGGACTAAAATTCTTCTTATATGCAGACGACGTTCAAATACTCATTCCCATCCAGAAATCCATCAATGAAACCCTTCAATACTGGGAATCTTGTCTGACATCCATCAATTCCCTCCTCTCCAATCTACACCTAGCACTCAACGCCTCTAAAACTGAAATCCTTATCCTAGCAAATCAACCAATCGATTCAATCCATCAAATGATTCAAAACGCCTCACTAGCTCACACACTACCCCCCAGTGTCAGAGATCTAGGAGTCTCCCTAGACAATCAACTAAGCTACAAATCCCACATTAAATCACTACTAAGAGGGGGCTTCTATAAACTCCAAATCCTCAAAAAACTGAAGCCCCTCCTCCACGCCCACGACTTCCGTACTGTGATGCAAACCACTATACTAACCAAACTCGACTACTGCAACTCCCTCCTCTTAGGCCTACCAGCATCTACCATTAAACCCCTCCAAATCCTCCAAAACACCATGGCAAGAATCCTCACAAACACCAGAAAAACAGACCATATCACTCCCATTCTCCAGGACCTCCATTGGCTCCCCATCGCCTTCCGTTCCCAGTACAAAACACTCACCATCCACCATAACACTCTATACAATAACAACTCACCCTGGCTTGAAAATATGCCACAATTCCGCCAAGCTAATCGCCCCACGAGAAACTCCCTTGCTGGCACTCTCCAAATCCCCTCACTTAAAATTGGGCACCTTACCACTACCAGAGATAGAGCCTTCTCTATTGCGGGCCCCACACTTTGGAACTCCCTCCCCGTCCACCTCCGCCTAGAACCATCCCTGAGCCACTTCAAAAAAGGAATCAAAACATGGCTCTTTAGACAGGCATACCCCAACTCCTCTCAATCCTAATTTTGTCCTACGAACCACCTCAGCTTACACTCAGCCTTCATACCACCCCTCCCTGTTTCCTTCCCTTGCACTCCTAGCCCCCCTTTACCCCTCCCTCTCACCCCCTAGCAACCCCTCCCTCAAAGTACCCGTGCCTTACTGTACCCCTCTTCACTCTACCCCACCCGCCCCTCTCCCCCTGCTCCCTCCCTCCTTTCTCCCCCCCCACTAGCTTTTAACTATACATATGTGCACTTGCCTCCTCTTACTGTAAATAAGCCCTCATATGCTAATTTCTCAAGTGTACATGCCTCGCTTAATTTGTTTATAAGTTCTTTTGCATATTTAACCCTAACTTGAATGCAAAAAGTTGTAATTCTGCTGTTGACTCTCTTCCTTTGTATTTTGCATATTACCCAGTTAGCCCCTCCCTTGTTCATTGTAATTTCCCTTCTCAGTTACTTGTAAACCGACATGATGTGTCCTACGAATGCCGGTATAAAAAAAAAGTGTTAAATAAAAATAAATAAATAAATAATAAAAACAGAGGCACAAAGCAGCAGTGATAATGTCAAAAACACACCACAGCTTCAAAACAGAGCACCGATAGCAGATGCATGAACCATCAAAGGCAGCACCACAGGCAAAGCGGCAAGACAAGTGGCATTGACATCCAACAGCACAATGAAGGGGGAACATAGCAAGCAGATAGACTAGCACCAACACACTGAGGAACCATGAGAGTGGCAAGAACACCACATGGAGTAAAGTGAGTCATCTGGTGTATGGCAGCAAAGCAGAGTGGCAGAAAGCTGATAGGGGCAAGACAGGCTGGCAGAGTGGAGGTAGTCTGGTCTGGTCCCTGTGGTTTTGATAGGGGAAAGACAGGCTGGCCCAGGAGAGAGTTCCCTTTCCTTTGTGCAGGGAAGGACTCCCTGGAACGGGTCCACCCTAGAGTTGGGTGTACCCGGTGTTTACATTGGCATCCAGTGAATATTGTTGGCGTCTAGTGAATTCCGTTGGCGTCTAGTGAATTCCGACTGTACTTACGCACTTCAGCTGATGACAAAGGAAATGGAAGATCTCTCAGAAATAAGAATACTGCTAATCAAGTCAAAATCTGCAATATCAACCTATGTTGACTTTGTACCATAGAGGTCAAACACTTCTAGGAACACAAGGCCTGGATGAACAGGCACAGCAGTCGAGGTCAAACACTTTTAGGAACACAAGGCCTGGATGAACAGGCACAGCAATCGAGGTCAAACACTTTTAGGAACACAAGGCCTGGATGAACAGGCGCAGCAATGGAGGTCAAACACCAGTAGGAACACAAGGCCTGGATGAACAGGCACAGCAGTCGAGGACAGAGGTCAATCCCACCTAGGAACACAAGGCCTGGATGAACAGGCACAGCAATCGAGGTCAAACACCAGTAGGAACACAAGGCCTGGATGAACAGGTGCAGCAATCGAGCTCAAACACTTTTAGGAACACAAGGCCTGGATGAACAGGCGCAGCAATCGAGGTCAAACACCAGTAGGAACACAAGGCCTGGATGAACAGGCACAGCAATCGAGGTCAAACACTTTTAGGAACACAAAGCTTGGATGAACAGGCGCAGCTATCGAGGTCAAACAGTGGTAGTAACACAAGGCCTGTACAGTAGACGGTCAGGCACAGCGATTCATGTCAGGAACATGTACTGCAATGCTTACATTATCTTGAGCATAGGAGGCAATTGGAGCTGCTGCAAGGCTTTGAATAGCTTTTATTCATCTTGCCATTCACAGGGAAAATTTGGAAAGCCAAGCAAAGGCAGGTTTACATTCAAAAACACTAGCATTTCCATCAACTCTGGTGCCAGCCTTGAGCGGTGAGGGCTCATGATATCCCCTGTCATTGAAAAGACACGTTCACTGGGCACACTGGTTGGTGGACATGACAGATATCATTCAGCCACTTTGGCTAGGTGTGGCCAGACAGTGGACTTGTGTGCCCAATATGCCAGCGGATCTGTCTGCATGTTCTCTATCAGCTCTGAGAGATCCCGTGTCACTGACAGCTGTGCTGCTGTCTCCTCCTGTGCTTGGGAGGGCTCAGAGTCACTCAATCCAGCTACTTTCTCTCTCGCCCGTTGCACAACTGATGAATCTTTATGGCCAACATGCCTTGGGCGTTCGACGTGGAGGAGGAGGTACTATCTGTCACTGAGACAGGTCTACTCCTGCCTGGGCTAGCAACACAACTCTGTGACGTGCCTGCTGTTTCCACCTCTGCTTCAAGCCTACTCTGTCTCCGCCTATGGCGCTCCTGTTCACGGACCTTAGCTAACAGCAGCTCCTTCACAACTGACAGACAATTGGTCTGTAGGGCGAGTTTACCTTTCACACGGGGATCACAGACAGAGGCGAGCATGTATGTGCTGTCCTCTGTTAAAGGCCGTAATCTGTCTTTCACCTGCTGCTGCAAAACGTCCACACACTGCAGCACCTCAGCAGTCATTCCCTCTTGCCGTTTAAAGGCCTCCAAATGGTCATCCAGGAATTTAACTATAGGGATGATGTCAGCCAAGGTGGCACTTCTGGAACTCAGCTCCTCCGTGACATCCTTGAAGGGCTGCAGGATTTTTACCAGCTGACTCATGACTAACCAATCGAGATGCCCTAGGGGATTCTGCACACCTATGTCTATTGTACCAGAAAGTTCATGAAGGGGTGTCTGCAGCTCCAGTAACCTCTCCAGCATCATAAAGGTGGAATTCCACCGGGTGGCAATGTCTTGAATGAGACGCTTCTGAGGCATATCCAAATCAGTCTGCTTTTGTCGGAGAACCTGCCCCGCCTTGACACTTCTGTGGAAGTGTGCTGCTATGTTCCTGCACTTGTGTATTAACCTATGCAGGTATTCATTCTCCTTGTCCTTGGACTCCAAGCCCAGAGCTGACTTCACTACCAGATGCAGAGTGTGTGCAAAACATCGGATGTTCTTAAACCGCCCATCGCTTATTGCCTTAACCATGTTTGCACCATTGTCTGTGACAAAAAACCCTGCCCGCGTTTTCCTGTCTCGCTGGTGTAGTTGCCAGCCCTCCAGTATCTTTCTGATGCATGCTAGAATATTGGCTGCGGTATGGACCTGATCTGTCAGGTGGGTGTGCAGTAAAGCCCACCTCCACCCTGATACTTCTTCAGTAATAGAGCTGCTGGCTGCCCCTGCCTCTGCCATGTTCCACCAGTGTGCTGTCAGAGAGAGGTAAGAGTGTGCAGCATTCATGGCGGTCCAGATATCGCAGGTGAAATGCACTCTTCCATCTGCCTTACCTAGCAATGCTTGCAAGCGACTGCGACACTGCTTATACAGGCTGGGGATGACCTTTCTACTAAATGTGGTTCTGCACGGGATTTTGTAATTTGGAAGTACAACCTTCAAGAAACGCTTGAAACCCACATTCTGCACTAGCTGCAAGGGCTGGTCATCAAGGGCAATCATTTCCCCAATGCTCCTGGTTACAACTTTTGAGGCTGCCTGCCTCCTACCCCATGATAGCATTACCGCACTCCACCCCATTTCCTCCATGGTGGATTGTCGCTTCTGCCACATGTCAGTGGGTTGCTGGCCTGCCGCCTGACTGCTAGAAGGGAATGAGGGCGTGGGCTGACTCTGCTGCTCTCCTACCACTGCACACTGCTTGGAAGGGGTCCCCCGACTGAAACTGCCACAATCCCCAGATGGCAGTAATCTTGTTGGATGTTGCCTCTTCATATGATGGTTCATGCCAAAATTTGATAGATGTCCCATTTGCTTGCCTCTGCTAATATACCTGGCACAGTAATTACACCGAGCATAACGCGGGTCTTCTGTCACTTTAAAATGTTTCCAGATAGGATATTTCTTTTGTGATCCTCCTCTCTGTGACACCTTTGGGGTGGATGCTGGCACTGGAGTTGAGGTACTATTAGTGGGTGCACCCTGAGAAGCAATGCCAGAGGGGGCACCAGTCACCCACTGTCTCCCTTCTGACAGCTCTTCCACTGTAATCTCTCCCGGGCCCCTGCTGCACAATTCTGGAGGTGGAGGCTAAGACAGGACTAACTGATTCTACCGAAGATTCGTCAGCTATTACTTCTTCCGTTTCTGATGAGAATCCCACCCAAGAAGATTATTCTTCTGAATCAGAAGCTAACAGTGCCAGCGCTACCTTTGACCGCTAAGTCTTAGTCGCGACTTCTGTCCCCCTGCTGCTCTTGGGTGTCTAAATTTTGTTGGGCATGACTTCCGGTGATGACGTCACCAGCGAGGAAGCCGGGCGATTGAGCTCCGCGGCTTCACCTCCGTTTTTCCCCCTCTAGCCCCCGAAAAACGCGGCGATTTTGTTCCGGTTAGCTGGGGGAGGACGCCGGGGGTTCCCTGTGGCCCGCGGTTTTGTTCCTGCCGGTGTCTGTGAAATGCTGGAGGCGGAGGTGCCCGCGGCAGGCTGCCTTCTCATCCTGTCAAAATGGCGGCCGCCACGAGACCCCGCTCACAGATCTTGTTCCCCCTGCAGCCCCAATCCTGTGCCCCGGGTGGCTGTGCTGTGAAGAGGCACAGTTTGTGAGGCTTACCCGCCGAAAATCGCCGGTGTCAGGGAGCTGCAGGCCCGACAAGAAGTGAAGACCCAGCGGCAGCATGGCCAAGATGGCGCCCGGCAGAGTGAGTTACCTAATGAATTGAATCCTGCATGCCGCACAGTGTTTGCTGCAACTCAACGTCTGGTTTTTTTCTCCTCTCCTGCACCCTGATCTAATGTGAAGGGGAGGATCACGTGACATCTTGAGGGGCTGTGCTCCCCCGTCGCGGAGCTCGGGCCCTCGCTCCCTGACTCATCCCCCTGCATCTGCGACCTCGTTGGCCCTTGGGAGACAAGCGCCTGCCTAGCCGAACCTCCTCTCCGTCGTCTACGCCTCAGATGGCGACTCGAGCCGGGAAAAAAGAGAAAGAAAAAGACAAGGATAAGGAGCGGGCCCGCGCGCCCGAGCCTAACCCGGAAGTGGGAGTGGAGTCGACTGAGAGCGGTATGCCCGCCAACAGCACTGCGGCCGAGCTAACAGCGGCAGTCCTCGCGGCGATAACGCCGGAGCTGAAGAAAATCTCCGAACAGCTACAAGAAATAACTACCGGCATGGGGGCGTTTGACCGCCGGTTCGCTGAAATGGAAACACGGGTGTCTGCAAATCAAGATGGCCTCCACGCGGCGCAGACGGATGTGGCACACTTAAAAGCTGCACTGGAAAAGCAGGCCCTACGGATAGAGGACCTGGAAAATCGGTCCAGGCGTGCTAATATACGGTTAGTGGGGCTGCCGGAGAGTTTGCAGGAGGCTCAGCTGCCTAGTTTTTTGGAAGAGTGGCTGCCGCAGGCCTTGAAACTTACTGGATTGCCGGGCCCTCTCCGCGTGGAGCGAGCGCATCACCTGGGCCCTAAAAGAGAAGGCCAGACGAAACCCAGAGTAATCATAGCCAAAATTCTTAACTTTTCACATAAGGCGGCGATCATCAGAGCCTTTCAGAGGGGGACTAAGCCTAGTTATGAAAATCGACCGGTTCTAATCTTTCCGGATTTCTCTTATGTGGTGTCCCAACAACGCAAGCTTTTGGCGCCATTTTGTACACAGCTTTACTAGCAGGGTATACATGCCGTGCTGGTTTATCCGGCGAAGATGAGAGTGCAAACTGCAGAAGGAGTCCATTGGTTTACTGAGGTGGAGGCAGCACGGCGCTATTTGCAGGCATTGCCCTCGCAGGGTGTCCCTACCACCTGACTCTGCTGGGTGTGGTATTAACTTTGAATTTGGAGGGGTCGATTCTCCGGCGAGGGACTCAGTTTTGTTGGACTCCCTTCGCCTCTCCCCTGAAGACTCGGGGGGTGTTTCAGTCACTCATATGGAATGGACTATACCGTGTGTACTGTCATGGTGTTTTGGCTTACTCTATGCCTTGCTGCTCGGGCCATAGAACCCGGTGGCAGGGGACAAACTAGCAGGGATCGCGGAAGCACTCTCGTTGTGTGAATTCCCCCTGGGTGTTTCATTTGTGGTTTGGCTGGTTGCCTATATTACGGTTCAACATGTATTCTACTGTTAAGCTTTGTTTACTGTGGGATGGGGGGGGAAGGGGGACCGAGCTTAGTTCACTGTGAGCTCCACTCACTGTCCTCGGATGGTGAGTTCCAGGGGGTTCGGTCAGAGGGGTTGGGGGGAGAGGGTTTGGGAAGGGGAGGGGATGGGGGATTGGGGGAGGGGGGAGGGCTGGGGACCAGAGACCTGTTTTGGGTTCACGGGGGACCCTGTATTTTTCTCCAGGCACTTCAGTTTCTTGTCTCAGGGGGAAGGGGCTCAGTTGGGAGGTCCCTATCCCCATGCATTTGGCATTATACTCTGTTTCATGCATTTCATTAACTTCGACCCTCCATGAGCAGTAACACATTTCGCTATTATTCCTGGAATGTAGGGGGTATCAACTCCCCTATGAAACGCACCAAGATTTTGCAGGCTTTGCAGCGGAGAGGGGCCGCGGTAGCCTTCCTGCAGGAAACCCACTTATTGGACGCAGAGCATGCTAAGCTGCGGCAGCGCTGGGTGGGCTCAGTGCACTATGCCTCCGCTAGTTCCAAATCGGCGGGAGTGGCCATTTTAATTCGGAAGTCCTTTGCTTTTAAGGTCCTCAAGGAACTTAAAGATCCAAAGGGCAGATACATTATTCTGGTGGGAGAGTTTAACCACGCTTCCATAATACTATGTAACCTTTATGCCCCTAATGTGTATCGGGCTTCTTTTTACCAGGAGCTCTGTGCTCTCTTACTGCCACACATTGAGGATTTGATTATTGTGGGCGGGGATTTTAACGCCATCAGAGACCCCACTCTTGACAAGTCCTCAGCGACCCACACTCCTAGCCCTCCTAGTCAGGGGATTTCCCTGTTTGAGAAAACATTGCATCTGACGGATGTGTGGCGCACATTACATCCTCAAGAAAGGGAATTTACTCACATTTCTAGAGCCCATGCCACGCACTCCAGACTGGATTATTTTTTGGTAAGCACACATGGTTTCTCTACGGTGGGAGGGGCAGGGATAGAGGACATTGTGATCTCTGATCATGCGCAGATCTGGATTGAATTCACTAATCCCTTGGCAAAGCATGCTACCAAAGTATGGAGGTACCCCTTCTTTTTAGCGGATGATGTCGCTTTTCAAAACTATTTGAAGGATTGTTGGGATGCTTTTGCCATATCTAATGCGCAGCATAGAAATGACCCTGTTCTCTTTTGGCAACCTGCCAAGGCTGTCCTCCGAGGGGACATAATATCGTATGTCTCCCATAGGAAAAAAGTTATAGATAAACGAAGCCTTACTTTGAGTGCCCAATTACATAAAGCTAGGAGGACTTTGCTGCAGGGTAATACCACGGTTAATAGGGAATACTATCTCTCGTTGCAAACGACTATTAATTCACTCATTCATCAACGGACAAAAAAAAGCCTGTTGTTTTATCAATATAAATTGTTTCAGTTTGGGCAGAAGTCGGGGAAGCTGATGTCCAGATTGGTACAGTCAGCTAGAGGGACGAGATACATCCCGGCCATAAAAAACCACCGGCAGCAGATAGTGACGGAGGAAGGGGCCATTAGGTCGGTTTTTCAGACATACTACTCTGGATTATACCAGTCCGAGGGATGGGATGTGTCCCAATGGGAGGCATTTTGTGACAGGATCCAGTTGCCTTGCCTAACGGTGGCGCAAAGTCGGTGTTTAAATGAACCCATATCCGAGGATGAGGTTCGTCGGGTTATACAGCAGATGAGCAAATTGAAAGCACCAGGACCCGATGGGTTCAGCTCAGAATTTTATAAAGCTATGGCAGATTCGGTTGCCCCTATCCTTCCCCAGGTTTTTCATTCCTTAATCGACAGGGGAGCCTTCCCATCAGGGGGGAATCTGGCGCATGTCACCCTTATCCCGAAACCGGGTAAAGACCCTCTGTTACCAGAGTCTTATAGACCTATCTCCCTATTAAATGTGGATCATAAAATTTTGGCCAAAATATCGGCAGACCGCCTGGGGCATTTTTTGCCCTCTTTGATACAGCCGGGGCAAGTAGGCTTTGTTAAACAGAGATATGCCCTACGGAATGTTCGACAGGTGGTTACGGCCATGGCACTTTGTCAGAGAATAAATGATCCCTATTTGGTGGCGAGCTTAGACGCTGAAAAGGCGTTCGATAGGGTGGAATGGGGATATCTGTTTCAGCTTTTGCGACAGGTGGGGATTGGGGGATTTTTTTTACAAGCGATCCAGCTCTTGTATAGGCTCCCGCAGGCCTGTCTATGGGTTAATGGGGGTTTGACGGACCTGTTTATGGTGGAGCGTGGCACACGCCAGGGCTGCCCGTTGTCCCCCCTCCTCTTTGTTTTAAGCTTGGAACCCTTTTTACTAGCCATCCAGTCCACTGCTTCCATACGGGGCATTCTTTTCCAGGAGGGGCAGACTCGTGAAATATTCAAGTATGCCGCATTTGCTGACGATATTTTGCTTTTTCTTACTTCCCCGTCTCGGTCCCTGTCTACCTTACTAGATTTGTTCCAACAATACGCTACCTTTTCGGGGATGCGTATTAATTGGAATAAGTCGGAGGCCTTGGCTTTCCCCGCCTCCCTTCGGGAGCGCTGGGACGGTGTATTTCCTCTGCACTGGGCTGGAGACTCTCTCACGTACTTGGGGATCATTCTCACCGCAGACATCCATCAAATGTATCGTAGTAATGTGTCCCGCTTACTAAAAGCCACTCAAGACAAATTAACGGCATGGCATGATTTGCCGCTCTCTCTGGGGGGAAGGATCAACTTGTTCAAAATGGTGGTCTTACCCAAATGGCTATATGTTATGCAAAACTTTTCCCTGCTCCTGCTGGCCAGGGATCTGGCTCGGGTGGACAAATTATTGCGCCGGTTTATTTGGCATGGGAAAAAGGCCAGATTGCCATTGCGCCAGTTACAACACCCTTGGCATTGGGGGGGTATGGGTCTCCCCAATTTGTTGCAATATGGGATGGCAGCTAACTCTCGTTTGATTAGGGGTTGGCTATTGGGGAAGTCCCCTTTTTTAAATATCACTGCTGAGGCCACGTTTACAAGACCGATCGCTTTGATTTACATTCTTATGACTCCTTATACCAGGCTTCCACCAACGTTGGTGACTCACCCGTTGGTACAGCCTGTGCGGAAAACGTGGAGGCTTATCACTAACCTTTTAGGGCTTCCAAATCATTGCACGTGCTTTACCCCCATTAGGGGGAATTTGGACTTTACCCCAGGGTCTACCACTTCTTACTTTAGGATTTGGGAGCAGAAAGGGGTAATATACTTGGGACACGCTTTAGATGACACTGGGCAGCTGCTATCTTTTACCAGAATGTGTGAACTGTATGGGCTGCCTAAGCAGCATTTTTTTGGATATGTGCAATTGGGACATTATCTGCGCAGCCTGGGTCCTCCAGCTCAACATATGACAGTGTTTAAAGCTTTGAATGGTTTTTTTCAATTTGATCATACTAAAGAGCCCTCTATGTCCAGTTACTACAGGCAGCTGATCTGGCACTCACAGAAGGAGGCTGGTGTCATTCCTGTTGATCGTTGGAACCGCGAGGGTATATTTTTGATGACCTCCTGTATTTACTTGCATAGTTTACGAAATGTTCTTCAAATTACTGGGAACATGTACTTTCGAGAGATGCATCTTAAATTTTTAAGCCGGGCGTATTTGGCACCACAATTGGCTTATAAGGTGGGTGTTATTAGCACAGCTCAGTGTCCGCGCTGTCGGGTGGGGCTGGGGACCTTGGCGCATGTTTTCTGGGGATGTCCCTCAATGGTGAACTATTGGCGGCGCATTCCTTTGTATTTGGGAGGGCTGGTTGGGGTTCAGTTACCAATGTCTCCTTACCTCTGGTTACTGCATTGCGTAACTCGCTTCCTGGTGGCGGAGTCTGGCCCCCGGATATTGCTTCAAAAGGCGGGTCTAGTGGGGAAGAAGATCATTCTACTACACTGGTGTGACCCGGACCCGCCGACATTTTGGTTGTGGAGGATTCACTTTCATAGACTGATGCAGTTGGAGGCGATTCATGCTCGGACTTCACCCAAGCGACGGAAACTTTTCTTGCACACGTGGGAACCATATTTGCAATCTTTGCCTCATAGGGCTCGCAGCTTGGCCCTGAATGATTAACTGTGCTTTAGTGGAATTGTCTGGACGGTATCTGCATGGGTTTCTGGTCTTCGGTGGGGGGTTTGGGGGAAGGGGGCGGTGTTTGAGTAGGGCGGAGGGAGGGGGTGGGAGAACAGTAGGGATTGGTTGGGTTATCCCTAAAAAGAGTGTTCCAGTTTTCATGGCAATTTAATGTGCATATCTGGTGTACCTGTATTGGTTTTATTCTTTCCTGTTGCATTGTGATTTGTGTGTACAATCGCTCAATAAAAATATATTGAACATAAATTTTGTTGGGCATGACTCTGCCTCCCCTTCCCTCTCCTCTGAAACTACAGGGCCAGAAACAAGTGGTGGCGAAGGCGAAGTATCATTGTCCGATTTCGTTTTTTTTGCCATGGAACTGCCATCCCCTACAAAGAGTTTAGATTGCGACAGTTGCCTTTTTAGATGTACTGGTGGTGTTGCACTAGTGTCTTTTGCGGTGCCTCCGCTGCCAGTCCCAATAAGTCGCTTGCTTCTCTCTTTCCCTGACATTATGGATTTTATGTCACTGAGTGGTAACACTGCCCACTGTCCCACAATAATAATGTTCAGTCTGTTTAAAATGCCCAGATGCACAGACTCACTCAAGGACAATGTTCAGTCTGTTTAAAATGCCCAGATGCACAGACCCACTCAAGAACAATGTTCAGTCTGTTTAAAATGTCCAGATGAACAGCCCCACTCAAGAATAATGTTCAGTCTGCTTAAAATGCCCAAATGAACAGACCCACTCAAGGACAATGTTCAGTCTGTTTAAAATGCACAAATGAACAGACCCACTCAAGGACAATGTTCAGTCTGTTTAAAATGCCCAGATGCACAGACCCACTCAAGGACAATGTTCAGTCTGTTTAAAATGCACAAATGAACAGACCCACTCAAGGACAATGTTCAGTCTGTTTAAAATGCCCAGATGCACAGACCCACTCAAGAACAATGTTCAGTCTGTTTAAAATGCCCAGATGCACAGACCCACTCAAGAACAATGTTCAGTCTGTTAAAAATGCCCAGATGAACAGACCCACTCAAGAACAATGTTCAGTCTGTTTAAAATGCCCAAATGAACAGACCCACTCAAGGACAATGTTCAGTCTGTTTAAAATGCCCAGATGCACAGACCCACTCAAGAACAATGTTCAGTCTGTTTAAAATGCCCAGATGAACAGACCCACTCAAGAACAATGTTCAGTCTGTTTAAAATGCCCAGATGCACAGACCCACTCAAGAACAATGTTCAGTCTGTTTAAAATGCCCAAATGAACAGACCCACTCAAGGACAATGTTCAGTCTGTTTAAAATGCCCAGATGCACAGACCCACTCAAGAACAATGTTCAGTCTGTTTAAAATGCCCAGATGAACAGACCCACTCAAGAAAAATGTTCAGTCTGTTTAAAATGCCCAGATGAACAGACCCACTCAAGAACAATGTTCAGTCTGTTTAAAATGCCCAGATGCACAGACCCACTCAAGAACAATGTTCAGTCTGTTTAAAATGCCCAGATGAACAGACCCACTCAAGAACAATGTTCAGTCTGTTTAAAATGCCAAAATGAACAGACCCACTCAAGGACAATGTTCAGTCTGTTTAAAATGCCCAAATGAACAGACCCACTCAAGGACAATGTTCAGTCTGTTTAAAATGCCCAGATGCACAGACCCACTCAAGAACAATGTTCAGTCTGTTTAAAATGTCCAAAAGAACAGACCCACTCAAGAACAATGTTCAGTCTGTTTAAAATGCCCAGATGCACAGACCCACTCAAGAACAATGTTCAGTCTGTTAAAAATGCCCAGATGAACAGACCCACTCAAGAACAATGTTCAGTCTGTTTAAAATGCCCAGATGCACAGACCCACTCAAGAACAATGTTCAGTCTGTTAAAAATGCCCAGATGAACAGACCCACTCAAGAACAATGTTCAGTCTGTTTAAAATGCCCAAATGAACAGACCCACTCAAGGACAATGTTCAGTCTGTTTAAAATGCCCAGATGCACAGACCCACTCAAGAACAATGTTCAGTCTGTTTAAAATGTCCAAAAGAACAGACCCACTCAAGAACAATGTTCAGTCTGTTTAAAATGCCCAGATGCACAGACCCACTCAAGAACAATGTTCAGTCTGTTAAAAATGCCCAGATGAACAGACTCACTCAAGAACAATGTTCAGTCTGTTAAAAATGCCCAGATGAACAGACCCACTCAAGAACAATGTTCAGTCTGTTTAAAATGCCCACATGAACAGACCCACTCAAGGACAATGTTCAGTCTGTTTAAAATTCCCAGATGCACAGACCCACTCAAGAACAATGTTCAGTCTGTTTAAAATGCCCAGATGAACAAACCCACTCAAGAACAATGTTCAGTCTGTTTAAAATGCCCAGATGCACAGACCCACTCAAGAACAATGTTCAGTCTGTTTAAAATGCCCAGATGAACAGACCCACTCAAGAACAATGTTCAGTCTGTATAAAATGCCCAGATGAACAGACCCACTCAAGAACAATGTTCAGTCTGTTTAAAATGCCCAGATGCACAGACCCACTCAAGGACAATGTTCAGTCTGTTTAAAATGCACAAATGAACAGACCCACTCAAGGACAATATTCAGTCTGTTTAAAACGCCCAGATGCACAGACCCACTCAAGAACAATGTTCAGTCTGTTTAAAATGCCCAGATGAACAGACCCACTCAAGAACAATGTTCAGTCTGTTTAAAATGCCCAAATGAACAGACCCACTCAAGAACAATGTTCAGTCTGTTAAAAATGCCCACTGCAATGTCAGACTAAGTAATTGGAATTTAATAAAGCAGGAATTTTTGTCACTCCAGAAACATGGATGACATTGAAAATATTAATATCTCTCTCCAAGCCAGTCCAACACCCTCAATGGTAAATAGTGGTCAGTGCTAGCTGACTAGACCACTAGACTGCTTGAAAGAAACAGGAATACTAGTGTCTGTAGCTGACCCCTGGCACTAAAGCAAGACAAGGAATATTTTTCTTTCCTTTGTTAGCCTAAGCTTAGCCTAGTATCTGTTCTGTGTTCTCTATCAGTTCTGCTTCTGCTTCTGGTTCTGCTTCTGCCTGCCTGCCAGCCCACCTCCCCACAGAATCACTGGAAATAAGTGCGTGGCTCCTCGTGCTGCTCTTTATATACTGCTGGCTCGTCAGTAAAATCCTCAGAGAGCACTGAATGACAGCGCGATTCCCTGCATTCAGTGCTGCTCTGAAAATGTGAATGCGGATAGGCTGCGTTCCGGTATCCATGCCAACCTGTCTGACCCTTTCCTGTGAGTCACTGCGACTCACAGGAAAGGTTCAGATAGGTTGGCATGGTTACCGCAGGGGCGCCGCCATTTTGTGGTAATCCGGGGCTCCGAGCTCGCAGCTAATGGCGGCGAGGAAAAGCGCGCGCCTTGCGGTTCAACGTATTCAACAGAAATATGTTGAATACGTTGGAAGTCGCAATGCGTTGCGCATCCCCCCTTTTTTTTAAGTTTGAAAAAAATAATTTGCGGATTGCAAATCCGTTCAAAACGAATGCACACTCCTAGTACCTGCGCTACCATACCAGGTTACAGAGTTAAGTCGGACATTTACGTCCTTCAGGCTGTATCTCGATGCCTCCTGAAATCCACGGAGCCATCGATCTTCACCGGCTCATCCTTCTGCCATCCACGATGGATGGTAAGTACTCTAATCCCACTTCAGCGACAATACCATTGAGACCTGTTCTCTAAATCTGGCCATATGGTTCGAAAGGTTCTAAGTCGTCTTGTCTTCCAAGAACCATATTAGTGTCACATATCGCTATTTCCAGCTATGTCGGACACAATACCAAGAGAACCTCTCTACTAATCATTTGGGATTGCATCAGGACATCCTCCCATTGTCAGCAACGGGACTCTGTACTGATTAATACTTTGGCTTCTGGTTCTTAATTAAGGACCGAAATCCCAGATGCATTCGCTGATCTGCTAAACACAAGATCCAGCAAACACTGCCTCAATTGCAAATCCACCTCGAGGCCTGGCGACAGGTCTTGACGTTTTTTTGTACAGCACACAGAAATGCGAGTAAAACATTTACCGCTCACGCTCCCGTGGGAGATTACATGATATCCAGATTACATCAGCTCCGCCAGTTGGACACCTCCTGGTCTCTCAACTTGCCAGATATCAGAGCGGCCACCCCACTTGGTACCAAGGTTCAGGGTACAGTCCCCCGGACGCTACAAAGTGCAGGGGGGTGGGTGGGGGAGTTTTAATCTCACTATTCTTTCTTTCAACAGAAAGTATTTACTCCCCGCCCATCCTGGACCTCAGAAATATCAACTTTCTTCAGAAGGGACAGGTAAAATGGTGTCTCTCGTCACCATACTTCCATACCGCAGTAAGTAGGTTGCCTCTGTCTTCTAATCTTTCTTCATGACTCTATACATTTACTAGCTGGGATTACTGTCACTGCCATAAATCCCTTATACAACACTTCTGGACACCACAGTCACAACGACCTTCCTGACCAGCATACGTGCAGACATTCTAATAAATTCTTACAAGTCCCTGCACGCATTTTCCATAACCTCAGCCCCTCAATTCTTCATTGTTGGGCCATGGGGTTTTTCACTATGCACTTTCCTCATAGATCCAAAACTGCTATGGGTTAGATTCAGTGAATTTCCAATCTCAGTGGGTCTAAGCTGTTCAACCGCTTTCGTCCCTCATCCATATTGCAGATCTAGAACCAAAACCTAGTCTGATTCTGCTCATGCTCGCATTTACTCAGGGTTGTAAAGTTTGACCTAAAATCTTCTCAACCCAATATGCATCTATTCCACTCCAGGTACAGTTTCACATGAACTTCCTGGAGCTTGTAGCCATGAGTTATACCCTTATGTCTTCCAATACTGCCTCTGCAACAAATCTTTGAGCATACAGACAGACAGCATAGTGACAATGTGGTATTTCCAACACACAAGCATGCACAACCTCTTCGCTGCTCTGCAAGGCAGCTGCGCAGCTCTACCCTTGGCCCTTGCTCACTCTGCATCCTAAGAGATTTACTGAACACACTAGCAGACCTTCTCCATGTAGGTTTCCATCCTCTCGAATGGTCTCGGACTACATGTGTAGCGGGAAACATCTTCTAAGCTGAGGTCAACCTAACTTGCCCTCTGCATCCGAATCGAACCATATGGTGCACAGATTCTACTCCCTACACATGTTTCCAATGCGTTCCCATCAAGGGCCTCTTAAATGTGTCTCTTCTGCTGCCTTTCATAGCCAGCACTCTTCTAATACTGGACCAGGATGGAGTTCACTGTTCCTCAGACCCACGTCCTGGCCGAGACCAGAATGCTTCCCATACTTCTCAATCTATCACACCAGTAACCAATTCGCCTTCCCACCAGTCAGTCACAAATCGTAGACTCACTGATGTTCTCAGGTACTGGTAGCATCACAAAACCTTCCACACATAAATCCTACCACTTAAAATGGCATGATTTACCACATGATGCATACAAAAGGGTATTATCCCAGGACAAGCAGGATGCTAGTCCTCACATATGGGTGACGTCACCAATGGAGCCCAGCGCAGGAAATATTTCTGTCAAAGTTTCTAGAAACCTTTGACTGGCCGTGTGAGGCCACTGAGCATGCCCAGCATGCTATGATATTCTCTGCCACAGGTGTCTCTCTTCAGTCTTCACTTTTCCGCTCTGCCGTTCGCATCGCGGGACTAGAGCCGTTGCGTTGTCCGCAGTTATTCTGACTAAAAAAGTCAATATTTTCTATAGTTTCTATTAGGGATGTGAATCGTTTTAGGACGATTAAAATTATCGTCCGATAATTTTAATATCGTCTTAAACCGTTATGGAACACAATACAATAGAGATTCTAACGATTTATCGTTATAAATCGTTAGAATCGTGAGCCGGCACACTAAAACCCCCTAAAACCCACCCCCGACCCTTTAAATTAAATCCCCCACCCTCCCGAACCCCCCCAAATGAGTTAAATAACCTGCGGGTCCAGTGGCGGTCCGGAACGGCAGCGGTCCGGAACGGGCTCCTGCTCCTGAATCTTGTTGTCTTCAGCCGGCGCCATTTTCCAAAATGGCGCCGAAAAATGGTGGCGGCCATAGACGAACACGATTGGACGGCAGGAGGTCCTTCCGGACCCCCGCTGGACTTTTGGCAAGTCTCGTGGGGGTCAGGAGGCCCCCCACAAGCTGGCCAAAAGTTCCTGGAGGTCCAGCGGGGGTCAGGGAGCGATTTCCCGCCGCGAATCGTTTTCGTACGGAAAATGGCGCCGGCAGGAGATCGACTGCAGGAGGTCGTTCAGCGAGGGTTCCGCAGGTTATTTAACTCATTTGGGGGGGGTTCGGGAGGGTGGGGGATTTAATTTAAAGGGTCGGGGGTGGGTTTTAGGGGGTTTTAATGTGCCGGTTTTGCGATTTTTAGATTTTTAGATTTTTCACGATTTTTCACGATTTTTCACGATATTTTACCCCCCCAAACGGCAACAATACGATTCCCTCCCCCTCCCAGCTGAAATCGATCGTTAAGACGATCGAGGACACGATTCACATCCCTAGTTTCTATATTCTCTCTCATAGGAGTCTCTCACGCTCGCTGGCTGGTGAGTACTATTGATTTACATTCTCATTTTTTCACGAAATCTCTTCTCTCACATCGCATCTATCGACGGCCGTCGATCCCAAAATGGCGACGGGGTTCAAAAAGTGCCCTATATGTAATAGAAATATGTCGATAACTGACCCGCATTTGGAGTGTGTACTCTGCCTCGGAGAAAAACACGATGTCAGTACATGCCCCAAATGTGCGGAAATGACAGTTAAAGGACGGAAAGCCAGACAAGAGAAGATGGAACACTTGTTTCAACTTCAGTTAATTCCCTCTCCCTCGAAATCATCGAGGTCATCTCTGGCTGGAGCTACCAAGAGAGCACTCATTAAAAAACCGCATCCGGATGGATCCAGTGACTGCCCATCCTCACCATCGTCGGTGCTATCAACAAAATTGGCAGAACACCTAAAATCCAAGCATCGGCATCGACATCGACGTCCGTCATCTTCCACATCGATGTCCCAGGACGAGTCGATGCCAAAGTGGCCTCGAGAACAGGAAACACCGGCACCTTCAGCACCTGGGCCTTCGCCTTCACCGATTTCAAGTACACCCCACACTTCGTCGATGGATGCCTCCGTACCGCCACTGCGTACAACATCGGTGACTTCACCACTTGTACAGCCGGAATTGTCTATCTTGATAAGACAAGCGGTCATACAGGTTCTTCAAGAGCAAAATTTTCCGGCGGTTCCGCCGATGACGACACCTTCAGTGTCGATGCCGATGCTTCCAGCATCGATGCCGATACCTTCAGTATCGATGCCGATGCTTCCAGCATCGATGCCGATGCCTCCAACATCGATGACGATGACTTCAACATCGATCCCGATGCCTCCAGCATCGTTGCCGGTATTAGTACCGATGCCGGTGGGACCACCGATGACGGCACCTTTTTTGCCACCGAGGACTTTGACCGGTTTCATAACCACTACACCAAGGCTCTGGACACAATCGACATCATTTTTCGCTCATATTCCATCGAGCCCTTTGATGTCAATACCTATTCCATTGATGTCGATGACCTCGATGACGCTTCCACTGATGACAACATCGAGGACATCTCCGATACCATCGAGGGAACCTGCATTAGAACCTCCAGAGGTTCAGGATGAGGCTTTCTATCATCGCCTTTTACAAAGGTATCAAGATGTAATCGATAAATTACCATCTACTAAACCTCGTACTACTTCTGCAGGATTTTCCATCGATGATCCACAGCCAGGCCCTTCAGGCCTTCATGTCCCACCTAAATCAATGCCAAAATCGCCTTATAGAGAAGATTCTGATGATTCCTGGGATGATGAACCCTCTCATTTTTCTTCAGAGGAGTTCGTCTAACCCTTCTTCTCCAGATCAGAGAAAGAAGTCACCCCCAGAGGATCTTTCATTCTCCTCATTCATCCAGAGCATGGCCGACTCTAAACCATTTAAACTAACAGCAGAGGAAGATACCAGGGCACAAACCTTGAGGTTTTGCAGTTTGTTGACCCACCCAAACAAGTACTGGCAGTGCCAGTCCATGAGGTTTTGCTAGATCTCCAGAGACGAATTTGGGAACATCCATCTTCCACTCCTGCAGTTAATAAACATGTGGACACTACTTACATAGTCCAGCCAGCTCCAGGCTACCAAAAGCAGCAATTACCACACCAGTCTGTAGTAGTGGAGTTGGCGCAGAAAAAATTCAAATGTGTGCGCCCAAACTGATTCATCCCACCTGGTAGGGACCACAGATTCCTAGACTCACTAGGAAAAAAGGTCTATCAGAGTTCCATGTTGAGCACCAAGATTTCCGCTTATCAGCTCTACATCACTCAATACCAGAGGAACCTCTGGAAACAGTTGGAGGAGTTTGTAACCTCCTTACCCACACAATTACAGCCTGCACAAGCTGTAATAACCAAAGGACTAGAGGCAGGCAAGCATGAGGTGAGAGCAGTCTATGATAACTTTGAGACTGCTTCCAGGACAGCGGCAGCTGGAATCACTGCTCGCAGATGGGCCTGGCTCAAAGCATCTGACCTCAGGATTGAGGTACAAGAAAAACTTGTGGACCTGCCCTGTCTTGGTGACAATCTGTTTGGGGACAAGATTCAAGAAGCTGTACAACAGCTTAAGGAACACACTGAGACTCTACGTCAACTGTCTCAAAGTCCACAAGAGCCTGCTACTCAATCTTCTCGTCGTCCTCCACGAAGAGATATGCGACGTTCCTATTACAGGCCACGCAGATACTACCCTCACACTTCTAGGGGTAGGTCTACCATACCTACACAATGCTCCCAGGCCCGACAATCCAGGCCTGCTCGTCCACAACCTCCTGCACAGACAGGCCCTGCAACAGGCTTTTGAAAAACAGACCAGAGAACAGACCCAACTCTTCAATCCCAGGCCAAATTTACCAGTGGGCAGAAGAATATCTCACTTTCATACAAATTGGGAAAACATAACATCAGATCAATGTGTACTCTCCATAGTGTCTCGAGGCTACAAACTAAATTTCACCTCAATTCCTCCAGAATTTCCACCAACTTCCTGCCCACAACAAAATTCTCAACTACATCAATTACAAACAGAATTATCCACCCTTCTGAGAGCCAGGGCCATACAACTAGTGCCCCGGACACAGCAGGGCAGAGGATTCTACTCCCGATATTTCCTCATTCCAAAGAAAACCGGAGGCCTACGTCCCATCCTAGATCTCAGAAATCTCAACAAATTTCTGAAGAAAGAAAAGTTCAGGATGGTATCTTTAGGCTGAAAGAAAAGAAATAGATGCCTGTAGTCTTAAAACAATCCTTTATTGCAGTGGAGACACAAGGGTAGCCCGACTCTGGCCGAGTTTCGCCGTTTCAAAACGGCTGCCTCAGGGGCTTACAATAATCTTCTTGAATTCATTAGTTATATATCGACTAAGAATATAATGTGATCATATAAAGAGCTGTATGATCTCTTATGTTGCGTCTTGAAGCATTCGCGATAGCAGAACTCCACTAGCATGTTGCTAGTGGAGTTCTGCTATCGCGAATGCTTCAAGACGCAACATAAGAGATCATACAGCTCTTTATATGATCACATTATATTCTTAGTCGATATATAACTAATGAATTCAAGAAGATTATTGTAAGCCCCTGAGGCAGCCGTTTTGAAACGGCGAAACTCGGCCAGAGTCGGGCTACCCTTGTGTCTCCACTGCAATAAAGGATTGTTTTAAGACTACAGGCATCTATTTCTTTTCTTTCATCCTGACGGCTATTATAGATCGCCTTCCTTCGTGCTTTTTGGTATCTTTAGGCACCATGCTTCCACTACTTCAAGCAAGAGATTAGCTTTGTTCTCTGGATCTTCAAAATGCTTACGCTCACATTCCAATATACCCTCCTCATCGCAAGTACCTGCGTTTCATGGTAGACCACCAACATTACCAATACAGAGTGCTACCCTTTGGACTGGCATCTGCCCCCAGAGTCTTCACCAAATGTCTAGCAGTAATAGCAGGACACTTACACAAGGAAGGTGTCCATGTTTTCCCATATCTAGACGACTGGCTCATAAGAAGTCAGTCTCAACAAGGAGCTCTTACCTCTCTAACACGAATAATTACTCTACTTCACTCCATGGGATTTCTCATAAATTATCAAAAATCCCAGCTCACTCCAACTCATCTGCTTCAATTCATAGGAGCAGAGTTAAACACAGATCTAGCAAAAGCCATTTTACCTATAGATCGTGCAGATGCCCTCATTCTACTAGCAAACTCCATTTCCTTACGGACACAAGCGACAGCCCATCAGTTTCTAATACTGCTAGGTCATATGGCCTCCACGGTTCATGTTACACCAATGGCAAGACTTGCCATGAGAGTTGCCCAATGGACTTTAAGATCACAATGGATTCAAGCCATTCAACCACTACATTATCCAATTCAAGTGACCCACCAACTAAGATCATCTCTACTTTGGTGGACGAACAAAAACAACCTGTGCAAAGGCCTACCTTTTCAACAACCAGTCCCAGAGATAACTTTAGCTACAGATGCATCCACCTTGGGATGGGGAGCTCATGTAGACAATCTCCACACTCAAGGGACTTGGACAAAACTCGAAGCAACATATCAAATCAATTTTCTGGAGCTTCAAGCTATACGTTATGTGCTGCATGCATTCAAGGACTGCCTTTCACACAAGACTGCTCTGATCCAAACAGACAACACAGTAGCCATGTGGTACATCAACAAACAGGGAGGTACGGATTTGTATCTCCTTTGTTAAGAAGCTGCACAAATTTGGGGCTGGGCCCTGAACCACTCAATTTTCCTACGAGCCACTTATCTCGCAGACATTCACAATGTAGTAGCGGATCGACTCAGTCGTCAATTCCAAGCACACGAATGGTCCCTGGATCCCGCAGTAGCGACCAGGATATTTCAGTATTGGGGACAACCAACAATAGACCTATTTGCGTCACATCTGAATCACAAAGTGGACAAATTCTGTTCTCTACACAAACAGAAGAATCAGCCAGCCAAGGACGCCTTTGCTCGCCCTTGGAACTCAGGCCTACTATACGCGTATCCTCCGATACCGCTCATAACCAAAACTCTAGTGAAACTACAACAGGACAAGGGGTCCATGATACTCATAGCCCCATATTGGCTTCGACAAGTATGGTTCCCCACACTGCTATACCTATCAGTCAGGGATCCAATTCATCTGGGAGTAGCTCCCACTCTCATAACTCAGGATCAGGGTCGGTTACGCCATCCCAACCTTCAATCCTTATCCCTGACAGCATGGCTGCTGAAAGCTTGATATTGCAACCACTCAATCTTTCATCCAATATATCTCAAGTGCTTATAGCTTCACGTAAAACTTCCACATGAAAGAACTATTCTTCTAAATGGAAGAGGTTCACTTTGTGGTGCTCCGAAAAGAACATAAATCCTTTCACCTGCCCCACTACTTCTCTACTAGACTACTTATATCATCTTTCGGAATCTGGTCTCCAGACTTCATCTGTAAGAGTACATTTAAGTGCAATCTCTGCATACCATAATAAGATGGGAGATGCACCTATTTCCACACAACCTCTCGTAAGCAGATTTATGAGAGGTTTAACTCACCTTAAGCCACCAATTCGACCACCTGTCACAGAATGGGATCTGAATTTGGTATTAACAAGACTCATGCGTTCTCCTTTCGAACCCATAGATTCTTGTGATCTTAAATTTCTCACATGGAAAACTATCTTCCTTATAGCCATTACATCAGCTAGAAGGGTTAATGAATTACAAGCACTTGTCACGTACGCACCCTATACTAAATTCCTACATGACAAAGTGGTTCTCCGTACACATCCAAAATTCCTTCCCAAACTAGTTACGGAATTCCACTTGAATCAATCCATAAATTTGCCCATATTCTTTCCAAGGCCTCATTCCCATCCAGGAGAAACAGCCTTGCATACCTTGGACTGTAAGCGTACACTAGCCTTTTATATAGACCGCACTGCAGTTCACAGACAATCCACACAGCTGTTTGTATCCTACGATCCAAACAAACCAGGTAAAGCAGTGGGTAAACATACTCTATCCAATTGGATAGCAGATTGCATACAGTTTTGCTATGAAAAAGCAGGCCTTCCTCTCCAAGGGCGAGTAAAGGCACATTCAGTGAGGGCAATGTCAACTTCAGTAGCACACTATCATTCAGTGCCAATCCTTGACATATGCAAAGCAGCAACATGGAGTTCTCTTCACACATTTGCAGCTCATTACTGTCTGGACAAAGAAGGACGACAAGATTCAGCCTATGGACAATCTGTCTTAAAGAACTTGTTTTCAGCTTAATCCCAGCTCCTTCTACATCCAATCTATGATGATCTTCGGCTGACTCATTTTCAACAACAATACTTCACAGTTACTTCATTACAAAATGACTCAGCCCTTAGCTTGCTATTCACCCATATGTGAGGACTAGCATCCTGCTTGTCCTGGGATAAAGCAAAATTGCTTACCTTGTAATAGGTGTTATCCCAGGACAGCAGGATCTAGTCCTCACAGAACCCACCCGCCAGCCCGCTTAGTTGGGCTTCTGTCCTTTTATGATTTAATTTGCTAAACTTTTTTGCTACATACTAGACTGAAGAGAGACACCTGTGGCAGAGAATATCATAGCATGCTGGGCATGCTCAGTGGCCTCACACGGCCAGTCAAAAGTTTCTAGAAACTTTGACAGAAAGATTTCCCGCGCTGGGCTCCATCGGTGACGTCACCCATATGTGAGGACAAGATCCTGCTGTCCTGGGATAACACCTATTACAGGGTAAGCAATTTTGCTTTACCCTTTTTCTTTTTTCTACACCACTCTTTTGTCTTGCTCCCTCGGATTCTGTTCCCCAGACATCCTCCACATAGCTACACCTCTGTTTCAATTGGTGTATCATTTTTGAGTGGGGATACCTGATTAACTGTAAACCCCTTTTGAGTCAGCTTACCATGGATTATCCACTGATCAAGCCGCCTCTATTTTCACTAGTCATGGAATGGAACCTATATTTCGTGCTTATAAGTCTCATACGTTCTCCGTTCGAGCCTTTCCATTCCTCTCATTTCACAGTTTGGCATGGGAAATTCTTTCCCTCATAACCGTCACTTCTGCCAACAAGGTCAGTGAGTTACACACCTTATTACATACTCATCCGACCCTGCGTTCCTCCGTGACCGAGTGGTTTTACGTATTTAACTTCATATCCTTCTTAAGGTAGACGTTGCATCTCATTTTACTCAGAATATACTCTGCCCATTTTTCCCAAAGCGAGAGGGTTTTTCCAATCCTTGTACAGTAATAGTGCACTTGCATTCTATCTAGATTGCACTACACTCCATAGGAATTCCACCTAACTCTTTCCTTCTGTGGCAAGAGTCAAGCTGCGAGTTCCAGTGGGCAAACAGACCTATTCCTCCAAATTTACGGTCTGTATCTCTTTTCCTACCAACAAGCAGGCATTTCCCTTTAACACTGTGTGTAACCACACTCTGTTGCGTCCGTCCCAGCCTCAAAAGCTTCCCTTCGGCCGGTGCTGCTTTTACATAGTTATCAGGCTGCAACCTGGAGCTCTCTCTATACCTTCGCAGCCCATTATTGCTTAGATTCGACTAGCCAGCATGCTCCATGTTTGGCCAGTCCGTCTACTCCTATTCTTTCGGTTTAACCACCTAACATCCTTCCACCAACCCGTTAAGGGTTTCAGGATGCCCTCTGTTCCAAATACCACTCCCATCATTGCACCTTTTGCACGTCTTGGGTGCATTTGGTGCACTCTTGGGTATCCTCAACTCGGTACTCACCCATATGTGAGGACTAGCATCCTGCTTGTCGGGTGAGAAAGCAAATGTCGCTTACCTGTAACAGGTATTATCCCAGGACAAGCAGGATGCTAGTCCTCACATATGGGTGACATCATTGATGGAGCCGATGAAGAGGGATTCAGCTTTGTAAGGAACTGGGGAAACTTTTGGGGAAAGGACGGAAAACTTTTTCCGAAAGGACGGGCTCCACCTTAACCAGAGTGGAACCAAGCTGCTGGCACTAACTTTCAAAAAGGAGATAGAGCAGCTTTTAAACTAGAACAAGGGGGAAAGCCGACAGTCACTCAGCAGTGCATGGTTCGGAGAAATGTATCCTTGAAGGATACTAATGAAACAGGAGAGTTAGGGCATCCCAACAGAGAGGTTCCATCAAAAGCAAACATAGTTCATATGCCTATATGTAAAAAATCACCAAAGCTAATGATTTCCAAATTATCCCAAACAACTGAAAAGCAGGTTGTTAATACAAGCAAAAACCACACTTTGAAATGTCTGTATGCCAATGCCAGAAGTCTAAGAAGTAAGATGGGAGAGTTAGAGTGTATAGCAGCAAATGATGAGATTGACATAATTGGCATCATTTATTTATTTATTTATTTATTTTTAATTTTTATATACCGAGGTTCTTATAGAGACTATAAATCACTCCGGTTTACATATAACGATAAACTGCCCAACAGAGATAAGGGGGCTTTACATAGAACAGTGGTACATATGGAACATTATAACTGGATGACAATTTAACATAATGATAATCAATAATATAGAATAGTTTTACTTGTAATTAATAAAATTATGTAATATAAACTGTATAATTTAAATATTTAACTTGGATATAGTGACATATTAACCATGCCAAATATAAATAATAAGATAAAATGAATTTTGAACTTAGAAATTGTAGTCCAGTTGCAGAGGAAAATATAAATAAGATTAATTTTTAGAACTCAAAGATTGTTGTCCAGTTGCAGAGACCTGAAGGTAGGACTTGGTATGGTGACCATAATTAGGGGATACTTCTTATTTGGAAGAGGATACTTCTTATTTGCAGAGACCTGAAGGTAGGACTTGGTATGGTGACCATAATTAGGGGATACTTCTTATTTGGAAGACTTTCCGTCTTGGTAGGATTGTGAGTCTGGGAAGGCTTGTTGGAAAAGAAGAGTCTTTAGCCTTTTTTTGAACTCTTGATGGTTGGGTTCAAGTCTTAGATTTGGGGGGAGCATGTTCCACTGGTGGGGGCCTGCTAAGGATAGCGCTCTTTTGCTCAGAGATGATTTTACTTGTTGGGCATGCAGTGATCCTTTGTAAGCGCTTCTGATAGGTCTGGAAGATGTGTGCGGTTGGAGTTGAAAGCTTAACGTGATGGGAGCTATTTTGTTTGTCGCTTTGTGGATGATTGTGAGTACCTTATAGAGTATCCTTTGTTTAATGGGAAGCCAATGTAGATTACTAAGGATTGGGGTGATGTGATCTTAGAGAATAAGGATTGTGATGTGATCTTAGAGAATAAGGATTGGGGTGATGTGATCATAGAGAATTGGTGGAAGGAGGATAACCAATGGGACAGTGCTATATCAGGGTACAAATTATATCGCAATGATAGGGTGTTGCGGTCCCGACCGCCTCCCCCATGTTCGGGGTCGGGTCCGCTTACCTTTGTCCTGGTCCACGGAGGACCGCGCCGGGGCTCCGGTCCCGTAGGCCACCAGGCCACTGCCTCGCCACGTGGAGAACGCCGTCCAGGCCGCCAGAAGCTCTGCCCCCCTGGTTGCCTCGCGTGCGCGAGGAGGGCCCTTATGTGCGTCCAGCACCCGGAAGTTCAGGACGGCCCCTTTCTCTGACGTCACGCCCCGGACCGCATTTAACCGGCGTCCAGTCTCCGATTTAACGCCTTGCAACGAGGTTCTCCAAATACTAGGTGCCTTCCGTTCCTGTACCTGCTTCAGTGACGTTCTCGTTTGTCTTCCTGGTTCCCGACTCTGGTTTGCTTCAGCACTCTACCTGCCTGCCTGCCGCCTGCCTCGATCCCGGTTTGCTTCAGCACTCTACCTGCCTGCCTGCCGCCTGCCTCGATCCCGGTTTGCTTCAGCACTCTACCTGCCTGCCTGCCGCCTGCCTCGATCCCGGTTTGCTTCAGTACTCTGCCTGCTTACCTGCAGTCTGCCTTGATCCGGGTCTGCTTCAGTAATCTGTCTGCTTACCGGCAGCCTGCCTTGATCCGGGGTTGCTTCAGTACTCTACCCGCCTGTCGGGCGCCAGCCCCAATTACGGTTTGCCTCCGTTCCCGGCTTGCCTGCCAGCTGCCAGCCTAGACCCCGCCTTGCTACTGGACTCTCTCCTTTGGATTCTTGCCCTGACCTTGTCCACGGACCTTTGGCCTTGTCCCTGCTCAGTATCAGAACTTCCTCCTCGCAGCCTAAGTCCCAAGGGCCTGGGTCCTTACGGGCTCCTCCCTGGGGGATTCCGGGTCCCGGGTGAAGTTCTACCTGGCCTCAGACTCCGCCTCCCGGCCTACCAGTCTGTCTACCCTGGCAGCCCAGTCCAAGGGTCCACTAACTGACTAGCACTCCCCTTGAACGCCAACAGCTTGCAAGGCCATGGACTCGGCGGAGGCCCCCGGTCTACAGGCCATTCCAGGAATGGCGCAGCGCCTCCAACAACAGCAGCACTGCATCGATACCCTCGCTGCTACTGTGGAGCAATTAGTGTCTCGCCTGGAGGCATTACCGACGGACTCGGCTCCAGATCTGTCTCCTGCTCCAGTATTTAACCCCACCACGATTACCCAGCTACCGGCACCAACCCGCTACGCAGGTGATACCAAGGCCTGTCGAGGGTTTCTGAACCAGTGTTATGTCCGGTTCACCCTGTTGCCAGCACAATTCCCCTCAGACTCGGTAAAAGTAGCATATATCTTCTCCCTACTGGACGGGAGGGCACTCGACTGGGCCTCTCCCATGTGGGAGTGTCAGGATCCCCTATTGCACAATCTCCAGGAGTTCGTGCTCAACTTCTGACAAGCCTTCGACGATCCTGCCCGTCAAACCACTGCCACCTCCGAACTATTGCATCTCAGGCAAGGGGCCCGGTCCGAGGCGGACTACACCATAGACTTTCGCACCCTTGCCATGGAGGTCGGTTGGCGGGACGACTGCCTGAGGGGTATCTTTCTGGAGGGTTTGGCAAACCGTATCAAAGATGAACTGGCGGGCCGTGATCTCCCGGACGACCTCAACGACCTCATCGAGGTGGCAGGTCGAGTGGACCGCCGGTTGCAACAACGGGACAGGGAAGGGCGTCCCTCATGAAGGTTCCCTTCGACTACTCAAGCGTCTGCCAGATCCTCGGTCCCCAAGTCGCCTCCCACTACCTCCGCACCCAGTGAGCCGATGCAACTAGGACGGGCTCCATTAACCGTGGAGGAAAGGAAGAGACGCCGGACCCAAGGCTTGTGCCTGTACTGTGGTGGGAAAGGCCACTTCTTCACCCACTGCCCGGAGCGTCCGGGAAATGACCGCGCCTAGGACATTCTGAGGAGCTACTCCTAGGCTATGCAGGCTCAGCTCCTCAATGCTCAATCCCAGTGACTCTGAAATACCCTGGAGGTGAGCTCCAAACTCTGGCTTTTGTTGACTCTGGGGCCGATGGGAACTTTATAGTAGCAGACTTGGTTCTCCAATTGGGTTTATCCACGCTGCTGAAGGACCCACCACTGTGCATCATGTCCATCCAGGGCACCTTACTCCCCAGGGCGATCTCCTGTGTCACGGCTCCCTTAATTCTCCAGACTGGGGTGCTCCACTCAGAAGAGATCTCTTTCCTGGTGCTGGAGAGGGCGGTGCACCCTCTAGTGCTGGGACTAGCGTGGCTGCGTTAGCATTCTCCCGTGATTCAATGGGACACCCTTCAGTTGACCCAGTGGAGTCCCTACTGCTTTTCGCATTGCCTTCAGGTACCACGACCTCCACGTCCAACCCTGCTCTGCTCTTCCAGTCTCCTTCCGACAGCCTACCAAGCCTTTGCAGAGGTATTCTCCAAGGAGATGGCCGAGCTCCTTCCTGAACACCAGCCCTTTGACTGCCCGATAGACTTGTTACTCGGTACTTCACCACCCCGGGGCCGGGTGTACCTGCTATCCCTGCTGGAGACCACTGCTATGTCCAAATACATTACTGAGAACCTTGCCAAGGGCTTCATTCGTCCATCCCGCTCTCCAGCCGGGGCCAGCTTCTTCTTCGTGGGAAAGAAGGACGGCTCCCTCCGCCCTTGCATAGACTATCGTGGCTTGAATGCCATCACCAAGAGGGATCGCTACCCGCTCCCACTGATCTCTGAACTCTTGGATAGGCTCCAGGGAGCCAAACTGTTCACTAAGCTCGACCTCAGAAGAGCTTACAACCTCATCCGCATACGTCCCAGAGACAAGTGGAAGACTGCCTTCAACACCAGGGATGGGCATTACGAGTATCTGGTAATGCCCTTTGGCCTCTGTAATGCCCCGGCAGTCTTGCAAAACCTCATGAATGAGGTCCTACGGGAGATGCAACGCTCGCACGCCATCGTATACCTGGATGACGTCCTGATATATTCCAAGGACTTGGAGACCCATCGTCGGCACGTAAGACAGGTGTTACAGGCCTTAAAGGATAATCATCTCTACGCCAAACTGGAGAAATGTGTGTTCAAGGCTGAATCCTTGCCCTTTCTGGGGTATATCATTTCTTCCACTGGTTTCCGGATGGATCCTGACAAAGTATCCGCCATCACCAACTGGCCTTGTCCCTCCGGACTGAAGGCTCTACAGAGGTTCCTGGGATTTGCCAACTTCTACAGACATTTTATACCCCACTACTACCGCTGGGTCGCTTCTCTCACAACTTTAACCAGAAAGGGAGCGGACGTCAAGTCTTGGCCCGATTCTGCGGCGGAAGCTTTCGCTGATCTGAAGGAGGCATTCTTAAGCGACACCTGTTTACGCCACCCGGATCCAACTCGTCCCTTCATAGTAAAGTGGACGCCTCCAGCGTCACTGTTGGAGCTGTTCTCAGTCAACACTCTCCGTTGGGACAACTACTACCTTGCTCTTACTACTCCAAGAAGTTCTCGCCTGCGGAGGCAAATTATTCCATAGGAGACAAGGAACTTCTTGCCATTAAGCTGGCCTTCAAGGAGTGGCGGCAGTGGCTAGAGGGGGCGATCCACCCAATCAGCAGAACCAGGGGTCTCGATTTGAAGCTCCAGGGAGGAAGATTCAGAACCAATGTCAGGAAGTATTTCTTCACGGAGAGGGTGGTGGACGCCTGGAATGCCCTTCCGGAGGATGTGGTGAAGACCAGAACTGTGAAGGACTTCAAAGGGGCGTGGGATAAACACTGTGGATCCATAAAGTCAAGAGGCCGCCAATGAAGAGTGGGTGACTCGCCAGAATGACGGCTACTGCCTGGAGACAATACCCTTATTCAATAAACATACACATGCTTACTGTGTCTCCAACATCGCTCTAAGCTTCAACAGCAAGAGGAAATGTGGAAAAATGGATTTACACTCACAAAGAGGGGAGTAGCTGGCTTGTTACGGTGGTTACTACCCCAAACCAAATAAGCCTGATGCTTCACCTTCAATGCATATACAGCATAGTTCTGTGCTTCAACGGCAGGGGAGAAGAAAAAAGGGTTCGCACTCACAAAGCGGGGAGTAGCTGGCTTGTTACGGCGGTTACTACCCCAAACCAAATGTGTCTGATACTTCACTTTCGATGCATATCCAGCATGTCTCTCTGCTTCAACGGCATGGGAGAAGACTGATACATCACGCATTTCCAGCATAGCTCCCTGCTTCAACAGCAGGGGAGAAGAAAAACAACCAATAAGGACTGTATAACATAGTCTGGGAAAAACAAATAAGCATGGGTGTAGCTTGCTTATTGCGGCGGTTACTACCCCTACTACCCCTAACTAATCAAGCTAGATATTTCAATGGTGGGGGAGGAAGGGAAATAGAACCAAGAGCTAAGAGAAACAGATAAGTATGAGAGAAAAAAATGTGTGAAGCTTGCTGGGCAGACTGGATGGGCCGTTTGGTCTTCTTCTGCCGTCATTTCTATGTTTCTATGTTTCTATGTTTCTATATCACGGTCTACACCGACCACAAGAACTTGGAGTTTTTGTCCCAAGCACAGCGGTTGAACCCCCGGCAAGCCCGCTGGTCACTTTTTTTTAATCGGTTCAACTTTACCCTGCAATATCGCCCTGCCGCAAAAAACGTTAGGGCCGACGCTCTGTCCCGGACCTCCATGTCCGAGGAGGATCTGGAACCTCCTCAATACATCCTCGATCCCTCTAAGGTTTGCTTGACCGTGCTGACTGTGTTATCGCAGGATAGATCAGTGGTTCCGAGACCCGCCCGGGTAAAGGTCCTACGCTGGGCCCACGACTCCCTGACTGGAGGCCATGCGGGTCAGGAGAGGACCTTGGAACTCATCAACTGATTCTACTGGTAGCCCAACCTTCGGCGAGATGTGCGGACCTATGTAAGTTCCTGCCCCACCTGCGCACAACAAATGCCGAGCCTCGGACCTCCGTGCGGCTTACTACAGCCACTCCCGATTCCTACCGAACCATGGACCCATATTGCCACGGATTTCATGGTCGACTTGCCTCCATCTCAAGGGAAGATGGTAATCTGGGTTACCGTGGACGGTTTTTCTAAAATGGCCCACTTTGTGCCACTACCAAAGCTACCCTCAGCACCAGAACTGGCACTCCTGTTTGTGCAGCACATTTTCCGGATCCACGGGCTGCCCCAAGACATCGTCTCCGACCGAGGACCGCAGTTTACCGCCTGATACTGGAGGGCCCTCTGTAAATGCTTCAAGGTCCAGCTCAGCTTTTCCACGGCCTTTCATCCGCAGAGTAACGGGCAATCTGAAAGAATGAACCGCTCGTTGAAAACCTTCCTGGGGGGATTCCGGGTCCCGGGTGAAGTCCTACCTGGCCTCAGACTCTGCCTCCCGGCCTGCCAGTCTGTCTACCCTCGCAGCCCGGTCCAAGGGTCCACTAACTGACTAGCACTCCCCTTGAACACCAACAGCGGGAGGATCAACTTGGTGGGGGTGTGGCACTTTATGTCCGGGAGGGTATAGAGTCCAACAGGCTAAAGATCATACAAGAGAGTAAATGCTCAGTAGAATCTATATGGGTAGAAATCCCATGTGTGTTGGGTAAGAGTATAGTGATAGGAGTATACTACTGTCCACCTGGACAAAATGGTCAGACAGATGATGAAATGCTAAGAGAAATCAGGGAAGCAAACCAATTTGGCAGTGCAATAATAATGGGAGATTTCAATTACCCCAATATTGACTGGGTAAATGTAACATCAGGACTTGCTAGAGACATAAAGTTCCTGGATGTAATAAATGATTGCTTTATGGAGCAATTGGTTCAGGTACCAACAAGAGAGGGAGCTATTTTAGATTTAATTCTTAGTGGAACGCAAGATTTGGTGAGAGAAGTAATGGTGGTGGGGCCACTTGGCAACAGTGATCATAACATGATCAAATTTAAACTAATAACTGGAAGGGGAACAATAAGTAAATCTGCAGCTCTAACACTAAATTTTAAAAAGGGAAACTTTGATAAAATGAGGAAAATAGAAAAAATTGAAAGGTGCAGCTGCAAAGGTTAAAAGTGTTCAACAGGCTTGGACATTGTTTAAAAATACAATCCTAGAGGTGCAGTCCATATGTATTCTGCGCATTAAGAAAGGTGGAAGGAAGGAAAAACGATTACCGTCATGGTTAAAAGGTGAGGTGAAAGAGGCTATTTTAGCCAAAAAAAATCCTTCAAAAATTGGAAGAAGGATCCATCTGAAGAAAATAGGATAAAACATAAGCATTGTCAAGGTAAGTGTAAAACATTGATAAGACAGACGAAGAGAGAATTTGAAATGAAGTTGGCCATAGAGGCAAAAACTCATAATAAAAACTTTTTTAAATATATCCAAAGCAAGAAACCTGTGAGGGAGTCGGTTGGACCATTATATGACAGAGAGGTTAAAGGGGCTCTTAGGGAAGATAAGGCCATTGCAGAAAGGCTAAATAAATTCTTTGCCTCCGTGTTTACTAATGAGGATGTTGGGGAGATACCAGTTCCAGAGATGGTTTTCAGGTGTGATGACTCAGATGAACTGAACGAAATCACTGTGAACCTGGAAGATGTAGTAGACCAGATTGACAAACTAAAGAGTAGCAAATCACCTGGACCGGATGGTAGGCATCCTAGGGTTCTGAAGGAACTCAGAAATGAAATTTCTGATCTATTAGTTAAAATTTATAACCTATCATTAAAATCATCCATTGTACCTGAAGACTGGAGGGTGGCCAATGTAACCCCAATATTTAAAAAAGGCTCCAGGGGCGATCCGGGTAACTATAGACCAGTGAGTCTGACTTCAGTGCCGGGAAAAATAGTGGAAACTATTCTCAAGATCAAAATCGTAGAGCATATAGAAAGACATGATTTAATGGGACACAGTCAACATGGATTTACCCAAGGGAAGTCTTGCCTAACAAATCTGCTTCATTTTTTTGAAGGGGTTAATAAACATGTGGATAAAGGTGAACCAGTAGATGTAGTGTATTTGGATTTTCAGAAGGCGTTTGACAAAGTCCCTCATGAGAGGCTTCTACGAAAACTAAAAAGTCATGGGATAGGAGGCGATGTCCTTTCATGGATTACAAACTGGTTAAAAGACAGGAAACAGAGAGTAGGATTAAATGGTCAATTTTCTCAGTGGAAAAGGGTAAACAGTGGAGTGCCTCAGGGATCTGTACTTGGACCGGTGCTTTTCAATATATATATAAATGATCTGGAAAGGAATACGATGAGTGAGATTATCAAATTTGCGGATGATACAAAATTATTCAGAGTAGTTAAATCACAAGCAGACTGTGATACATTACAGGAGGACCTTGCAAGACTGGAAGATTGGGTATCCAAATGACAGATGAAATTTAATGTGGACAAGTGCAAGGTGTTGCATATAGGGAAAAATAACCCTTGCTGGAGTTACACGATGTTAGGTTCCATATTAGGAGCTACCACCCAGGAAAAAGATCTAGGCATCATAGTGGATAATACTTTAAAATCGTCGGCTCAGTGTGCTGCAGCAGTCAAAAAAGCAAATAGAATGTTAGGAATTATTAGGAAGGGAATGGTTAATAGAACAGAAAATGTCATAATGCCTCTGTATCGCTCCATGGTGAGACTGCACCTTGAATACTGTGTACAATTCTGGTCGCCGCATCTCAAAAAAGATATAGTTGCGATGGAGAAGGTACAGAGAAGGGCAACCAAAAATGATAAAGGGGATGGAACAGCTCCCCTATGAGGAAAGGCTGAAGAGGTTAGGGCTGTTTAGCTTGGAGAAGAGACTGCTGAGGTGGGATATGATAGAGGTCTTTAAGATCATGAGAGGTCTTGAACGAGTAGATGTGACTCGGTTATTTACACTTTCGAATAATAGAAGGACTAGGGGGCATTCCATGAAGTTAGCAAGTAACACATTTAAGACTAATCGGAGAAAATTCTTTTTCACTCAACGCACAATAAAGCTCTGGAATTTGTTGCCAGAGGAGATGGTTAGTGAAGTTAGTGTAGCTGGGTTCAAAAAAGGTTTGGATAAGTTCTTGGAGGAGAAATCCATTAATAGCTATTAATCAATTATACTTAGGGAATAGCCACTGCTATTAACTGCATCAGTAGCATGGGTTCTTCTTAGTGTTTGGGTATTTGCCAGGTTCTTGTGGCCTGGTTTTGGCCTCTGTTGGAAACAGGATGCTGGGCTTGATGGACCCTTGGTCTGACCCAGCATGGCAATTTCTTATGTTCTTATGTTCTTATGAGCCCTATTGCAGGAAAAACTTCTGTCAAAATTTCTAGAAACTTTTGACTGGCACTTTGAGGCCACTGAGCATGCCCAGCATGCCATGATATTCTCTGCCACAGGGGTCTCACTCACAGTTATCGGAACCCTCTGAGTCTTACTGTCAGTTTCTGACTAAAAAAAGTCATTATTTGAAAATCTTTCCCTCACGGGATCTAACTCTTTTCTCTTCTTCATCGGCTGGTGAGGTATTTCAGCGTTTATTTTTAATAACGCTAATTCAAATTTTTTCTCAGTCATCGACAGCCGTCAATGTTACCATGGCGTCGGGTTTAAAAAAATGCCCGACCTGTAATCGCACAATGTCGATCACAGACCCGCATCTAGAATGCGTCATCTGTTTGGGTGAAAAACACGACATTTCCTCCTGTCAGCAATGCCAGGAAATGACACCAAAAGGACGAAAATTGCGACAGGAAAAAATAGAACAACTTTTCCACCTACAATTGAGTCCTTCACCATCGACTTCATCGAAGTCATCACTAGCAGGAGCTCCCAAGAAAATCTTGCTGAAAAAGCGCCGACTGGACGGTTCGGGAGACAGACCCTCGCCAACACCGTCGACGGTATCGATACGTTCGGATACGTTCGGTAAGGCCTAGACATAAACATCGTCATCGGCACGCCTCAACATCACCGACCATTTCCTCCCAGAAGGAACCGCGTGAAAAATGGCATAAACACAAAGATACCTCGCCGTCGCCTAGGCCTCCCTCCGTAGAACCGGCTCCACTGCAAGTAATACTATCTCCGTCTCCACCGGTGTCGAGCGTTCCCCCAGTACCACAAGACTTGACATTATTCATCAAAGAAGTGGTACTGCAGGCCATAAAGGAACATATACTGGTGACTACACTGATGCCGGCGATACCGCCGATGCCAGTGACATCTTCTTTACCTCTGACGTCACCGATGCCGGTACAGCCGATACCGATGTCCGTTTTAATTCTGTCGACGCCGCCAATGCCGGGTACCTTCCCGATGCCAGGTACCTTCCCGATGCCGCAGGAATCCCCAATGCCACGAACATCAAGTACTCCTACTCCATCGATGCCGATGTCGATGCCTCCTCTCTTTTCGGAGATCACATCGATGCAAACTACATCCTCTGTTCAAATATCGGTGCCTACTGTCACTTCTGCACTGTCACACAAAAAAACTGGAACATGAACAATGCCATTGAAACACACATCGAAATCTTCGATACCATCGATGCCTCACACTTCATCGACGATGCCGCTTCCTCCTGGGGCCCCAGTATCATCAGAAGCAGCATTGTATTCCATTATACAGAAGAAAAACCAGGATTTATTGGACTCTTTGCCCTCAAATCCACAAGAAGAGGACTCTTCTCCTCAGGATCCTCTACCAGGGCCCTCTGGCTTGATTCCTCCACCAAAACCTGTGATGAAACCACAGCACACTCCAGAATATAACACATGGAGTGATACTGCATCAGACACTTCTTCTGAAACCTTTATGTCTGATCCTTCTCCACCACACCCTAGGAAACAATCCCCTCCAGAGGATCTTACCTTTTCTACCTTTGTGCAAGACATGGCTGACTCTATTCCCTTTAAATTGGAATCAGAGCAGGATCTCCGCCAACAGACCCTAGAGGTCTTACAATTTGTTGACCCTTCTAAACAAGTAATGGCAATACCCATACGTAATGTCCACCTACAACTACAACATCGACTTTGGGAATATCCCTGTTCTGTTCCCTCAGAAAACAAAAGGATGGACACCACGTACTTGGTTCAAGCCACGCCTGGCTATCAGAAATCACAGCTACCCCACAATTCAGTAGTTGTGGAATCTGCACAGAAAAAGGCTAAAAGGACAAGAGTTCACTCATCCAATCCTCCTGAAAAGGACAACAGGTTTTTAGATTCTCTGGGACACAAGATATTTCAAAGGGCAATGCTCAATTCTAGGATTTCATCCTATCAATTGTATATCACCCAATACCAGAGAAACGTCTGGAAGCAAATGGAAGAATTTATTCCATCTCTTCCACAAGAGTATAGAGAACCTGCACAAAACATCATCAATAAAGCTTTCGAAGCTGGTAAACACGAAGTAAGAGCTGCATATGATGGTTTTGAGACAGCTTCAAGGGTGGCAGCCTCAGGCATTAGTTCCAGAAGGTGGGCCTGGCTCAGGGCCTCAGACCTTAGGCCAGAGGTCCAAGATAAATTGGTGGACCTTCCCTGTACAGGGGACAATTTATTTGGCACAAAGGTACAAGAGGCAGTGTCTCAGTTGAAAGAACATAATGAAACCTTACGACAACTTTCCTCCCTTCCCCAGGACCCCACTACACATGCCACCCGTAGACCTCCAAGGAGAGACATGAGACGACCCTTTTACCGTCAAAAGAGATATTATCCTCCTGCGTCTAGGCCCAGGCAATCCAGAACCCAATCATGTCAGCAAAGAACAAAGAGGCCCCAACCTGCTACTCAGACAGGACCTGCGGCAGGCTTTTGAAAATCCATCCAGGGAACTCAGCTTCTCCATAAATCCTTGGCCAGAACTCCCCGTAGGAGACAGATTATCCAAATTTTACCACAATTGGGTTGCAATAACAACGGATCAATGGGTTCTGTCCATAATATCTTGAGGATACCAACTCAATTTTCTCTCAATTCCCACAGAATTTCCACCAACTCATGTTCATCTCAACAAACATCACATGTTTCAGTTACAGGTAGAATTGTCCACCCTTCTGAAATCCAGGGCTGTAGAACTGGTGCCCCGGTCTCAGCAGGGCAGAGGATTCTATTCCCGGTATTTCCTCATTCCAAAGAAAACCAGGGGCCTACGTCCCATCCTCGATCTCAGAAATCTCAACAAATTTCTCAAGAAAGAAAAGTTCAGGATGGTATCTCTAGGCACCATGCTTCCACTTCTTCAAAAAGGGGATTGGCTTTGCTCTCTGGATCACATTCCAATATTCCCTCCTCATCACAAGTACCTGCGCTTCATGGTGGGTCATCAACATTTCCAATACAGTGTTCTGCCATTTGGACTTTCCTCTGCTCCCAGAGTGTTCACAAAATGTATGGCAGTAATAGCAGCACACTTGCACAAGCAAGGTGTTCATGTCTTCCCATATCTAGATGACTGGCTCATCAGAAGTCAATCTCTACAAGGAGCTCTCACTTCTCTCAACCAAACAATTACGATACTCCATTCCATGGGTTTTCTTATCAATTATCAGAAGTCCCATCTCACACCATCTCATGTACTGCAATTCATAGGAGCAGAACTGAACACCATCCTTGCAAAAGCCTTTCTACCCAAAGATCGAGCAGAAACACTATCCCTATTGGCAAACTCGATTCATTCAAACAAATAAGCAACAGCTCATCAGTTTCTAACCTTACTAGGCCACATGGCCTCCACAGTTCATTTCACTCCTACGGCAAGACTAGCCATGCGAGTAACTCAATGGACTTTAAGATCACAATGGATCCAAGCCATTCAACCACTGCATTCTTCAATTCAAGTAACCCACCAACTACATGCATCTCTACGTTGGTGGGTGAACATGGACAATTTGCACAAGGGCCTACCCTTCCAACAACCAGTCCCACAGATAACGTTAACTACAGATGCATCCACCTTGGGTTGGGGAGCTCACATAGACACTCTCCAAACTCAGGGGACTTGGACAAAACTCGAAGCAACATTTCAGATCAATTTCCTGGAGCTTCGAGCTATACGCAATGCACTGCATGCATTCAAGGACTGCCTTTCCCACAAAACTATTCTCATCCAAATGGACAACACAGTAGCCATGTGGTACATCAACAAACAAAGAGGTACAGGCTCATATCTCCTTTGTCAAGAAGCTGCACAGATTTGGAGCTGGGCCCTCAACCACTCAATGTTTCTCCGGGCAACTTATCTAGCAGGCATTCACAACGTGGTGGCAGATCGACTCAGTCGTCAATTCCAACCACACGAATGGTCCCTGGATCCCTCAGTAGTGACCAGGATATTTCAACATTGGGGACAACCAACAATAGACCTATTTGCGTCACATCTGAATCACAAAGTGGACAAATTCTGTTCTCTACACAAACAAAAGAACCAGCCAGCCAAGGACGCTTTTGCTCACCCTTGGAACTCAGGCCTACTATACGCGTATCCTCCGATACCGCTCATAGCCAAAACTCTAGTGAAGCTACAACAGGACAAGGGATCCATGATACTCATAGCCCCAAATTGGCCTCGACAAGTATGGTTTCCCCCACTTCTAGACCTTTCAGTCAGGGATCCCATTCGCCTGGGAGTAGCTCCCACTCTCAAAACTTAGGATCGGGGTCGGTTGCTCCATCCCAACCTTCAATCCCTATCCCTGACAGCATGGATGTTGAAAGCTTGATTTTACAACCACTCAATCTTTCAACCACTGTATCTCAAGTGCTTATAGCTTCACGTAAACCTTCCACACGAAAGAACTATTCTTCCAAATGGAAACGATTCACCTTGTGGTACAACCAAAAGAGTATAGATCCTTTCACCTGCCCCACTACTTCTCTTCTAGACTACTTATACCATCTTTCAGACTCTGGTCTCCAGACTTCGTCTGTAAGAGTCCACTTAAGTTCAATCTCAGCTTACCATAACAAGATGGGAGATGCACCAATATCCACTCATCCTCTTGTCAGCAGGTTTATGAGAGGTTTAACTCAAATCAGACTACCAATTCAGCCTCCAGTCACAGAATGGGACCTGAATCTGGTTTTAACAAGACTAATGTGTTCTCCTTTCGAACCCATAGATTCCTGTGATCTTAAATTTCTCACATGGAAAACTATCTTCTTCATAGCCATAACGTCAGCTAGAAGGGTTAGTGAGTTACAAGCACTTGTCACATACTCACCCTATACAAAATTCTTACATGACAGAGTGGTTCTCCATACACATCCAAAATTCCTCCTCAAGGTAGTTACGGAATTCCACTTGAACCAATCCATAGTTTTACCCACATTCTTTCCAAGGCCTCATTTATTTATTTATTTGTTTAACACTTTTCTATACCGACCTTCATAGTAATAACCATATCGGACCGGTTTACATCGAACAAGGGTAAAAAAAACTGAAGCGACAACTGAAGTAATTAAACAATTGAAGTGAAAAAAAAAGCAAAGTTACATTCAGCAAGGAGAAAGAACTTGGAAGCTTAACAGCTGAAAAGAGGTTAAAGCAGGTATAAATTATAAATATAATACAATAGAGAAGACAGGTTAAAGCATAATGTGCTTAGAAGTGCCAGAGTCCATCGTTCAGGAGGAGAAAAAGACCATCGATCAAGTGTAGAATAAGGGCAAACTAGTGTGTGTCTGGGGGGTCAGAGAAGGCTTGGTGGAAGAGCCACGTCTTCAGTTTTTTCCTGAATGTTAAAAGGCAGGGTTCCAATCTGAGGTCTGAGGGAATGTTATTCCAGATAGATGGGCCTGCTATTGAGAACGCTCGGTCTTTGGTCGAGGTGAGGGGTGTGGCTTTAGTTGGGGGAAATTGCAGAGTTCCTTTGTGAATTTCTCTAGTTGGTCTATTGGAGGAATGTGGTTTGAAGGGGATTTCAAGGTCGAGTTGAAGTTGATGGTGGATGGATTTGTGTATTAGAGTGATTGATTTATGTAGGATTCTGAAAAGTTCAATTTAAAAACCTGCAAGATGAAAATATTAAAAGAGATTGGATTTTGGACTCCGTTAAACAAAATATTGGAAATTTAAGGGAACAAAATATAACTTTAATAAAGGAGAATCAATTGAAAATTTATAAAATCAGATCCGAGGAAAAAATCTTAGATTGATAAATTTTCCTAAAGTTCCACTAGTGTCAGCAAAGGATTTGTGGAATAGATATGCTTTGGAGGTTTTAAAGATTCCTCAGCAAACACTTTTGTGGCTACCAAAGATTTATTATACACCTTCAATGAAGATAAATCCAAATGAGGTATAGGATTTTAAACTATTATCACCACTGAACGTTTCTGAAATCTTTGAATACTCTGATATAACAGTAGTCCAACCTGCAACTTTGTTTCTTTTTCACTTGATTCAGATAGAGACTGGGTACTGAAAATGTACTTTAGAAATCGTAAAGAATTGTTTCTTCAATTGAAAGTCCAAATATTTCCGGATGTGGCCAAAGGTACCCAAAAAGAAGAAAGCAGTTTCTGATTATGAGACCTAAATTGATACAAATGGGAGCTTCATTTATGTTAAAGTTTCCATGTAAATCATTATTATTTACCGTGATGTTAAGTATATATTTTTCCATCCATCTCAACTTTCTAAATTTATTTCTGACAGAATTTCTTCAGTTAATGTAGAAGATTTTATGTTATTTATTTATTTATTGTTACGCACCTCGTCAGCGCCCGGCCTGCGCATGGGCCTGCTCACCTCGTTGGCTCCTCTGCAGGTCACAGGTAGGCCTTCCTGGCGGTAGCCACAACCTCTTCCTGGCCTCAGCATCCCACGGCGGTGATCGCCGGGCCTTCCACTATGTACCAGGCCTCACGCCGGAGTTCGGTGTCTCCAGTGGCGTTGGCCACGCCCCTACACGCGCTCACACGCTCCGCTCGGTCTCTTGTAGGGCCAGAGGTGGGTCCTAGCTCCGCGGAGCATACTGATTGATTGCCCAATATAAGGAAGTTCCTGCCTGCCCTTCTTTGCCTTGGCAATTGGGTCGACACTGTATGTGTGTTAGTTTTCCTCTGCATTCACAGTCTTGTTCCAGTCTTGATCCAGCCTTGTTCCAATGTTCTACTGTTCCAGCCTTATTCCAGCGTCCTTCTGTTCCAGTGTCCGTCTGTCTCGTCTCCCCAGGTAGTACCCTCGGACTATCTTTCTGGTACTGACTTCAGCCTGTTCCTTGACCATTCTGTCTGCTGCCTGGATCCTGACCTCTGCCTGCCTTGTGACCTCATCTAACCTCCAGAACCTGATCCCTGCCTCGTTGACTACTCCTCAGACTGATCCTCGGATTCTGACCTCGGCTGCCAGTGACCACGTCTCTGATTCTGGTTCTGTCCCTTGTCTTGTCATCGCCTACGCTGTTCTGGTCTTCTCTGCTCCATCAGACCTTCAGCCTCGAGTCCGATCACGCTCCCTTGTTGTCCGTGGGCAAGCCTGTCTACTACCTCTCCAGGAGACCCTGCAAGGCCCACCTAAGTCCAAGCTGCCCGGGAACCTACGGGCTCCACCCGGGGGGACGATGGGCTTCCAGCGGTGAAGCTCATCCTAGCCTCTGTCTCCTCCAGTGCTCTGCCCCCTGGGGGCAGATGCTTCCTGGTCCCTACCAGGGAGCAGTTCTCCACTGCTCCAGGACAAGGGTCCACCCCCGAGCACAACATTTATTTGCTTTTATTTACCGACGTTCAAGAAATATATCACATCGGTGTACAATAAAGCATAAAAAAACAGTTGAATAAAACTGAGCACGTAAAACATAAAATAAACAGTTGAATAAAACTAAGCACATAAAACAATAAATTCCTTAAACATATAGCATGTCATAAAATACAAATCAACTATTGTAAAATGCAGTAAAAGTATGTGAGTAAAAAGATAAGAACAGGGTGACTGAAAGGCACGAAGTTTAGGCTGATGTAAGGTAAACGTTTGTTGGAAGAGCCATGTTTTAATGCCTGATACTACATCACCTCATTAAGTTGAGAAGTTCTTTATAAATAATGTTACAATTCTAAATGCTAGTATTGCCTTTAAAAGTTTCTTCTGAATAAAATAGCCTTACAGAGAGTTAAGGATACCCCATTTGAGGCCTTTGATTACATCGACATTATATATTTAAATATTGGAGTGTATAACTAGATATCTGCTGAGTTTTCTTTTTCCTTTTTCTATAATTTTATTGTTCAATTTCCATTTCTTTCAAGATTATATACTTGATTGTATTAATGTAAAATTGCAATAAATAAAAAATTATTTAAAAAAAACAAAAACCTTCCTAAGAATCTTTATCAATGCTCGACAGGACAACTGAGCAGATCTCCTCCCATGGGCAGCATTTTCCCACAGTTCTCATGCCAACATGGCCATGGTCTCCTCCCCATTCCTAATTGACTATGGGAGACAACCTGCTCCTCCACTCCTGCTACCGCTCTCGGTTGCCTCACCGGCAGCCCAGCTAACAGCTAAAGAGCTGCATGACCTCTGGTGGCAGATGAAGAAGATGAATCAGGAAGCGGGCCTTCGTGCCACAAGAACGACCGACCGGTATAGACGACCCGCTCCATGATTCAAAACAGGAGGATAAGTCTGGCTGAGCACATGCCACATCCGGCTCTGCATTCCCTCGATAAAATTGCCCCATGCTACATCGGACCATTTCCCATCCACCAGCAGATTGGCCCTGTGCACTACCAACTGAAGATACCATCTTCTGTAAAGATCCATGTGTTGTGGTTTTGACATGTTTGTGGACCCTTGGTTGCTGTGTTGATGACTCCTCCCACGGGGAGGGGCCCTGTGGGGAAAACACAATAATAAGCTGACTCTACAGTAAGCAACACAAGGAGAAAGGAAGCTTTTATTATACAGCAATAGAGCAATGCCCATGGAGCGAGCAGCTCTCCTCAGCCACTGAATAGTCTCCGATGACAGTGTTCAGTCCAGGCACTGATGATATAAGTGCAGTGTAGGTCTCACCTGATGTTGGTAAGTGAAGGGTCCGGTAGTGGTCCACGGAGCAGGGTAGGCTGAGAACCCAGTCACAGGTATGGAGCCAACGATGACAGATCTGGTAGTGGTCTGCAGAGTGGAGTACACCGAGAATCTGGTCTGTGGAGAGACAAGGTAAAGAGACTGAAGAATGAGGTACTCACAAGGCTGATAATGCTGCCAAGGATATAGCTTCCACAGAAGAGAAGGTAGAAGGGCAGACTGGAACGCTGGTGCCGAGGTCCTTGAGGAGCAGGTTTACCTAGGAAATAGTCAGGAGAGGGCAAGGCCCTCGTGGAGCGAGTACCAAGGTGTCCTTCAATGCAGGGTAACCTGGAGAGGAGATAGAAGTGAAGCAAGGCCTCTGAGGAGCGGGTGCCTTGAGAGTGTTTGCTGAGCAAGAGAACCCCGGAGGGTAAGTAGGAGTGGAAGTGCCCCCGAGGAGCGGGTACCCAGAGCGTCCTTGGAATCAGTGTAACCCTGGAGGGTTGGTAGGAGTAGGAACTCTGAACGAGCATCTCAGAAGCGATCGAAATTAGCTGGACCGGAATCCTTGCTAACTCGAAGCAGTGTTGGAGATCTGAAGTAGTGACGTCATGCAGTGGGGACGCCCCTGAGGTTCTCGCCATGATGTATTCAAAAGTGAGGGCGGCACGCCCGCACGTGCCCTAGGAGGCCTCAGTGCAAACATGGCAAACGCAATCGCCCATGCCGGTGCGGGGATGCCGGAGAGGTCGGCGAGGAGAGGTGGAGGCAGCCATCTTGCCCAAAGGAGAGGGGAGAGATAAAAAATAGGTGAGCTAGAGAGGGCGCAGCCGTCTGCGACCAACGAGTGCAACAGTACCCCCCTTCAAAGGGCCCCCTCCAGGCTTCCTTCCAGGGTGTTTGGGTTTCCGAGGATGCATCTGATGGAAATGACGGATCATGTCTTTGTTGATGCTGTTGACAAGATGTGCCCATGAATTCTCCTCAGGTCCATATTCCTCCCAGGAGATAGGATACTCCCAAGTCTTGCCTTTTTTGCGAACATCTAGGATGTCACCAACCTTGAGTCCAGGCGGTCTGCGCGCAGGGGCATGGCTAACATGGTAGAGGATGCCGAGCCTCGGCATGAGACCTGGCATGCAGTGGAAGGCCCGGTGACCACCGCCAAGGGCACCGGGGCCTGGCAGGGCTGGCAACTGCCACGAGGGAGGTCGTCCCGGGACCCGCTTTGGAACCACGAAGGTGAGCAGGCACATGCACGGGATGCGTAACAGTACCTCCCCTGCTAGGCCTTCCCCTATGCAGCTGTGCTTTCTCAGGGTACATTCTATGGAAGGTCCTCAGGAGATCCTTATCAAGGATATTTTGGGAGGGTTCCCACGAATTCTCCTCGGCCCCAGAGCCCTCCCAGGCTAAGAAGTATTCCCACTTGTCTCGGCATTGCCGGACGTCGAGGACTTCTCTTACCTGAAGAGAAGTATCAGGTTCTGCAGAGATACGCGGAGCAGGAGGGTCTTTGCGTGAGGGCCAGGAGAGGACCAACAGCTTCAACAGGGACACATGAAATGTGTTGTGGATACCCAATGAACGAGGTAGCTGGAGTTGATATGAGACAGCCCCACTCTTCAGATAACGGGAAATGGTCCTATGTATTTCGAAGCCAGACGGTGAGAGGGAAGTCTCATTCGAATGTGTCGAGCACTCAGCCACACTTTCTGGCCAGGTTGAAAGAGTGGAGCAGGTCTTCTGTGAAGATCTGAAGAGTGCTTGGCATGTTCAGCAGCTTGCGAAATTCGCTCCTTTACCCGGGTCCTCACTTGGCGAATAGTTTGAGCCATGGATTGAGCCACTGGAGACAGGACCATCAGAGAACAGGAAGAGTCAGTCAGGGCTGCTGTCCGAAGACTGCTGCAAACAGGGATATGTCGCTGGCTGCTGCAACATGAGTATTGTGCGACAGTTCAGCCCAGGGAAGAAGATCCGACCAATTATTTTGCTGATCATTTACATGGGAGCGTTGGAATGTCTTTAAGGTCCAATTGGTCCTTTCGGCCTGCCCATTGGCCTGAGGATGGTAGGCCGACCTATAACTCAGGGAAATATCGAACTTTCAACACAAGGAACGCCAATACTTGGCGGCAAACTGTGGTCCCCGATCAGACAATCTCCTTGGGGAGTCCGTGGAGGAGAAAGATATTCTTCAGGAAGAGTTTTGCTAGTTCCGGGGATGAAGGAAGTCCCAGCAAGCGGATAAAGTGACCCATTTTCGAGAAACGGTCGATGACGACCGAAATCACCGTGTTATTCTGGGAAGGAGGTAGATCAGTAATAAAGTCTGTTGAAATGATGGACCATGGTTCGGTAGGTGCTGGGAGAGGCTGAAGCAAGCCCCAAGGCTTCCCTGTTGGTGGTTTTTGCTGGGCGCAAGTGGGACATGAGTCCACGTAGTTTTGTGAATCTTGCACCATAGTAGGCCACCAATTGTGCCTTCACGGCATTTCCAGGGTCCTGGCACTCCCAAGGTGGCCTGCCAGTTTGGAGTCGTGGGTCCACTTTAAGACTCGCTCACGTAGCTAGCGAGGAATGATGGTCATTCCAACAGAGACTTTGGTAGTCGCAGCAAGGGAAATACAAGCAGGGTCGATAATGAAGCTAGGAACTTCCGGGATGTCTTCAGGCTCGAATGATCTGGACAGCGCATCAGCACGCAAGTTCTTGGAACCAGGACAAAAGCAAAGGTTAAAGTCAAACCTCTCGAAGAATAAGGCCCACTGGGCCTGACGGGGGTTCAAAAGTTGATCCTCTTTGTGATGTTCGAGGTTCTTGTGGTCAGTGAAGATGGTAAACTTATGTTGCACCCCTTCCAACCAGGGGCGCCACTCTTGAAGCGCTAGTTTGACCACAAGGAGTTCGCCGTCACCAATGGTGTAACGTTGTTCTATGGGGAAAGCTTAAGAGAGTAAAACGAGCAGGGGGTTAGCATGCCCGTGGGAGAGTGTTGACTCAGAACGGCTCCGGTGCCGATTGCTGAGGCGTCGACCTCCACAACAAATGGACGCTTGGGATCTGGATGAAAAAGACAGGGACCAGAGCTGAAGGCTTCTTTAATCCTCTGGAAGGCAACAATTACTTTAGGTGTCCAAACTCGGGTGTTCACCCCTTTTCTAGTCATTGTAGTGAATGGGGCAACTATGGAGGAGTAATTTGCAATGGAGCTTCAGTAACAATTGGTGACGCCTAGAAAGCATTGCAATGGCCGAAGACCTACTGGCTGAGGCCAGTCGCGGATTCCCTGAAGTTTTTCTGGGTCCATTGAGAATCCATGATCAGAGATGATGTAGCCCAGAAAGGGTAAGCGATTCCGCTCAAACAGACATTTCTCCAGTTTTGCATACTCTCTCAGACGTTGGAGGACAATGCGGATGTGTTCATGGTGGGATTCTATATCCTTAGAAAAGATCAGAATGTCGTTGAGGTATATATATATGACTACAAATTTGTAAAGGTGATCTCGGAAGATTTCATTCATGAGGCGTTGAAAGTCGGCTGGAGAGTTACATAGCCCAAAAGGCATACCTCGTATTCGTAGTGGCCATCTCTGGTATTAAAGGCCATCTTCCAAATGTCATCAGGTTGGATGCGTATCAAATTGTACGCACCTCTCAGGTGCAGCTTGGAAAAGATTTGTGCCCCTTCGAGGCGATCTAACAGTTCGCTAATGAGGGGTAGCGGGTATCGATCCTTTCGAGTTATCGCATTGAGACCCCTGTAATCAATACAGGGACGTAGTCCACTGTCCTTTTTCTTCATGAAGAAGAATCCTGCTCCTGCGGGGGAATCAGATGGACAGATAAAGCCTTTCTCTAGATTCTCTTTAATATACTCCGACAGGCTGGGACAACGGATAGGTTCTGCCTTTGGGAGGCGTGGTGCCCGGCAGAAGTTCAATAGGACAGTTGAACTTGCATAATAGAGGCAGGGTATCCGCCTTCTGCTTTGAGAATACATTGCTGAAGTCAGAATACTGCGGAGATAAACCTGGAATGGTAACTGATTTCAAAATGGGTATCATGGGGAATACCGGGTGCAAACAAGTCTTTTGGCATTTTCGGCCCCACTGTAACAACTGCAGGGACTGCCAATCGAACTGGGGTTCATGGACCTGGAGCCAGGATAGCCCCAGGATTAGCGGATGAGTTGAGCATTTTAGTGTTGTGTCCGTTGGTCTCAGATGGCTTCGACCTCTGTGCCTCGCCTTTCTTCCTTCTCTCTCCTCAAACCTTGGGAAGATAGCTGCTGCCGTGTCTTCATGCCGCTCTCTCCGGTGTCCCCGGATCAGCAACAGCGACGGTGTTCGCCATGATTTTCCTGAGGGCCTCCTAGGGTTCGCGCACGCATGGCACCCACATCTTTATCCACGTCATGGCGGGAACCCCGGGGGCGTTCCCTCTGAGTGACGTCATCACATCCTGGTATTTAGCCTGCCCTTCGTTTGCTAACAAACTGAGTTAGTAAGGATTGGAGTGCCTCCGGTCTAAGCTGTTCTGCTGCTTCCCAGCTGCCGCAGGAAGCTCTCTTTGCCCTTCGGGGTATTTCTTCACTAACCTGGGTACCCGCTCCTCGGGGACCCTTTTGCTCTATTTCAGGTACCTATCTTGGGATACCGAGTACTCGCTCCTCGAGGGCCTGCTCTTCCTAATCTGGTGCCTGCCACTGAACATCTTCTGCCTGCCAGGACCTTCAACAATACAGCTTTCTGCTTCAGTGAGTACTAAACCTTTCAGTCTGTCTCACCTTCAGCTTCAGCGCTCTGTGTCTACATCGGGGACCTGTCCCTGCTATGCCTCGCTGCCTATCACCTACTCGAGTGTGAGACTGGTCTTCTCTGCTGAGGACACCTGGACTACTTAACTGGGTTACCTTCACTGCTTCCCGCTCCCCGTGCAGTACCATCGAGCTGTACAATAAATACAACTTCTCTGTGTCTGTGTATATAGAGTCTAGCCTACTACTGCGGTTCCTCACGGGGGCTCCTCCCCCGTGGGAGTGGCCATCACCACAGTACCCAAGAATCCACTCCAACACCTCATAACCATATACGTTCAGCTTAGAGAAGAGACGGCTGAGGGGGGATATGATAGAGGTCTTTAAGATCATGAGAGGTCTTGAACGAGTCGGTTATTTACACTTTCAAATAATAGAAGGACTAGGGGGCATTCCATGAAGTTAGCAAGTAGCACATTTAAGACTAATCGGAGAAAATTCTTTTTCTCTCAACGCACAATAAAGCTCTGGAATTTGTTGCCAGAGGATGTGGTTAGTGCAGTTAGTGTAGCTGGGTTAAAAAAAGATTTGGATAAGTTCTTGTTGGAGAAGTCCATTAACGACTATTAATCAAGTTTACTTAGGGAATAGCAACTGCTATTAATTGCATCAGTAGCATGGGATCTTCTTAGTGTTTGGGTAATTGCCAGGTTCTTGTGGCCTGGTTTGGCTTCTGTTGGAAACAGGATGCTGGACTTGATGGACCCTTGGTCTGACCCAGCATGGCAATTTCTTATGTTCATATGTTCTTATAACATTTAGGACGTAGAAATATGCCTCTTCCTCATGGAGGGTACAGTGAGATGGTTAGCCACTGTCTGGTGAGTAATGAGACCTTTGAAGATGGTCCCCCTGGATGGAAGCAATATGGTTGGAGAGGTATTTTCAAGATTTTGACGATGTCGTCAGTAATGAAGTTACCACTCACTCCAGTATTGATGAGAGTAATGGTCACAAAGGTGTGGGCCTTGATGCCCAGGGATACAGGAAGCAAGAGTTGTGGGCCAGAATCAGTTGCGCCCAAGCTCGGGATCCCGGCTGGGCTCAGGCATTGCAGTTTCCCGGATGTACAGGGCAAAACTGCAGACGATGTCCAGAAGTGCCACAGTAAAGGCAGAGCCCCTCCTTTTGCTCACGATTCATCTCCATAGGTTTTACCATGGAGGAAGGTGGTGGTGCAGGAGTCTTCGCTGGAGTGCAGAGTGCACTTGTGGGGCATACTGGAGGAGGGCATGGAGCCTTTACTTCTAAGCGTCTTTGCCGGAGGCGATGATCAATTCTCCCGGAAAGGGAGATCAAGTCTTCTAGAGATGTGGGAGTTTCATGGACAGAGAGCTCATCTTTCAGAGCACAGAAGAGTCCATCTAGGAAGATGACTTGCAGACAATCTTCTTGCATCCAAGTTCTGTGGCCAAGGTCCGAAACTCCACTGTGTATTCGGAGAGGGTCCTTGACCCTTGGAGTAAGTTATGACTAGCGATAGCCATGCGACCTGGGTCTCCTAAGGTCTGCTTAAAGAGAGCAATGAAGTCAGATAGCTTGTAGAGGATGGGATCAGAACGTTCCCATAAGGGAGAGGCCCATGCCAGAGGATTCCCTTCCAAATGGGACAGAATGAAGGTGACTTTAGTGATCTCCTTCAAAAACAGCAAGGGTTGTAGAGCAAACTGCATAAAGCACTGATTAAGGAAGCCACGACAGGAACATGGATCCCCATTATACCTGGGGGGTGCAGGAAGTGCCAAAGTTGCTTTGGGAAGCATAGTGGCCGAGAGGCCCACCGGGTTGGCCATTGCTGTATTTTGTAATTGAGAGCGCCGTTCTTCTACCAAAGAGGCCAGCATCTCTAAAGCTTGATGATGTTGTTTCACTGTGGCGGCCAGTACTAGTAAGGCCCTGGAGGCGGGCGACTCTGCCAAGTTCATGTCCTTGGCAAACTGTTGCGGTCGGGGGGTGGACCCTTGTCATGGGACAGTGAAGGAACGCCTCCTGAAAGGGAATAGGAGGTAACTGCCCCCAGGGGGCAGAGCACTGGAGGAGACAGAAGCTGTGAAGAGCTTCACCACTGGAAGCCAGATGTCCCCCCAGAGGAGCCCATAGGGACCCAGGCCACTTGGACTTAGGTGGGCCTTGCAGGGTCTCCTGAGAGAATGAAAGTCTGGAGTGCCCACAGACATAGGGGGAATGCGATCGTGTTCGAAGTTGGATGCTGGTTGGAACAAGGAAAACCAGAACATAATTTAAAACTAATCGGAGAAAGTTCTTTTTTACTCAACGCACAATTAAACTCTGGAATTTGTTGCCAGAGGATGTGGTTAGTGCAGTTAGTATAGCTGTGTTTAAAAAAGGATTGGATAAGTTCTTGGAGGAGAAGTCCATTACTTGCTATTAAGTTCACTTAGAGAATAGCCACTGCCATTAGCAACAGTAACATGGAAAAGACTTAGTTTTTGGGTACTGTCTAGGTTCTTATGGCCTGGATTGGCCACTGTTGGAAACAGGATACTGGGCTTGATGGACCCTTGGTCTGACCCAGTATGGCATTTTCTTATGTTCTTTTGTTCTTAATTGGTGATGACAAGGCGAGGAACAGAGCCAGAATCTGGAGACAAGGTCAGGCAGGCAAAGGTCAAGATCTAGAGGTCAGTCTGAGGAATGGTCAGCAAAGCAGGGGTCAGGTACCGGAGTTCATACGAGGTCAATGGCAGGCCAAGGTCTTGTGGCAGGCAGGCAGGTCAGGAGCAAGCTGAGGTCTTTGAGGCAGGCAGCAGGCAGGCAGGTGGGTCAGGAGCAAGCTTTGAGGCAGGCAGCAGACAGGTCAGGAGCAAGCTGAAGTCAGTACCAGTAAGACAGTCCGAGGGTACTACCTGGGTAGACAGACAGACGAACACAGGAACAAGCAGGACGCAGGAACTAGGACACAGGAACAAGTCAGGAACAGATCTGGAACAGAAGGATCCTGGAACAAGACTAGGAACAGGAAAGAGCAGGAACAAATGCAGAGGCAATCTTAGAACAAACTGACCCGATTGCCAAGGCAAGGAAGCATAGTGTACATACTATCTGACTTTTGATAAAGTGCTTCTCTGCATGTATTTTACACAAGGATACTACAAGTAATTTAGTAAAAGCAAAGATAAATTTATTATTGCATATCCTTGGGAGACACAGACTGCTAGAACTTCAACACAAGGAAAGCACTACAGCCTGTGTCTCTCAGTATCTTGTAAAAGCTGTATTTTATAGGTTCAAATCATACATGGAAAATGCCTGTGACGAGGATCACTTACGCAATATGACAGTGTAATAAGCTAACCTTCTCTAGCCTGAGAAATCCCCACCCACCTTAAGGTTCCTTTGTTTCTGGCCTTCTTTTGATGTGTGCCCTGTTTCTTCTGAACTTCTTTGCTCTGTCAATAGATCAATCATTTCATCTCCAGGGGGCAGGGAGAAACTTTGATTTCAGTTGGAGTCTCTTGGAGCCAGATAAGCAAAGAATGAAGTTTCAGCCATCTGCCTTTGATAACCTCCTGACCTTTAATTATAGGCTTTGCAGAGCCTAAAGGTCTTCCAAATTCTTGAATCTGAGGTCAGTTAAAGGTCCATTGTATACCAGCAATTTCAGTTAAATCAGACAGCAAAGGGCTCTGGGACAAGCTGAGTGAGCCAAAGGCCTGAACCAAAGTCTTATGTTATGCTGCCATATATCATTTCCCTCTTGTGCCACCTTCAATGGCAAGAGTGGCAAACCAACAGGTCCTCGATGATGGGCCATAACAAAGGAGCCTAAAAAGTGTGTCCTAACAACTAACCTTGATATTTATCAGGTGTAAAGCATAGTTGTGTGTGTCTTTCTAGATTCCTAATTAATGTAAGTGATACTCATATAAGCATTCACTAGTTAATCAAACAATAACATTAAAACTGAATTACAATAAAAATCATCCAGTTCTATAGTTAAACTGCAAATATAACAATAATATCAAAACTTTAGTCTTAAACTAGAAATTACATTGCATAAGGAAGAAATACCATATTTAAACTAATAGTCTAAAGAGAAAGATTTGTTCTTAATAGAAAACAGTCTGTATACTACACATCACATAATATTAAATCACATACTAGTATAACTAGCATCAAGATAGGCGAGAACTAAAAAATCATTAAAGAAGAAAGTATGTATATTCTTATTGCATTGTTCATAATGGGTGTGTCTCTGCAAGGAGAACTGTTTCATACTGAGAACCAGGGATAGAAATAAATAGGTGTAACAGAGAAGAAGAAGTATGAATATATGATAGAAGAGAAAAAGAACATTGAAAACAACAACAGCTAAAAATCAGTATAAAGAAGATAACAAATACAGAAATTAGTAACTTATGCAGCCAAGAAATTGAAGGTAGCCATGAAAATATAGAGTCAAGCCATGAGTCAGTAGCAGAATTTATACCACCTTGTGCATACATAACATGAGATAGATTACGAAGGCATTGGAAAACATATGACATATTATGTTCGTAAGCTGCGGTGGGAATATAGGTACAACATGCAGTACCAATGATAACACAGACTCCACCCTTAGAAGCAAGAATAGAATCTAAGACTAGACAATTCTGTTGAGCAGTAATTGCAGTTGCTCTAAGCTCAGAACTGATAGCATTAAGACCTGCAGTAGTTAAATTAACAAACTGCATAAATTGATAATGGATAATCTGAATCCACTTGGCATTTGCAGCAGCTTGGACACCAGGTGTCAGCCAAGAAGCAAAAAATATTTCAGTTCGACTAAACAGTTTAAATTCATCAGGTACATCAGTTGGAGTAAGATAAGCAGAGCAACATACACGTTTTGAAAAGACAGAGGGTAAAAATATAGAAAGGGGAGAAATAAACACAGGAGCAGCTAAAATCACCATAGCACAAGTACCAAGCCATCGAAGTGGAAGAAATGGATAGACAGAAATACCACATTGCCAGAAAACATCCATGAGAGGCTGTGAACCAAATTCTAGATACATAGCATGATAGACAGTATCACAAGAAGAGATACCTAAGAAAGGTCCAGTACCATTTTGTGAAAAACAAAAGGGGAAATGGGTAAGCGCAGTATGAAACAAAGGGCCTGAAAAAGGAGGTGGCCAGGTATTGACAACAGAACCAAAATGCGCAAAGGTACAGGTCGGTGAAGGGCGTATAGGAATGGGAGAAACACACAGTGTAGGTGCTTCAGAAGCTCCACAAATAGTCTATTTTTCTTTTTCTCTACATGAATAAGTAAGATAACTAAGCTGACGGAGTAAATGCTGAGGACAAGGAGGGGAGGTCTCATTAAGAACAGATGCATTCCACAAGGAAAGCATAGTAGAAGGGGAAAAACCAAATTTAGCAAGAAACATTTGAAAGAGATAATGGTATTGCGTGGTATGAAAGTGCTGGGAACAAGCAATACAAGGAGTATTGGGGTACGATGTAATAGAATGTTTATACATTAATTGATACCACATATTAGTAGAAAAAGGTGTATGTGTGGGTAAAGAGAAATTAAGCAAAAGGTCAGGGGAAAGAAGAGTAAAAGAGAAAGGAAGAAAGAAGAGTAAAGAAAAGACAAATAGATACATGATTTCTAAAAATTATTACTAATGAAGAAAACAAAAATAATGATTAGCAACCTCAGTAACTTTTCTAGTTAAAATATAAATCTACTAAACAATACTTCAATTGTTCAAAGATCAGTCCTTTAAAGAACAAAAAAGGTCCTTAGATACTCCTAAGAATCCTACAGAATAAAATAAAGTCATTTCAAGCCCGTGAGGCTGCAAAAACAGATACAAAAAAGTAAAGTCTCAGCAAGTAGCATCTGTGCTTGGACACGGCCTCAAGTCAGCTAAATGTGTGAAGGTAGTGTCAGCATCTAAGCGAGCAGCTGTAGGAGTTAACGTTGTTATTCTGTATGGTCCAGTGTACACCGGATCTTTCCAAGTTCTGTGGGTAAAGTTGCGGCGATAGACTAAATCTCCTACTACATACACCCTCGAATGTTCTAGCACTTTGGATTGCTTAGCTCTGGCAGCATGCATTTGTTGACTTGCGACCTGCAAATTTTTAAGAAAAACAAACAGGTTATCTGGTACCTTAGCATGTTTCTGATACTCAACTTGTTGAGGTAAATTCATTAGAGATGTGAATCGTGTGCCCGATCGTCTTAACGATCAGGTTTGGATGGTGGGAGGGAAAAATTGGATCATTAGAGATTGTGAATTGGAATCGTTCCGATTCCAATTCACATTGTTAAATTTTTAGTGAGGCCTGAGCAGATAAACAAAACCCCACCGACCCCCCCCCCCAAAAAAAATGTTAAATTACCTGGTGGTCCAGTGGGGGGGGGGGGGGGGTCCCCGGCTCGATCTCCCGCTCTCGGGCCATCGGCGCCATTTTGGCTACCACTGATAAAAAGGCGCCGATGGCCCGAAAAAAAAAACCCACCCCGACCCTTTTCAAATTACCCCTTTGCTTCTCCCACCCTCCCGACCCCCCCAAAAACCTTTTAGATGTACCTGGTGGTCTAGCGGGGGGTCCAGGAACCATCCCTTCAATCGTGCCGGTGCCGGTGCTGGAGGTTTCAAAATGGCGCCGATCGCCTTTGCCCTTACCTTGTCACAGGGAGCGACCATCGCTCCCTGTGACAAGGTAAGGGCAAAGGCGATAGACTGCCAATATGGCGCCGATCGCCTTTGCCCTTACCTTGTCACAGAGAGTGACGGTCACTCCCTGTGACAAGTTAAGGGCAAAGGCGATTTATTTATTTATTATTTATTATTTATTATTTTCGGGCCATTGGCTCCTTTTTATCAGTGGTAGCCAAAATGGCGCCGATGGCCCGAGAGTGGGAGATCGCGCCGGGGACCCCCCCCCCCCACTGGACCACCAGGTAATTTAACATTTTGGGGGGGTTCGGGAGGGTGGGGGAGTGTAAGGAATTTGTTTTAAAAGGTCGGGGTGGGTTTAGAGGTTGTGTTGGTGTGCCGGTTTTCCCACCCTCCCCCAAATAATTCCTGTGCCCTATTTAACGATACAATATAAATGCTCCTGACGATAAATCGTGGGCATTTGTATTGTATCGTGTACTCTAACGGTTTAGAACGATTTTAAAATTATCGGACGATAATTTTAATCGTTCAAAAACGATTCACATCCCTAAAATTCATAGCTCTGCCCATACACAGCTCAAAAGGAGTGAGTCCTATAGATCTCACTGGGCTCATTCTAATTGCCATCAGTGCAGCTGGTAAGGCAGTGAGCCAAGTTTGCTCATAAGCCAACATCAGTTGTCTTAATTTTGTTTTAAGAATCCCGTTCATTCTCTCTGCCAAACCATTGGATGTAGGTCTATTTACAGATACATGATGACATTTGATGTTCACATCTGATGTTAATGCATGCATTAATTCATTTCTGAAATGTGATCCATTATCTGTCACAATTTTCACTGGTATCCCAAATCTGGGTATAATGTGGGTCAGCAATGCTTTTGCCATACAAGTACCTGTTTCTGCTTTACAGGGTATGGCTTCCAGCCATTGAGTGTATGGACAGACACACATAAGTAAATAGCAATAGCCAGAACAGGATTGAATGATATCAGTTTAATCACAGTGCCATTCTAAATAAGGTCCCTGTGGTTTTGGAATATGTCCACTACGGGTCACTGCACTTCTACGGGGATTTGCAAACAAAGGAAATACTCTGGCAATACATAAAAACATTTCACTGAACCGGTTACATAATGCATGCATTCAGTCATTCTTCATTTACAATGACCCACAAGTAACAGACAACAGATAACAAACATTTGACAAACATTTGAGCTCAAGTAAAATAAAAATTAGGAAAAAGCACTTAATTGAATCGATTCAAAAATAAAACAAAAATCCAGATTGAAATTAAAATAGATCTATTTAAAAATGAAAAAAAAAACATCAAACTGGAAAAAACTAGAGTTGTCATCTCCCATGGGACAAAGAACGATGTGCTGTGCTTCTTCTTACCCTGGAAAGAAATCTAGCATATAACAATTAATATAATGATTACAATTAAATTTAAAAATGCCATTACAGTTTCCTTAAAATTCAGCATTCTGTTATTTATTTTATTTATTTATTTTTAATTTTTATATACCGAGGTTCTTATAGAGACTACAAATCACTCCGGTTTACATATAAAGATAAACTGCCCAACAGAGATAAGGGGCTTTACATAGAACAGTGGCACATATTTATTTATTTATTTATTTAAGTTTTTTTATATACCAACATTCAGGACGATAGTCCCATCATGCTGGTTCACAAGAAACAGGGGTGCAATAATAATAAAACTTTACAATTTGAACAATAGTGCAGAAAAGCAGAAAAGCAGTTACATATAACAAGGAAATCAATAACTTGGAGTGATATATGGAACAATATAACTGGATGACAATTTAACATAATGATAATAAATAATATAGTATAGTTTAACATTGTAATTAATAAAATTATGTAATATAATCTGTATAATTTAACTATTTAACTTGGATATAGTGACATATTAACCATGCCAGATATAAATAATAAGATAAAATGAATTTTTGAACTTAGAAATTGTAGTCCAGTTGCAGAGGAAAATATAAATAATAAGATTAATTTTTAGAACTCAAAGATTGTTGTCCAGTTGCAGAGACCTGAAGGTAGGACTTGGTATGGTGACCATAATTAGGGGATACTTCTTATTTGGGAAGACTTTCCGTCTTGGTAGGATTGTGAGTCTGGGAAGGCTTGTTGGAAAAGAAGAGTCTTTAGTCTTTTTTTGAACTCTTGATGATTGGGTTCAAGTCTTAGATTTGGGGGGAGCATGTTCCACTGGTGGGGGCCTGCTAAGGATAGCGCTCTTTTGCTCAGAGATGATTTTACTTGTTGGGCATGCAGTGTTCCTTTGTAAGCGCTTCTGATTGGTCTAGAAGATGTGTGCGGTTGGAGTTGAAAGCTTAACGTGATGGGAGCTATTTTGTTTGTCGCTTTGTGGATGATTGTGAGTACCTTATAGAGTATCCTTTGTTTAATGGGAAGCCAATGTAGGTTACTAAGGATTGGGGTGATGTGATCTTTTTTGTTAGTGCTTGTTAGAATTCTGGCAGCAGAATTCTGTACCATCTGTAATGGTTTGATCGTGTTGTTGGGTAGACCTAGTAGCAGGGAGTTGCAATAGTCGAGCTTAGATAATATAATGGATTGAAGTACCAGCCTGAAGTCGGAGAAGTAAAGGAGGGGTTTAAGTTTTTTGAGGACTTGCAGTTTGTAAAAGCAGTCCTTCGTGGTATTGTTTACGAACTTTTTTAGGTTAAGATGATTGTCAAGCCATGCTCCAAGGTCTCTGACGTCTGGTGAGAACATGTTATTAGCGTTTGGTAGAGAGAGGCTAGAAGAGATTGTGAGGGGATCCTGAGAGACAATGAGCATTTCAGTTTTATTGGCATTCAATACTAGGTTGAGGCTTGAGAGTAATTCCTTAATGGGCTGTAGGCATTCGTTCCAGTAAGTGATGGTTTTTTGAAGGGATTCTGTAATCGGGAGAAGGATTTGAATGTCGTCTGCATAGAGGTAATGGGTAAGCTTGAGGTTTGAGAGTAGGTGGCAGAGAGGGAGGAGGTAGATATTGAATAGGGTGGGAGAAAGTGATGATCCTTGCGGGACTCCTTGCTCTGTAAGGATTGGATGCGATTCTTTGTTGTTTATCCTTACTTTGTAGAATCTGTTGCTTAGGAAGGAGTGAAACCATTTGAGAGCTGTGCCTTTGATCCCTATATTAGCTAGTTGGTCTATAAGTGTAGTATGTTTTACCGTATCAAACGCCGCAGAAAGATCAAGTAGAACCAGCAGGTAAGATTGTTTTTTCTCCAGGTTCACGAGGATGGTATCAGTGAGCGATAATAAGAGAGATTCGGTGTTTAGTCGTTTTCGGAAGCCATATTGAGCTGGGGATAGAATGTTATGATCTTCCAGATATTCTGACAGTTGCTTGTTGACAATTTTTTCCATCAGTTTGGCGATGAGTGGTAAGTTTGCAATAGGTCGGAAGTTAGCTGGGTCTGATGGAGAAGCATTTGGTTTCTTTAGTAACGGTTTGAGGATTGCCAATTTTAACTGGTTAGGAACTAAGCCTTGAGACAGGGATGTGTTGATAATTTCTGCTATTGGTTTTGAGATGGTGTTTGGTATGGCAATGAGGAGATTTGTTGGTAATGGGTCTGATGGGTGTGAGGATGGTTTTAGTTTTTTGAGTGTATTTTCAATCTCCAGTGAAGAAGTTATACCTTAATTCAGCAGAAAGCAGTCATAAAGCTACTTTCCTGCCTATAAAATTCCACCTCTAGGAGGCGCTGTCCCCTGTGATAAGAGCTACTTCCATTTACAAATCTAAACCCCCCTTTTTTTTTTGTAGGGTATGAAAGACTTTTAATCAAGGTTCATTAATTGTACATTCAGTTGACAGTTAACACTACTAGGATCATCAAAAAACCTTTTCCTGCTTTATTACTAAAAAAAAATCCCTAAGTTTTTTTTTTCACTTTGCATCAAAGTTACACACCATGTAAACTGGCACCAATGCAAAGTATGGAGATAAATATAAAGTGTGGTAACTTACTCATTTAAATTTATGAGCAAAATGGCATGCCTATTACAATTATTAAATTCTAAAGTAATCACATTAAACCAAAGCTTGGGATCAAAAAGTTCTCATCCCATACTACAATACTGTTTTCTAATCATTAAATCAAATGTAATTTTGTAATATGATCTTTGGCATATCAAATCAGGACACAAATTCTAAGGTTATAATATGGAGGGATAATCACTGAAACTTGCAGTGACTTAACACTCGTGCAAATAACTGCAAAAAAAATATTATATACTTATATTATTATGTTACAAAATATCTCAGATACAGTGGTACTCAACCTCTCGTTCAGTGAACTGAGTTTCAAAATTATATTCAATGATTAGTTTTTAAAACTAAGTATTAGTTACATTTTCTATGCAAAAAATGTATAGGTTGAGTATCACTGATTCAGAGATTTTAGCAAGTGCAATAATTAACAGGAGTATATACAATCTCCAACAGGTACTACTTTAAAATGTGCACTAGAAACTTTAAATCTGACTCTTTGGGGATGGCAGAAACCGAGGCTAGAGTTTGAGAAAATGAAAAATGAATGGTAGAACTGGGGAAGTTAAGCCTATTTATGCATCTAGGGCATAATGGAGATTGTTAGGTACCAAATTCAGTGCTAATGTAACAATGCACACTCAAATTAAGAGCAGCACAGATTCTGTCAGTTTTACCATTAGCCAGAATTTACAGGGTAAATGGCTAAGTGAGATTACTTGAATTATTTCCACTGTATATTAAGGAAAAACTGGCATGAGAGGAAGGCATGGCTTTTCAATTCTTAACCGAAAGTATACACAAAGTAACTTCACTTAGTATATACTTTTAATGCACATAAAAAATGGTTCATCTTACAAATTGCTTTGCAATCCAAATGTACAACAGCTTGGAAAAATTTTTAGAAAAAAATGACTGCTTAAAACAACTGAAACAGGAAGTTTCTGCTCTGGGTAGATTCTACAGTTTTCTTACTGCATCATGGAGTTCATGCATATTAGTGCCTTCTGTTTGTTTCTGACATTTGTTTAATTAAATAAATCATAACTTCACATATTGGTTTAAAAGCAAACCCACGGTACGAGGTTTAAATGCAACTGACTCACATTTTTATTTCTTTCTTCTGTCTTTCTCTGCCCATGCACTCAAGCGAAAAATGCCCAAATCCCTCTACCACGGATATTATTTCCTCTAGGTGTATTATTTCCTCTAGGTTCCACCAAACCTCTACAAATGTTGCAGAACTCCGCTGCCAGGATTCTTACTAACACCAGCAGAGGTGAACACATAACACCCATACTAAAAAACTTACACTGGCTCCCTATCAGATCCAGAATCATTTTCAAAGTGCTAACTATAACACACAAGGCCATCCATTCTCAAACATCGCTTGATCTAAGCTGTCCACTTCGTCCACATGCATCATCAAGACCAATCAGAACCAGTTACTTAGGCACCTTACACGTACCTTCAGCCAAGTCCTCACTCAAGAAACGTGCATTCTCGACTGCCAGCCCCCTCCATTGGAATGCCCTCCCCACGGACATTCGTCTTGAAACCTGTACTTGAACATTCAAAAAGAAACTCAAAACCTGGCTCTTTACAAAAGCCTTCACTTAAAGTTTTCGCTCAGAGCCACGTCCCAGAACTAGACTCATTCACGCATTTCATAATCACGTTAACCAGATGTCTGATGCCGCAACTCTTAATTGTATTTCTTGGTCTCATATTCCCAATCGTTAAATTTACAGCATGCTACACCAATACCTTTTAAGTCAGATGTAACCTCAGCTTTGAAGTCTACAAACCTTGAAAATGTAACCGTTAGTTCTTGTAGATTTAAACATTATTCTGAAGATGTAAACTTAGATTTTGAAGACAGTAATCTGTAAGCATTTGTATTTATTGTAAGAATTTGTATTTATTATTTAGCTATTTACATTGATCTGTTACCACTTGGTCCTGTTCTCTCCTTTACCTCAAGTTCTAAGTTCCTACAAAGTTAGCCTTGTTATTTATTTATTTATTTATTTATAATTTTTTATATACCGCCGCTCATCAAAGATATCACGTCGGTGTACAATGAACAGGAACTTACGCCGGAGCGTTTATACATTTAACAGATTATACATTTAACAGATTATATATTTAACAAGTTATATATTAAACGAAAGTATGTATATAAATATTTAAATATAATACAAGTAGAATCTATTAAAAACACAGAACTATACTTTAGGGGTATATTAGTTGAGGTAAGTTAAACAGAACTAGGGAAGTATATTAGTTGAGGTAAGTTAAATAGAACTAGGGAGCAAAGGGATTCTAGTAAATTGGGGCTGAGGTAAGGGAAAAGGGTTAGGAGGAGATGTAGCAACGGGATTCTAGTAAATTGGGGCTGAGGTAAGGGAAAAGGGTTAAGAGGAGATGTAGTTCTACATTAGATGTAGTAAGAGGGGGGAGAAAGCATTTCAAATGTAGTTAATAGCAATTGTAAAGAGAGGTATTTACAGTAGGAACAGAGGTAGGAGAATTAGAGATGTTGTTTTATAGATTTTATTAGATTTTTTATTAGAATTTTATTAGAATTGTTGTTTTATACCCACTTGTTTGATGTAATTTTCCAATATTGGTTCTGTGTAAACCGAAGTGGTATGTACTAGTACATGAACTCCAGTATATAAAAGCCTTTAAATAAATAAATAAATAAATAAATAAATTACTGTACCTATTAATTGATTCTGGGGGTAACCTGCATTACACCCATCCTGTCCTTGTTGTATTTCTGACTCAAATTCCTTATCTGGACATCCATTTAATATGATATTGTCTAATTTCTTTAATATTAAGTGGATTTACAGCTAAAACTAACTCAAAGGCGTGCATTGGAAGGCCCGATGACTGCCACCGCAGGATGCCGGGGCCTGGCAGGGCTGGCAACTACCATGAGGGAGGTCGTCCCGGGACTCACTGTGGAACCATGAAGGTGAGCAGGCCCATGCGCGGGACGGCCACAGGTGGGGCGCATAACACCTTGTATTCAATGTTCTCCTCAGCATCCAGGTTCACTGGTTCAGGAGTCTTGCTGGAAAACTCAGAGAGTACAAGCGGCTTTAGCAGGGCCACATGAAAGGCATTGTGTATTTTCATGGATGGAGGTAGTTTTAGGCTGTACGTCAAATTCCTCAATCGTTGGAGGATGGCAAAGGGTCCGACGTAGTGAGGTGCAAAATGTGCTGAAGGTAGCTTGACACAGAGACATTTTGTACTCAACCAGACCTTATCTCCAGCTTGAAATTGAGGCGCCTTCCTATGATGAGCATCGTAGGTCTTCTTGGCTCTTTGGCCTGCTTTAAAGAGCAGTTCCTTCGTTTGTCTCCAGAGCTGTTGTAACTCCACTGAGGTGGATTGAGCTGCTGGTGAGGCCACAGACAGTGGTAGCGTCAGAGGAGGTAGTGGTTGATGACCATATACGACTTAGAAAGGGGTGGACCCTGTAGCCGTGGCAGGATGTGAGTTTATGGCAAACTCTGCCCACGGTAGCAATTCTGCCCAGTCACTTTGTCTTATGTTCACATAAAATCATAAGAATTGCTTAAGTGTTCTGTTCATTCTTTCAGTTTGTCCATTGGATTGTGGGTGATAAGCAAAGGTTAAGTATAATGAAATGTCAAATTTTTGACAAAGCACTCTCCTGAATTTTGCAGTAAATTGGATACCTCTGTCAGACAAGATGTATTTGGGTATCCCATGGAGGCGAAAAATGTGCTTGACAAAGAACTTCACTAGTTCAGCAGCAGATGGTAACCCTGGCAGGGCCACAAAATATTCTATTTTAGAGAAGCGATCGAAGGTTACCCAAATTGTATTGTTTCCACCAGAGGAGGGCAGATCCACAATGAAGTCAGTCACAATGTGTGTCCAAGGTTCCTCAGGGACCGGCAGAGGTTGTAAGAGGCCCCAGGGGCGTCCGACAGGTGGCTTCTATCTTGCACAGGTTGCACAGGAAGACACATAGGCTTATACATCCTCCTTCATCGTAGGCCACCAATAGTAACATTGGAGCATGGCGAGTGTACGGCTTTGCCCAGGATGGCCGGCCAAGTGGTAGTCATGCGCCCATTTTAGTAGTTTTTTCCTCAGATTCCATTCTTGAATGCTTTTCATATTTTGGGGGTCCATCTGAAAACACTCCTTGGAAACGATATAACACAGGAAGGGTACGGATTCCTGGTGAAACGCACACTTCTCAAGTTTTGCATACAGATGGTTTTCTCGTAACCTCCGCAGTACCTTTTTTACATCCTCTTGATGTGTCTGCAGTACCTGTGAGAAGATCAGGATATCATCCAGGTACACCACTACGCATTGATACAGAAGGTCTCACAAGATGTCATTCATCATATTTTGAAACACCGCTGGTGCATTGCACAAGCCAAAGGACATGACGAGATACTCGAAGGGTCCATCGCGGGTGTTAAAGGTTGTTTTCCACTCATCCACAGGATGGATGCAGACCAGGTTGTAGGCCCCTTTGTGATCTAATTTGGAGAAAATCTTGGCCCCCTGAAGTCTGTCGAATAATTCCGTTATCAGTGGTAGAGGATAGCGATCCTTGATGGTGATCTCGTTGAGATCTCTGTAATCAATACAAGGGTGAAAGGAGCCATCTTTTTACCCAACGAAGAAAAATCCCACACCAGCCAGAGATTTAGAGGGTCTAATGAACCCTTTTTGCAGGTTTTCTTGTATATAGGCTGACATAGTCTTAGTCTCTGCTACCAAGAGGGGGTATACCCTTCCCTTGGGAGGCTCTAAGTTGGGTTTCATATTGATTGCACAGTCAAAAGTCCTGTGAGGTGGCAATATATCTGCCGCTTGTTTGGAGAACACATCCTGAAACGATGCGTATTGAGGTGGTAGACCAGGCAATGATGGTATGGTGAGCATACAGGGCACAGGGGAAAACTTCAAAAGACATCTGTCATGACAGCCAGGTCCCCATTGCAATTCCAGAGTTGCCCAGTTAAACTGAGGCATGTGATCCAGTAGCCAGGGTAGTCCTAGCACCACTGGGTGGATGGCCTTCTTAAGGACAAGAAAAGAGATGGTCTCTGAGTGTAGAGTCCCGGTGCGCAGACATATGGGCTGTGTGGTAAGCGAGACTTCTCCTGGAAGTGCTTCTCCGTGAATGAAAGATAGCAGCAATGGCGTAGCAGGAATTTGCAGAAGTTCCACCAAGAGTTTTAAAATAAAATTCCCTCCGGCCCCGGAGTCTACGAGGGCAAGTGTTTGAAACTCAAGGCTTCCGCAGATGAGTGAGACAGGAAGCGATAATGGAGGAGAGGGTGTAGTTAGATCTAGGAAGGGTCCTCCCACGGATCCTAGGTCTGCATGTTTCCTGGACAGATAGGACAAGCCTGGACAGCATGGTTAAATGGCTGTGCCTAGTTGCATAGGCTCATCCTCTTCACTGGGTAATGACTGTGGAGTAGGAGCTGTGTGCAGGAGCTTAGGACAGGTACCTCCCGAGACATGCTTCTTGAGACTCTTAGCCTCCTGAGTCCGATCTCGAATGCGGCAGTCAATTCTTCCAGCCAATTAGATGAGAGACTCCAGGGTATCAGGCAAATCATGACCCACCAATTCATCCTTCAGTCGAGAGTTGAGACCCTCCAAGAAAATAGAACGTAAACATCCCAAGTCCCAATGGAGTTCAGATGCTAAAGTTTTAAATTCAATCACATAGTCCGGTAAAGGCTTGTTCCCTTGCTGGAGCTGCAGCAGGGTGAACCCTGCAATTCTCTGACGAGCTGGGTCATCAAATACTGGCTTGAAGAGGACTAGAAAGCTGGGCAAATCATTCAGAATAGGGTTACCGCGTTCCCAGAGTGGTGAAGCCTAGGCCAGAGCTCTTCCATCGAGTAACGATAGGATGTAAGTGGTCTTGGCAATAGTTGTGGGGAAGTAGGTTGCAAAGAAAAATGCATACTACATTGGTTAATGAAGCCCCTACACATCCGTGAATCCCCAGAAAAGTGTGTAGGAGCAGATAGAGGTACCGTAGTCCACCTGAGGTGAAGAATCTTTATCTGGAACTGTCGGGACATTCAGTCGGGCGTTCAACTGGCTGAAGGTGATGGCTAGGGTCTATAAAGACTTCTATTGCTTGGTGATCCACTTGGCCAGGCCAGGGATGGCCTGTAAGGCTGAGAGCTGAGCTGGGTCCATGGAGTTAGCAATCTGTTGTGGTTTTGACATGTTTGTGGACCCTTAGTTGCTGTGTTGATGACTCCTCCCATGGGGAGGGGCCCCGTGGGGAAAACACAACAATAGGCTGACTCTACAGTAAGCAACACAAGGAGAAAGGAAGCTTTTATTATACAGCAATAGAGCAATGCCCGTGGAGTGAGCAGCTCTCCTCTGCCACTGAGTAGTCTCCGATGACAGTGTTCAGTCCAGGCACTGATGATATAAGTGCAGAATAGGTCTCACCTGATGTTGGGAAGTGTAGGGTCCGGTAGTGGTCCACACTGCGGGGTAGGCCGAGAACCCAGTCACAGGTATGGAGCCAACGATGACAGATCTGGTAGTGGTCCACAGAGCAGAGTACGCCGAGAATCTGGTCTGTGGAGAGACAAGGTAAAGAGACTGAAGAATGAGGTACTCACAAGGCTAGTAATGCTGCCGAGGATATAGCTTCCGCAGTTGAGAAGGTAGAAGGGCAGACCAGAATGCCGGTGCCGAGGTCCTTGAGGAGCAGGTTTACACAAGAAGAGCAGGTTTACCCAGGAATAGTGGGCAAGGCCCTCGTGGAGCGAGTACCTATGCGTCCTTCAATGCAGGGTAACCTGGAGAGGAGATAGAAGTAAAGCAAGGCCCCCGAGGAGCAGGTGCCTTGAGAGCCTTTGCAGAGCAAGAGAACCCCGGAGGGTAGGTAGGAGCGGCAAGGCCCCCGAGGAGCGGGTATCCAGAGCGTCCTTGGAATCAGCATAACCCTGGAGGGTTGGAAGGAGTAGGAACTCTGAGTGAGCGTCTCAGAAGCGATCGAAATTAGCTGGACCGGAATCCTTGCAAACTCGTAGCAGTGTTGGAGATCGGAGGTAGTGACGTCATGCGGTGGGGACACCCCGAGGTTCCCGCCATGACGTACTCAAAAGCGAGGGCGGCTCACGCACGCGTGCCCTAGGAGGCCTCAGTGCAAACATGGTGAACGCAATTGCCCATGCCTTCTGGGGACGCCAGAGAGGTCGGCGACGAGAGGCAGAGGCAGCCATCTTGTCCAGAGGAGAGGGGAGAAAGAAAAAAGAGTTGAGACAGAGAGGGCGTAGCCATCTGTGACCGACGGGCGCAACACCATGACATTTTCCATGTGTCTTTGCTCAAGACCTTAATCCTTTCTTGGCTATCATGAAAGGTGCCAGAACCACCTGAAGAAGACCACATTTTCCAAGTTAGGGAAGTCCTAGACATAAGGCAGAGGAGTCAAAAATGGGAGTATCTCATCTCATGGGAGAGCTATGGCCCCGAGGAAAAAACTTGGTAACCCACCTCCCATCCAAAGAAGCTCAGGCCTTCAGGAAGCGGGCTTAAAAGGGGGGGGGGGGTACCATTATGCAGGCCAGTTGCACTGGGTGATGATTAGCCCCGCTCACCAGCTCTGCAGCAATGTCCCCCGGCTCCCTTGTCGTGGCAGGGGACCCCTGCCACCCGTGGGCAGCTCTGGCCCCACTGTCTTCTCCAGTGTGCCGCGACAGGGACACAGTCCTTGTGGCGGCTTCCAGCCTGCTCCCTAGGCACGCGAGTGTGCCCCTCTGTTCACTTTGTTTATCAAAATAGAAAATCATCCAAACACTTATCTTATATAGAATTAATCATGTCGAAGGAATGCCAATGATAACTAATGATCTTCTCACTAAATGCCCATCTCCTTCAAAACTGACTTGGGACCCTGTTTCGAACCAGGATTCTTCCTTAGGGTAGAACCTCATCAAGTGTTTATTATTAAGGTCTAAAATATAAAATGTATCAAACATTAACGTTACTATAAAATCAAAGATCAGTGCTATGGTACAGCATTGCATTGAAACCTATCATCAGTTTTCAGATTTAAAATGGCATGCGATTAAGTGAATGTTCAGGAATATACGAGGAGGAGACCTCGCTTTCCAACTTAATTATAGGGAACAGTTTTGGCTATTCCATCTCCAGTCCTTGCACCCCAATGGCTTCAATGAGGAAATGAATTGGTATTCGTTGTAAATCATTACATTTTTTGAAGCCATAGAGTGACAGTTGATTGCCACTTTAAATCTAATAGTAGTCCAATGAGACTGTATCCAACCACAGTTCTGGTTTGACGCCATGATGTACGTTACTTGGCGCAGCGGTGACAACTTTGTGAGCTTTGATTTTATATTAGAGTTAATGTTTGTTACATTTTATATTTTAGACCATAATAATAAACATTTGATGAGATTGTACCCTGAGGAAGAACCCTGGTTCGAAGCATGGACCCATGTCAGTTTTGAAGGAGATGGGCATCCAGTGAGAAGAACATCAGTTACCATTGGCGTTCCTTCGACATAATTGATTCTATATAAGATAAATGTTTGGATGATTTTCTATTTTTATACTCAAAGTGATTTTATTTGCAAATAAAAACATAAAAAATATACTACAATGGGACATTTTGCAAGCTAATAAATATTGGGACACTTATGGAGTCTAATGATATATATAAGGCAGAAGAACGTGTAAATGTTTGAATACATTACTCTGATGACACCTAGTATTGTTACGCGCCCCGAGTGCGCCCAGTAGGCGCGCACGAGCCTGTTCACTAGGGATGTGCAGAGCAAAAGTTTATGTTCATAAGTCCATAAGTCGAAAGGGGGTCCCATTTGCGGTCAATATGGACATATGGAGAATTCCATAAGTTGAGTCTATGTCCATACGTGCAAATAAAAATTTAAACCCCTCACCCTCCTTAATCCCCCCCCCCCCCCAAGACTTACCAAAACTCCCTGGTGATACAGCAGGGAGTCAGGACACCATTTGTGAACTCCTTTGCGAGGAGCACGTGACGTCGGCGTCACGTCGGAGTGACACGGCGTCACGTGATTCCCCGCGCGATCGCTCCGGGACCCTCGTTGCACCCAAAAGGAACTTTTGGCCAGCTTAGGGGGGTCAGGAGGCTTAGGGGGGTCAGGAGGCCCCCCCAAGCTGGCCAAAAGTTCCTTTTGGGTGCAACGAGGGTCCCGGAGTGATCGCGCAGGGAATCACGTGACGCCGTGTCACTCCGACGTGACGCCGACGTCACGTGCTCCTCGCAAAGGAGTTCACAAATGGCGTCCTGACTCCCTGCTGTATCACCAGGGAGTTTTGGTAAGTCTTGGGGGGGGGGGGATTAAGGAGGGTGAGGGGTTTAAATTTTTATTTAGGATCAACAATCGCGATTTCCAACTTATTCAGCATAGCTATGTTGAATAAGTTGGAAATCCGATCGTTTTCGCCTCATCACTTTTTTAAGTTAAAAAAAAAAAAAGTTGCGTTTTACATTTAAATTCAAAACGAATGCACACCCCTACTGTTCACCTCGCTAACTCTTCTGCAGGTTACGAGTCGGCCTCCCCAGCAACAGCCACGAGCTCCTCCAGGCCTCGGTGTCCCGTGGCAGCGGTCGCCGGGCCTTCCACTGCGCATCAGGCCTCACGCCGGAGTTTGGCATCTCCAGTGGTGTTGGTCACGCCCCTACGCACATGCACGCAGTCCGCTTGGCCTTTTGTAGGGCTAGGGGCGGGTCCTAGCTCCGTGGTGCGCCCTGATTGAATGTTCAATATTAGGATCTTCCTGCCTGCACTTCCTTGCCTTGGCAATCGGGTCGGCACTGTAAGTGTACTAGTTTGCCTCCACGTTCACAGTCTTGTTCCAGCCTTGTTCCAGTCTTGTTCCAGTCTCATTCCTGCCTTGTTCCAGCGTCCTCCTGTTCCAGCATCCGTCTGTCTTGTCTCCCCAAGTCAGGGGTGGGCAGTTCTGGTCCTCAAGGGCCACAAACCAGTCTGGTTTTCAGGATATCCCTAATGAATATGCATGAGAGCGATTTGCATGCACTCTGCCTCAGTTGTATGCAAATCTATGTCATGCATATTCATCAGGATCTAAAACCTCGACAGGTTTGTGGCCCTCGAGGACTGGAATTGCCCACTCCTGCCCCAGGTAGTACCCTTGGACTGTCTCTCTGGTACTGACCTTGGCCTGTTCCTTGACCATGCTGTCTGCTGCCTGGATCCTGACCTCTGCCTGCCTCGTGACCTCGTCTGACCTCCGGAACCTGACCCCTGCCTCGTTGACTACTCCTCGGACTGATCCTCGGATTCTGACCTCGGCTGCCATTGACTACATCTCCTGATTCTGGATCTGTCCCTTGCCTTGTCAACGCCTACACTGTTCTGGGCTTCCTTGCTCCACCAGACCTACAGCCTTGAGTCCGACTGCGGTCTCTTGCTGTCCATGGGCACGCCTCTCTACTTCCTCTCCAGGAGACCCTGTGAGGCCCACCTAAGTCCAAGTGGGCCGGGTCCCTATGGGCTCCACCCAGGGGGACCACGGGCTTCCAGTGGTGAAGCTCATCCTAACCTCTGTCTCCTCCTGTGCTCCACCCCCTGGGGGCAGGTGCTTCCTGGTCCCTACCAGGGAGCCGTTCTCCACGGCTCCAGGACAAGGGTTCACCTCCAAGTGCAACAAGTATAAAGGTCTAATATATTTATAATAAATATAGTTGCTGAGAAGGATTATGTTTTGATATAACTTGACTTCCACTCACTTTAATTTTACATCGGGGTTTTGGTTTGTTTTCCCCTATAGAGACAACAATAAAAATTGTAACAATAAAAATTGTCTACATGGGTAAACACATTTACCTGCCTGAAAATGAGAGTTGAATATTGCCCTCTTTTACTGCAGGTAAAAATGGTGAGTGTTTGATCAGGGAAGGGACAGTTCTTGTGGCGATATCATTTTTAAATCCCTATGCATACTTTCACATGCATACTTTGTACCTCCTTCAAAATAAATACAAAATACCTGCATTTCCTAGCCAGCCTGTATTTTCCCTTGGGCGTTTCTCTTTGAAAATCAGCTTTTAGACCTATGGTTGCAAACTGTCTATGGGCTTGCATGCACCACAGGCAAATTCAAAATTGTCCTCCCCATTTTTTAAGTTGTTGCATGCTAAAAATATTTTACTGTGATGTTTATTATATAGGTCCCAAAAATATTAGAGTAGAATTCATCCAGAGAAAGAGACTCTATTATGTCTCCGTTGTTAAATCTATCAAAATGTATAAAATACATTCATTATTTCACAGATCTTCTACTATTAAAATATTTTTTATCTTTTCTAATAGTAGGGACTATTCACAATCATGGAACTTTTAATAGTAAGGGATTTAAAAGGTTACTATTCACAGAACTCATGATATGGGTAAATTGTGGGTTTTTTTTCTTTTCTTCAGGTAAAATGTGAAGAATTATTCCCAAAGTATGGGCCCACTTTGTGCCCAGATTGTCAGAAAGAAGTCCCGAGTCTTCCATCACCTCGAGAGATTGAAGATATGATGGAAGAAGCACGATTACGCATGCTAAAAGCACAGATGGTTGGTTTTTATTACTTGGTTTGGGTTCTGTCTTTTATATCTATAAAGATAGGATACTCACAATACAGAATTATCCAGATTTTCGCAAGTTCTATTTGGTCTCTATATGAGGAATAGTGGAAAACACTCCAGCATTAGCTGCTATAAATATAGATATCTGGAAGTTATTAGGGCAAATGATATAGAAAACTTTATCACAGCCAGGAAAAATATATTTGGTATGCTCAGGAGAAGGAACCACTCTAGACACTACATTTACATCCTCATCCCACCCACAGCTTTGACTACAAATGCCTATTAACCCAAATTCATAAGCAGTTGTTATTTGCCTTCAATGGCCCACAGGCCTGAATAAATATATTCCTGCTGAGGATTGATGTGTGAGACAGAAGAATGACAATACCTGTTCCAAAGTCTGTAAATATCCATTTCTAATTTTCAGAAACAGTAGCAAGCATGATCCATTTCAGTACTGGCTATTTTCACAGGCTTTTGACTCTTAACGTCTGCAGATGGACCTTTAAGAATATAAAGTTATCTTTTGCACTATCACTAACTAGTCATTGTTGTACTGTTATTATTACAGAGATTGTTATTATTTTGATATTTTAATTTTGCTTGTATTATGTATGTTTTATTTTGTAAACCACCTGGGTAACTTGTTTTAAAGGCGGTACATAAAGTACCTTATTATTATTAACTCCAGACCTTCGTTTAGAACCATGCCACTCTACATTTAAAGGGAAACTTAAGACTTGGCTTTTCAAACAAGCTTTCCCCTAGAGCCAAGAACACGAAGAAAAGTCTTTTCAAGCCCACAACGAGTTATTCAGATCTATTTTTTTCTTCCTTTGTTAATCAGAAATTTACACATGCTGACTTCAATGTAAAACTTATTACTTTGTTTTTGTTCAATGTAAAACTTCTTTTATTCTGTTCTATGTAAACCGCTATTTGTAGCGATAGTTACTGTTCTTTGTGAACCGGGGTGATATGTATATTATACAGGAACCTCCGGTATATAAATTAATTTAAATAAATAAATAAATACAATAAATGATAATAAATATAACTGGGAACCTTGTGTTTCCTGAATTAAAACACAAGGTTCTCATTTATTCAGGACTAAAGAAATCCCCATAACATCATTAATCTTTATGTAATTTAATTTGTTTCATTCATTTTGTTTAACGCACTGATTCATTTAATTTGCTTCAGCTCCAAAATATTAATTTAGTTGTATCATTTTGCCATTTGTTTTATATTAAAGTAAATGAGAGAAGCAATGGATCCTATTTTGGGCTCTAAAATGGGGGTTTCTATTCAAGTTTAAAGAAAAGAGAAGAACACTCCAAGACAGAGGAATTGGTAATTTTCAAATGGGCATGTGTGTGATAGTGCGTGCTCGATATGGGGCCATTTTATATCATGAGTGTGTATATGTGCACTTAATTTTAAACTTGTGCATGCCCAGAAGCATAAGTTGGCATATGGACATGTAACGCCCTCTATTTTATAACAGTTCATTGAAACTTTCAGGCAGGCATCAGCAGCACAGAGTAGAGCATTCAAAGATATAAAGAGTGAGGCAAAGTAGCATCAAACCTGGCATGAATCACCCAAAGCAACATGAGTGGCAGGAACACACACAAACTAAAAGAAATTACCTACCTTTCCTAGTCTTTCTGTAAATCAAGGTGAGTACACACACACACACACACACACACACACACACACACACACACAAACACTCATGCAAGTAGTATATAGGGCCTAGGAAATGGCAAACTGTTGTGACAGGTGGCCATGCCCACTTCTGGATTAAGTCATGCCCCTTTTCCCACCTGATCCATCCACTTCTGGGTTAAATCTCACCCCTTTCTCCACCTTAGCCCTGCCCCTTTATTGACATTTGGCCTACCTCCACCTAAGCCATGCCACTTTTTTGCCCATGGGGCAGCCTTGGCTGCCTGGGGGCCGCCATTGTGGATGACATCATGGCTAAAAGGGAGCTGCCATCTTGGATGACACTGCAAATGACATTATGGCTAAAAGGGGAGGTGCCATGTTTGAATAATGACAACACAGCAGTGCTCCTCTTTCTCATACAGAGGGGCATGGTTAGAAACACCTTTTGAGAGCAGTAGGGAGGAGGGAGAATAGAAAAAAGCAGGGCTAAATGCGGTTTTTACTAGGTAATAATGATAATAATAATTTGAATAATATATTTCTTAACATGGGTATATCCTACCCTATGGAGGCATCTTTTACAGCAGGAGGGCAAACCTAATTCCTATGCGGGGGCAAGGTCTCTGCCTGCAGTTTGTTGAACACATCCACTTAATTTCATACTGGGATGGCAGGCCAAGCAAGATCATTTCCATAGATAAGGTAAGTAAGAAAAGAACTATAGAGAGAAATGTCTTGGCACAAGTAGGACCTCAGCATGCCAGCTGTAGTGTATTCCAGTCAATGACATGTTGGTACTGTTGGAACCAAGGTAGTCCCAGGATGATGGTGTTGACTTCCCTGGGTATTACATGGAAGGAGAGAGTCTCCTTATAAAAAGGCTCATCTGGAATGTGAGTGTCATTGTCACCTCAGTGAATCAATCTGAAAGAGGATCCTCATAGACAGAAGAGATGGTGATCATGTTCTCCAGGGGGGTTATGGGTATGCCATAACCCCCCTGGAGAACCAACCTGCCCAGAGTCAAGGAAAACTCTGGTGTAGATGAGTGAGTTCTCCAAGAATAGGCACATGGATACTAGCAATTGTGGAAAGGAGGCTATCTGATCTAAGGTTGCCTCTTCAACTAACCTTAGATATGGGAGTTTCCTGACTTGTCAGGGCAATGAAAGGTGAAATGTCTCTGACTGGCACAGTACAAAAACAGTTCAAGCTGTCATTGCCTTTGTTTTTCTTCTTGAGAAAATTTTGAATAGCCCAATTGCATGGGTTCCTCTTCAGGCTTTGGCTTCTTACTGAGTGGAGCCGCAGGAGGAATCAAGGGGCCAGCTGGATAGGCTTCCAGGAGGCCCTACCTTCCTGAGCCCACATCTTGGAATCTCCAGACAACCCTTGTGGCCAGGGAAATCAAGACATTAAAGGTGGATGGGACATCACAGACAACTATCTTACCTTTAATCTGGCCTGATAGTCTCTACCAGAATATGACCATCAAGTTATCTTCTTCCCCATTAAACATCAAGAGTACGAAACTGGATTTCATACTCTACTATGGTACAAGTGCCCTGCCAAAAGCAAAGGAGCTCTGCTGCCATGGACGAGGTACTCACTGGTTCATCAAAGATGTGGCAGAACTGGTGGAGGAGCCCCTGTAGATCTTGCAGCATGGGGTCCTCACTGTCCCATAATGGGGAGGCCCAGGCACAGACCATACCACCCAGAAGCAAAAGGATGTATGTTACCTTGGGTCTAGGAATAGGAAACAGGGATGACTGGAGTTCAAAGTGCAGCCAGCACTGGTTCAAGAAGTTCCTGTATTACTTTTTTTTTTAATTTATATTTTATTGACTTTTCAAAAATAAACATCAAAGTATTTCACTTTGTACAGAAACATGGGATTATATTCGCAATAATTTTACAGAATCGGAAATATATAATTCAGAAACAATCCCTTATTGTTAGCCTTTAGACCACTATCACTGTGGGGGGTGGAGGGAACAGAAGGAAAAATATAGGTAATTTTATTTCTAAAACAAAGAACAGGCTACCCTATAATACCCAAATTATCAAAATGATGAGCTTGTTTTAGTTCTCAAGCATCAACTGGGCTCTTTTCAATTGTATAAAGTCCTTCAACTGTTCTGGCTGAAAAAAGATATAACTGTCTCAATTATATTTCACTGCACACTTGCAGGGAAATCTCAGGAAAAATGAGGCTCCTAACGCCAGTGTTTCCTGCTTCAATGCCAGAAAGCTTTTTCTTTTTATCTGTGTGGTTTTCGTCAAATCTGGATATATTCTCAATTTTACACCCATAAACAGTATCTCCATCTTTTTGAAATATGCTCTCATTACATCTGCAAGATCTTTCTCATTATAAAATGTGATCAATAAAGTGCTTCTTTCAATTATTTCAAATCCCGAAGATTCTAAAAACTCCGTCAGATTGGCAAAGTCTCTTGGGGTTTCTTGTACGTTCTGTCTGTTCTTATTTGGCAAAAAGTATACTTTATCCAGGGGTGGGGTTTCTTGAGAAGGGAATTCCAGTATTTCAGTAAAGTACCTTTTAATTGTACCACGAGGAAATTCCCCCACTATCCTGGGAAAATTCAGTATACATAAATTGAGATGTCTTAACGCATTTTCAATTATTTCTATTTTTCTATTAATGTTACCACAATCTTGAATTATCACATTTTGCAAAGATTTCACCTGTTTAATTTCATTTTCCACTTTTTCAAATGTCCCTGTTACTTCCTGCTTTTGTGTTTCAAAGTTTTTGTTCAGCAAATCCATTTGTTGAGAAAGGACATTAATTTTGTCCGAACAGTCCCCACATGATTTCGCTATGGCAGATTAGAGATGTGCAATCATTTATCACGAACTAGGCAATTACAACGAAATTGCCTAGTTCGTCGTGTTTCGGGGGCTCCGAAACCCGAAAAGGATTTTCACCGAACTTCGGGGAAAATCCGTTTTTCGGGTTTGCATGGGGAGAGAGGCAAATTTTTTTTTTTTCAATTTAAAAACCACCCCAAACCACCCCAAACATTAAGATTACCTATAATACAACCACACACCCCCCCATCCCGATCCCTCCCCAAGACTTACCAACATCCCTGGTGGTCCAGCGGGGTCCCGGGTGCCATTTGTTCCTCCGTGCACATGTGCGCCATTGTCAGCCTTGCTCCTCAAAATGGTGCCGAACAGCCTCTGAACTACTATGTCACAGGGGCTACCGGCGCTATTGGTCAGCCCCTGTCACATGGTAGGAGAACCGACCAATGGCGCCGAAAGCCCCTGTGACATAGTATTGGCAAAGGCTATCGGCACCATTTTGATTTCTGGCAGCCGACAAAGAAATCGCTCCCGGACCCCCGCTGGACCCCCAGGGATTATTGGCAAGCCTTGGGGGCGCCGATAGCCTTTGCCAATGTGACAGGGGCTGACCAATGGCGCCGGTAGCCCCTGTGGCATAGTAGTTCAGAAGCTGTTCGGCACCATTTTGAGGAGCAAGGCTGACAATGGCGCACATGTGCACGGAGGAACAAATGGCACCCGGGACCCCGCTGGACCACCAGGGATGTTCGTAAGTCTTGGGGAGGGATCGGGATGGGGGGGGGAGTTTGTATGTATGTACGAAAATGCTTTTAAATGCTTGGGGTGGGTTTTTTTTTAGCTTCATTTCCCGCTTCGTTTTTTGGCCCGGTTTCGGGTTTCCTCGTTTCGTTTTTCAAAAAAACTAAACGAGAAAACTTGAATTTTACCACGAAGTATCCGAGTCAAAAAATGACCCGGTAGAAAAAAACGAAGCACATCTCTATGGCAGATGTTAAATGCCAAAGAGTGTCCAGTGTCACCATCTCAGGCTTAACCAAGCCTATCAGTACTCCGGTGGGGGGATCAGGGGATATTGTAGGCCTCACTTCTCGACCTCCCGCCTGCACTTCTCCACCGTCCCGTTTACACTCACCGGGCTGAATCGCCTCTATCTCCTGGAGGCTAATGGCTAGAGAGTCCTGCGGCATAGCTCCCTCCTCCTGCGAGTGATTGATCTCCACTTCGGAGTCCGTCCTCGAGCGCAGTGTCGAAGTTTCTCTGTGCTCCGGTGGTGGCCTCTCATCAGGTGGGGATAGCGATATTTCATCCGTAGCTAGCTCCGCTCCTCCTTCTGCGGGTCCAACAGCCGGAACGCTATTCCCCTGTTGTATGGGTATTTTGGAGCACTGTTGAATGGTTCTTTGCCCGGGAGGCAGGGTTGTTACGGAGGGGTAGTTCCTCACCCTGCCTTTTCTTTTTATCGGCATTACAAAACAGGAAAAATAAGTTTTACCAGGGAATTCGCCCGCAGCAAACAAACAGTGCTACCGGTCAGGGCTAGGGATGTGAATCGTGTCCTCGATCGTCTTAACGATCGATTTCGGCTGGGAGGGGGAGGGAATCGTATTGTTGCCGTTTGGGGGGGTAAAATATCATGAAAAATCGTGAAAAATCTAAAAATCGCAAAGCCGGCACATTAAAACCCCCTAAAACCCACCCCGACCCTTTAAATTAAATCCCCCACCCTCCCGAACCCCCCCCCCAAATGAGTTAAATAACCTGCGGGTCCAGCGGCGGTCCGGAACGGCAGCGGTCCGGAACGGGCTCCTGCTCCTGAATCTTGTTGTCTTCAGCCGGCGCCATTTTCCAAAATGGCGCCGAAAAATGGCAGCGGCCATAGACGAACACGATTGGACGGCAGGAGGTCCTTCCGGACCCCCGCTGGACTTTTGGCAAGTCTCGTGGGGGTCAGGAGGCCCCCCACAAGCTGGCCAAAAGTTCCTGGAGGTCCAGCGGGGGTCAGGGAGCGATTTCCCGCCGCGAATCATTTTCGTATGGAAAATGGCGCCGGCCATACGCTTATGGCCGGCGCCATTTTCCGTACGGAAAATGGCGCCGGCAGGAGATCGACTGCAGGAGGTCGTTCAGCGAGGCGCCGGAACCCTCGCTGAACGACCTCCTGCAGTCGATCTCCTGCCGGCGCCATTTTCCGTACGAAAACGATTCGCGGCGGGAAATCGCTCCCTGACCCCCGCTGGACCTCCAGGAACTTTTGGCCAGCTTGTGGGGGGCCTCCTGACCCCCACGAGACTTGCCAAAAGTCCAGCGGGGGTCCGGAAGGACCTCCTGCCGTCCAATCGTGTTCGTCTATGGCCGCCGCCATTTTTCGGCGCCATTTTGGAAAATGGCGCCGGCTGAAGACAACAAGATTCAGGAGCAGGAGCCCGTTCCGGACCGCTGCCGTTCCGGACCGCTGCTGGACCCGCAGGTTATTTAACTCATTTGGGGGGGGGGGTTCGGGAGGGTGGGGGATTTAATTTAAAGGGTCGGGGGTGGGTTTTAGGGGGTTTTAGTGTGCCGGCTCACGATTCTAACGATTTATAATGATAAATCGTTAGAATCTCTATTGTATTGTGTTCCATAACGGTTTAAGACGATATTAAAATTATCGGACGATAATTTTAATCGTCCTAAAACGATTCACATCCCTAGTCAGGGCGCCATCTTGACTCCACCTTCAGAAGTTCCTGTATTCCTTAGGGTCCCCATGATAATAAGGAGGTGGTAACAACTGTGAAGTGGGCCTTGGATCCATGGAAGGTAGAGACAGATTCAGGAGGAGGCTGCATGGCATCCATTCTTATAGCAAGTCTCTCAAGGACGGTGGTTATCTGATCCAAGAAACCATGCTGTTGTTGGATGTGCTAGGCGAGCCCTGGAATGGCTTGAATGACAGCCAGGTTTGCCAGGTCCATGGCCTCAGCAGTCTTTAAGAAAGGTGGACCCTTAGGGGTAGATTTTCAAAGGGTTATGCGCATAGGTTACGCACATAACCCCCAAAAACCTACTCCAAACCCCCATTGCGCGCACCGAGCCTATTTTGCATGTCCTAGTTCTGTTCTCCATCCATTGCAAATCTTAAGTTCTTATGATTATTGGGCTGATATTCAACTGACAGATAGCAGGATAAGTAGAACTTATCCATCTATCTAGCAATTGCTGAATATCCACTGAACTTCAAAAGAATTGAGACATTTTATAAAGTAAGAAAAAGAAATGAAAAAGAAAAAAAAGTTAGTTATTGAGGCTAAAAGCAGACAATCAGTCAAACACACAACCTTAACACTTCAGTTAGTCAGCCAGAGTGACTCACTGTTCTCTTGATTAACAAATGTTGGTACCTAATCAAACCAAATCACACTACCTCTAACAGTCTAACTTCTGTTTATTCGCTGCCTTACTGACTATTAAAAGCACAAACACACAAACACACAAAATAATATTCCCAAATAGTTAACTTTGCCCCAATACTTTTAAAAAAGATAATGCCCCAAGCAAAAACTTACTGATTCCTTTTAGCCACCAGCAAGGTGATCCTCTCCTCTTAGTGCTCCCACTGGATTGTCCAGTGTTCTCTTCAAGAGAGACATTAACTACTATCTTTTTATTCCTAGCTAAAATAGGTACTATTAAGAATAATTAAAACTCTGAGTCAGCCTTGAACATCTGAATAACAGAAACATGTGTGTGAGAAAAGAAAGGAAGGACAATTGGTTATTTTGTCTTCTATATCTGAATAAAAATATATCTATCCTGGAACTCACTTCTATTCTGAATCACAGAAATTAAGTGCAGAAAGTGTGAAAAGAGAAGAGTGTAATAGTGTATACAAGAAAACATAGGAGTGAATAAGACATTACTCATTCCCTGTGTTAGCCAGAGCAGGGTACCTTGCTCATTATTTTAATTTCTTTACTAAATTAGAACAAGTTCAATTAGATGGCAAAGACACCACATGTAGAAACACCAGTAGCACATTTTCGGAAGAGGGGGATGCAATAAGGCAATTAGGGAACACAAGTTTTATGTTATTTAAAGATAGTCAAGAAACCTGTGATGGGCAAGACTGAATTACAGACAGCGCACTCAAAGATCCAGAGACCAGAGGCAACGATTTGTTCAGTTACTCACCTTAGAAAGGTGTTGAAGTAGTGTGATTTGGTTTGATCAAGTACCAACATTTGTAAATCAAGAGAGCAGTGAGTCACTCTGGCTGACTAACTGGAAAGCCCATGATGATGCACCGGCCCCGACACGCCCCGACACGCGCCCCCCCAGGAAAGCCCCGGGACTTACTCGTGTCCCAGGGCTTGTGTGTGCCGCCGAGCCTATGCGCATAACCCTTTGAAAATCTACCCCATAGTGAATTCACTAATACATTTAAAGGACATTAATTAGACACATTGCTACTCCCGGACCCGTGTTTCGCTGTGCAACTGTGAGCGAGATCTCTTTGATGTTTACTGTCCCTCCCGACGCAGCCACGGCGAAACACGGGTCCGTGTTGGGGACTTTTATGAGATGTCTGCTGTCTGAAATCAGTTGGAGTTGCCGTACAAAAGTCTGCTGAATAAATATACACTCTCTAAAGAATTCCTTGTGGAACTTTGATGTCTTCTTGCACTATTGTGTTGTCTACTACTTGCTTAAGTGCAGGCTGTTGCTTCTTGTGGTTTTAGACTTCAATTACCCCAATATTGACTGGGTAAATGTATCATCGGTACATGCTAGAGATATAAAGTTCCTGGAGGGAATAAATGACATTTTTATGGAGCAATTGGTTCAGGAACCGACAAGACAGGGAGCAATTTTAGATCTAATTCTCAGTGGAGAACAGGATTTGGTGAGTAAGGTAATGGTGGTGGGGCCGCTTGGCAATAGTGATCATAATATGATCAAATTTGAATTAATGACTGGAAGGGGAACAGTAAGCAAATCCATGGCTCTCGTGCTAAACTTTCAAAAGGGAAACTTTGATAAAATGAGAAAAATAGTTGGAAAAAAACTGAAAGGAGCAGCTACAAAGGTAAAAAGTGTGCAAGAGGCGTGGTCATTTTTAAAAAATACCATCCTAGAAGCACAGTCCAGATGTATTCCACAAATTAAAAAAGGTGGAAAGAAGGCAAAACGATTACCGGCATGGTTAAAAGGGGAGGTGAAAGAAGCTATTTTAGCCAAAAGATCTTCATTCAAAAATTGGAAGAAGTATCCAACAGAAGAAAATAGGATAATGCATAAGCGTTGGCAAGTTAAATTAAGATACTGATAAGACAGGCTAAGAGAGAATTTGAAAAGAAGTGGCCGTAGAGGCAAAAACTCACAGTAAAACTTTCTAAAATATATCCGAAGCAGAAAGCCTGTGAGGGAGTCAGTTGGACTGTTAGATGATCGAGGGGTTAAAGGGGCGCTTAGAGAAGATAAGGCCATCGCGGAAAGATTAAATGATTTCTTTGCTTCGATGTTTACTGAAGAGGATGTTGGGAGGTACCCGTAACGGAGAAGGTTTTCATGGGTAATGATTCAGATGGTCTCTCAACGCACACTTAAACTCTGGAATTTGTTGCCAGAGGATGTGGTTAGTGCAGTTAGTATAGCTGTGTTTAAAAAAGGATTGGATAAGTTCTTGGAGGAGAAGTCCATTACCTGCTATTAATTGAGTTGACTTAGAAAATAGCCACTGCTATTACTAGCAACAGTAACATGGAATAGACTTAGTTTTTGGGTACTTGCCAGGTTCTTATGGCCTGGATTGGCCACTGTTGGAAACAGGATGCTGGGCTTGATGGACCCTTGGTCTGACCCAGTATGGCATATTCTTATGGTCTTAAGGCTCTACAGCATGAGGAGACTGAGGAACATTGGACTCTATTTGAAAGAGCTAAGGGGTAGATTTTCAAATACGAATAGGCGTACTTTTGCTGGCGCATCAGGCGCAAGCAAAAGTACGCGGGATTTTAGTAGATACGCGTGTAGCCGCGCGTATCCGCTAAAATCCGGGATCGGCGCACGCAAGGCTATGGATTCTGTATAGCCGGCACGCGCCGAGCCGCGCAGCCTACCCCCGTTCCCTCCGAGGCCGCTCCGAAATCGGAGCGGCCTCGGAGGGAACTTTCTTTTGCCCTCCCCTCACCTTCCCCTCCCTTCCCCTCCCTTCCCCTACCTAACCCACCCACCCGGCCCTGTCTAAACCCCATCCTTACCTTTGTCGGGGGATTTACGCCTCTCGGAGGGAGGCGTAAATCCCTGCGCGCTAGTGGGCCGCTAGCGCACCGGGACGTGACCTGGGGGCGGGTACGGAGGGCGTGGCCACGCCCCCGGACCGCCCGGGCCATAACCACGCCCCCGGGCCCGCCCCCAAAACGCTGCCGACACACCCCGAAAACGGTGCGGCGCTCGGCCCCGCCCCTGACACGCCTCTTTCCGAAAACCCCAGGACTTACGCGAGTCCCGGGGCTCTGCGCGCGCCGGTAGGCCTATGTAAAATAGGCTCACCGGCGCGCAGGGCCCTGCTCGCCTAAATCCGCCCGGATTTGGGTGGATTTAGGCGAGCAGGGCTCTTAAAATCCGCCCCTAAGTGTATACACTCAACTGAAACACTAAAAGCTAAAGTTTTAAAGAACGCGTGCGCGTCCATGTGCACACAGTTTCCGTTCCGTTCCCCACAGGGAGAAGCTCAGTGGGGACTCACCACAATGGGCGTGGCCTCAGCTGAGACAGACACAATAACAAGAGACTTTATTATACTGGGAATGGGAAACCCACCAAGTGGGCAGAGAGAAACACAGTCCAGAGGAATGGGTAGTTCAACGATGATATCCCCGGTAGTGATCCGCAGAGTGGGGTACACCGGGGAATTCCTCCTTTGATGGAACTTCTCAGTAATGATCCAGTAGTGGCCTGCAGCATGGGGTATGTCAAGAATCTGAGGAGAAGGTTGGTGTCGAGCAGGAGGTCAGTAGAGCTGAATAGCTTGATGGTACTCACTCTGAAGTGTGCACAGAAGGTTGCTGAGGCGAGCACGGTAGTGGCCCGAGGCATGGCGTACACCGGAGTTTCCGTCAGCAGAAGGTAGTGAAGTCACAAGGCTGAACCAGACAGAGCCCAGAATAGTAGTAGAGAGATTCCAGGCAGGAAGGCCCTCCGAGGAGCGGATAGCCGGAATATGACAAGGCCCCTGAGGAGCAAATACCTAAAGCGTTCAAGTCTCTGGTCAGGAACGAGTTCAGCGTAGTGAAGCAAAGTGTCTCCAAAGGAGTGGAATTCAGCAGGAAGGAAGTCCTTGCTAACTCGTAGGTACCTCAGACTGGCTGGCTCAAATACACGCAGGCAGATGATGTCATGCGGAGGGGACGCCCCCGAGGTTCCCGCCATGATGGGTATAAGATGGGCCCTGGCGCGGGTGCGCGTGCGTTAGGTAATCACCGATTCAAGATGGCGGACGTGCTTGCCCACACCGTCCCAGGAATGCTGAGGAGAGTGGCATGCAGAGGCAGAGGTCGCCAATTGTCCGAGAATTACTGAAGCAGGGAAAAAGGAGGAGAGCAACAGAGGTCGCAGCCATCTGCGACCGATGGGCGCAACAGTACCCCCCTTCTTAGGGCCCCTCCCAGGGAGTTTCGGCTTCCTAGGATGACTCAGATGGAATTGATGAATCAAATCCTTGTTGAGGATATTTTTTGCAGGCTCCCAGGTATTTTCTTCTGGCCCATATCCTTCCCAGTGCTTTGCAAATGTCAAGAATGTCCTCCACTTGGTATGCGATATTCTCCTCGGCACCAAGAGGTTGAGGATCCGGAGTCTTAGTAGAAAACTCGGAAAGGATGAGCAGCTTCAAGAGGGACACGTGGAAGGCATTGTGTATTTTCATGGAAGTGGGTAACTGCAGGCTGTAAGTTACTGGTCCCAGACGGCATAGTATGGAGAAAGGCCCAATATAGCATGGAGCGAATCGAACAGATGGCAGCTTGAGACGGAGATATTTGGTGATGAGCCATACTTTGTCTCCTGGTTGAAATTGAGGTGCTGCTCTATGATGAGCGTCATAACATTTCTTGGGCTGTTGACCTGCTTTTTGAAGGAGGCCCTTGGTCTGGTTCCAGAGTTGATGGAGTTCTTCAGCCGAAGCCTGGGTTGCAGGTGATGAAACCGACAAAGGAATTGGTAAAGGAGGCAATGGCTGACGGCCATATACAATTTGGAAAGGTGTAGCTCCAGTAGCAGCTGAGGGATGCAAATTCAAGGCGAACTCTGCCCAGGGAAATAATTCTGCCCAATCGCTTTGTCGAGAGTTGACGTAGGAGCGAAGGAACTGCTTAAGTGTACGATTTGTTCTTTCGGTTTGACCTTTTGACTGTGGATGGTATGCTGATGTTAGGTCTAAAGAAATATCGAATTTCTTACACAAGGCACTCCAGAATTTAGCCGTGAACTCTACACCTCAATCTAACAGGATATGCTTCAGCATGCCGTGCAGGCGGAATATATGTTGTATGAACAGCTTGGCTAATTCTGGGGCAGATGGCAACCCCGGTAAGGCCATGAAGTGCGCCATTTTTTAGAAGCGATCAACTGTGACAGCACACAATCAGGTATGCCCTCTCGACATTGGCTGCTCATGTGGGCACCAAGACAGTCTTCCCAATAGCAGACAAGCACATAGATATGTGCCAGTGAGACAAGCTGGGTGGGATGGGCTCCTCATAATTGTGGAAGGAGTCTGTGCTGATCTGGGTCCGGTCCCAGTGCAGGGAGTACTTCTTCCTAACTGTGCTCCTATCAGGTCAGCATACCATTGTACTACACAGTATGAGGCTCACCTAACAGTCCACACAGACTTGGATGATGGCAGCCAATTTGGCCATCTTATTACATGTGAGGGTGGTGTGCTACATGAAGTGAGTGGCCCAAATGCTAGCTTCTCCTATTTACCTCCATGTACAATGAGAACACTCATTCCACTTCTCACACCTTTGCACCATGATGGGGATGAGGTCTTTGCTTCCTCAGGTGGGTGAAGGCTTGGCAACAAGTGGAGAAGCAGCGGGACCCCACACGCTCACTGTCCAGTACAACCAACAGCCAATTCCATTCCCCAAATGTGTACACCATTATGATATTGGAGGACATTAGCATGGCCATCTGTCCAAACTTGTGTCGTCATCATTACTCCAACTTGCAAGAGTGGAACAGGCTGTCGGTGGCCCGTTACGTGTATCAGGTAGTGGGGTCTTGCCGAAAGCTGTCCACCTGCAGGTGTTCCCTTTTGAAAAGGTGGATGTTGTCCTCGTGGGGTGTGCAGAAAGGCAGGTACCCTTTACCCAGACACATAGCTAACTTTAGAACTTTTCACTCATTGCTCACCTATTTGGCCTATAACACCTGTTGTTTGCTGCTGCACAGGAGTACTATCCAGTGTTACGAACAGGGAGTGGGTTGTACAACCATGTTGATACTGGCCTGGATTTCAGGAGGTCTTCCTACAGATATTTCACCCTGTACAGCCTCCTGCAGTGTGCTGCCATCTCCACATGATGCCCAAATGGCTAATGGGAGCTCATGTCAAGCATTACCGCTCCTGTAACCCATTCACATATGAGCAGCTAAGTCAGTTTGGTGGAAGCGACCACCTGTGCTAGAAGGTTGTGGGAGCTTCAGTCATTATAGGCGGTTTCCCCCTGGAAATAGGTTACACATCATACTGTGCAGTAGTATGATGATGGCCTTTGTTGGGCCAACAAGCTTCTAATGGAGTCCGTTGGGACAAGGGTGACAGACTGTGTGAAAGCTCACTGGAAGCGTGCTGTAGACTTGAAACTGCCAGGGCTGGGGTGCTTCCCCATTCCACACCACTCTTTCTGTCCTATTATAAGAACAGATGTGGGGTAGCTGGCGCCAGCCACACCCTGATCAGTGGCTTGTCACACTGTGACTACTTTGCGGGAGATTTGCCAGCCCATCTGGTGAGAGGATGGGTGAACAGGCACTCTGTTAAAGTCATGGCAGTCTCGTTGCCTATTTGCACACATCATCTTTTTTGGATAGATTCCATGGCTCTACATGCTTCCCTTTACACACACTTGATGTGCAGGTCACCCCACATTTATGTGGACACTATCACTGTTCCTTCCACCTGTCAGTCCACTGTTCACTGTTGCCTCCTTAAGAACAGCAATCTTTACACCTATAGATCACTGTACAGGTGCATGCAACCTTCCTTTAGGGCCCAAGCAGATCAGTTGTGCTGCTTGTGAAATGATGAGCTGCTTGTTGCTGCCAATAGTCAGAGCATCACCTTGTGCAGTGGAAAAGTGACATGTGGGTGGGGACTCCCATGTGGCTGCTCAGTGTAGATGGCATAGGTAATTACTGATATCAGGTGACATGGTATGACAGCTGCATGTGATTCCTCCAGTAAATGGAGGATGGGTGTCCCTACTGGTGTTATCTCAATCATTCAGAGTGTGATGGTTTATGTGTGTGCTATGAACATGATCATGAATGGCCAGATGGCTATTCTCTTGCTTGACATGTGCACTGTGGCCTTCAGTTACTCCATCAGATTATGTTGTTGCGACTGTCAGTCTTTGACGGCTTCGCCCCGCCTACCTCTCACTACTTGCGGCTCCTCCCACTCACCTCGGAGTACTGCCTGCCGCGGCGTCTGATTGCCGTCCTCTCCGGCATCCCCGAACTGGCTTTGGTGCTGCCTCCCGCCATGCTCCTCCAAGGTATCTTAGGGCGCACATGCCGCCCTCATCTTTATTTCCACGTTGGCATGAACCTCAGGGGCATCCCCCTGATATGACGTCACGCTGCCCGGATATTTAAGCCTACAGTATTTGCTAGCTATCGAGTTAGCAACGGAAACTCTACGGATGGGATTCGCTCTCTGTACCGAAGCTGCTCTGCCACTCCAGCACTATCTGGAACTCTTACACCCTTCGGGGTTGCTAATGGGGTACCCACTCCTCAGGGGCCTCTTCTGCTTCTTTCAGGTGCTATCAGGAAACCAGTACGCGCTCCTCGAGGGCCCATGTTCCCTGAGTCGCTGCCTGCATCTTCAAACCTTCCTACTTGGAAGACTTCACTAACAGTTTCCATCTGTGAGTACAACTACCATCTATTCCACAGTACTGCTTCACTGGAACCAGGTACTCGCTCCTCAAGGGCCTGCCCTCTGTTCCGGTGCCAGACCTCTCGTCTAGTGGAATCTCTGTTACTGCTACGTGAGTACAATATAACTGAGTCTCTCTGCTCTAAGGGATCAGGTATTTGCTCCTCGAGGGCCTGCTCTCCCTGTCTCTGAGCTTCTCCTAATTCTACCTGGGACTCTGAATGCTTCTTATTGTGTACTTATAACTCTCAATCTCTTTCCACTACAGCACAGCCTAGCAGAGGATTTGCTGTTCCAGCATTCTCAACATCCACTACTCACTACTGCCATCTCTGGTGTTTTCCAAAACTTTAATAAAAGATTCAAATCTGTGTTTATGTGTCCAGAATCTAGCCTGACACTGTGGTCCCTCACGGGACTGCCCCCTGTGGGCATGGTCAGCTGCCACAGTGTCCAAGGATCCACCCAAACATCAATAACCATAACAGATTGCTAACTCCATGGATCCGGCTCAGCTCAATGCCTTGCAGGCCATTCCAGGCCTGGCCCTATGTATCGCTGAACAATAAGACGCATTGGAAAAACTCACTACTGCGTTTCATCAGCTGCACGCACAGAAGAATCAAGGCTCTACTTCCAGTAATGAAGGTCAGTTACCTGAAGTAACTGTAAAGATTATTGTGCCTCTTGCTGCTCCAGTACGTTTCTCTGGGGAGATTCAGAGAACTAGAGGCTTCTTAAACCAGTGTTGTATGCATTTTGCATTACAACCTTCTCACTTCCCTACAGCCTACGCCAAGACTACTTACATTCTATCTTATCTTGATGGAAGAGCCTTGTCTTGGGCTTCCTCGCTGTGGGAACGCAAAGACCCTATACTTCAGGTTATTGACAGATTTATGGACTTGTTCAAATCCGTTTTTGATGCTCCTGCCCGATACCCTGTTGCTGGTTCTGCTTTGGTGGACCTGAAGCAAGGCAACCGTCCACTGGCTGATTTCGCTATAGAGTTCAAGACTCTTGCAACTGAATTATTTTGGGTCCCTAGATGCCTGAAAACTCTCTTCTCCAAAGGTCTGGATTCCCGCTTGAAGGTCGAGCTGGCCGCTCGTGAGACACCTCACTCGCTGGATGAACTAGTGGCTTTAGCTACTAGAATTGATCACCGGCTTAGTGACAAGGTGCAAGAATTCAAGCTTTGTAAAGGACCTGTTCAGAAGGAAGACCGTGATAAGCCTGCACTCAGGATGGTTCCTGTAACGCCTGATGCCAGTGGTGAAGAACCGATGCAACTTGGTCGCAGTCACCTGACATCCAAAGAGAGAAGACTTTGGAAGAGGAATGTTTGTGCATGTACTGTGGACAAGCTGGTCATGCAGTCCAAACATGCCCCATATGTCCGGGAAACGGTCGGGCCTCAGTCCTGAGGGAGGACCTTTCTTAGGCCTTACTACACCCTCTCCTCCGCTCTCTCTCCCTGTCTCTATGATCTGTGGACCTTTGGAATTTCAGACCCTTGCTCTGGTGGACTCAGGGGCAGGAGGTAATTTTATTCTACGATGATTAGTGGAACATTTGAGGATTCCCCTCACCATTTTGAAGACTCCTCTACTCTTATCGTCTATACATGGAGAGCCATTACCGGGTGATGTTACCTGTTGTACCGAACCGGTATCCCTCTGCACCGAAGCCCTCCATACAGAGTCAATTTCCTTCCTTGTGTTAGAGAAAGCTATGCACCCTATCGTTCTGGGGTTATCCTGGTTGCAGCTGCACATGCCACAATTCAACTGGGCTACGTTGCAACTCTCCCGTTGGGGCCCAGAATGTCATGGCAATTGCTTAAAGGAGGTCTCTCCTATTCTCTGCATGCCTACAACTCCAGTGATGCCGGGACTGCCACCTCAGTATGCATCATTTCATGATGTTTTTTCCAAAGAAGCTGCTGACATCCTTCCGCCACATGGATCTTATGACTGCGCAATAAGATTGAAACCTAATGCTGAACCTCCTAAGGGACGTGTCTACCCGCTGTCAGTGGTGGAGAACAAAGCCGTGTCTGAGTACATTGAGGAAAACCTGTAAAAAAGTTTCATTAGACCGTCTAAGTCTCCTGCAGGTGCAGGCTTCTTCTTCATGGGGAAGAAGGACGGCACTCTGAGTCCTTGTATCAACTATCGAGGACTGAACGAGATCACGATTAAAGACCGATACCCCTTACCTCTGATCTCAGAGCTGTTTGATCGACTTCAAGGAGCCAAGATGTTCTCAAAACTTGACCTAAAGGGAGCCTATAACTTGGTTTGCATCCGCGACAGCAACGAGTGGAAAACAGCTTTCAAAACTCGAGATGGCCATTTTGAATATTTGGTAATGCCCTTCGGTCTGTGCAATGCTCCCGCTGTGTTTCAGAATATGATGAACGACATTTTGCGGGACCTTCTGTACAAACGTATCGTTGTTTACCTAGATGATATCTTGATATTCTCACAGGATATGTGTACTCATCTAGCAGATGTCAAACAAGTATTACTGAGACTTCGAGAACATCGCCTCTACACCAAATTGTCAAAGTGCGAATTTCACAAAGAGTTTGCCTTTTCTTGGCTATATCGTCTCGAAATAAGGCTTCCGGATGGATCCCCCAAAATTAGAGAGTATCAAGAATTGGTCTCAACCTACCAGTCTGAAGGCCCTGAGATGATTTTTGGGGTTCACAAATTACTATAGAAACTTTATAAAGAACTATTCTTCTTTGACAGGGCCCTTAACTGCAATGACACGGAAAGGGGCTAACACTTCTAAATGGTCTGCAGAGGCCATTTCCGCGTTCGTGAAATTAAAGACTGCCTTTTCCACTGAGCCATGTCTGCGTCATCTGGACCCCAACAGACCCTTCATCATGGAGGTTGATGCTTCAGATGTTGGAGTAGGGGCCATGTTAAGCCAAACTGGAAATTCTAAAGCCTTACATCCCTGCTCCTTTTTCTCGCGACACTTTTCTCCTGCAGAGAAGAACTATGGGATTGGAGATAAAGAGCTCCTGGCTATTAAACTGGCATTTGAGGAATGGCGGCCTTGGCTCGAAGGCGCCCAACATCAAATTACCGTATTCTCAGACCACAAGAATCTAGAGTATATCCATCATGCGCAACGTCTTAACCACAGACAAGCCAGATGGGTTTTGTTTTTTAATCATTTTGACTTTGTGCTCAAAATATCGCCCCCGAGACAAGAATACCAGAGCTTATGCCCTGTCATACTCTTTCCTCTCAGAGGATGTTCCTGAAGAACCGCAGCACATCATCGACCCGAAGAAAGTCATCTTGGTGGCTACCCATTCTGTGTCTGCTGGTAAAACAATTGTGCCTAAGAACCTCAGAAAGAAATTTCTATATTGGGCTCATGATTCGAAATTGGCTGGCCATCCTGGTCAACGCCGTACCCTGCTGAAATTACAGAAGTACTATTGGTGGCCTACTATCAAGGAAGGACTATCAAGGAAGGACTCCTATGTAGCGTCATGCTCCAACTGTACCAAACATAAGCCTACTTCTGGTCAGCCTTGGGGATTTCTACAACCACTGCCAGTTCCGGAACAGCCATGGAATCACATCGCTACTGACTTTGTAGTTGATCTACCTCTTTCTGGAGGAATGAATACTATCTGAGTGACGGTTGACCGTTTCAGCAAGATGGCTCATTTCGTGGTGCTGCCTGGCTTACCCTCAGCCTTGGAGCTTGCGAAGCTCTTCATCTCACACATCTTTCACCTTCATGGCTTACTGAAGCACATAGTCTCGGATAGAGGATCTCGATTCACGGCAAAATTCTGGAAGGCTTTGTGCAAGCTATTTGACATCTCTCTGGATTATACATCTGCCTATCATCCACAATCTAATGGCCAAACTGAAAGGATGAATAGGACCCCTAAAACAGTTCATTCGGGCCTATGTGACTTGCTGTCAGAATAACTGGGGTAAGCTGTTACCATGGGCTGAATTCGTCATTAATTCACATCCAGCATCATCCACTGGATCAATACCTTTTGAAGTGGTATATGGACATTTACCTTCACCGCTACTTCCACTGAAGCTCTCAGTGTCGTCCCCAGCAGCTCAATCCACTGCTGATGATATCCATCAATTATGGACTCAGACTAAAGATATGCTAATCAAAACGGGTGATCGAGCAAAGAAGTCCTATGACGCTCACCATTCTAAAGCATCTGTGTTTCAACCTGGTGACAAAGTCTGGCTATCAACTAAGCATCTGAGACTAAAGTTACCCTCCACTCGATTTGCTCCTCGCTACGTTGGACCGTTTCCAATTCTCCAACATCTTGGCAATATTACATACCTTCTGAAGCTACCGCCTGGATTGAAAATTCACAATGCATTCCACATTTCACTTCTGAAACCACTCATTCTCAGTGAATTCTCATCCAAGTCTACTGAACCAACTTCTGTCAACACAGAAGAAGACCTTGAATATAAAGTTGAAACTATTCTAGATGCAAGAAAATGTGGCAAAACTTGGGAATACCTTCTGTCTTGGGAAGGTTACGGCCCCGAAGAAAATTCTTGGGAGCCGATGGCTAATATCCTGGATAAAGAGATGCTTCTTCAGTTTCACCAGATACATTCTCAAAAACCAAGACCTGGTACAAGAGTTGGAGTCTGCCCTTTGAAGGAGGGTACTATTGCGACCGTCGGTCTTCGATGGCTTCGCCCAACCTACCTCTCACTACTTGCTGCTCCTCTCGCTCACCACGGACTACTGGCTGCCGCAGCTTCTGTTTGCCGTCCTCTTCCGCATCCCCGGACAGGCTTTGGTGCTGCCTCCTGCCATGTTCTTCCCAGGTACCTTAGGGCGCGTGCGCGCACGCCGCCCTCATCTTTATTTCCACATTGGCGTGAACCTCAGGGGCATCCCCCTGATATGACATCACACTGCTCGGATATTTAAGCCTACAGTATTTGCTAGCTTATCGAGTTAGCAATGGAAACTCTACGGATGGGATTTGCTCTCTGTACCGAAGCAGCTCTGCCACTCCAGCACTATCTGGAACTCTTACACCCTTCAGGGTTGCTAATGGGGTACCCGCTCCTTGGGGGCCTCTTCTGCTTCTTTCAGGTGCTATCAGGAACCGGTACTCGCTCCTCGAAGGCCCATGTTCCCTGAGTCGCTGCCTGCATCTTCAAACCTTTCTACTTGGAAGACTTCAATAACAGTTTCCATCTGTGAGTACAACTTCCATCTATTCCACAGTACTGCTTCACTGGAACCAGGTACTCGCTCCTCGAGGGCCTGCTCTCTGTTCCAGGGCCAGACCTCTCATCTAGTGGAATCTCTGTTACTGCTACGTGAGTACAATGCAACTGAGTCTCTCTGCTCTAAGGGATCAGGTACTTGTTCCTCGAGGGCCTGCTCTCCCTGTCTCGCAGCTTCTCCTAATTCTACCTAAATTAAAAATTAAAAATTAATTAAAAAGCAGAATAAAAATACAAACAAAAAACAAACTTTGAAATGTTTGTATGCTAATGCCAGAAGTTTAAGAAGTAAGATGGGAGAATTAGAATGTATAGCAGTAAATGATGACATAGACTTAATTGGCATCTCAGAGACATGGTGGAAAGAGGATAACCAATGGGACAGTGCTATACCGGGGTACAAAGTATATCGCAATGACAGAGAGGAGCAGTCGGGAGGAGGTGTGGCGCTTTATGTCCGGGATGGCATAGAGTCCAACAGGATAAACATCCTGCATGAGACTAAATACAAAATTGAATCTTTATGGGTAGATATCCCTTGTGTGTCAGGGAAGACTACAGTGATAGGGGTATACTACCGTCCACCTGGTCAAGATGGTGAGATGGACAGTGAAATGCTAAGAGAAATTAGGGAAGCTAACCAAATTGGTAGTGCAGTAATAATGGGAGACTTCAATTACCCCAATATAGACTGGGTAAATGTATCATCGGGTCACACTAGAGAGATAACGTTCCTGGATGGAATAAATGATAGCTTTATGGAGCAATTGGTTCAGGAACCAACGAGAGAGGGAGCAATTTTAGATCTAATTCTCAGTGGAGCACAGGACTTGGTGAGAGAGGTAACGGTGGTGGGGCCGCTTGGCAATAGTGATCATAATATGATCAAATTTGATTTAATGACTGGAAAAGGAAAAGTGTGCAAATCCAAGGCTCTCGTGCTAAACTTTCAAAAGGGAAACTTTGATAAAATGAGAAAAATTGTTAGAAAAAAACTGAAAGGAGCAGCTACAAAAGTAAAAAATGTCCAAGAGGCGTGGTCATTGTTAAAAAATACCATTCTAGAAGCACAGTCCAGCTGTCCACACATTAAGAAAGGTGGAAAGAAGGCAAAACGATTACTGGCATGGTTAAAAGGGGAGGTGAAAGAAGCTATTTTAGCCAAAAGATCCTCATTCAAAAATTGGAAGAAGGATCCAACAGAAGAAAATAGGATAAAGCATAAACATTGGCAAGTTAAATGTAAGACATTGATAAGACAGGCTAAGAGAGAATTTGAAAAGAAGTTGGCTGTAGAGGCAAAAACTCACAGTAAAAACTTTTTAAAATATATCTAAAGCAGAAAGCCTGTGAGGGAGTCAGTTGGACCGTTAGATGATCGAGGGGTTAAAGGGGCACTTAGAGAAGATAAGGCCATCGCGGAAAGATTAAATGATTTCTTTGCTTCGGTGTTTACTGAAGAGGATGTTGGGGAGGTACCCGTAATGGAGAAGGTTTTCATGGGTAATGATTCAGATGGACTGAATCAAATCACGGTGAACCTAGAAGATGTGGTAGGCCTGATTGACAAACTGAAGAGTAGTAAATCACCAGGACCGGATGGTATACACCCCAGAGTTCTGAAGGAACTAAAAAAATGAAATTTCAGACCTATTAGTAAAAATTTGTAACTTATCATTAAAATCATCCATTGTACCTGAAGACTGGAGGATAGCAAATGTAACCCCAATATTTAAAAAGGGCTCCACGGGCGATCCGGGAAACTACAGACCGGTTAGCCTGACTTCAGTGCCAGGAAAAATAGTGGAAAGTGTTCTAAACATCAAAATCACAGAACATATAGAAAGACATGGTTTAATGGAACAAAGTCAGCATGGCTTTACCCAGGGCAAGTCTTGCCTCACAAATCTGCTTCCCTTTTTTGAAGGAGTTAATAAACATGTGGATAAAGGTGAACCGGGAGATATAGTATACTTGGATTTTCAGAAGGCGTTTGACAAAGTTCCTCATGAGAGGCTTCTAGGAAAAGTAAAAAGTCATGAGATAGGTGGCGATGTCCTTTCGTGGATTGCAAACTGACTAAAAGACAGGAAACAGAGAGTAGGATTGAATGGGCAATTTTCTCAGTGGAAGGGAGTGGACAGTGGAGTGCCTCAGGGATCTGTATTGGGACCCTTACTGTTCAATATATTTATAAATGAACTGGAAAGAAATACGACGAGTGAGATAATCAAATTTGCAGATGACACAAAATTGTTCAGAGTAGTTAAATCACAAGCAGATTGTGATAAATTGCAGGAAGACCTTGTGAGACTGGAAAATTGGGCATCCAAATGGCAGATGAAATTTAATGTGGATAAGTGCAAGGTGATGCATATAGGGAAAAATAGCCCATGCTATAATTACACAATGTTGGGTTCCATATTAGGTGCTACAACCCAAGAAAGAGATCTAGGTGTCATAGTGGATAACACATTGAAATCGTCGGTGCAGTGTGCTGCGGCAGTCAAAAAAGGAAACAGAATGTTGGGAATTATTAGAAAAGGAATGGTGAATAAAACGGAAAATGTCATAATGCCTCTGTATCGCTCCATGGTGAGACCGCACCTTGAATACTGTGTACAATTCTGGTCGCCGCATCTCAAAAAAGATATAATTGCGATGGAGAAGGTACAGAGAAGGGCTACCAAAATGATAAGGGGAATGGAACAACTCCCCTATGAGGAAAGACAAAAGAGGTTAGGACTTTTCAGCTTGGAGAAGAGACGACTGAGGGGGGATATGATAGAGGTGTTTAAAATCATGAGAGGTCTAGAACGGGTAGATGTGAATCGGTTATTTACTCTTTCGGATAGTAGAAAGACTAGGGGGCACTCCCTGAAGTTAGCATGGGGCACATTTAAAACTAATCGGAGAAAGTTCTTTTTTACTCAACGCACAATTAAACTCTGGAATTTGTTGCCAGAGAATGTGGTTCGTGCAGTTAGTATAGCTGTGTTTAAAAAAGGATTGGATAAGTTCTTGGAGGAGAAGTCCATTACCTGCTATTAAGTTCACTTAGAGAATAACCACTGCCATTAGCAATGGTTACATGGAATAGACTTAGTTTTTGATTACTTGCCAGGTTCTTATGGCCTGGATTGGCCACTGTTGGAAACAGGATGCTGGGCTTGATGGACCCTTGGTCTGACCCAGTATGGCATTTTCTTATGTTCTTATGTTCTTACCTGGGACTCTGAATGCTTCTTATTGTGTACTTATAACTCTCAATCTCTTTCCACTACAGCACAGCCTAGCAGAGGATTCGCTGTCCCAGCGTTCTGTGGGAGACCTGCCCAGCCGGGCTCAACATCCACTACTCACTACTGCCACCTCTGGTGGTTTCCAAAAATGTTTAATAAAAGATTCAAATCTGTGTTCGTGTGTCCAGAGTCTAGCCTGGCACTGTGGTCCCTCACGGGACTGCCCCCCGTGGGCGTGGTCAGATGCCACAGTGTCCAAGGATCCACCCAAACATCAATAACCATAACATATGTCTCCCATATCTGGCCACAACCATAATTAACATGTGGGAGAACACCTGTTAGAGGTCAGCTGTTTGGGTCATGAGCAGACCTTCTGCATTTACCAGAACATGCAATAGTGCATTGCCAGTGGATTATCTGTCCCTGCACACGAGGTTTACAGTAAACATTATCAGCAAGGTGTGAAGGTTACCCCAAAGTAGACCAATGGTTCTGTTCCCTTAATAGTACTACTTTCACAAAACACATTGTACAGTTAGTGACAACATGATGGGAAAACTGTAGGATACTGTTCTTATATTCACATACCATATGCATGTACTACGTCACAATGGGCACATGAGCACCTCTGGCCTTGCAAAATGTAAACTGAGAAATGGTGGATGCATGCCTTGGAGAACCCACTTCCCACTTTTGACTGCTATTATAGCATGTACATTGACTTCCACATCACTGGTGTTACATTCACAGCCAGAGACCACTACATGATATGAGCAGCAAGTATTGTACTGTGGGAAACCATTACCATGTAGGCCAGATTACATGTACATGGATATTCCATCAGAGGGATGGCGGTGAAGAGAGTGTGTGACACGCACCAATCGAGTGATGAGAGCAGGCCCTGTACACCATTTGACAGTACCAACTGTCACAGATGTTTGCTGTCTGTACTACATGTGGGTATGGAGGCAGAATACCCTTATTATTAACCACAAGACTCCACTGTTTTCTACTTAGTTCAATAGCAGTGTGGGAGAACTTACTGTTACAGAAAATGGGTAAATGCATCTACTTCCTCCACAGATATTCATTGTAGCAGCTTACACTCAACACAACCATGTGCATGCAACACCATATATGACGGTCGTTTCAGGTAGCTGCAAGGACATGAGTTGTGTGGATGTTGGATGGTAGGGTCATAAAGGACCTTCAGAAAAGTCTATGCAGCAGCAGATGCTGTTTCTTCTCACGCCCATTAATGAGGCATCATGATGTTGTAGGCCTCCTATGTGTTCCCTGCTGTGTGTTGAGCATGTGCTGCCCACGCCCTCACACATACCACTTGCAGACTGAAGGGTTGTCAATGTTGCTGCAAGCCACACATGACGATTATATTGAGGCGACCAAAATATGTGCCGAGTGAAGGTGCACGTGAGTATGTATGCTTCATTAGGCCTAATGCCCTTATATGGCGCACGTATATGCATATTTTATTTATTTTATTTATTTGTCAAGTTTTATATACCGTCATTCGGTTTTGCCATCACAACGGTTTACAAAGTTTCAATGTTTAACAGAGTTTTCAAAAGGTCCATTCAAGAGGTTATTAACATAGATATTATAATTTTACATAGATATTTTCTTACATTGGTTCAACAATTTTATTTAGTGACAATCTGAGGGGGGGGGGGGGGGTGATTTAGAGTCATTGGGTGAGTTGGTAGGCTTTGGTAAACATCCAGGATTTTAGATCTTTTTTGAAAGTTTTTAAATTTTCTTGTGTTCGGAGTTCAGTTGGAAGGGTGTTCCAGAGTTTAGGGCTTCCTAGTGAAATTGCTCTCTTTTGAGTTGAGGTGTGTTGTTTAGAGTGAGCAGGTGGAATCTTTAGTAGTCCTTTATTTACTGATCTGAGGTTTCTGTTTGGAGAATGCAATTTTATGGATGAGCTTAGCCAGTTTATTTGTTTTTCGTATATTATTTTGTGTAGTATGGAAAGAATTTTGTTTTCAATCCTAAATTTTATTGGGAGCCAGTGAAGTGATATAAGTGTAGGAGTAATATGATCATGTTTTTTCGATCCAGTGAGTATTCTTGCAGTTGCGTTTTGTAGGACTTGGAGTGGTCAGATTGTGTTAAGGGGTAGGTTGAATAGTAGGGAGTTGCAGTAGTCCAGGTTGGAGAAGATGAGTAGTTGAAGGACTAATCTGAAGTTATTGGGGGAAAGGAAAGGTTTTAATTGACATAATGTTAGAAGTTTGTGATATCCATCTTTGATTTTAGTTGTGATGTGGTTCTTGAAGGTAAGTTCCTTGTCAATTATGACTCCAAGGTTGTGTGCATAATTGACCAGAAAGATAGCCACTTTTTGGTTCATTAGGTTGAGTGGTGGTAGTTGAGAAGCGTTGTTCTTTCTATCCAGGATGATTATTTCAGTCTTATCGAAGTTTAGTATGAGTTTCATGTTGGTTAGTAGTTGCTTTATTTTGTTTAGGTAAGTGGCTGTTTTTTTTGTAGGTTTCTTCCAATGAGTTGCTTATTGGGATTAATATTTGAATGTCATCTGTGTATATGAAGCAGATAAATGTTGAAGAGTGTCACTGATAGGGCGGAGCCTTGGGGGACTCCGGTGTCTAAGTTTATTTTTTTTGAAAGGGTGTCGTTGATCCATACTTGGTAGGTTCTTTGAGATAGATATGATGTGAACCATTGTAGGGTTTTTACTTTTGCACCAATTTCTGATAGTCGTTCAATCATGATAGAGTAGTTTACCGTGTCAAAGGCTGCTGATAGGACTAGAAGGTAGCTTTGGCTGTTTTCAAAACCTTTGAGTTCGATGACATTTAAAGATAGTAGTAGTGTCTCTGTGTTCAGTTGTTTCCTGAATCCAAATTGTGTGGGTAGTAGGATGTTGTTTTCTTCAAGGTGGTCTCTGAGATGGGAGTGGATGATTTTCTCAATGATTTTGGCAATGAAGGGTAGGTTTGATATGGGTCAGTAGTTCAGTGGGTTTTCTGGATAAAGGTTGTTATTTTTCAGTATGGGTTTGATAATTGCTGATTTTAGGCATTCTGGCTATCTTCCTTTGGTGAGGGATAAGTTTACAATGTCAGTTAGTGTTTTAGTTATTGATGGTTCAATATTTTTGATCATTGTTATGGGAATGGAATCAATAGGGTGTTTAGTTGGGTCCATTTTGACAGTGATGTTCATATGACAGTGGGTTCATATGACAGAGATGCCATTACTGACAGACAGAGGTAAGGCCAGTAAGAGGTACGCATGTTTGCCTTTCTGATCAAAGAGGTGAGAGTTGTGAGTGTGCTATGACTCATGAGGACAAGTGTGTAGAGTACTTCTGTCACTGGTGTGACGTCACTATCCAGCAAGTGCTTACTTACATTGCACTGAATGCCTACCACATATACAGCACCTCAGCAGTGCCTGGAGCCTGTCCTTATGCAGATAAATAGTGAGACATCTGCCTGGAGGCAGTGAATCCCTGGAAGCCATGTAGGGGTGCATGTTTTCCGAAAGAGAAGCGGTAACTCAATGCACAGAGCAGTTACAACACACCCCTCCCTTCCCTTCATCAAAGTGGGAAGGGAAGATATAAAGGGTTACATGTGTCCAGTGTGCGATATTGTGGGCATGTCTGCACAATTGGTGGAAAGAAGATGCTGCTGTGTGAAGGACATGCCAGGTACAGCCACACTCGACGAACCTCCATTCTGTGTACATATTAGAGACCTTAATTTCAGGTCCTTTCCCTTTTGAAAAGAGGCATGTATGCTATGCCAGTGTATGACCATATGCCGTCAATGACATCATGGCCGCATCTGTAGCATAGCCACACAAGGAGATGGGGCACTGTCATCAAGTGACTAGAGCATATGCTTCTGGGGCAAACAGTGTAGGCTAACTCATCCCCCAGTGTGGCTATGCTACAGATGTGGCCGACCCTTGAATACTTAATTTAAAATTTGCATTCGCACACCATGATAAGCCCTGTTACCGCGGTGTGCGATCTTATCGCCCGCGATATGGCCGTAATGCATGCGATAAGCCCTTAGAAAATAACCCCCTAAATTTGGGCTTTCGTGCAACTGTTTATCTTCCCTATCATCATTGAATACCTGATTATTTTATTTTGTTCGCTGGTGTGTCTTATTGTTCCTAAAAAATGTTTTGTTTGGCAAATGCCAATTGTAAACCCTATTGTTTTTGTAGTCAGTCTCATCGCGTTTGAACTTTTCAAATTTCTATTTTTTAATTCGCGTGTGAAACTATCTAGGTTCTTTTTATAATCATTGTAAATTTATTTATTTTTATTTATTTATTATTTATTTAAAATCTTTTCTATACTGTCATTAAGCTAGGTACCATCACAACGGTTTACAACAAGGCACAAATATTAATGTTGGTATATGTCTTGATTTATATCCACTAAAGAGGTGCCATCAAGTTACGGTAACATAGTTTCATCATAAATTCTCATTGGTGGGTGTGATACATCATGTCCTTTCTTATCTGTGACAGCTTTAAAATAGATTAATCATAATATCTTATTATTTGGTGTTG